>NW_026775577.1:65856002-66545628 GCF_030987335.1 Cornus florida | reverse complement strand
TTAGAGTTTTTGAGTTCAACATATTCGAGGTCCCTTTGAAATCGCGAAGAGTGGTTTTACTGCTAAAGATAGAATCTTTGTAAGAAAGTGAGAGTTTTGAGTTTAAAATATTCAGGTTCCCTGCGAAGTCGCAAAGAGTGTTTCAATGACTAAAGATTGAATCTCTGAATGAAAATACCTCAATCAAGGTACCTATTATGTCAGTAGACCATTTTAATTTGCAAAGTTTAAATCTTCGATTGAAAATGCGAGTTTTGAGTTAAACTTATTCGAGTTCCCTTTGTCGTCACGAAGAGTGTTTTAATGAGTAAAGATTGATTCCTTGAATGAAATTACCCCAATCACGGTACCTATTATGTCACTAGACCATTTTAATGTATCAAGATTGGATCTTCGAAAGAAAAGGAGGGTTGTGAGTTAAACTTATTCGAGTTCCCTTTGACGTCCTGAAGAGTGTTTTAATGAGTAAAGATTGAATCTTTGAATGAAAATACCTCAATCAAGGTACCTATTATGTCACTAGGCCATTTTGATGTTTAAAGATTAAATCTTTGAAAAAAAATGCGAGTTTTGAGTTAAACTTATTCGAGTTCCCTTTGTCGTCACGAAGAGTGTTTTAATGAGCAATGATTGGAATCTTTGAATGAAATTACCTCAATCAAAGTATCTATATGTCAGTAGACCATTTTAATGTATAAAGGTTGAAATATTGAATTACCTCAATCAAGGTACCTATTATGTTACTAGATCTATTTCATGTACAAAGATTGAATCTTTGAAAGAATGAGAGTTGTGAGTTAAACTTATTCGAGTTCCCCTTAACGACCTGAAGAGTGTTTTAGTGAGTAAGGATTGAATCTTTGAAAGAAAATACCTCAATCAAGGTACCTACTGTGTCACTAACATTCTTAAGGTATAAAGATGAAAACTTTGAAGGAAAATGAGAGTTTTGAGTTAAATCTATTCAAGTTCCCTTTGACGTTCCAATTAGTGTTTTAATGAGTAACACTGAATCTTTGAATGAAAATACCTCAATCAAGGTTCCTATTATGTCACCAGACGATTTTAATGTATAAAGATTAAATCTCTGAAAGAAAATGAGAGTTTTCAGTTAAACTTATTCGAGTTCCCTTTGTCGTCACAATGAGTGTTTTAATAACTAAAAAGTGAATCTTTGAATGAAATTACCTCAATCAAGGTACGTATATGTCACTAGACCATTTTAATGTATAAAGATTGAAATACTGAATCTTTGAAAGAGAGTTAGAGTTTTTTAGTTCAACATATTCGAGGTCCCTTTGAAGTCGCGAAGAGTGGTTTTACTGCTAAAGATAGAATCTTTGTAAGAAAGTGAGAGTTTTGAGTTTCAAATATTCAGGTTCCCTGTGAAGTCGCAAAGAGTGTTTCAATGACTAAAGATTGAATCTCTGAATTAAAATGTATCAATCAAGGAACCTATTATGTCATTTGACCTTTTTAACGAGAGTTTTCAATTAAGCTTATTAGAGTTCCTTTGACGTCCCGAAGAGTCTTGTAATGATGAAAGATTATATCTTTGAATGAAAATACCTCAATTAAGGTACCTATTATGTCAGTAGACCATTTTAATGTATAAAGATTAAGCCTTTGAAAGAAAATGTGAGTTTTGAGTTAAACTTATTCGAGTTCCCTTTGACATCACAAAGAGTGTTTTAATGAGTAAATACTGAATCTTTGAATGAAATTACATCATTCAATGGACCTATTATGTCAGTAGACCTTTTTAATGTATAAAGATTGAATCTTTGAAAGAAAATGAGAGCTTTGAGTTTAACTTATTCGAGTTCCCGATAAGGTTGAGAAGAGTGTTTTTTAGTGAGTAAAGATTGTATCTTTGAATGAAACTACCTCAATAAGGGCACCTATTTTGTTACTAGACCATTTTAATGTCCAAAGATTTCTTTGACAGAAAATAAGAGTTTTTGAGTTAAACGTATTCGAGTTCCCTTTGACGTCACAAAAGAGTGTTTTAATGAGTAAAGATGGAATCTTCGAATGAAATTACCTTAATCAAGGTTCCTATTATGTCATTAGAACTTTTTAACGTGTAAAAATTGAATCTTTGAAAGAAAATAAGAGTTTTGAGATCAACTTATTCGAGTTCCCTATGAAGTCACGGGTCAAGGCACCTATTGTGTCACTAGATCTATTTATTGTATAATGATTGAATCTTTGAAAGAAAATGAGAGTTTTGAGTTCAACTTATTCGAGTTCCCTTTGACATCACGAAAAGTGTTTTAATGAGCAAAGATTGAATCTTTGAATGAAATGACCTCAATCAAGGCACCTATTGTGTCACTGGACCTTTCTAATGTATGAAGATTCAATCTCTGAAAAAAACTGAGAGTTTTAAGTTTAACTTATTCGAGATCCCTATGAAGTCACGGAGAGTGTTTTAATGAGTAAAGAATGAATCTTCGAATGAAAATACCTCAATCAAGGTACCTATTATGTCACTAGCCCATTTCAATGTGTAAAGAATAAATCTTTGAAAGAAAATGAGAGTTTTCAGTTAAAATTATTTGAGTTCCCTTTGACGACACGAAGAGTGTTTTAATGAGTAAAGATAGAATCTTTGAAAGAAATTACCCTGATCATGGTACCTATTATGTCATTACACCGTTTTAACGTATTAAGATTGAATCTTTGAAAGAAAATGAGAGTTTAGAATTTAGCTTATTCGAGTTCTCTTTGAAGTCGCGAAGAGTATTTTTATGACTAAAGATTGAATCTCTGAATGAAAATACCTCAATCAAGGTACCTATTATGTCAGTAGACCATTTTAATTTGCAAAGTTTAAATCTTCGATTGAAAATGCGAGTTTTGAGTTAAACTTATTCGAGTTCCCTTTGTCGTCACGAAGAGTGTTTTAATGAGTAAAGATTGATTCCTTGAATGAAATTACCCCAATCACGGTACCTATTATGTCACTAGACCATTTTAATGTATCAAGATTGGATCTTCGAAAGAAAAGGAGGGTTGTGAGTTAAACTTATTCGAGTTCCCTTTGACGTCCTGAAGAGTGTTTTAATGAGTAAAGATTGAATCTTTGAATGAAAATACCTCAATCAAGGTACCTATTATGTCACTAGGCCATTTTGATGTTTAAAGATTAAATCTTTGAAAAAAAATGCGAGTTTTGAGTTAAACTTATTCGAGTTCCCTTTGTCGTCACGAAGAGTGTTTTAATGAGCAATGATTGGAATCTTTGAATGAAATTACCTCAATCAAAGTATCTATATGTCAGTAGACCATTTTAATGTATAAAGGTTGAAATATTGAATTACCTCAATCAAGGTACCTATTATGTCACTTGATCTATTTCGTGTACAAAGATTGAATCTTTGAAAGAATGAGAGTTGTGAGTTATACTTATTCGAGTTCCCCTTAACGACCTGAAGAGTGTTTTAGTGAGTAAGGATTGAATCTTTGAAAGAAAATACCTCAATCAAGGTACCTACTGTGTCACTAACATTCTTAAGGTATAAAGATGAAAACTTTGAAGGAAAATGAGAGTTTTGAGTTAAATCTATTCAAGTTCCCTTTGACGTTCCGATTAGTGTTTTAATGAGTAAGACTGAATCTTTGAATGAAAATACCTCAATCAAGGTTCCTATTATGTCACCAGACGATTTTAATGTATAAAGATTAAATCTCTGAAAGAAAATGAGAGTTTTCAGTTAAACTTATTCGAGTTCCCTTTGTCGTCACAATGAGTGTTTTAATAACTAAAAAGTGAATCTTTGAATGAAATTACCTCAATCAAGGTACGTATATGTCACTAGACCATTTTAATGTATAAAGATTGAAATACTAAATCTTTGAAAGAGAGTTAGAGTTTTTTAGTTCAACATATTCGAGGTCACTTTGAAGTCGCGAAGAGTGGTTTTACTGCTAAAGATAGAATCTTTGTAAGAAAGTGAGAGTTTTGAGTTTCAAATATTCAGGTTCCCTGCGAAGTCGCAAAGAGTGTTTCAATGACTAAAGATTGAATCTCTGAATTAAAATGTATCAATCAAGGAACCTATTATGTCATTTGACCTTTTTAACGAGAGTTTTCAATTAAGCTTATTAGAGTTCCTTTGACGTCCCGAAGAGTCTTGTAATGATGAAAGATTATATCTTTGAATGAAAATACCTCAATTAAGGTACCTATTATGTCAGTAGACCATTTTAATGTATAAAGATTAAGCCTTTGAAAGAAAATGTGAGTTTTGAGTTAAACTTATTCGAGTTCCCTTTGACATCACAGAGAGTGTTTTAATGAGTAAATACTGAATCTTTGAATGAAATTACATCATTCAACGGACCTATTATGTCAGTAGACCTTTTTAATGTAT
The DNA here is from genome assembly GCF_030987335.1 of Cornus florida. Taxonomy (NCBI): domain Eukaryota; kingdom Viridiplantae; phylum Streptophyta; class Magnoliopsida; order Cornales; family Cornaceae; genus Cornus; species Cornus florida. The sequence goes on along the minus strand of NW_026775577.1, from coordinate 66,541,249 downwards.
AAAGATTGAATCTTTGAAAGAAAATGAGAGCTTTGAGTTTAACTTATTCGAGTTCCCGATAAGGTTGAGAAGAGTGTTTTTTAGTGAGTAAAGATTGTATCTTTGAATGAAACTACCTCAATAAGGGCACCTATTTTGTTACTAGACCATTTTAATGTCCAAAGATTTCTTTGACAGAAAATAAGAGTTTTTGAGTTAAACGTATTCGAGTTCCCTTTGACGTCACAAAAGAGTGTTTTAATGAGTAAAGATGGAATCTTCGAATGAAATTACCTTAATCAAGGTTCCTATTATGTCATTAGAACTTTTTAACGTGTAAAAATTGAATCTTTGAAAGAAAATAAGAGTTTTGAGATCAACTTATTCGAGTTCCCTATGAAGTCACGGGTCAAGGCACCTATTGTGTCACTAGATCTATTTATTGTATAATGATTGAATCTTTGAAAGAAAATGAGAGTTTTGAGTTCAACTTATTCGAGTTCCCTTTGACATCACGAAAAGTGTTTTAATGAGCAAAGATTGAATCTTTGAATGAAATGACCTCAATCAAGGCACCTATTGTGTCACTGGACCTTTCTAATGTATGAAGATTCAATCTCTGAAAAAAACTGAGAGTTTTAAGTTTAACTTATTCGAGATCCCTATGAAGTCACGGAGAGTGTTTTAATGAGTAAAGAATGAATCTTCGAATGAAAATACCTCAATCAAGGTACCTATTATGTCACTAGCCCATTTCAATGTGTAAAGAATAAATCTTTGAAAGAAAATGAGAGTTTTCAGTTAAAATTATTTGAGTTCCCTTTGACGACACGAAGAGTGTTTTAATGAGTAAAGATAGAATCTTTGAAAGAAATTACCCTGATCATGGTACCTATTATGCCACTACACCGTTTTAACGTATTAAGATTGAATCTTTGAAAGAAAATGAGAGTTTAGAATTTAGCTTATTCGAGTTCTCTTTGAAGTCGCGAAGAGTATTTTTATGACTAAAGATTGAATCTCTGAATGAAAATACCTCAATCAAGGTACCTATTATGTCAGTAGACCATTTTAATTTGCAAAGTTTAAATCTTCGATTGAAAATGCGAGTTTTGAGTTAAACTTATTCGAGTTCCCTTTGTCGTCACGAAGAGTGTTTTAATGAGTAAAGATTGATTCCTTGAATGAAATTACTCCAATCACGGTACCTATTATGTCACTAGACCATTTTAATGTATCAAGATTGGATCTTCGAAAGAAAAGGAGGGTTGTGAGTTAAACTTATTCGAGTTCCCTTTGACGTCCTGAAGAGTGTTTTAATGAGTAAAGATTGAATCTTTGAATGAAAATACCTCAATCAAGGTACCTATTATGTCACTAGGCCATTTTGATGTTTAAAGATTAAATCTTTGAAAAAAAATGCGAGTTTTGAGTTAAACTTATTCGAGTTCCCTTTGTCGTCACGAAGAGTGTTTTAATGAGCAATGATTGGAATCTTTGAATGAATTACCTCAATCAAAGTATCTATATGTCAGTAGACCATTTTAATGTATAAAGGTTGAAATATTGAATTACCTCAATCAAGGTACCTATTATGTCACTAGATCTATTTCATGTACAAAGATTGAATCTTTGAAAGAATGAGAGTTGTGAGTTAAACTTATTCGAGTTCCCCTTAACGACCTGAAGAGTGTTTTAGTGAGTAAGGATTGAATCTTTGAAAGAAAATACCTCAATCAAGGTACCTACTGTGTCACTAACATTCTTAAGGTATAAAGATGAAAACTTTGAAGGAAAATGAGAGATTTGAGTTAAATCGATTCAAGTTCCCTTTGACGTTCCGATTAGTGTTTTAATGAGTAAGACTGAATCTTTGAATGAAAATACCTCAATCAAGGTTCCTATTATGTCACCAGACGATTTTAATGTATAAAGATTAAATCTCTGAAAGAAAATGAGAGTTTTCAGTCAAACTTATTCGAGTTCCCTTTGTCGTCACAATGAGTGTTTTAATAACTAAAAAGTGAATCTTTGAATGAAATTACCTCAATCAAGGTACGTATATGTCACTAGACCATTTTAATGTATAAAGATTGAAATACTGAATCTTTGAAAGAGAGTTAGAGTTTTTGAGTTCAACATATTCGAGGTCCCTTTGAAGTCGCGAAGAGTGGTTTTACTGCTAAAGATAGAATCTTTGTAAGAAAGTGAGAGTTTTGAGTTTAAAATATTTAGGTTCCCTTCGAAGTCGCAAAGAGTGTTTCAATGACTAAAGATTGAATCTCTGAATTAAAATGTCTCAATCAAGGAACCTATTATGTCGTTTGACCTTTTTAATGAGAGTTTTGAATTAAGCTTATTAGAGTTCCTTTGACATCCCGAAGAGTCTTGTAATGATGAAAGATTATATCTTTGAATGAAAATACCTCAATTAAGGTACCTATTATGTCAGTAGACCATTTTAATGTATAAAGATTAAGCCTTTGAAAGAAAATGTGAGTTTTGAGTTAAACTTATTCGAGTTCCCTTTGACATCACGAAGAGTGTTTTCATGAGTAATACTGAATCTTTGAATGAAATTACATCATTCAATGGACCTATTATGTCAGTAGACCTTTTTAATGTATAAAGATTGAATCTTTGAAAGAAAATGAGAGCTTTGAGTTTAACTTATTCGAGTTCCCGATAAGGTTGAGAAGAGTGTTTTTTAGTGAGTAAAGATTGTATCTTTGAATAAAACTACCTCAATAAGGGCACCTCTTTTGTTACTAGACCATTTTAATGTCCAAAGATTTCTTTGACTGACAATAAGAGTTTTTGAGTTAAACGTATTCGAGTTCCCCTTGACGTCACAAAAGAGTGTTTTAATGAGTAAAGATGGAATCTTCGAATGAAATTACCTTAATCAAGGTTCCTATTATGTCATTAGAACTTTTTAACGTGTAAAAATTGAATCTTTGCAAGAAAATAAGAGTTTTGAGATCAACTTATTCGAGTTCCCTATGAAGTCACGGGTCAAGGCACCTATTGTGTCACTAGATCTATTTATTGTATAATGATTGAATCTTTGAAAGAAAATGAGAGTTTTGAGTTCAACTTATTCGAGTTCCCTTTGACATCACGAAAAGTGTTTTAATGAGCAAAGATTGAATCTTTGAATGAAATGACCTCAATCAAGGCACCTATTGTGTCACTAGACTTTTCTAATGTATGAAGATTCAATCTCTGAAAAAAACTGAGAGTTTTAAGTTTAACTTATTCGAGATCCCTATGAAGTCACGGAGCGTGTTTTAATGAGTAAAGAATGAATCTTCGAATGAAAATACCTCAATCAAGGTACCTATCATGTCACTAGCCCATTTCAATATGTAAGGAATAAATCTTTGGAAAAAAATGAGAGTTTTCAGCTAAAATTATTTGAGTTCCCATTGACGACACGAAGAGTGTTTTAATGAGTAAAGATAGAATCTTTGAAAGAAATTACCCTGATCATGGTACCTATTATGTCACTAGACCGTTTTAACGTATTAAGATTGAATCTTTGAAAGAAAATGAGAGTTTAGAATTTAGCTTATTCGAGTTCCCTTTGAAGTCGCGAAGAGTGTTTTTATGACTAAAGATTGAATCTCTGAATGAAAATACCTCAATCAAGGTACCTATTATGTCAGTAGACCATTTCAATTTGCAAAGTTTAAATCTTCGATTGAAAATGCGAGTTTTGAGTTAAACTTATTCGAGTTCCCTTTGTCATCACGAAGAGTGTTTTAATGAGTAAAGATTGATTCATTGAATGAAATTTCCCCAATCACGGTACCTATTATGTCACTAGACCATTTTAATGTATCAAGATTGGATCTTCGAAAGAAAAGGAGGGTTGTGAGTTAAACTTATTCGAGTTCCCTTTGACGTCCTAAAGAGTGTTTTAATGAGTAAAGATTGAATCTTTGAATGAAAATACCTCAATCAAGGTACCTATTATGTCACTAGACCATTTTGATGTTTAAAGATTAAATCTTTGAAAAAAAATGCGAGTTTTGAGTTAAACTTATTCGAGTTCCCATTGTCGTCACGAAGAGTGTTTTAATGAGCAATGATTGGAATCTTTGAATGAAATTACCTCAATCAAAGTATCTATATGTCAGTAGACCATTTTAATGTATAAAGGTTGAAATATTGAATTACCTCAATCAAGGTACCTATTATGTCACTAGATCTATTTCGTGTATAAAGATTGAATCTTTGAAAGAATGAGAGTTGTGAGTTAAACTTATTCGAGTTTCCCTTAACGACCGGAAGAGTGTTTTAGTGAGTAAGGATTGAATCTTTGAAAGAAAATACCTCAATCAAGGTACCTACTGTGTCACTAACATTCTTAAGGTATAAAGATGAAAACTTTGAAGGAAAATGAGAGTTTTGAGTTAAATCTATTCAAGTTCCCTTTGACGTTCCGATTAGCGTTTTAATGAGTAAGACTGAATCTTTGAATGAAAATACCTCAATCAAGGTTCCTATTATGTCACCAGATGATTTTAATGTATAAAGATTAAATCTCTGAAAGAAAATGAGAGTTTTCAGTTAAACTTATTCGAGTTCCCTTTGTCGTCACAATGAGTGTTTCAATAACTAAAAAGTGAATCTTTGAATGAAATTACCTCAATCAAGGTACGTATATGTCACTAGACCATTTTAATGTATAAAGATTGAAATACTGAATCTTTGAAAGAGAGTTAGAGTTTTTGAGTTTAACATATTCGAGGTCCCTTTGAAGTCGCAAAGAAGTGGTTTTACTGCTAAAGATAGAATCTCTGTAAGAAAGTGAGAGTTTTGAGTTTAAAATATTCAGGTTCCCTGCGAAGTCGCAAAGAGTGTTTCAATGACTAAAGATTGAATCTGTGAATTAAAATGTCTTAATCAAGGAACCTATTATGTCATTTAACCTTTTTAATGAGAGTTTTGAATTAAGCTTATTAGAGTTCCTTTGACGTCCCGAAGAGTCTTGTAATGATGAAAGATTATATCTTGGAATGAAAAGACCTCAATTAAGGTACCTATTATGTCAGTAGACCATTTTAATGTATAAAGATTAAGTCTTTGAAAGAAAATGTGAGTTTTGAGTTAAACTTATTCGAGTTCCCTTTGACATCACGAATAGTGTTTTAATGAGTAAATACTGAATCTTTGAATGAAATTACATCATTCAATGGACCTATTATGTCAGTAGACCTTTTTAATGTATAAAGATTGAATCTTTGAAAGAAAATGAGAGCTTTGAGTTTAACTTATTCGAGTTCCCGATAAGGTTGAGAAGAGTGTTTTTTAGTGAGTAAAGATTGTATCTTTGAATGAAACTACCTCAATAAGGGCACCTATTTTGTTACTAGACCATTTTAATGTCCAAAGATTTCTTTGACAGAAAATAAGAGTTTTTGAGTTAAACGTATTCGAGTTCCCTTTGACGTCACAAAAGAGTGTTTTAATGAGTAAAGATGGAATCTTCGAACGAAATTACCTTAATCAAGGTTCCTGTTATGTCATTAGAACTTTTTAACGTGTAAAAATTGAATCTTTGAAAGAAAATAAGAGTTTTGAGATCAACTTATTCGAGTTCCCTATGAAGTCACGGGTCAAGGCACCTATTGTGTCACTAGATCTATTTATTGTATAAGGATTGAATCTTTGAAAGAAAATGAGAGTTTTGAGTTCAACTTATTCGAGTTCCCTTTGACATCACGAAAAGTGTTTTAATGAGCAAAGATTGAATCTTTGAATGAAATGACCTCAATCAAGGCACATATTGTGTCACTGGACCTTTCTAATGTATGAAGATTCAATCTCTGAAAAAAACTGAGAGTTTTAAGTTTAACTTATTCGAGATCCCTATGAAGTCACGGAGAGTGTTTTAATGAGTAAAGAATGAATCTTCGAATGAAAATACATCAATCAAGGTGCCTATTATGTCACTAGCCCATTTCAATGTGTAAAGAATAAATCTTTGAAAGAAAATGAGAGTTTTCAGTTAAAATTATTTGAGTTCCTTTGACGACACGAAGAGTGTTTTAATGAGTAAAGATAGAATTTTTGAAAGAAATTACCCTGATCGTGGTACTTATTATGTCACTAGACCGTTTTAACGTATTAAGATTGAATCTTTGAAAGAAAATGAGAGTTTAGAATTTAGCTTATTCGAGTTCCCTTTGAAGTCGCGAAGAGTGTTTTTATGACTAAAGATTGAATCTCTGAATGAAAATACCTCAATCAAGGTACCTATTATGTCAGTAGACCATTTTAATTTGCAAAGTTTAAATCTTCGATTGAAAATGCGAGTTTTGAGTTAAACTTATTCGAGTTCCCTTTGTCGTCACGAAGAGTGTTTTAATGAGTAAAGATTGATTCCTTGAATGAAATTACCCCAATCACGGTACCTATTATCTCACTAGACCATTTTAGTGTATCAAGATTGGATCTTCGAAAGAAAAGGAGGGTTGTGAGTTAAACTTATTCGAGTTCCCTTTGACGTCCTAAAGAGTGTTTTAATGAGTAAAGATTGAATCTTTGAATGAAAATACCTCAATCAACGTACCTATTATGTCACTAGACCATTTTGATGTTTAAAGATTAAATCTTTGAAAAAAAATGCGAGTTTTGAGTTAAACTTATTCGAGTTCCCTTTGTCGTCACGAAGAGTGTTTTAATGAGCAATGATTGGAATCTTTGAATGAAATTACCTCAATCAAAGTATCTATATGTCAGTAGACCATTTTAATGTATAAAGGTTGAAATATTGAATTACCTCAATCAAGGTACCTATTATGTCACTAGATCTATTTCATGTACAAAGATTGAATCTTTGAAAGAATGAGAGTTGTGAGTTAAACTTATTCGAGTTCCCCTTAACGACCTGAAGAGTGTTTTAGTGAGTAAGGATTGAATCTTTGAAAGAAAATACCTCAATCAAGGTAGCTACTGTGTCACTAACCTTCTTAAGGTATAAAGATGAAAACTTTGAAGGAAAATGAGAGTTTTGAGTTCAAACTATTCAAGTTCCCTTTGACGTTCCGATTAGCGTTTTAATGAGTAAGACTGAATCTTTGAATGAAAATACCTCAATCAAGGTTCCTATTATGTCACCAGACGATTTTAATGTATAAAGATTAAATCTCTGAAAGAAAATAAGAGTTTTCAGTTAAACTTATTCGAGTTCCCTTTGTCGTCACAATGAGTGTTTCAATAACTAAAAAGTGAATCTTTGAATGAAATTACCTCAATCAAGGTACGTATATGTCACTAGACCATTTTAATGTATAAAGATTGAAATACTGAATCTTTGAAAGAGAGTTAGAGTTTTTGAGTTTAACATATTCGAGGTCCCTTTGAAGTCGCGAAGAGTGGTTTTACTGCTAAAGATAGAATCTTTGTAAGAAAGTGAGAGTTTTGAGTTTAAAATATTCAGGTTCCCTGCGAAGTCGCAAAGAGTGTTTCAATGACTAAAGATTGAATCTTTGAATTAAAATGTCTCAATCAAGGAACCTATAATGTCACCTTTTTAATGAGAGTTTTGAATTAAGCTTATTAGAGTTTCTTAGACGTCCCGAAGAGTCTTGTAATGATGAAAGATTATATCTTTGAATGAAAATACCTCAATTAAGGTACCTATTATGTCAGTAGACCATTTTAATGTATAAAGATTAAGTCTTTGAAAGAAAATGTGAGTTTTGAGTTAAACTTATTCGAGTTCCCTTTGACATCACGAAGAGTGTTTTAATGAGTAAATACTGAATCTTTGAATGAAATTACATCATTCAATGGCCTATTATGTCAGTAGACCTTTTTAATGTATAAAGATTGAATCTTTGAAAGAAAATGAGAGCTTTGAGTTTAACTTATTCGAGTTCCCGATAAGGTTGAGAAGAGTTTTTTTTAGTGAGTAAAGATTGTATCTTTGAATGAAACTACCTCAATAAGGGCACCTATTTTGTTACTAGACCATTTTAATGTCCAAAGATTTCTTTGACAGAAAATAAGAGTTTTTGAGTTAAACGTATTCGAGTTCCCTTTGACGTCACAAAAGAGTGTTTTAATGAGTAAAGATGGAATCTTCGAACGAAATTACCTTAATCAAGGTTCCTATTATGTCATTAGAACTTTTTAACGTGTAAAAATTGAATCTTTGAAAGAAAATAAGAGTTTTGAGATCAACTTATTCGAGTTCCCTATGAAGTCACGGGTCAAGGCACCTATTGTGTCACTAGATTTATTTTTTGTATAATGATTGAATCTTTGAAAGAAAATGAGAGTTTTGAGTTCAACTTATTCGAGTTCCCTATGACATCACGAAAAGTGTTTTAATGAGCAAAGATTGAATCTTTGAATGAAATGACCTCAATCAAGGCACCTATTGTGTCACTGGACCTTTCTAATGTATGAAGATTCAATCTCTGAAAAAAACTGAGAGTTTTAAGTTTAACTTATTCGAGATCCCTATGAAGTCACGGAGAGTGTTTTAATGAGTAAAGAATGAATCTTCGAATGAAAATACCTCAATCAAGGTACCTATTATGTCACTAGCCCATTTCAATGTGTAAAGAATAAATCTTTGAAAGAAAATGAGAGTTTTCAGTTAAAATTATTTGAGTTCCCTTTGACGACACGAAGAGTGTTTTAATGAGTAAAGATAGAATCTTTGAAAGAAATTACCCTGATCATGGTACCTATTATGTCACTAGACCGTTTTAACGTATTAAGATTGAATCTTTGAAAGAAAATGAGAGTTTAGAATTTAGCTTATTCGAGTTCGCTTTGAAGTCGCGAAGAGTGCTTTTATGACTAAAGATTGAATCTCTGAATGAAAATACCTCAATCAAGGTACCTATTATGTCAGTAGACCATTTTAATTTGCAAAGTTTAAATCTTCGACTGAAAATGCGAGTTTTGAGTTAAACTTATTCGAGTTCCCTTTGTCGTCACGAAGAGTGTTTTAATTAGTAAAGATTGATTCCTTGAATGAAATTACCCCAATCACGGTACCTATTATGTCACTAGACCATTTTAATGTATCAAGATGGGATCTTCGAAAGAAAAGGAGGGTTGTGAGTTAAACTTATTCGAGTTCCCTTTGACGTCCTGAAGAGTGTTTTAGTGAGTAAAGATTGAATCTTTGAATGAAAATACCTTAATCAAGGTACCTATTATGTCACTAGACCATTTTGATGTTTAAAGATTAAATCTTTGAAAAAAAATGTGAGTTTTGAGTTAAACTTATTCGAGTTCCCTTTGTCGTCACGAAGAGTGTTTTAATGAGCAATGATTGGAATCTTTGAATGAAATTACCTCAATCAAAGTATCTATATGTCAGTAGACCATTTTAATGTATAAAGGTTGAAAGATTGAATTACCTCAATCAAGGTACCTATTATGTCACTAGATCTATTTCATGTATAAAGATTGAATCTTTGAAAGAATGAGAGTTGTGAGTTAAACTTATTCGAGTTCCCCATAACGACCTGAATAGTGTTTTAGGGAGTAAGGATTGAATCTTTGAAAGAAAATACCTCAATCAAGGTACCTACTGTGTCACTAACATTCTTAAGGTATAAAAATGAAAACTTTGAAGGAAAATGAGAGTTTTGAGTTAAATCTATTCAAGTTCCCTTTGACGTTCCGATTAGCGTTTTAATGAGTAAGACTGAATCTTTGAATGAAAATACCTCAATCAAGGTTCCTATTATGTCACCAGACGATTTTAATGTATAAAGATTAAATCTCTGAAAGAAAATGAGAGTTTTCAGTTAAACTTATTCGAGTTCCCTTTGTCGTCACAATGAGTGTTTTAATAACTAAAAAGTGAATCTTTGAATGAAATTACCTCAATCAAGGTACGTATATGTCACTAGACCATTTTAATGTATAAAGATTGAAATACTGAATCTTTGAAAGAGAGTTAGAGTTTTTGAGTTTAACATATTCGAGGTCCCTTTGAAGTCGCGAAGAGTGGTTTTACTGCTAAAGATAGAATCTTTGTAAGAAAGTGAGAGTTTTGAGTTTAAAATATTCAGGTTCCCTGCGAAGTCGCAAAGAGTGTTTCAATGACTAAAGATTGAATCTTTGAATTAAAATGTCTCAATCAAGGAACCTATTATGTCATTTGACCTTTTTAATGAGAGTTTTGAATTAAGCTTATTAGAGTTCCTTTGACGTCCCGAAGAGTCTTGTAATGATGAAAGATTATATCTTTGAATGAAAATACCTCAATTAAGGTACCTATTATGTGAGTAGACCATTTTAATGTATAAAGATTAAGTCTTTGAAAGAAAATGTGAGTTTTGAGTTAAACTTATTCGAGTTCCCTTTGACATCACGAAGAGTGTTTTAATGAGTAAATACTGAATCTTTGAATGAAATTACATCATTCAATGGACCTATTATGTCAGTAGACCTTTTTAATGTATAAAGATTGAATCTTTGAAAGAAAATGAGAGCTTTGAGTTTAACTTATTCGAGTTCCCGATAAGGTTGAGAAGAGTGTTTTTTAGTGAGTAAAGATTGTATCTTTGAATGAAATTACCTCAATAAGGGCACCTATTTTGTTACTAGACCATTTTAATGTCCAAAGATTTCTTTGACAGAAAATAAGAGTTTTTGAGTTAAACGTATTCGAGTTCTCGTTGACGTCACAAAAGAGTGTTTTAATGAGTAAAGATGGAATCTTCGAACGAAATTACCTTAATCAAGGTTCCTATTATGTCGTTAGAACTTTTTAACGTGTAAAAATTGAATCTTTGAAAGAAAATAAGAGTTTTGAGATCAACTTATTCGAGTTCGCTACGAAGTCACGGGTCAAGGCACCTATTGTGTCACTAGATCTATTTATTGTATAATGATTGAATCTTTGAAAGAAAATGAGAGTTTTGAGTTCAACTTATTCGAGTTCCGTTTGACATCACGAAAAGTGTTTTAATGAGCAAAGATTGAATCTTTGAATGAAATGACCTCAATCAAGGCACCTACTGTGTCGCCGGAGCTTTCTAATGTATGAAGATTCAATCTCTGAAAAAAACTGAGAGTTTTAAGTTTAACTTATTCGAGATCCCTATGAAGTCACGGAGAGTGTTTTAATGAGTAAAGAATGAATCTTCGAATGAAAATACCTCAATCAAGGTACCTATTATGTCACTAGCCCATTTCAATGTGTAAAGAATAAATCTTTGAAAGTAAATGAGAGTTTTCAGTTAAAATTATTTGAGTTCCCTTTGACGACACGAAGAGTGTTTTAATGAGTAAAGATAGAATCTTTGAAAGAAATTACCCTGATCATGGTACCTATTATGTCACTAGACCGTTTTAACGTATTAAGATTGAATCTTTGAAAGAAAATGAGAGTTTAGAATTTAGCTTATTCGAGTTCCCTTTGAAGTCACGAAGAGTGTTTTTATGACTAAAGATTGAATCTCTGAATGAAAATACCTCAATCAAGGTACCTATTATGTCAGTAGACCATTTTAATTTGCAAAGTTTAAATCTTCGATTGAAAATGCGAGTTTTGAGTTAAACTTATTCGAGTTCCCTTTGTCGTCACGAAGAGTGTTTTAATGAGTAAAGATTGATTCCTTGAATGAAATTACCCCAATCACGGTACCTATTATGTCACTAGACCATTTTAATGTATCAAGATTGGATCTTCGAAAGAAAAGGAGGGTTGTGAGTTAAACTTATTCGAGTTCTCTTTGACGTCCTGAAGAGTGTTTTAATGAGTAAAGATTGAATCTTTGAATAAAAATACCTCAATCAAGGTACCTATTATGTCACTAGACCATTTTGATGTTTAAAGATTAAATCTTTGAAAAAAAATGCGAGTTTTGAGTTAAACTTTTTCGAGTTCCCTTTGTCGTCACGAAGAGTGTTTTAATGAGCAATGATTGGAATCTTTGAATGAAATTACCTCAATCAAAGTATCTATATGTCAGTAGACCATTTTAATGTATAAAGGTTGAAATATTGAATTACCTCAATCAAGGTACCTATTATGTCACTAGATCTATTTCATGTATAAAGATTGAATCTTTGAAAGAATGAGAGTTGTGAGTTAAACTTATTCGAGTTCTCCTTAACGACCTGAAGAGTGTTTTAGTGAGTAAGGATTGAATCTTTGAAAGAAAATACCTCAATCAAGGTACCTACTGTGTCACTAACATTCTTGAGGTATAAAGATGAAAACTTTGAAGGAAAATGAGAGTTTTGAGTTAAATCTATTCAAGTTCCCTTTGACGTTCCGATTAGCGTTTTAATGAGTAAGACTGAATCTTTGAATGAAAATACCTCAATCAAGGTTCCTATTATGTCACCAGACGATTTTAATGTATAAAGATTAAATCTCTGAAAGAAAATGAGAGTTTTCAGTTAAACTTATTCGAGTTCCCTTTGTCGTCACAATGAGTGTTTTAATAACTAAAAAGTGAATCTTTGAATGAAATTACCTCAATCAAGGTACGTATATGTCACTAGACCATTTTAATGTATAAAGATTGAAATACTGAATCTTTGAAAGAGAGTTAGAGTTTTTGAGTTTAACATATTCGAGGTCCCTTTGAAGTCGCGAAGAGTGGTTTTACTGCTAAAGATAGAATCTTTGTAAGAAAGTGAGAGTTTTGAGTTTAAAATATTCAGGTTCCCTGCGAAGTCGCAAAGAGTGTTTCAATGACTAAAGATTGAATCTGTGAATTAAAATGTCTCAATCAAGGAACCTACAATGTCATTTGACCTTTTTCATGAGAGTTTTGAATTAAGCCTATTAGAGTTCCTTTGACGTCCCGAAGAGTCTTGTAATGATGAAAGATTATATCTTTGAATGAAAATACCTCAATTAAGGTACCTATTATGTGAGTAGACCATTTTAATGTATAAAGATTAAGTCTTTGAAAGAAAATGTGAGTTTTGAGTTAAACTTATTCGAGTTCCCTTTGACATCACGAAGAGTGTTTTAATGAGTAAATACTGAATCTTTGAATGAAATTACATCATTCAGTGGACCTATTATGTCAGTAGACCTTTTTAATGTATAAAGATTGAATCTTTGAAAGAAAATGAGAGCTTTGAGTTTAACTTATTCGAGTTCCCGATAAGGTTGAGAAGAGTGTTTTTTAGTGAGTAAAGATTGTATCTTTGAATGAAACTACCTCAATAAGGGCACCTATTTTGTTACTAGACCATTTTAATGTCCAAAGATTTCTTTGACAGAAAATAAGAGTTTTTGAGTTAAACGTATTCGAGTTCCCTTTGACGTCACAAAAGAGTGTTTTAATGAGTAAAGATGGAATCTTCGAACGAAATTACCTTAATCAAGGTTCCTGTTATGTCATTAGAACTTTTTAACGTGTAAAAATTGAATCTTTGAAAGAAAATAAGAGTTTTGAGATCAACTTATTCGAGTTCCCTATGAAGTCACGGGTCAAGGCACCTATTGTGTCACTAGATCTATTTATTGTATAAGGATTGAATCTTTGAAAGAAAATGAGAGTTTTGAGTTCAACTTATTCGAGTTCCCTTTGACATCACGAAAAGTGTTTTAATGAGCAAAGATTGAATCTTTGAATGAAATGACCTCAATCAAGGCACATATTGTGTCACTGGACCTTTCTAATGTATGAAGATTCAATCTCTGAAAAAAACTGAGAGTTTTAAGTTTAACTTATTCGAGATCCCTATGAAGTCACGGAGAGTGTTTTAATGAGTAAAGAATGAATCTTCGAATGAAAATACCTCAATCAAGGTACCTATTATGTCACTAGCCCATTTCAATGTGTAAAGAATAAATCTTTGAAAGAAAATGAGAGTTTTCAGTTAAAATTATTTGAGTTCCCTTTGACGACACGAAGAGTGTTTTAATGAGTAAAGATAGAATCTTTGAAAGAAATTACCCTGATCGTGGTACCTATTATGTCACTAGACCGTTTTAACGTATTAAGATTGAATCTTTGAAAGAAAATGAGAGTTTAGAATTTAGCTTATTCGAGTTCCCTTTGAAGTCGCGAAGAGTGTTTTTATGACTAAAGATTGAATCTCTGAATGAAAATACCTCAATCAAGGTACCTATTATGTCAGTAGACCATTTTAATTTACAAAGTTTAAATCTTCGATTGAAAATGCGAGTTTTGAGTTAAACTTATTCGAGTTCCCTTTGTCGTCACGAAGAGTGTTTTAATGAGTAAAGATTGATTCCTTGAATGAAATTACCCCAATCACGGTACCTATTATGTCACTAGACCATTTTAGTGTATCAAGATTGGATCTTCGAAAGAAAAGGAGGGTTGTGAGTTAAACTTATTCGAGTTCCCTTTGACGTCCTGAAGAGTGTTTTAATGAGTAAAGATTGAATATTTGAATGAAAATACCTCAATCAACGTATCTATTATGTCACTAGACCATTTTGATGTTTAACGATTAAATCTTTGAAAAAAAATGCAAGTTTTGAGTTAAACTTATTCGAGTTCCCTTTGTCGTCACGAAGAGTGTTTTAATGAGCAATGATTGGAATCTTTGAATGAAATTACCTCAATCAAAGTATCTATATGTCAGTAGACCATTTTAATGTATAAAGGTTGAAATATTGAATTACCTCAATCAAGGTACCAATTATGTCACTAGATCTATTTCATGTATAAAGATTGAATCTTTGAAAGAATGAGAGTTGTGAGTTAAACTTATTCGAGTTCTCCTTAATGACCTGAAGAGTGTTTTAGTGAGTAAGGATTGAATCTTTGAAAGAAAATACCTCAATCATGGTAGCTACTGTGTCACTAACCTTCTTAAGGTATAAAGATGAAAACTTTGAAGGAAAATGAGAGTTTTGAGTTAAATCTATTCAAGTTCCCTTTGACGTTCCGATTAGCGTTTTAATGAGTAAGACTGAATCTTTGAATGAAAATACCTCAATCAAGGTTCCTATTATGTCACCAGATGATTTTAATGTATAAAGATTAAATCTCTGAAAGAAAATGAGAGTTTTCAGTTAAACTTATTCGAGTTCCCTTTGTCGTCACAATGAGTGTTTCAATAACTAAAAAGTAAATCTTTGAATGAAATTACCTCAATCAAGGTATGTATATGTCACTAGACCATTTTAATGTATAAAGATTGAAATACTGAATCTTTGAAAGAGAGTTAGAGTTTTTGAGTTTAACATATTCGAGGTCCCTTTGAAGTCGCGAAGAGTGGTTTTACTGCTAAAGATAGAATCTTCGTAAGAAAGTGAGAGTTTTGAGTTTAAAATATTCAGGTTCCCTGCGAAGTCGCAAAGAGTGTTTCAATGACTAAAGATTGAATCTTTGAATTAAAATGTCTCAATCAAGGAACCTATTATGTCATTTGACCTTTTTAATGAGAGTTTTGAATTAAGCTTATTAGAGTTTCTTTGACGTCCCGAAGAGTCTTGTAATGATGAAAGATTATATCTTTGAATGAAAATACCTCAATTAAGGTACCTATTATGTCAGTAGACCATTTTAATGTATAAAGATTAGGTCTTTGAAAGAAAATGTGAGTTTTGAGTTAAACTTATTCGAGTTCCCTTTGACATCACGAAGAGTGTTTTAATGAGTAAATACTGAATCTTTGAATGGAATTACATCATTCAATGGACCTATTATGTCAGTAGACCTTTTTAATGTATAAAGATTGAATCTTTGAAAGAAAATGAGAGCTTTGAGTTTAACTTATTCGAGTTCCCGATAAGGTTGAGAAGAGTGTTTTTTAGTGAGTAAAGATTGTATCTTTGAATGAAACTACCTCAATAAGGGCACCTATTTTGTTACTAGACCATTTTAATGTCCAAAGATTTCTTTGACAGAAAATAAGAGTTTTTGAGTTAAACGTATTCGAGTTCTCGTTGACGTCACAAAAGAGTGTTTTAATGAGTAAAGATGGAATCTTCGAACGAAATTACCTTAATCAAGGTTCCTATTATGTCGTTAGAACTTTTTAACGTGTAAAAATTGAATCTTTGAAAGAAAATAAGAGTTTTGAGATCAACTTATTCGAGTTCGCTACGAAGTCACGGGTCAAGGCACCTATTGTGTCACTAGATCTATTTATTGTATAATGATTGAATCTTTGAAAGAAAATGAGTGTTTTAATGAGCAAAGATTGAATCTTTGAATGAAATGACCTCAATCAAGGCACCTACTGTGTCGCCGGAGCTTTCTAATGTATGAAGATTCAATCTCTGAAAAAAACTGAGAGTTTTAAGTTTAACTTATTCGAGATCCCTATGAAGTCACGGAGAGTGTTTTAATGAGTAAAGAATGAATCTTCGAATGAAAATACCTCAATCAAGGTACCTATTATGTCACTAGCCCATTTCAATGTGTAAAGAATAAATCTTTGAAAGTAAATGAGAGTTTTCAGTTAAAATTATTTGAGTTCCCTTTGACAACACGAACAGTGTTTTAATGAGTAAAGATAGAATCTTTGAAAGAAATTACCCTGATCATGGTACCTATTATGTCACTAGACCGTTTTAACTTATTAAGATTGAATCTTTGAAAGAAAATGAGAGTTTAGAATTTAGCTTATTCGAGTTCCCTTTGAAGTCACGAAGAGTGTTTTTATGACTAAAGATTGAATCTCTTAATGAAAATACCTCAATCAAGGTACCTATTATGTCAGTAGACCATTTTAATTTGCAAAGTTTAAATCTTCGATTGAAAATGCGAGTTTTGAGTTAAACTTATTCGAGTTCGCTTTGTCGTCACGAAGAGTGTTTTAATGAGTAAAGATTGATTCCTTGAATGAAATTACCCCAATCACGGTACCTATTATGTCACTAGACCATTTTAATGTATCAAGATTGGATCTTCGAAAGAAAAGGAGGGTTGTGAGTTAAACTTATTCGAGTTCCCTTTGACGTCCTGAAGAGTGTTTTAATGAGTAAAGATTGAATCTTTGAATAAAAATACCTCAATCAAGGTACATATTATGTCACTAGACCATTTTGATGTTTAAAGATTAAATCTTTGAAAAAAAATGCGAGTTTTGAGTTAAACTTTTTCGAGTTCCCTTTGTCGTCACGAAGAGTGTTTTAATGAGCAATGATTGGAATCTTTGAATGAAATTACCTCAATCAAAGTATCTATATGTCAGTAGACCATTTTAATGTATAAAGGTTGAAATATTGAATTACCTCAATCAAGGTACCTATTATGTCACTAGATCTATTTCATGTATAAAGATTGAATCTTTGAAAGAATGAGAGTTGTGAGTTAAACTTATTCGAGTTCCCCTTAACGACCTGAAGAGTGTTTTAGTGAGTAAGGATTGAATCTTTGAAAGAAAATACCTCAATCAAGGTACCTACTGTGTCACTAACATTCTTGAGGTATAAAGATGAAAACTTTGAAGGAAAATGAGAGTTTTGAGTTAAATCTATTCAAGTTCCCTTTGACGTTCCGATTAGCGTTTTAATATGTAAGACTGAATCTTTGAATGAAAATACCTCAATCAAGGTTCCTATTATGTCACCAGACGATTTTAATGTATAAAGATTAAATCTCTGAAAGAAAATGAGAGTTTTCAGTTAAACTTATTCGAGTTCCCTTTGTCGTCACAATGAGTGTTTTAATAACTAAAAAGTGAATCTTTGAATGAAATTACCTCAATCAAGGTACGTATATGTCACTAGACCATTTTAATGTATAAAGATTGAAATACTGAATCTTTGAAAGAGAGTTAGAGTTTTTGAGTTTAACATATTCGAGGTCCCTTTGAAGTCGCGAAGAGTGGTTTTACTGCTAAAGATAGAATCTTTGTAAGAAAGTGAGAGTTTTGAGTTTAAAATATTCAGGTTCCCTGCGAAGTCGCAAAGAGTGTTTCAATGACTAAAGATTGAATCTGTGAATTAAAATGTCTCAATCAAGGAACCTACAATGTCATTTGACCTTTTTCATGAGAGTTTTGAATTAAGCCTATTAGAGTTCCTTTGACGTCCCGAAGAGTCTTGTAATGATGAAAGATTATATCTTTGAATGAAAATACCTCAATTAAGGTACCTATTATGTGAGTAGACCATTTTAATGTATAAAGATTAAGTCTTTGAAAGAAAATGTGAGTTTTGAGTTAAACTTATTCGAGTTCCCTTTGACATCACGAAGAGTGTTTTAATGAGTAAATACTGAATCTTTGAATGAAATTACATCATTCAATGGACCTATTATGTCAGTAGACCTTTTTAATGTATAAAGATTGAATCTTTGAAAGAAAATGAGAGCTTTGAGTTTAACTTATTCGAGTTCTCGATAAGGTTGAGAAGAGTGTTTTTTAGTGAGTAAAGATTGTATCTTTGAATGAAACTACCACAATAAGGGCACCTATTTTGTTACTAGACCATTTTAATGTCCAAAGATTTCTTTGACAGAAAATAAGAGTTTTTGAGTTAAACGTATTCGAGTTCCCTTTGACGTCACAAAAGAGTGTTTTAATGAGTAAAGATGGAATCTTCGAACGAAATTACCTTAATCAAGGTTCCTGTTATGTCATTAGAACTTTTTAACGTGTAAAAATTGAATCTTTGAAAGAAAATAAGAGTTTTGAGATAACTTTTTCGAGTTTCCTATGAAGTCACGGGTCAAGGCACCTATTGTGTCACTAGATCTATTTATTGTATAAGGATTGAATCTTTGAAAGAAAATGAGAGTTTTGAGTTCAACTTATTCGAGTTCCCTTTGACATCACGAAAAGTGTTTTAATGAGCAAAGATTGAATCTTTGAATGAAATGACCTCAATCAAGGCACATATTGTGTCACTGGACCTTTCTAATGTATGAAGATTCAATCTCTGAAAAAAACTGAGAGTTTTAAGTTTAACTTATTCGAGATCCCTATGAAGTCACGGAGAGTGTTTTAATGAGTAAAGAATGAATCTTCGAATGAAAATACCTCAATCAAGGTACCTATTATGTCACTAGCCCATTTCAATGTGTAAAGAATAAATCTTTGAAAGAAAATGAGAGTTTTCAGTTAAAATTATTTGAGTTCCCTTTGACGACACGAAGAGTGTTTTAATGAGTAAAGATAGAATCTTTGAAAGAAATTACCCTGATCGTGGTACCTATTATGTCACTAGACCGTTTTAACGTATTAAGATTGAATCTTTGAAAGAAAATGAGAGTTTAGAATTTAGCTTATTCGAGTTCCCTTTGAAGTCGCGAAGAGTGTTTTTATGACTAAAGATTGAATCTCTGAATGAAAATACCTCAATCAAGGTACCTATTATGTCAGTAGACCATTTTAATTTGCAAAGTTTAAATCTTCGATTGAAAATGCGAGTTTTGAGTTAAACTTATTCGAGTTCCCTTTGTCGTCACGAAGAGTGTTTTAATGAGTAAAGATTGATTCCTTGAATGAAATTACCCCAATCACGGTACCTATTATGTCACTAGACCATTTTAGTGTATCAAGATTGGATCTTCGAAAGAAAAGGAGGGTTGTGAGTTAAACTTATTCGAGTTCCCTTTGACGTCCTGAAGAGTGTTTTAATGAGTAAAGATTGAATATTTGAATGAAAATACCTCAATCAACGTACCTATTATGTCACTAGACCATTTTGATGTTTAAAGATTAAATCTTTGAAAAAAAATGCAAGTTTTGAGTTAAACTTATTCGAGTTCCCTTTGTCGTCACGAAGAGTGTTTTAATGAGCAATGATTGGAATCTTTGAATGAAATTACCTCAATCAAAGTATCTATATGTCAGTAGACCATTTTAATGTATAAAGGTTGAAATATTGAATTACCTCAATCAAGGTACCTATTATGTCACTAGATCTATTTCATGTATAAAGATTGAATCTTTGAAAGAATGAGAGTTGTGAGTTAAACTTATTCGAGTTCCCCTTAATGACCTGAAGAGTGTTTTAGTGAGTAAGGATTGAATCTTTGAAAGAAAATACCTCAATCAAGGTAGCTACTGTGTCACTAACCTTCTTAAGGTATAAAGATGAAAACTTTGAAGGAAAATGAGAGTTTTGAGTTAAATCTATTCAAGTTCCCTTTGACGTTCCGATTAGCGTTTTAATGAGTAAGACTGAATCTTTGAATGAAAATACCTCAATCAAGGTTCCTATTATGTCACCAGACGATTTTAATGTATAAAGATTAAATCTCTGAAAGAAAATGAGAGTTTTCAGTTAAACTTATTCGAGTTCCCTTTGTCGTCACAATGAGTGTTTCAATAACTAAAAAGTAAATCTTTGAATGAAATTACCTCAATCAAGGTACGTATATGTCACTAGACCATTTTAATGTATAAAGATTGAAATACTGAATCTTTGAAAGAGAGTTAGAGTTTTTGAGTTTAACATATTCGAGGTCCCTTTGAAGTCGCGAAGAGTGGTTTTACTGCTAAAGATAGAATCTTTGTAAGAAAGTGAGAGTTTTGAGTTTAAAATATTCAGGTTCCCTGCGAAGTCGCAAAGAGTGTTTCAATGACTAAAGATTGAATCTTTGAATTAAAATGTCTCAATCAAGGAACCTATAATGTCATTTGACCTTTTTAATGAGAGTTTTGAATTAAGCTTATTAGAGTTTCTTTGACGTCCCGAAGAGTCTTGTAATGATGAAAGATTATATCTTTGAATGAAAATACCTCAATTAAGGTACCTATTATGTCAGTAGACCATTTTAATGTATAAAGATTAAGTCTTTGAAAGAAAATGTGAGTTTTGAGTTAAACTTATTCGAGTTCCCTTTGACATCACGAAGAGTGTTTTAATGAGTAAATACTGAATCTTTGAATGAAATTACATCATTCAATGGACCTATTATGTCAGTAGACCTTTTTAATGTATAAAGATTGAATCTTTGAAAGAAAATGAGAGCTTTGAGTTTAACTTATTCGAGTTCCCGATAAGGTTGAGAAGAGTGTTTTTTAGTGAGTAAAGATTGTATCTTTGAATGAAACTACCTCAATAAGGGCACCTATTTTGTTACTAGACCATTTTAATGTCCAAAGATTTCTTTGACAGAAAATAAGAGTTTTTGAGTTAAACGTATTCGAGTTCTCGTTGACGTCACAAAAGAGTGTTTTAATGAGTAAAGATGGAATCTTCGAACGAAATTACCTTAATCAAGGTTCCTATTATGTCGTTAGAACTTTTTAACGTGTAAAAATTGAATCTTTGAAAGAAAATAAGAGTTTTGAGATCAACTTATTCGAGTTCGCTACGTAGTCACGGGTCAAGGCACCTATTGTGTCACTAGATCTATTTATTGTATAATGATTGAATCTTTGAAAGAAAATGAGAGTTTTGAGTTCAACTTATTCGAGTTCCCTTTGACATCACGAAAAGTGTTTTAATGAGCAAAGATTGAATCTTTGAATGAAATGACCTCAATCAAGGCACCTACTGTGTCGCCGGAGCTTTCTAATGTATGAAGATTCAATCTCTGAAAAAAACTGAGAGTTTTAAGTTTAACTTATTCGAGATCCCTATGAAGTCACGGAGAGTGTTTTAATGAGTAAAGAATGAATCTTCGAATGAAAATACCTCAATCAAGGTACCTATTATGTCACTAGCCCATTTCAATGTGTAAAGAATAAATCTTTGAAAGTAAGTGAGAGTTTTCAGTTAAAATTATTTGAGTTCCCTTTGACGACACGAAGAGTGTTTTAATGAGTAAAGATAGAATCTTTGAAAGAAATTACCCTGATCATGGTACCTATTATGTCACTAGACCGTTTTAACGTATTAAGATTGAATCTTTGAAAGAAAATGAGAGTTTAGAATTTAGCTTATTCGAGTTCCCTTTGGAGTCACGAAGAGTGTTTTTATGACTAAAGATTGAATCTCTAAACGAAAATACGTCAATCAAGGTACCTATTATGTCAGTAGACCATTTTAATTTGCAAAGTTTAAATCTTCGATTGAAAATGCGAGTTTTGAGTTAAACTTATTCGAGTTCCCTTTGTCGTCACGAAGAGTGTTTTAATGAGTAAAGATTGATTCCTTGAATGAAATTACCCCAATCACGGAACCTATTATGTCACTAGACCATTTTAATGTATCAAGATTGAATCTTCGAAAGAAAAGGAGGGTTGTGAGTTAAACTTATTCGAGTTCCCTTTGACGTCCTGAAGAGTGTTTTAATGAGTAAAGATTGAATCTTTGAATAAAAATACCTCAATCAAGGTACCTATTATGTCACTAGACCATTTTGATGTTTAAAGATTAAATCTTTGAAAAAAAATGCGAGTTTTGAGTTAAACTTTTTCGAGTTCCCTTTGTCGTCACGAAGAGTGTTTTAATGAGTAATGATTGGAATCTTTGAATGAAATTACCTCAATCAAAGTATCTATATGTCAGTAGACCATTTTAATGTATAAAGGTTGAAATATTGAATTACCTCAATCAAGGTACCTATTATGTCACTAGATCTATTTCATGTATAAAGATTGAATCTTTGAAAGAATGAGAGTTGTGAGTTAAACTTATTCGAGTTCCCCTTAACGACCTGAAGAGTGTTTTAGTGAGTAAGGATTGAATCTTTGAAAGAAAATACCTCAATCAAGGTACCTACTGTGTCACTAACATTCTTGAGGTATAAAGATGAAAACTTTGAAGGAAAATGAGAGTTTTGAGTTAAATCTATTCAAGTTCCCTTTGACGTTCCGATTAGCGTTTTAATGAGTTAGACTGAATCTTTGAATGAAAATACCTCAATCAAGGTTCCTATTATGTCACCAGACGATTTTAATGTATAAAGATTAAATCTCTGAAAGAAAATGAGAGTTTTCAGTTAAACTTATTCGAGTTCCCTTTGTCGTCACAATGAGTGTTTTAATAACTAAAAAGTGAATCTTTGAATGAAATTACCTCAATCAAGGTACGTATATGTCACTAGACCATTTTAATGTATAAAGATTGAAATACTGAATCTTTGAAAGAGAGTTAGAGTTTTTGAGTTTAACATATTCGAGGTCCCTTTGAAGTCGCGAAGAGTGGTTTTACTGCTAAAGATAGAATCTTTGTAAGAAAGTGAGAGTTTTGAGTTTAAAATATTCAGGTTCCCTGCGAAGTCGCAAAGAGTGTTTCAATGACTAAAGATTGAATCTGTGAATTAAAATGTCTCAATCAAGGAACCTACAATGTCATTTGACCTTTTTCATGAGAGTTTTGAATTAAGCCTATTAGAGTTCCTTTGACGTCCCGAAGAGTCTTGTAATGATGAAAGATTATATCTTTGAATGAAAATACCTCAATTAAGGTACCTATTATGTGAGTAGACCATTTTAATGTATAAAGATTAAGTCTTTGAAAGAAAATGTGAGTTTTGAGTTAAACTTATTCGAGTTCCCTTTGACATCACGAAAAGTGTTTTAATGAGTAAATACTGAATCTTTGAATGAAATTACATCATTCAATGGACCTATTATGTCAGTAGACCTTTTTAATGTATAAAGATTGAATCTTTGAAAGAAAATGAGAGCTTTGAGTTTAACTTATTCGAGTTCCCGATAAGGTTGAGAAGAGTGTTTTTTAGTGAGTAAAGATTGTATCTTTGAATGAAACTACCTCAATAAGGGCACCTATTTTGTTACTAGACCATTTTAATGTCCAAAGATTTCTTTGACAGAAAATAAGAGTTTTTGAGTTAAACGTATTCGAGTTCCCTTTGACGTCACAAAAGAGTGTTTTAATGAGTAAAGATGGAATCTTCGAACGAAATTACCTTAATCAAGGTTCCTATTATGTCATTAGAACTTTTTAACGTGTAAAAATTGAATCTTTGAAAGAAAATAAGAGTTTTGAGATCAACTTATTCGAGTTCGCTATGAAGTCACGGGTCAAGGCACCTATTGTGTCACAAGATCTATTTATTGTATAATAATTGAATCTTTGAAAGAAAATGAGAGTTTTTAGTTTAACTTATTCGAGTTCCCTTTGACATCACGAAAGTGTTTTAGTGAGCAAAGATTGAATCTTTGAATGAAATGACCTCAATCAAGGCACCTATTGTGTCGCCGGACCTTTCTAATGTATGAAGATTCAATCTCTGAAAAAAACTGAGAGTTTTAAGTTTAACTTATTCGAGATCCCTATGAAGTCACGGAGAGTGTTTTAATGAGTAAAGAATGAATCTTCGAATGAAAATACCTCAATCAAGGTACCTATTATGTCACTAGCCCATTTCAATGTGTAAAGAATAAATCTTTGAAAGAAAATGAGAGTTTTCAGTTAAAATTATTTGAGTTCCCTTTGACGACACGAAGAGTGTTTTAATGAGTAAAGATAGAATCTTTGAAAGAAATTACCCTGATCATGGTACCTATTATGTCACTAGACCGTTTTAACGTATTAAGATTGAATCTTTGAAAGAAAATGAGAGTTTAGAATTTAGCTTATTCGAGTTCCCTTTGAAGTCGCGAAGAGTGTTTTTATGACTAAAGATTGAATCTCTGAATGAAAATACCTCAATCAAGGTACCTATTATGTCAGTAGACCATTTTAATTTGCAAAGTTTAAATCTTCGATTGAAAATACGAGTTTTGAGTTAAACTTATTCGAGTTCCCTTTGTCGTCACGAAGAGTGTTTTAATGAGTAAAGATTGATTCCTTGAATGAAATTACCCCAATCACGGTACCTATTATGTCACTAGACCATTTTAATGTATCAAGATTGGATCTTCGAAAGAAAAGGAGGATTGTGAGTTAAACTTATTCGAGTTCCCTTTGACGTCCTGAAGAGTGTTTTAGTGAGTAAAGATTGAATCTTTGAATGAAAATACCTCAATCAAGGTAACTATTATGTCACTAGACCATTTTGATGTTTAAAGATTAAATCTTTGAAAAAAAATGCGAGTTTTGAGTTAAACTTATTCGAGTTCCCTTTGTCGTCACGAAGAGTGTTTTAATGAGCAATGATTGGAATCTTTGAATGAAATTACCTCAATCAAAGTATCTATATGTCAGTAGACCATTTTAATGTATAAAGGTTGAAATATTGAATTACCTTAATCAAGGTACCTATTATGTCACTAGATCTATTTCATGTATAAAGATTGAATCTTTGAAAGAATGAGAGTTGTGAGTTAAACTTATTCGAGTTCCCCTTAATGACCTGAAGAGTGTTTTAGTGAGTAAGGATTGAATCTTTGAAAGAAAATACCTCAATCAAGGTACCTACTGTGTCACTAACATTCTTGAGGTATAAAGATGAAAACTTTGAAGGAAAATGAGAGTTTTGAGTTAAATCTATTCAAGTTCCCTTTGACGTTCCGATTAGCGTTTTAATGAGTAAGACTGAATCTTTGAATGAAAATACGTCAATCAAGGTTCCTATTATGTCACCAGACGATTTTAATGTATAAAGATTAAATCTCTGAAAGAAAATGAGAGTTTTCAGTTAAACTTATTCGAGTTCCCTTTGTCGTCACAATGAGTGTTTTAATAACTAAAAAGTGAATCTTTGAATGAAATTACCTCAATCAAGGTACGTATATGTCACTAGACCATTTTAATGTATAAAGATTGAAATACTGAATCTTTGAAAGAGAGTTAGAGTTTTTGAGTTTAACATATTCGAGGTCCCTTTGAAGTCGCGAAGAGTGGTTTTACTGCTAAAGATAGAATCTTTGTAAGAAAGTGAGAGTTTTGAGTTTAAAATATTCAGGTTCCCTGCGAAGTCGCAAAGAGTGTTTCAATGACTAAAGATTGAATCTGTGAATTAAAATGTCTCAATCAAGGAACCTACAATGTCATTTGACCTTTTTCATGAGAGTTTTGAATTAAGCTTATTAGAGTTCCTTTGACGTCCCGAAGAGTCTTGTAATGATGAAAGATTATATCTTTGAATGAAAATACCTCAATTAAGGTACCTATTATGTGAGTAGACCATTTTAATGTATAAAGATTAAGTCTTTGAAAGAAAATGTGAGTTTTGAGTTAAACTTATTCGAGTTCCCTTTGACATCACGAAGAGTGTTTTAATGAGTAAATACTGAATCTTTGAATGAAATTACATCATTCAATGGAAATATTATGTCAGTAGACCTTTTTAATGTATAAAGATTGAATCTTTGAAAGAAAATGAGAGCTTTGAGTTTAACTTATTCGAGTTCCCGATAAGGTTGAGAAGAGTGTTTTTTAGTGAGTAAAGATTGTAGCTTTGAATGAAACTACCTCAATAAGGGCACCTATTTTGTTACTAGACCATTTTAATGTCCAAAGATTTCTTTGACAGAAAATAAGAGTTTTTGAGTTAAACGTATTCGAGTTCCCTTTGACGTCACAAAAGAGTGTTTTAATGAGTAAAGATGGAATCTTCGAACGAAATTACCTTAATCAAGGTTCCTATTATGTCATTAGAACTTTTTAATGTGTAAAAATTGAATCTTTCAAAGAAAATAAGAGTTTTGAGATCAACTTATTCGAGTTCGCTATGAAGTCACGGGTCAAGGCACCTATTGTGTCACTAGATCTATTTATTGTATAATAATTGAATCTTTGAAAGAAAATGAGAGTTTTGAGTTTAACTTATTCAAGTTCCCTTTGACATCGCGAAAGTGTTTTAATGAGCAAAGATTGAATCTTTGAATGAAATGACCTGAATCAAGGCACCTATTGTGTCGCCGGACCTTTCTAATGTATGAAGATTCAATCTCTGAAAAAAACTGAGAGTTTTAAGTTTAACTTATTCGAGATCCCTATGAAGTCACGGAGAGTGTTTTAATGAGTAAAGAATGAATCTTCGAATGAAAATACCTCAATCAAGGTACCTATTATGTCACTAGCCCATTTCAATGTGTAAAGAATAAATCTTTGAAAGAAAATGAGAGTTTTCAGTTAAAATTATTTGAGTTCCCTTTGACGACACGAAGAGTGTTTTAATGAGTAAAGATAGAATCTTTGAAAGAAATTACCCTGATCATGGTACCTATTATGTCACTAGACCGTTTTAACGTATTAAGATTGAATCTTTGAAAGAAAATGAGAGTTTAGAATTTAGCTTATTCGAGTTCCCTTTGAAGTCGCGAAGAGTGTTTTTATGACTAAAGATTGAATTTCTGAATGAAAATACCTCAATCAAGGTACCTATTATGTCAGTAGACCATTTTAATTTGCAAAGTTTAAATCTTCGATTGAAAATGCGAGTTTTGAGTTAAACTTATTCGAGTTCCCTTTGTCGTCACGAAGAGTGTTTTAATGAGTAAAGATTGATACCTTGAATGAAATTACCCCAATCAAGGTACCTATTATGTCACCGAACCATTTTAATGTATCAAGATTGGATCTTCGAAAGAAAAGGAGGATTGTGAGTTAAACTTATTCGAGTTCCCTTTGACGTCCTGAAGAGTGTTTTAGTGAGTAAAGATTGAATCTTTGAATGAAAATACCTCAATCAAGGTAACTATTATGTCACTAGACCATTTTGATGTTTAAAGATTAAATCTTTGAAAAAAAATGCGAGTTTTGAGTTAAACTTATTCGAGTTCCCTTTGTCGTCACGAAGAGTGTTTTAATGAGCAATGATTGGAATCTTTGAATGAAATTACCTCAATCAAAGTATCTATATGTCAGTAGACCATTTTAATGTATAAAGGTTGAAATATTGAATTACCTCAATCAAGGTACCTATTATGTCACTAGATCTATTTCATGTATAAAGATTGAATCTTTGAAAGAATGAGAGTTGTGAGTTAAACTTATTCGAGTTCCCCTTAACGACCTGAAGAGTGTTTTAGTGAGTAAGGATTGAATCTTTGAAAGAAAATACCTCAATCAAGGTACCTACTGTGTCACTAACATTCTTGAGGTATAAAGATGAAAACTTTGAAGGAAAATGAGAGTTTTGAGTTAAATCTATTCAAGTTCCCTTTGACGTTCCGATTAGCGTTTTAATGAGTAAGACTGAATCTTTGAATGAAAATACCTCAATCAAGGTTCCTATTATGTCAGAAGACGATTTTAATATATAAAGATTAAATCTCTGAAAGAAAATGAGAGTTTTTAGTTAAACTTATTCGAGTTCCCTTTGTCGTCACAATGAGTGTTTTAATAACTAAAAAGTGAATCTTTGATGAAATTACCTCAATCAAGGTACGTATATGTCACTAGACCATTTTAATTTATAAAGATTGAAATACTGAATCTTTGAAAGAGAGTTAGAGTTTTTGAGTTTAACATATTCGAGGTCCCTTTGAAGTCGCGAAGAGTGGTTTTACTGCTAAAGATAGAATCTTTGTAAGAAAGTGAGAGTTTTGAGTTTAAAATATTCAGGTTCCCTACGAAGTCGCAAAGAGTGTTTCAATGACTAAAGATTGAATCTTTGAATTAAAATGTGTCAATCAAGGAACCTATTATGTCATTTGACCTTTTTAATGAGAGTTTTGAATTAAGCTTATTAGAGTTCCTTTGACGTCCCGAAGAGTCTTGTAATGATGAAAGATTATATCTTTGAATGAAAATACCTCAATTAAGGTACCTATTATGTGAGTAGACCATTTTAATGTATAAAGATTAAGTCTTTGAAAGAAAATGTGAGTTTTGAGTTAAACTTATTCGAGTTCCCTTTGACATCACGAAGAGTGTTTTAATGAGTAAATACTGAATCTTTGAATGAAATTACATCATTCAATGGACCTATTATGTCAGTAGACCTTTTTAATGTATAAAGATTGAATCTTTGAAAGAAAATGAGAGCTTTGAGTTTAACTTATTCGAGTTCCCGATAAGGTTGAGAAGAGTGTTTTTTAGTGAGTAAAGATTGTATCTTTGAATGAAACTACCTCAATAAGGGCACCTATTTTGTTACTTGACCATTTTAATGTCCAAAGATTTCTTTGACAGAAAATAAGAGTTTTTGAGTTAAACGTATTCGAGTTCCCTTTGACGTCACAAAAGAGTGTTTTAATGAGTAAAGATGGAATCTTCGAACGAAATTACCTTAATCAAGGTTCCTATTATGTCATTAGAACTTTTTAACGTGTAAAAATTGAATCTTTGAAAGAAAATAAGAGTTTTGAGATCAACTTATTCGAGTTCGCTATGAAGTCACGGGTCAAGGCACCTATTGTGTCACTAGATCTATTTATTGTATAATGATTGAATCTTTGAAAGAAAATGAGAGTTTTGAGTTCAACTTATTCGAGTTCCCTTTGACATCACGAAAAGTGTTTTAATGAGCAAAGATTGAATCTTTGAATGAAATGACCTCAATCAAGGCACATATTGTGTCGCCGGACCTTTCTAATGTATGAAGATTCAATCTCTGAAAAAAACTGAGAGTTTTAAGTTTAACTTATTCGAGATCCCTATGAAGTCACGGAGAGTGTTTTAATGAGTAAAGAATGAATCTTCGAATGAAAATACCTCAATCAAGGTACCTATTATGTCACTACCCCATTTCAATGTGTAAAGAATAAATCTTTGAAAGAAAATGAGAGTTTTCAGTTAAAATTATTTGAGTTCCCTTTGACGACACGAAGAGTGTTTTAATGAGTAAAGATAGAATCTTTGAAAGATATTACCCTGATCATGGTACCTATTTTGTCACTAGACCGTTTTAACGTATTAAGATTGAATCTTTGAAAGAAAATGAGAGTTTAGAATTTAGCTTATTCGAGTTCCCTTTGAAGTCGCGAAGAATGTTTTTATGACTAAAGATTGAATCTCTGAATGAAAATACCTCAATCAAGGTACCTATTATGTCAGCAGACCACTTGAATTTGCAAAGTTTAAATCTTCGATTGAAAATGCGAGTTTTGAGTTAAACTTATTCGAGTTCCCTTTGTCGTCACGAAGAGTGTTTTAATGAGTAAAGATTGATTCCTTGAATGAAATTACCCCAATCACGGTACCTATTATGTCACTAGACCATTTTAATGTATCAAGATTGGATCTTCGAAAGAAAAGGAGGGTTGTGAGTTAAACTTATTCGAGTTCCCTTTGACGTCCTGAAGAGTGTTTTAGTGAGTAAAGATTGAATCTTTGAATGAAAATACCTCAATCAAGGTACCTATTATGTCACTAGACCATTTTGATGTTTAAAGATTAAATCTTTGAAAAAAAATGCGAGTTTTGAGTTAAACTTATTCGAGTTCCCTTTGTCGTCACGAAGAGTGTTTTAATGAGCAATGATTGGAATCTTTGAATGAAATTACCTCAATCAAAGTATCTATATGTCAGTAGACCATTTTAATGTATAAAGGTTGAAATATTGAATTACCTCAATCAAGGTACCTATTATGTCACTAGATCTATTTCATGTATAAAGATTGAATCTTTGAAAGAATGAGAGTTGTGAGTTAAACTTATTCAAGTTCCCCTTAACGACCTGAAGAGTGTTTTAGTGAGTAAGGATTGAATCTTTGAAAGAAAATACCTCAATCAAGGTACCTACTGTGTCACTAACATTCTTAAGGTATAAAAATGAAAACTTTGAAGGAAAATGAGAGTTTTGAGTTAAATCTATTCAAGTTCCCTTTGACGTTCCGATTAGCGTTTTAATGAGTAAGATTGAATCTTTGAATGACAATACCTCAATCAATGTTCCTATTATGTCACCAGACGATTTTAATGTATAAAGATTAAATCTCTGAAAGAAAATGAGAGTTTTCAGTTAAACTTATTCGAGTTCCCTTTGTCGTCACAATGAGTGTTTTAATAACTAAAAAGTGAATCTTTGAATGAAATTACCTCAATCAAGGTACGTATATGTCACTAGACCATTTTAATGTATAAAGATTGAAATACTGAATCTTTGAAAGAGAGTTAGAGTTTTTGAGTTTAACATATTCGAGGTCCCTTTGAAGTCGCGAAGTGTGGTTTTACTGCTAAAGATAGAATCTTTGTAAGAAAGTGAGAGTTTTGAGTTTAAAATATTCAGGTTCCCTGCGAAGTCGCAAAGAGTGTTTCAATGACTAAAGATTGAATCTTTGAATTAAAGTGTCTCAATCAAGGAACCTATTATGTCATTTGACCTTTTCAATGAGAGTTTTGAATTAAGCTTATTAGAGTTCCTTTGACGTCCCGAAGAGTCTTGTAAGGATGAAAGATTATATCTTTGAATGAAAATACCTCAATTAAGTTACCTATTATGTGAGTAGACCATTTTAATGTATAAAGATTAAGTCTTTGAAAGAAAATGTGAGTTTTGAGTTAAACTTATTCTAGTTCCCTTTGACATCACGAAGAGTGTTTTAATGAGTAAATACTGAATCTTTGAATGAAATTACATCATTCAATGGACCTATTATGTCAGTAGACCTTTTTAATGTATAAAGATTGAATCTTTGAAAGAAAATGAGAGCTTTGAGTTTAACTTATTCGAGTTCCCGATAGGGTTGAGAAGAGTGTTTTTTAGTGAGTAAAGATTGTATCTTTGAATGAAACTACCTCAATAAGGGCACCTATTTTGTTAGTAGACCATTTTAATGTCCAAAGATTTCTTTGACAGAAAATAAGAGTTTTTGAGTTAAACGTATTCGAGTTCCCTTTGACGTCACAAAAGAGTGTTTTAATGAGTAAAGATGGAATCTTCGAACGAAATTACCTTAATCAAGGTTCCTATTATGTCATTAGAACTTTTTAACGTGTAAAAATTGAATCTTTGAAAGAAAATAAGAGTTTCGAGATCAACTTATTCGAGTTCCCTATGAAGTCACGGGTCAAGGCACCTATTGTGTCACTAGATCTATTTATTGTATAATGATTGAATCTTTGAAAGAAAATGAGAGTTTTGAGTTCAACTTATTCGAGTTCCCTTTGACATCACGAAAAGTGTTTTAATGAGCAAAGATTGAATCTTTGAATGAAATAACCTCAATCAAGGCACATATTGTGTCGCTGGACCTTTCTAATGTATGAAGATTCAATCTCTGAAAAAAACTGAGAGTTTTAAGTTTAACTTATTCGAGATCCCTATGAAGTCACGGAGAGTGTTTTAATGAGTAAAGAATGAATCTTCGAATGAAAATACCTCAATCAAGGTACCTATTATGTCACTAGCCCATTTCAATGTGTAAAGAATAAATCTTTGAAAGAAAATGAGAGTTTTCAGTTAAAATTATTTGAGTTCCCTTAGACGACACGAAGAGTGTTTTAATGAGTAAAGATAGAATCTTTGAAAGAAATTACCCTGATCATGGTACCTATTATGTCGCTTGACCGTTTTAACGTATTAAGATTGAATCTTTGAAAGAAAATGAGAGATTAGAATTTAGCTTATTCGAGTTCCCTTTGAAGTCGCGAAGAGTGTTTTTATGACTAAAGATTGAATCTCTGAATGAAAATACCTCAATCAAGGTACCTATTATGTCAGTAGACCATTTTAATTTGCAAAGTTTAAATCTTCGATTGAAAATGCGAGTTTTGAGTTAAACTTATTCGAGTTCCCTTTGTCGTCACGAAGAGTGTTTTAATGAGTAAAGATTGATTCCTTGAATGAAATTACCATAATCACGGTACCTATTATGTCACTAGACCATTTTAATGTATCAAGATTGGATCTTCGAAAGAAAAGGAGGGTTGTGAGTTAAACTTATTCGAGTTCCC
The DNA here is from genome assembly GCF_030987335.1 of Cornus florida. Lineage (NCBI taxonomy): Eukaryota > Viridiplantae > Streptophyta > Magnoliopsida > Cornales > Cornaceae > Cornus > Cornus florida. Next base: position 66,508,737 of record NW_026775577.1, on the reverse strand, counting down.
TTTGACGTCCTGAGGAGTGTTTTAATGAGTAAAGATTGAATCTTTGAATGAAAATACCTCAATCAAGGTACCTATTATGTCACTAGACCATTTTGATGTTCAAAGATTAAATCTTTGAAAAAATATGCGAGTTTTGAGTTAAACTTATTCGAGTTCCCTTTGTCGTCACGAATAGTGTTTGAATGAGCAATGATTGGAATCTTTGAATGAAATTACCTCAATTAAAGTATCTATATGTCAGTAGACCATTTTAATGTATAAAGGTTGAAATATTGAATTACCTCAATCAAGGTACCTATTATGTCACTAGATCTATTTCATGTATAAAGATTGAATCTTTGAAAGAATGAGAGTTGTGAGTTAAACTTATTCGAGTTCCCCTTAACAACCTGAAGAGTGTTTTAGTGAGTAAGGATTGAATCTTTGAAAGAAAATACCTAAATCAAGGTACCTACTGTGTCACTAACATTCTTAAGGTATAAAGATGAAAACTTTGAAGGAAAATGAGAGTTTTGAGTTAAATCTATTCAAGTTCCCTTTGACGTTCCGATTAGTGTTTTAATGAGTAAGACTGAATCTTTGAATGAAAATACCTCAATCAAGGTTCCTATTATGTCACCAGACGATTTTAATTTATAAAGATTAAATCTCTGAAAGAAAATGAGAGTTTTCAGTTAAACTTATTCGAGTTCCCTTTGTCGTCACAATGAGTGTTTTAATAACTAAGAAGCGAATCTTTGAATGAAATTACCTCAATCAAGGTACGTATATGTCACTAGACCATTTTAATGTATAAAGATTGAAATACTGAATCTTTTAAAGAGAGTTAGAGTTTTTGGGTTTAACATATTCGAGGTCCCTTTGAAGTCGCGAAGAGTGGTTTTACAGCTAAAGATAGAATCTTTGTAAGAAAGTGAAAGTTTTGAGTTTAAAATATTCAGGTTCCCTGCGAAGTCGCAAAGAGTGTTTCAATGACTAAAGATTGAATCTTTTAATTAAAATGTCTCAATCAAGGAACCTATTATGTCATTTGACCTTTTTAATGAGAGTTTTGAATTAAGCTTATTAGAGTTCCTTTGACGTCCCGAAGAGTCTTGTAATGATGAAAGATTATATCTTTGAATGAAAATACCTCAATTAAGGTACCTATTATGTCAGTAGACCATTTTAATGTATAAAGATTAAGTCTTTGAAAGAAAATGTGAGTTTTGGGTTAAACTTATTCGAGTTCCCTTTGACATCACGAAGAGTGTTTTAATGAGTAAATACTGAATCTTTGAATGAAATTACATCATTCAATGGACCTATTATGTCAATAGACTTTTTTAATGTATAAAGATTGAATCTTTGAAAGAAAATGAGAGCTTTGAGTTTAACTTATTCGAGTTCCCGATAAGGTTGAGAAGAGTGTTTTTTAGTGAGTAAAGATTGTATCTTTGAATGAAACTACCTCAATAAGGGCACCTATTTTGTTACTAGACCATTTTAATGTCCAAAGATTTCTTTGACAGAAAATAAGAGTTTTTGAGTTAAACGTATTCGAGTTCCCTTTGACGTCACAAAAGAGTGTTTTAATGAGTAAAGATGGAATCTTCGAATGAAATTACCTTAATCAAGGTTCCTATTATGTCATTAGAACTTTTTAACGTGTAAAAATTGAATCTTTGAAAGAAAATAAGAGTTTTGAGATCAACTTATTCGAGTTCCCTATGAAGTCACGGGTCAAGGCACCTATTGTGTCACTAGATCTATTTATTGTATAATAATTGAATCTTTGAAAGAAAATGAGAGTTTTGAGTTCAACTTATTCGAGTTCCCTTTGACATCACGAAAAGTGTTTTAATGAGCAAAGATTGAATCTTTGAATGAAATGACCTCAATCAAGGCATCTATTGTGTCACTCGACCTTTCTAATGTATGAAGATTCAATCTCTGAAAAAAACTGAGAGTTTTAAGTTTAACTTATTCGAGATCCCTATGAAGTCACGGAGAGTGTTTTAATGAGTAAAGAATGAATCTTCGAATGAAAATACCTCAATCAAGGTACCTATTATGTCACTAGCCCATTTCAATGTGTAAAGAATAAATCTTTGAAAGAAAATGAGAGTTTTCAGTTAAAATTATTTGAGTTCCCTTTGACGACACGAAGAGTGTTTTAATGAGTAAAGATAGAATCTTTGACAGAAATTACCCTGATCATGGTACCTATTATGTCACTAGACCGTTTTAACGTATTAAGATTGAATCTTTGAAAGAAAATGAGAGTTTAGAATTTACCTTATTCGAGTTCCCTTTGAAGTCGCGAAGAGTGTTTTTATGACTAAAGATTGAATCTCTGAATGAAAATACCTCAATCAAGGTACCTATTATGTCAGTAGACCATTTTAATTGGCAAAGTTTAAATCTTCGATTGAAAATGCGAGTTTTGAGTTAAACTTATTCGAGTTCCCTTTGTCGTCACGAAGAGTGTTTTAATGAGTAAAGATTGATTCCTTGAATGAAATTACCATAATCACGGTACCTATTATGTCACTAGACCATTTTAATGTATCAAGATTGGATCTTCGAAAGAAAAGGAGGGTTGTGAGTTAAACTTATTCGAGTTCCCTTTGACGTCCTGAGGAGTGTTTTAATGAGTAAAGATTGAATCTTTGAATGAAAATACCTCAATCAAGGTACCTATTATGTCACTAGACCATTTTGATGTTTAAAGATTAAATCTTTGAAAAAAAATGCGAGTTTTGAGTTAAACTTATTCGAGTTCCCTTTGTCGTCACGAATAGTGTTTTAATGACCAATGATTGGAATCTTTGAATGAAATTACCTCAATTAAAGTATCTATATGTCAGTAGACCATTTTAATGTATAAAGGTTGAAATATTGAATTACCTCAATCAAGGTACCTATTATGTCACTAGATCTATTTCATGTATAAAGATTGAATCTTTGAAAGAATGAGAGTTGTGAGTTAAACTTATTCGAGTTCCCCTTAACGACCTGAAGAATGTTTTAGTGAGTAAGGATTGAATCTTTGAAAGAAAATACCTCAATCAAGGTACCTACTGTGTCACTAACATTCTTAAGGTATAAAGATGAAAACTTTGAAGGAAAATGAGAGTTTTGAGTTAAATCTATTCAAGTTCCCTTTGACGTTCCGATTAGTGTTTTAATGAGTAAGACTGAATCTTTGAACGAAAATACCTCAATCAAGGTTCCTATTACGTCACCAGACGATTTTAATGTATAAACATTAAATCTCTGAAAGAAAATGAGAGTTTTCAGTTAAACTTATTCGAGTTCCCTTTGTCGTCACAATGAGTGTTTTAATAACTAAGAAGTGAATCTTTGAATGAAATTACCTCAATCAAGGTACGTATATGTCACTAGACCATTTTAATGTATAAAGATTGAAATACTGAATCTTTGAAAGAAAGTTAGAGTTTTTGAGTTTAACATATTCGAGGTCCCTTTGAAGTCGCGAATAGTGGTTTTAGTGCTAAAGATAGAATCTTTGTAAGAGAGTGAGAGTTTTGAGTTTAAAATATTCAGGTTCCCTGCGAAGTCGCAAAGAGTGTTTCAATGACTAAAGATTGAATCTTTGAATTAAAATGTCTCAATCAGGGAACCTATTATGACATTTGACCTTTTTAATGAGAGTTTTGAATTAAGCTTATTAGAGTTCCTTTGACGTCCCGAAGAGTCTTGTAATGATGAAAGATTATATCTTTGAATGAAAATACCTCAATTAAGGTACCTATTATGTCAGTAGACCATTTTAATGTATAAAGATTAATTCTTTGAAAGAAAATATGAGTTTTGAGTTAACCTTATTCGAGTTCCCTCTGACATCACGAAGAGTGTTTTAATGAGTAAATACTGAATCTTTGAATGAAATTACATCATTCAATGGACCTATTATGTCAGTAGACCTTTTTAATGTATAAAGATTGAATCTTTGAAAGAAAATGAGAGCTTTGAGTTTAACTTATTCGAGTTCCCGATAAGGTTGAGAAGAGTGTTTTTTAGTGAGTAAAGATTGTATCTTTGAATGAAACTACCTCAATAAGGGCACCTATTTTGTTACTAGACCATTTTAATGTCCAAAGATTTCTTTGACAGAAAATAAGAGTTTTTGAGTTAAACGTATTCGAGTTCCCTTTGACGTCACAAAAGAGTGTTTTAATGAGTAAAGATGGAATCTTCGAATGAAATTACCTTAATCAAGGTTCCTATTATGTCATTAGAACTTTTTAACGTGTAAAAATTGAATCTTTGAAAGAAAATAAGAGTTTTGAGATCAACTTATTCGAGTACCCTATGAAGTCACGGGTCAAGGCACCTATTGTGTCACTAGATCTATTTATTGTATAATGATTGAATCTTTGAAAGAAAATGAGAGTTTTGAGTTCAACTTATTCGAGTTCCCTTTGACAACACAAAAAGTGTTTTAATGAGCAAAGATTGAATCTTTGAATGAAATGACCTCAATCAAGGCACATATTGTGTCACTGGACCTTTCTAATGTATGAAGATTCAATCTCTGAAAAAAACTGAGAGTTTTAAGTTTAAATTATTCGAGATCCCTATGAAGTCACGGAGAGTTTTTTAATGAGTAAAGAATGAATCTTCGAATGAAAATATCTCAATCAAGGTACCTATTATGTCACTAGCCCATTTCAATGTGTAAAGAATAAATCTTTGAAAGAAAATGAGAGTTTTCAGTTAAAATTATTTGAGTTCCCTTTGACGACACGAAGAGTGTTTTAATGAGTAAAGATAGAATCTTTGAAAGAAATTACCCTGATCATGGTACCTATTATGTCACTAGACCGTTTTAACGTATTAAGATTGAATCTTTGAAAGAAAATGAGAGTTTAGAATTTAGCTTATTCGAGTTCCCTTTAAAGTCGCGAAGAGTGTTTTTGTGACTAAAGATTGAATCTCTGAATGAAAATACCTCAATCAAGGTACCTATTATGTCAGTAGACCATTTTAATTTGCAAAGTTTAAATCTTCGATTGAAAATACGAGTTTTGAGTTAAACTTATTCGAGTTCCCTTTGTCGTCACGAAGAGTGTTTTAATGAGTAAATATTGATTCCTTGAATGAAATTACCCCAATCACGGTACCTATTATGTCACTAGACCATTTTAATGTATCAAGATTGGATCTTCGAAAGAAAATGAGGGTTGTGAGTTAAACTTATTCGAGTTCCCTTTGACGTCCTGAGGAATGTTTTAATGAGTAAAGATTGAATCTTTGAATGAAAATACCTCAATCAAGGTACCTATTATGTCACTAGACCATTTTGATGTTTAAAGATTAAATCTTTGAAAAAAAATGCAAGTTTTGAGTTAAACTTATTCGAGTTCCCTTTGTCGTCACGAAGAGTGTTTTAATGAGCAATGATTGGAATCTTTGAATGAAATTTCCTCAATCAAAGTATCTATATGTCAGTAGACCATTTTAATGTATAAAGGTTGAAATATTGAATTACCCCAATCAAGGTACCTATTATGTCACTAGATCTATTTCATGTATAACGATTGAATCTTTGAAAGAATGAGAGTTGTGAGTTAAACTTATTCGAGTTCCCCTTAACGACCTGAAGAGTGTTTTAGTGAGTAAGGATTGAATCTTTGAAAGAAAATACCTCAATCAAGGTACCTACTGTGTCACTAACATTCTTAAGGTATAAGGATGAAAACTTTGAAGAAAATGAGAGTTTTGAGTTAAATCTATTCAAGTTCCCTTTGACGTTTCGATTAGTGTTTTAATGAGTAAGACTGAATCTTTGAATGAAAATACCTCAATCAAGGTTCCTATTATGTCACCAGACGATTTTAATGTATAAAGATTAAATCTCTGAAAGAAAATGAGAGTTTTCAGTTAAACTTATTCGAGTACCCTTTGTCGTCACAATGAGTGTTTTAATAACTAAGAAGTGAATCTTTGAATGAAATTACCTCAATCAAGGTACGTATATGTCTATAGACCATTTTAATGTATAAAGATTGAAATACTGAATCTTTGAAAGAGAGTTAGAGTTTTTGAGTTTAACATATTCGAGGTCCCTTTGAAGTCACGAAGAGTGATTTTACTGCTAACGATAGATCCTTGTAAGAGAGTGAGAGTTTTGAGTTTAAAATATTCAGGTTCCCTGCGAAGTCGCAAAGAGTGTTTCAATGACTAAAGATTAAATCTTTGAATTAAAATGTCTCAATCAAGGAACCTATTATGTCATTTGACCTTTTTAATGAGAGTTTTGAATTAAGCTTATTAGAGTTCCTTTGACGTCCCGAAGAGTCTTGTAATGATGAAAGATTATATCTTTGAATGAAAATACCTCAATTAAGGTACCTATTATGTCAGTAGACCATTTTAATGTATAAAGATTAAGTCTTTGAAAGAAAATGTGAGTTTTGAGTTAAACTTATTCGAGTTCCCTTTGACATCACGAAGAGTGTTTTAATGAGTAAATACTGAATCTTTGAATGAAATTACATCATTCAATGGACCTATTATGTCAGTAGACCTTTTTAATGTATAAAGATTGAATCTTTGAAAGAAAATGAGAGCTTTGAGTTTAACTTATTCGAGTTCCCGATAAGGTTGAGAAGAGTGTTTTTTAGTGAGTAAAGATTGTATCTTTGAATGAAACTACCTCAATAAGGGCACCTATTTTGTTAGTAGACCATTTTAATGTCCAAAGATTTCTTTGACAGAAAATAAGAGTTTTTGAGTTAAACGTATTCGAGTTCCCTTTGACGTCACAAAAGAGTGTTTTAATGAGTAAAGATGGAATCTTCGAATGAAATTACCTTAATCAAGGTTCCTATTATGTCATTAGAACTTTTTAACGTGTAAAAATTGAATCTTTGAAAGAAAATAAGAGTTTTGAGATCAACTTATTCGAGTTCCCTATGAAGTCACGGGTCAAGGCACCTATTGTGTCACTAGATCTATTTATTGTATAATAATTGAATCTTTGAAAGAAAATGAGAGTTTTGAGTTCAACTTATTCGAGTTCCCTTTGACGTCACGAAAAGTGTTTTAATGAGCAAAGATTGAATCTTTGAATGAAATGACCTTAATCAAGGCACCTATTGTGTCACTCGACCTTTCTAATGTATGAAGATTCAGTCTCTGAAAAAAACTGAGAGTTTTAAGTTTAACTTATTCGAGATCCCTATGAAGTCACGGAGAGTGTTTTAATGAGTAAAGAATGAATCTTCGAATGAAAATACCTCAATCAAGGTACCTATTATGTCACTAGCCCATTTCAATGTGTAAAGAATAAATCTTTGAAAGAAAATGAGAGTTTTCAGTTAAAATTATTTGAGTTCCCTTTGACGACACGAAGAGTGTTTTAATGAGTAAAGATAGAATCTTTGACAGAAATTACCCTGATCATGGTACCTATTATGTCACTAGACCGTTTTAACGTATTAAGATTGAATCTTTGAAAGAAAATGAGAGTTTAGAATTTAGCTTATTCGAGTTCCCTTTGAAGTCGCGAAGAGTGTTTTTATGACTAAAGATTGAATCTCTGAATGAAAATACCTCAATCAAAGTACCTATTATGTCAGTAGACCATTTTAATTGGCAAAGTTTAAATCTTCGATTGAAAATGCGAGTTTTGAGTTAAACTTATTCGAGTTCCCTTTGTCGTCACGAAGAGTGTTTTAATGAGTAAAGATTGATTCCTTGAATGAAATTACCATAATCACGGTACCTATTATGTCACTAGACCATTTTAATGTATCAAGATTGGATCTTCGAAAGAAAAGGAGGGTTGTGAGTTAAAATTATTCGAGTTCCCTTTGACGTCCTGAGGAGTGTTTTAATGAGTAAAGATTGAATCTTTGAATGAAAATACCTCAATCAAGGTACCTATTATGTCACTAGACCATTTTGATGTTTAAAGATTAAATCTTTGAAAAAAAATGCGAGTTTTGAGTTAAACTTATTCGAGTTCCCTTTGTCGTCACGAATAGTGTTTTAATGAGCAATGATTGGAATCTTTGAATGAAATTACCTCAATTAAAGTATCTATATGTCAGTAGACCATTTTAATGTATAAAGGTTGAAATATTGAATTACCTCAATCAAGGTACCTATTATGTCACTAGATCTATTTCATGTATAAATATTGAATCTTTGAAAGAATGAGAGTTGTGAGTTAAACTTATTCGAGTTCCCCTTAACGACCTGAAGAATGTTTTAGTGAGTAAGGATTGAATCTTTGAAAGAAAATACCTCAATCAAGGTACCTACTGTGTCACTAACATTCTTAAGGTATAAAGATGAAAACTTTGAAGGAAAATGAGAGTTTTGAGTTAAATCTATTCAAGTTCCCTTTGACGTTCCGATTAGTGTTTTAATGAGTAAGACTGAATCTTTGAACGAAAATACCTCAATCAAGGTTCCTATTATGTCACCAGACGATTTTAATGTATAAACATTAAATCTCTGAAAGAAAATGAGAGTTTTCAGTTAAACTTATTCGAGTTCCCTTTGTCGTCACAATGAGTGTTCTAATAACTAAGAAGTGAATCTTTGAATGAAATTACCTCAATCAAGGTACGTATATGTCACTAGACCATTTTAATGTATAAAGATTGAAATACTGAATCTTTGAAAGAAAGTTAGAGTTTTTGAGTTTAACATATTCGAGGTCCCTTTGAAGTCGCGAATAGTGGTTTTAGTGCTAAAGATAGAATCTTTGTAAGAGAGTGAGAGTTTTGAGTTTAAAATATTCAGGTTCCCTGCGAAGTCGCAAAGAGTGTTTCAATGACTAAAGATTGAATCTTTGAATTAAAATGTCTCAATCAGGGAACCTATTATGTCATTTGACCTTTTTAATGAGAGTTTTGAATTAAGCTTATTAGAGTTCCTTTGACGTCCCGAAGAGTCTTGTAATGATGAAAGATTATATCTTTGAATGAAAATACCTCAATTAAGGTACCTATTATGTCAGTAGACCATTTTAATGTATAAAGATTAATTCTTTGAAAGAAAATATGAGTTTTGAGTTAACCTTATTCGAGTTCCCTCTGACATCACGAAGAGTGTTTTAATGAGTAAATACTGAATCTTTGAATGAAATTACATCATTCAATGGACCTATTATGTCAGTAGACCTTTTTAACGTATAAAGATTGAATCTTTGAAAGAAAATGAGAGCTTTGAGTTTAACTTATTCGAGTTCCCGATAAGGTTGAGAAGAGTGTTTTTTAGTGAGTAAAGATTGTATCTTTGAATGAAACTACCTCAATAAGGGCACCTATTTTGTTACTAGACCATTTTAATGTCCAAAGATTTCTTTGACAGAAAATAAGAGTTTTTGAGTTAAACGTATTCGAGTTCCCTTTGACGTCACAAAAGAGTGTTTTAATGAGTAAAGATGGAATCTTCGAATGAAATTACCTTAATCAAGGTTCCTATTATGTCATTAGAACTTTTTAACGTGTAAAAATTGAATCTTTGAAAGAAAATAAGAGTTTTGAGATCAACTTATTCGAGTACCCTATGAAGTCACGGGTCAAGGCACCTATTGTGTCACTAGATCTATTTATTGTATAATGATTGAATCTTTGAAAGAAAATGAGAGTTTTGAGTTCAACTTATTCGAGTTCCCTTTGACAACACAAAAAGTGTTTTAATGAGCAAAGATTGAATCTTTGAATGAAATGACCTCAATCAAGGCACATATTGTGTCACTGGACCTTTCTAATGTATGAAGATTCAATCTCTGAAAAAAACTGAGAGTTTTAAGTTTAACTTATTCGAGATCCCTATGAAGTCACGGAGAGTTTTTTAATGAGTAAAGAATGAATCTTCGAATGAAAATATCTCAATCAAGGTACCTATTATGTCACTAGCCCATTTCAATGTGTAAAGAATAAATCTTTGAAAGAAAATGAGAGTTTTCAGTTAAAATTATTTGAGTTCCCTTTGACGACACGAAGAGTGTTTTAATGAGTAAAGATAGAATCTTTGAAAGAAATTACCCTGATCATGGTACCTATTATGTCACTAGACCGTTTTAACGTATTAAGATTGAATCTTTGAAAGAAAATGAGAGTTTAGAATTTAGCTTATTCGAGTTCCCTTTAAAGTCGCGAAGAGTGTTTTTGTGACTAAAGATTGAATCTCTGAATGAAAATACCTCAATCAAGGTACCTATTATGTCAGTAGACCATTTTAATTTGCAAAGTTTAAATCTTCGATTGAAAATACGAGTTTTGAGTTAAACTTATTCGAGTTCCCTTTGTCGTCACGAAGAGTGTTTTAATGAGTAAATATTGATTCCTTGAATGAAATTACCCCAATCACGGTACCTATTATGTCACTAGACCATTTTAATGTATCAAGATTGGATCTTCGAAAGAAAATGAGGGTTGTGAGTTAAACTTATTCGAGTTCCCTTTGACGTCCTGAGGAATGTTTTAATGAGTAAAGATTGAATTTTTGAATGAAAATACCTCAATCAAGGTACCTATTATGTCATTAGACCATTTTGATGTTTAAAGATTAAATCTTTGAAAAAAAATGCAAGTTTTGAGTTAAACTTATTCGAGTTCCCTTTGTCGTCACGAAGAGTGTTTTAATGAGCAATGATTGGAATCTTTGAATGAAATTTCCTCAATCAAAGTATCTATATGTCAGTAGACCATTTTAATGTATAAAGGTTGAAATATTGAATTACCCCAATCAAGGTACCTATTATGTCACTAGATCTATTTCATGTGTAACGATTGAATCTTTGAAAGAATGAGAGTTGTGAGTTAAACTTATTCGAGTTCCCCTTAACGACCTGAAGAGTGTTTTAGTGAGTAAGGATTGAATCTTTGAAAGAAAATACCTCAATCAAGGTACCTACTGTGTCACTAACATTCTTAAGGTATAAGGATGAAAACTTTGAAGGAAAATGAGAGTTTTGAGTTAAATCTATTCAAGTTCCCTTTGACGTTTCGGTTAGTGTTTTAATGAGTAAGACTGAATCTTTGAATGAAAATACCTCAATCAAGGTTCCTATTATGTCACCAGACGATTTTAATGTATAAAGATTAAATCTCTGAAAGAAAATGAGAGTTTTCAGTTAAACTTATTCGAGTACCCTTTGTCGTCACAATGAGTGTTTTAATAACTAAGAAGTGAATCTTTGAATGAAATTACCTCAATCAAGGTACGTATATGTCTATAGACCATTTTAATGTATAAAGATTGAAATACTGAATCTTTGAAAGAGAGTTAGAGTTTTTGAGTTTAACATATTCGAGGTCCCTTTGAAGTCACGAAGAGTGATTTTACTGCTAACGATAGATCCTTGTAAGAGAGTGAGAGTTTTGAGTTTAAAATATTCAGGTTCCCTGCGAAGTCGCAAAGAGTGTTTCAATGACTAAAGATTAAATCTTTGAATTAAAATGTCTCAATCAAGGAACCTATTATGTCATTTGACCTTTTTAATGAGAGTTTTGAATTAAGCTTATTAGAGTTCCTTTGACGTCCCGAAGAGTCTTGTAATGATGAAAGATTATATCTTTGAATGAAAATACCTCAATTAAGGTACCTATTATGTCAGTAGACCATTTTAATGTATAAAGATTAAGTCTTTGAAAGAAAATGTGAGTTTTGAGTTAAACTTATTCGAGTTCCCTTTGACATCACGAAGAGTGTTTTAATGAGTAAATACTGAATCTTTGAATGAAATTACATCATTCAATGGACCTATTATGTCAGTAGACCTTTTTAATGTATAAAGATTGAATCTTTGAAAGAAAATGAGTGCTTTGAGTTTAACTTATTCGAGTTCCCGATAAGGTTGAGAAGAGTGTTTTTTAGTGAGTAAAGATTGTATCTTTGAATGAAACTACCTCAATAAGGGCACCTATTTTGTTAGTAGACCATTTTAATGTCCAAAGATTTCTTTGACAGAAAATAAGAGTTTTTGAGTTAAACGTATTCGAGTTCCCTTTGACGTCACAAAAGAGTGTTTTAATGAGTAAAGATGGAATCTTCGAATGAAATTACCTTAATCAAGGTTCCTATTATGTCATTAGAACTTTTTAACGTGTAAAAATTGAATCTTTGAAAGAAAATAAGAGTTTTGAGATCAACTTATTCGAGTTCCCTATGAAGTCACGGGTCAAGGCACCTATTGTGTCACTAGATCTATTTATTGTATAATAATTGAATCTTTGAAAGAAAATGAGAGTTTTGAGTTCAACTTATTCGAGTTCCCTTTGACATCACGAAAAGTGTTTTAATGAGCAAAGATTGAATCTTTGAATGAAATGACCTCAATCAAGGCACCTATTGTGTCACTCGACCTTTCTAATGTATGAAGATTCAATCTCTGAAAAAAACTGAGAGTTTTAAGTTTAACTTATTCGAGATCCCTATGAAGTCACGGAGAGTGTTTTAATGAGTAAAGAATGAATCTTCGAATGAAAATACCTCAATCAAGGTACCTATTATGTCACTAGCCCATTTCAATGTGTAAAGAATAAATCTTTGAAAGAAAATAAGAGTTTTCAGTTAAAATTATTTGAGTTCCCTTTGACGACACGAAGAGTGTTTTAATGAGTAAAGATAGAATCTTTGACAGAAATTACCCTGATCATGGTACCTATTATGTCACTAGACCGTTTTAACGTATTAAGATTGAATCTTTGAAAGAAAATGAGAGTTTAGAATTTAGCTTATTCGAGTTCCCTTTAAAGTCGCGAAGAGTGTTTTTTTGACTAAAGATTGAATCTCTGAATGAAAATACCTCAATCAAGGTACCTATTATGTCAGTAGACCATTTTAATTTGCAAAGTTTAAATCTTCGATTGAAAATGCGAGTTTTGAGTTAAACTTATTCGAGTTCCCTTTGCCGTCACGAAGAGTGTTTTAATGAGTAAAGATTGATTCCTTGAATGAAATTACCATAATCACGGTACCTATTATGTCACTAGACCATTTTAATGTATCAAGATTGGATCTTCGAAAGAAAAGGAGGGTTGTGAGTTAAACTTATTCGAGTTCCCTTTGACGTCCTGAGGAGTGTTTTAATGAGTAAAGATTGAATCTTTGAATGAAAATACCTCAATCAAGGTACCTATTATGTCACTAGACCATTTTGATGTTTAAAGATTAAAACTTTGAAAAAAAATGCGAGTTTTGAGTTAAACTTATTCGAGTTCCCTTTGTCGTCACGAATAGTGTTTTAATGAGCAATGATTGGAATCTTTGAATGAAATTACCTCAATTAAAGTATCTATATGTCAGTAGACCATTTTAATGTATAAAGGTTGAAATATTGAATTACCTCAATCAAGGTACCTATTATGTCACTAGATCTATTTCATGTATAAAGATTGAATCTTTGAAAGAATGAGAGTTGTGAGTTAAACTTATTCGAGTTTCCCTTAACGACCTGAAGAGTGTTTTAGTGAGTAAGGATTGAATCTTTGAAAGAAAATACCTCAATCAAGGTACCTACTGTGTCACTAACATTCTTAAGGTATAAAGATGAAAACTTTAAAGGAAAATGAGAGTTTTGAGTTAAATCTATTAAAGTTCCCTTTGACGTTCCGATTAGTGTTTTAATGAGTAAGACTGAATCTTTGAATGAAAATACCTCAATCAAGGTTCCTATTATGTCACCAGACGATTTTAATGTATAAACATTAAATCTCTGAAAGAAAATGAGAGTTTTCAGTTAAACTTATTCGAGTTCCCTTTGTCGTCACAATGAGTGTTTTAATAACTAAGAAGTGAATCTTTGAATGAAATTACCTCAATCAAGGTACGTATATGTCACTAGACCATTTTAATGTATAAAGATTGAAATACTGAATCTTTGAAAGAAAGTTAGAGTTTTTGAGTTTAACATATTCGAGGTCCCTTTGAAGTCGCGAAGAGTGGTTTTACTGCTAAAGATAGAATCTTTGTAAGAGAGTGAGAGTTTTGAGTTTAAAATATTCAGGTTCCCTACGAAGTTGCAAAGAGTGTTTCAATGACTAAAGATTGAATCTTTGAATTAAAATGTCTAAATCAAGGAAACTATTATGTCATTTGACCTTTTAATGAGAGTTTTGAATTAAGCTTATTAGAGTTCCTTTGACGTCCCGAAGAGTCTTGTAATGATGAAAGATTATATCTTTGAATGAAAATACCTCAATTAAGGTACCTATTATGTCAGGAGACCATTTTAATGTATAAAGATTAAGTCTTTGAAAGAAAATGTGAGTTTTGAGTTAACCTTATTCGAGTTCCCTCTGACATCACGAAGAGTGTTTTAATGAGTAAATACTGAATCTTTGAATGAAATTACATCATTCAATGGACCTATTATGTCAGTAGACCTTTTTAATGTATAAAGATTGAATCTTTGAAAGAAAATGAGAGCTTTGAGTTTAACTTATTCGAGTTCCCGATAAGGTTGAGAAGAGTGTTTTTTAGTGAGTAAAGATTGTATCTTTGAATGAAACTACCTCAATAAGGGCACCTATTTTGTTACTAGACCATTTTAATGTCCAAAGATTTCTTTGACAGAAAATAAGAGTTTTTGAGTTAAACGTATTCGAGTTCCCTTTGACGTCACAAAAGAGTGTTTTAATGAGTAAAGATGGAATCTTCGAATGAAATTACCTTAATCAAGGTTCCTATTATGTCATTAGAACTTTTTAACGTGTAAAAATTGAATCTTTGAAAGAAAATAAGAGTTTTGAGATCAACTTATTCGAGTTCCCTATGAAGTCACGGGTCAAGGCACCTATTGTGTCACTAGATCTATTTATTGTATAATGATTGAATCTTTGAAAGAAAATGAGAGTTTTGAGTTCAACTTATTCGAGTTCCCTTTGACATCACGAAAAGTGTTTTAATGAGCAAAGATTGAATCTTTGAATGAAATGACCTCAATCAAGGCACCTATTGTGTCACTGGACCTTTCTAATGTATGAAGATTCAATCTCTGAAAAAAACTGAGAGTTTTAAGTTTAACTTATTCGAGATCCCTATGAAGTCACGGAGAGTGTTTTAATGAGTAAATAATGAATCTTCGAATGAAAATACCTCAATCAGGGTACCTATTATGTCACTAGCCCATTTTAATGTGTAAAGAATAAATCTTTGAAAGAAAATGAGAGTTTTCAGTTAAAATTATTTGAATTCCCTTTGACGACACGAAGAGTGTTTTAATGAGTAAAGATAGAATCTTTGAAAGAAATTACCCTGATCATGGTACCTATTATGTCACTAGACCGTTTTAACGTATTAAGATTGAATCTTTGAAAGAAAATGAGAGTTTAAAATTTAGCTTATTCGAGTTCCCTTTGAAGTCGCGAAGAGTGTTTTTATGACTAAAGATTGAATCTCTGAATGAAAATACCTCAATCAAGGTACCTATTATGTCAGTAGACCATTTTAATTTGCAAAGTTTAAATCTTCGATTGAAAATGCGAGTTTTGAGTTAAAACTTATTCGAGTTCCCTTTGTTGTCACGAAGAGTGTTTTAATGAGTAAAGATTGATTCTTTGAATGAAATTACCCCATTAACGGTACCTATTATGTCACTAGACCATTTTAATGTATCAAGATTGGATCTTCGAAAGAAAAGGAGGGTTGTGAGTTAAACTTATTCGAGTTCCCTTTGACGTCCTGAGGAGTGTTTTAATGAGTAAAGATTGAATCTTTGATTGAAAATACCTCAATCAAGGTACCTATTATGTCACTAGACCATTTTGATGCTTAAAGATTAAATCTTTGAAAAAAAATGCGAGTTTTGAGTTAAACTTATTCGAGTTCCCTTTGTCGTCACGAAGAGTGTTTTAATGAGCAATGATTGCAATCTTTGAATGAAATTACCTCAATCAAAGTATCTATATGTCAGTAGACCATTTTAATGTATAAAGGTTGAAATATTGAATTACCTCAATCAAGGTACCTATTATGTCACTAGATCTATTTCATGTATAACGATTGAATCTTTGAAAGAATGAGAGTTGTGAGTTAAACTTATTCGAGTTCCCCTTAACGACCTGAAGAGTGTTTTAGTGAGTAAGGATTGAATCTTTGAAAGAAAATACCTCAATCAAGGTACCTACTGTGTCACTAACATTCTTAAGGTATAAAGATGAAAACTTTGAAGGAAAATGAGAGTTTTGAGTTAAATCTATTCAAGTTCCCTTTGACGTTTCGATTAGTGTTTTAATGAGTAAGACTGAATCTTTGAATGAAAATACCTCAATCAAGGTTCCTATTATGTCACCAGACGATTTTAATGTATAAAGATTAAATCTCTGAAAGAAAATGAGAGTTTTCAGTTAAACTTATTCGAGTTCCCTTTGTCGTCACAATGAGTGTTTTAATAACTAAGAAGTGAATCTTTGAATGAAATTACCTCAATCAAGGTACGTATATGTCACTAGACCATTTTAATGTATAAAGATTGAAATACTGAATCTTTGAAAGAGAGTTAGAGTTTTTGAGTTTAACATATTCGAGGTCCCTTTGATGTCGCGAAGAGTGGTTTTACTGCTAACGATAGATCCTTGTAAGAGAGTGAGAGTTTTGAGTTTAAAATATTCAGGTTCCCTGCGAACTCGCAAAGAGTGTTTCAATGACTAAAGATTGAATCTTTGAATTAAAATGTCTCAATTAAGGAACCTATTATGTCATTTGACCTTTTTAATGAGAGTTTTGAATTAAGCTTATTAGAGTTCCTTTGACGTCCCGAAGAGTCTTGTAATGATGAAAGATTATATCTTTGAATGAAAATACCTCAATTAAGGTACCTATTATGTCAGTAGACCATTTTAATGTATAAAGATTAAGTCTTTGAAAGAAAATGTGAGTTTTGAGTTAAACTTATTCGAGTTCCCTTTGACATCACGAAGAGTGTTTTAATGAGTAAATACTGAATCTTTGAATGAAATTACATCATTCAATGCACCTATTATGTCAGTAGACCTTTTTAATGTATAAAGATTGAATCTTTGAAAGAAAATGAGAGCTTTGAGTTTAACTTATTCGAGTTCCCGATAAGGTTGAGAAGAGTGTTTTTTAGTGAGTAAAGATTGTATCTTTGAATGAAACTACCTCAATAAGGGCACCTATTTTGTTAGTAGACCATTTTAATGTCCAAAGATTTCTTTGACAGAAAATAAGAGTTTTTGAGTTAAACGTATTCGAGTTCCCTTTGACGTCACAAAAGAGTGTTTTAATGAGTAAAGATGGAATCTTCGAATGAAATTACCTTAATCAAGGTTCCTATTATGTCATTAGAACTTTTTAACGTGTAAAAATTGAATCTTTGAAAGAAAATAAGAGTTTTGAGTTCAACTTATTCGAGTTCCCTATGAAGTCACGGGTCAAGGCACCTATTGTGTCACTAGATCTATTTATTGTATAATGATTGAATCTTTGAAAGAAAATGAGAGTTTTGAGTTCAACTTATTCGAGTTCCCTTTCACATCACGAAAAGTGTTTTAATGAGCAAAGATTGAATCTTTGAATGAAATGACCTCAATCAAGGCACCTATTGTGTCACTGGACTTTTCTAATGTATGAAGATTCAATCTCTGAAAAAAACTGAGAGTTTTAAGTTTAACTTATTCGAGATCCCTATGAAGTCACGGAGAGTGTTTTAATGAGTAAAGAATGAATCTTCGAATGAAAATACCTCAATCAAGGTACCTATTATTTCACTAGCCCATTTCAATGTGTAAAGAATAAATCTTTGAAAGAAAATGAGAGTTTTCAGTTAAAATTATTTGAATTCCCTTTGACGACACGAAGAGTGTTTTAATGAGTAAAGATAGAATCTTTGAAAGAAATTACCCTGATCATGGTACCTATTATGTCACTAGACCGTTTTAACGTATTAAGATTGAATCTTTGAAAGAAAATGAGAGTTTAAAATTTAGCTTATTCGAGTTCCCTTTGAAGTCGCGAAGAGTGTTTTTATGACTAAAGATTGAATGTCTAAATGAAAATACCTCAATCAAGGTACCTATTATGTCAGTAGACCATTTTAATGTGCAAAGTTTAAATCTTCGATTGAAAATGCGAGTTTTGAGGTAAAACTTATTCGAGTTCCCTTTGTCGTCACGAAGAGTGTTTTAATGAGTAAAGATTGATTCCTTGAATGAAATTACCCCAATCACGGTACCTATTATGTCACTAGACCATTTTAATGTATCAAGATTGGATCTTCGAAAGAAAAGGAGGGTTGTGAGTTAAACTTATTCGAGTTCCCTTTGACGTCCTGAGGAGTGTTTTAATGAGTAAAGATTGAATCTTTGATTGAAAATACCTCAATCAAGGTACCTATTATGTCACTAGACCATTTTGATGTTTAAAGATTAAATCTTTGAAAAAAAATGCGAGTTTTGAGTTAAACTTATTCGAGTTCCCTTTGTCGTCACGAAGAGTGTTTTAATGAGCAATGATTGGAATCTTTGAATGAAATTACCTCAATCAAAGTATCTATATGTCAGTAGACCATTTTAATGTATAAAGGTTGAAATATTGAATTACCTCAATCAAGGTACCTATTATGTCACTAGATCTATTTCATGTATAAAGATTGAATCTTTGAAAGAATGAGAGTTGTGAGTTAAACTTATTCGAGTTCCCCTTAACGACCTGAAGAGTGTTTTAGTGAGTAAGGATTGAATCTTTGAAAGAAAATACCTCAATCAAGGTACCTACTGTGTCACTAACATTCTTAATGTATAAAGATGAAAACTTTGAAGGAAAATGAGAGTTTTGAGTTAAATCTATTCAAGTTCCCTTTGACGTTTCGATTAGTGTTTTAATGAGTAAGACTGAATCTTTGAATGAAAATACCTCAATCAAGGTTCCTATTATGTCACCAGACGATTTTAATGTATAAAGATTAAATCTCTGAAAGAAAATGAGAGTTTTCAGTTAAACTTATTCGAGTTCCCTTTGTCGTCACAATGAGTGTTTTAATAACTAAGAAGTGAATCTTTGAATGAAATTACCTCAATCAAGGTACGTATATGTCACTAGACCATTTTAATGTATAAAGATTGAAATACTGAATCTTTGAAAGAGAGTTAGAGTTTTTGAGTTTAACATATTCGAGGTCCCTTTGAAGTCGCGAAGAATGGTTTTACTGCTAAAGATAGAATCTTTGTAAGAGAGTGAGAGTTTTGAGTTTAAAATATTCAGGTTCCCTGCGAAGTCGCAAAGAGTGTTTCAATGACTAAAGATTGAATCTTTGAATTAAAATGTCTCAATCAAGGAACCTATTATGTCATTTGACCTTTTTAATGAGAGTTTTGAATTAAGCTTATTATAGTTCCTTTGACGTCCCGAAGAGTCTTGTAATGACGAAAGATTATATCTTTGAATGAAAATACCTCAATTAAGGTACCTATTATGTCAGTAGACCATTTTAATGTATAAAGATTAAGTCTTTGAAAGAAAATGTGAGTTTTGAGTTAAACTTATTCGAGTTCCCTTTGACATCACGAAGAGTGTTTTAATGAGTAAATACTGAATCTTTGAATGAAATTACATCATTCAATGGACCTATTATGTCAGTAGACCTTTTTAATGTATAAAGATTGAATCTTTGAAAGAAAATGAGAGCTTTGAGTTTAACTTATTCGAGTTCCCGATAAGGTTGAGAATAGTGTTTTTTAGTGAGTAAAGATTGTATCTTTGAATGAAACTACCTCAATAAGGGCACCTATTTTGTTACTAGACCATTTTAATGTCCAAAGATTTCTTTGACAGAAAATAAGAGTTTTTGAGTTAAACGTATTCGAGTTCCCTTTGACGTCACAGAAGAGTGTTTTAATGAGTAAAGATGGAATCTTCGAATGAAATTACCTTAATCAAGGTTCCTATTATGTCATTAGAACTTTTTAACGTGTAAAAATTGAATCTTTGAAAGAAAATAAGAGTTTTGAGATCAACTTATTCGAGTTCCCTATGAAGTCACGGGTCAAGGCACCTATTGTGTCACTAGATCTATTTATTGTATAATGGTTGAATCTTTGAAAGAAAATGAGAGTTTTGAGTTCAACTTATTCGAGTTCCCTTTCACATCACGAAAAGTGTTTTAATGAGCAAAGATTGAATCTTTGAATGAAATGACCTCAATCAAGGCACCTATTGTGTCACTGGACCTTTCTAATGTATGAAGATTCAATCTCTGAAAAAAACTGAGAGTTTTAAGTTTAACTTATTCGAGATCCCTATGAAGTCACGGAGAGTGTTTTAATGAGTAAAGAATGAATCTTCGAATGAAAATACCTCAATCAAGGTACCTATTATGTCACTAGCCCATTTCAATGTGTAAAGAATAAATCTTTGAAAGAAAATGAGAGTTTTCAGTTAAAATTATTTGAGTTCCCTTTGACGACACGAAGAGTGTTTTAATGAGTAACGATAGAATCTTTGACAGAAATTACCCTGATCATGGTACCTATTATGTCACGAGACCGTTTTAACATATTAAGATTGAATCTTTGAAAGAAAATGAGAGATTAGAATTTAGCTTATTCGAGTTCCCTTTGAAGTCGCGAAGAGTGTTTTTATGACTAAAGATTGAATCTCTGAATGAAAATACCTCAATCAAGGTACCTATTATGTCAGTAGACCATTTTAATTTGCAAAGTTTAAATCTTCAATTGAAAATGCGAGTTTTGAGTTAAACTTATTCGAGTTCCCTTTGTCGTCACGAAGAGTGTTTTAATGAGTAAAGATTGATTCCTTGAATGAAATTACCATAATCACGGTACCTATTATGTCACTAGACCATTTTAATGTATCAAGATTGGATCTTTGAAAGAAAAGGAGGGTTGTGAGTTAAACTTATTCGAGTTCCCTTTGACGTCCTGAGGAGTGTTTTAATGAGTAAAGATTGAATCTTTGAATGAAAATACCTCAATCAAGGTACCTATTATGTCACTAGACCATTTTGATGTTCAAAGATTAAATCTTTGAAAAAATATGCGAGTTTTGAGTTAAACTTATTCGAGTTCCCTTTGTCGTCACGAATAGTGTTTTAATGAGCAATGATTGGAATCTTTGAATGAAATTACCTCAATCAAAGTATCTATATGAGAGTTTTCAGTTAAACTTAATCGAGTTCCCTTTGTCGTCACAATGAGTGTTTTAATAACTAAGAAGCGAATCTTTGAATGAAATTACCTCAATCAAGGTACGTATATGTCACTAGACCATTTTAATGTATAAAGATTGAAATACTGAATCTTTTAAAGAAAGTTAGAGTTTTTGGGTTTAACATATTCGAGGTCCCTTTGAAGTCGCGAAGAGTGGTTTTACTGCTAAAGATAGAATCTTTGTAAGAGAGTGAGAGTTTTGAGTTTAAAATATTCAGGTTCCCTGCGAAGTCGCAAAGAGTGTTTCAATGACTAAAGATTGAATCTTTGAATTAAAATGTCTCAATCAAGGAACCTATTATGTCATTTGACCTTTTTAATGAGAGTTTTAAATTAAGCTTATTAGAGTTCCTTTGACGTCCCGAAGAGTCTTGTAATGATGAAAGATTATATCTTTGAATGAAAATACCTCAATTAAAGTAACTATTATGTCAGTAGACCATTTTAATGTATAAAGATTAAGTGTTTGAAAGAAAATGTGAGTTTTGAGTTAAACTTATTCGAGTTCCCTTTGACATCACGAAGAGTGTTTTAATGAGTAAATACTGAATCTTTGAATGAAATTACATCATTCAATGGACCTATTATGTCAGTAGACCTTTTTCATGTATAAAGATGGAATCTTTGAAAGAAAATGAGAGCTTTGAGTTTAACTTATTCGAGTTCCCGATAAGGTTGAGAAGAGTGTTTTTTAGTGAGTAAAGATTGTATCTTTGAATGAAACTACCTCAATAAGGGCACCTATTTTGTTACTAGACCATTTTAATGTCCAAAGATTTCTTTGACAGAAAATAAGAGTTTTTGAGTTAAACGTATTCGAGTTCCCTTTGACGTCACAAAAGAGTGTTTTAATGAGTAAAGATGGAATCTTCGAATGAAATTACCTTAATCAAGGTTCCTATTATGTCATTAGAACTTTTTAACGTGTAAAAATTGAATCTTTGAAAGAAAATAAGAGTTTTGAGATCAACTTATTCGAGTTCCCTATGAAGTCACGGGTCAAGGCACCTATTGTGTCACTAGATCTATTTATTGTATAATGATTGAATCTTTGAAAGAAAATGAGAGTTTTGAGTTCAACTTATTCGAGTTCCCTTTCACATCACGAAAAGTGTTTTAATGAGCAAAGACTGAATCTTTGAATGAAATGACCTCAATCAAGGCACCTATTGTGTCACTGGACCTTTCTAATGTATGAAGATTCAATCTCTGAAAAAAACTGAGAGTTTTAAGCTTAACTTATTCGAGATCCCTATGAAGTCACGAAGAGTGTTTTAATGAGTAAAGAATGAATCTTCGAATGAAAATACCTTAATCAAGGTACCTATTATGTCACTGGCCCATTTCAATGTGTAAAGAATAAATCTTTGAAAGAAAATGAGAGTTTTCACTTAAAATTATTTGGATTCCCTTTGACGACACGAAGGGTGTTTTAATGAGTAAAGATAGAATCTTTGAAAGAAATTACCCTGATCATGGTACCTATTATGTCACTAGACCGTTTTAATGTATTAAGATTGAATCTTTGAAAGAAAATGAGAGTTTAAAATTTAGCTTATTCGAGTTCCCTTTGAAGTCGCGAAGAGTGTTTTTATGACTAAAGATTGAATCTCTGAATGAAAATACCTCAATCAAGGTACCTATTATGTCAGTAGACCATTTTAATTTGCAAAGTTTAAATCTTCGATTGAAAATGCGAGTTTTGAGTTAAAACTTATTCGAGTTCCCTTTGTCGTCACGAAGAGTGTTTTAATGAGTAAAGATTGATTCCTTGAATGAAATTACCCCAATCACGGTACCTATTATGTCACTAGACCATTTTAATGTATCAAGATTGGATCTTCGAAAGAAAAGGAGGGTTGTGAGTTAAACTTATTCGAGTTCCCTTTGACGTCCTGAGGAGTGTTTTAATGAGTAAAGATTGAATCTTTGAATGAAAATACCTCAATCAAGGTACCTATTATGTCACTAGACCATTTTGATGTTTAAAGATTAAATCTTTGAAAAAAAATGCGAGTTTTGAGTTAAACTTATTCGAGTTCCCTTTGTCGTCACGAAGAGTGTTTTAATGAGCAATGATTGGAATCTTTGAATGAAATTACCTCAATCAAAGTATCTATATGTCAGTAGACCATTTTAATGTAGAAAGGTTGAAATATTGAATTACCTCAATCAAGGTACCTATTATGTCACTAGATCTATTTCATGTATAAAGATTGAATCTTTGAAAGAATGAGAGTTGTGAGTTAAACTTATTCGAGTTCCCCTTAACGACCTGAAGAGTGTTTTAGTGAGTAAGGATTGAATCTTTGAAAGGAAATACCTCAATCAAGGTACCTACTGTGTCACTAACATTCTTAAGGTATAAAGATGAAAACTTTGAAGGAAAATGAGAGTTTTGAGTTAAATCTATTCAAGTTCCCTTTGACGTTCCGATTAGTGTTTTAATGAGTAAGACTGAATCTTTGAATGAAAATACCTCAATCAAGGTTCCTATTATGTCACCAGACGATTTTAATGTATAAAGATTAAATCTCTGAAAGAAAATGAGAGTTTTCAGTTAAACTTATTCGAGTTCCCTTTGTCGTCACAGTGAGTGTTTTAATAACTAAGAAGTGAATCTTTGAATGAAATTACCTAAATCAAGGTACGTATATGTCACTAGACCATTTTAATGTATAAAGATTGAAATACTGAATCTTTGAAAGAGAGTTAGAGTTTCTGAGTTTAACATATTCGAGGTCCCTTTGAAGTCGCGAAGAGTGGTTTTACTGCTAAAGATAGAATCTTTGTAAGAAAGTGAGAGTTTTGAGTTTAAAATATTCAGGTTCCCTGCGAAGTCGCAAAGAGTGTTTCAATGACTAAAGATTGAATCTTTGAATTAAAATGTCTCAATCAAGGAACCTATTATGTCATTTGACCTTTTTAATGAGAGTTTTGAATTAAGCTTATTAGAGTTCCTTTGACGTCCCGAAGAGTCTTGTAATGATGAAAGATTATATCTTTGAATGAAAATACTTCAATTAAGGTACCTATTATGTGAGTAGACCATTTTAATGTATAAAGATTAATTCTTTGAAAGAAAATGTGAGTTTTGAGTTAAACTTATTCGAGTTCCCTTTGACATCACGAAGAGTGTTTTAATGAGTAAATACTGAATCTTTGAATGAAATTACATCATTCAATGGACCTATTATGTCATTAGACCTTTTTAATGTATAAAGATTGAATCTTTGAAAGAAAATGAGAGCTTTGAGTTTAACTTATTCGAGTTCCCGATAAGGTTGAGAAGAGTGTTTTTTAGTGAGTAAAGATTGTATCTTTGAATGAAACTACCTCAATAAGGGCACCTATTTTGTTACTAGACCATCTTAATGTCCAAAGATTTCTTTGATAGAAAATAAGAGTTTTTGAGTTAAACGTATTCGAGTTCCCTTTGACGTCACAAAAGAGTGTTTTAATGAGTAAAGATGGAATCTTCGAATGAAATTACCTTAATCAAGGTTCCTATTATGTCATTAGAACTTTTTAACGTGTAAAAATTGAATCTTTGAAAGAAAATAAGAGTTTTGAGATCAACTTATTCAAGTTCCCTATGAAGTCACGGGTCAAGGCACCTATTGTGTCACTAGATCTATTTATTGTATAATGATTGAATCTTTGAAAGAAAATGAGAGTTTTGAGTTCAACTTATTCGAGTTCCCTTTGACATCACGAAAAGTGTTTTAATGAGCAAAGATTGAATCTTTGAATGAAATGACCTCAATCAAGGCACCTATTGTGTCACTGGACCTTTCTAATGTATGAAGATTCAATCTCTGAAAAAAACTGAGAGTTTTAAGTTTAACTTATTCGAGATCCCTATGAAGTCACGGAGATTGTTTTAATGAGTAAAGAATGAATCTTCGAATGAAAATACCTCAATCAAGGTACCTATTATGTCACTAGCCCATTTTAATGTGTAAAGAATAAATCTTTGAAAGAAAATGAGAGTTTTCAGTTAAAATTATTTGAGTTCCCTTTGACGACACGAAGAGTGTTTTAATGAGTAAAGATAGAATCTTTGAAAGAAATTACCCCGATCATGGTACCTATTATGTCACTAGACCATTTTAACGTATTAAGATTGAATCTTTGAAAGAAAATGAGAGTTTAGAATTTAGCTTATTCGAGTTCCCTTTGAAGTCGCAAAGAGTGTTTTTATGACTAAAGATTGAATCTCTGAATGAAAATACCTCAATTAAGGTACCTATTATGTGAGTAGACCATTTTAATTTGCAAAGTTTAAATCTTCGATTGAAAATGCGAGTTTTGAGTTAAACTTATTCGAGTTCCCTTTGTCGTCACGAAGAGTGTTTTAATGAGTAAAGATTGATTGCTTGAATGAAATTACCCCAATCACGGTAGCTATTATGTCACTAGACCATTTTAATGTATCAAGATTGGATCTTCGAAAGAAAAGGAGGGTTGTGAGTTAAACTTATTCGAGTTCCCTTTGACGTCCTGAAGAGTGTTTTAATGAGTAAAGATTGAATCTTTGAATGAAAATACCTCAATCATGGTACCTATTATGTCACTAGACCATTTTGATGTTTAAAGATTAAATCTTTGAAAAAAAATGCGAGTTTTGAGTTAAACTTATTCGAGTTCCCTTTGTCGTCACGAAGAGTGTTTTAATTTGCAATGATTGGAATTTTTGAATGAAATTACCTCAATCAAATTATCTATATGTCAGTAGACCATTTTAATTTATAAAGGTTGAAATATTGAATTACCTCAATCAAGGTACCTATTATGTCACTAGATCTATTTCATGTATAAAGATTGAATCTTTGAAAGAATGAGAGTTGTGAGTTAAACTTATTCGAGTTCCCCTTAACGACCTGAAGAGTGTTTTAGTGAGTAAGGATCGAATCTTTGAAAGAAAATACCTCAATCAAGGTACCTACTGTGTCACTAACATTCTTAAGGTATAAAGATGAAAACTTTGAAGGAAAGAGAGAGTTTTGAGTTAAATCTATTCAGGTTCCCTTTGACGTTCCGATTAGTGTTTTAATGAGTAAGACTGAATCTTTGAATGAAAATACCTCAATCAAGGTTCCTATTATGTCACCAGACGATTTTAATGTATAAAGATTAAATCTCTGAAAGAAAATGAGAGTTTTCAGTTAAACTTATTCGAGTTCCCTTTGTCGTCACAATAAGTGTTTTAATAACTAAGAAGTGAATCTTTGAATGAAATTACCTCAATCAAGGTACGTATATGTCACTAGACCATTTTAATGTATAAAGATTGAAATACTGAATCTTTGAAAGAGAGTTAGAGTTTCTGAGTTTAACATATTCGAGGTCCCTTTGAAGTCGCGAAGAGTGGTTTTACTGCTAAAGATAGAATCTTTGTAAGAAAGTGAGAGTTTTGAGTTTAAAATATTCAGGTTCCCTGCGAAGTCGCAAAGAGTGTTTCAATGACTCAAGATTGAATCTTTGAATTAAAATGTCTCAATCAAGGAACCTATTATGTCTTTTGACCTTTTTAATGAGAGTTTTGAATTAAGCTTATTAGAGTTCCTTTGACGTCCCGAAGAGTCTTGTAATGATGAAAGATTATATCTTTGAATGAAAATACCTCAATTAAGGTACCTATTATGTCAGTAGACCATTTTAATGTATAAAGATTAAGTCTTTGAAAGAAAATGTGCGTTTTGAGTTAAACTTATTCGAGTTCCCTTTGACATCACGAAGAGTGTTTTAATGAGTAAATACTGAATCTTTGAATGAAATTACATCATTCAATGGACCTATTATGTCAGAAGACCTTTTTAATGTATAAAGATTGAATCTTTGAAAGAAAATGAGAGCTTTGAGTTTAACTTATTCGAGTTCCCGATAAGGTTGAGAAGAGTGTTTTTTAGTGAGTAAAGATTGTATCTTTGAATGAAACTACCTCAATAAGGGCACCTATTTTGTTGCTAGACCATTTTAATGTCCAAAGATTTCTTTGACAGAAAATAAGAGTTTTTGAGTTAAACGTATTCGAGTTCCCTTTGACGTCACAAAAGAGTGTTTTAATGAGTAAAGAAGGAATCTTCGAATGAAATTAACTTAATCAAGGTTCCTATTATGTCATTAGAACTTTTTAACGTGTAAAAATTGAATCTTTGAAAGAAAATAAGAGTTTTGAGATCAACTTATTCGAGTTCCCTATGAAGTCACGGGTTAAGGCACCTATTGTGTCACTAGATCTATTTATTGTATAATGATTGAATCTTTGAAAGAAAATGAGAGTTTTGAGTTCAACTTATTCGAGTTCCCTTTGACATCACGAAAAGTGTTTTAATGAGCAAGGATTGAATCTTTGAATGAAATGACCTCAATCAAGGCACCTATTGTTTCACTGGACCTTTCTAATGTATGAAGATCCAATCTCTGAAAAAAATTGAGAGTTTTAAGTTTAACTTATTCGAGATCCCTATGAAGTCACGGAGAGTGTTTTAATGAGTAAAGAATGAATCTTCGAATGAAAATACCTCAATCAAGGTACCTATTATGTCACTAGCCCATTTCAATGTGTAAAGAATATATCTTTGAAAGAAAATGAGAGTTTTCAGTTCAAATTATTTGAGTTCCCTTTGACGACACGAAGAGTGTTTTAATGAGTAAAGATAGAATCTTTGAAAGAAATTACCCTGATCATGGTACCTATTATGTCACTAGACCGTTTTAACGTATTAAGATTGAATCTTGGAAAGAAAATGAGAGTTTAGAATTTAGCTTATTCGAGTTCCCTTTGAAGTCGCGAAGTGTGTTTTTATGACTAAAGATTGAATCTCTGAATGAAAATACCTCAATCAAGGTACCTATTATGTCAGTAGACCATTTTAATTTGCAAGTTTAAATCTTCGATTGAAAATGCAAGTTTTGAGTTAAACTTATTCGAGTTCCCTTTGTCGTCACGAAGAGTGTTTTAATGAGTAAAGATTGATTGCTTGAATGAAATTACCCCAATCACGGTACCTATTATGTCACTAGACTATTTTAATGTATCAAGATTGGATCTTCGAAAGAAAAGGAGGGTTGTGAGTTAAACTTATTCGAGTTCCCTTTGACGTCCTGAAGAGTGTTTTAATGAGTAAAGATTTAATCTTTGAATGAAAATACCACAATCAAGGTACCTATTATGTCACTAGACCATTTTGATGTTTAAAGATTAAATCTTTGAAAAAAAATGCGAGTTTTGAGTTAAACTTATTCGAGTTCCATTTGTCGTCACGAAGAGTGTTTTAATGAGCAATGATTGGAATCTTTGAATGAAATTACCTCAATCAAAGTATCTATATGTCAGTAGACCATTTTAATGTATAAAGGTTGAAATATTGAATTACCTCAATCAAGGTACCTATTATGTCAGTAGATCTATTTCATGTATAAAGATTGAATCTTTGAAAGAATGAGAGTTGTGAGTTAAACTTATTCGAGTTCCCCTTAACTACCTGAAGAGTGTTTTAGTGAGTAAGGATTGAATCTTTGAAAGAAAATACCTCAATCAAGGTACCTACTGTGTCACTAACATTCTTAAGGTATAAAAATGAAAACTTTGAAGGAAAATGAGAGTTTTGAGTTAAATCTATTCAAGTTCCCTTTAACGTTCCGATTAGTGTTTTAATGAGTAAGACTGAATCTTTGAATGAAAATACCTCAATCAAGGTTCCTATTATGTCACCAGACGATTTTAATGTATAAAGATTAAATCTCTGAAAGAAAATGTGAGTTTTCAGTTAAACTTATTCGAGTTCCCTTTGTCGTCACAATGAGCGTTTTAATAACTAAGAAGTGAATCTTTGAATGAAATTACCTCAATCAAGGTACGTATATGTCACTAGACCATTTTAATGTATAAAGATTGAAATACTGAATCTTTGAAAGAGAGTTAGAGTTTATGAGTTTAACATATTCGAGGTCCCTTTGAAGTCGCGAAGAGTGGTTTTACTGCTAAAGATATAATCTTTGTAAGAAAGTGAGAGTTTTGAGTTTAAAATATTCAGGTTCCCTGCGAAGTCGCAAAGAGTGTTTCAATGACTAAAGATTGAATCTTTGAATTAAAATGTCTCAATCAAGGAACCTATTATGTCTTTTGACCTTTTTAATGAGAGTTTTGAATTAAGCTTATTAGAGTTCCTTTGACATCCCGAAGAGTCTTGTAATGATGAAAGATTATAACTTTGAATGAAAATACCTCAATTAATGTACCTATTATGGCAGTAGACCATTTTAATGTATAAAGATTAAGTCTTTGAAAGAAAATGTGAGTTTTGAGTTAAACTTATTCGAGTTCCCTTTGACATCACGAAGAGTGTTTTAATGAGTAAATACTGAATCTTTGAATGAAATTACATCATTCAATGGACCTATTATGTCAGTAGACCTTTTTAATGTATAAAGATTGAATCTTTGAAAGAAAATGAGAGCTTTGAGTTTAACTTATTCGAGTTCCTGATAAGGTTGAGAAGAGTATTTTTTAGTGAGTAAAGATTGTATCTTTGAATGAAACTACCTCAATAAGGGCACCTATTTTGTTACTAGACCATTTTAATGTCCAAAGATTTCTTTGACAGAAAATAAGAGTTTTTGAGTTAAACGTATTCGAGTTCCCTTTGACGTCACAAAAGAGTGTTTTAATGAGTAAAGATGGAATCTTCGAACGAAATTACCTTAATCAAGGTTCCTATTATGTCATTAGAACTTTTTAACGTGTAAAAATTGAATCTTTGAAAAAAAATAAGAGTTTTGAGATCAACTTATTCGAGTTCCCTATAAAGTCACGGGTCAAGGCACCTATTGTGTCACTAGATCTATTTATTGTATAATGATTGAATCTTTGAAAGAAAATGAGAGTTTTGAGTTCAACTTATTCGAGTTCCCTTTGACATCACGAAAAGTGTTTTAAAGAGCAAAGATTGAATCTTTGAATGAAATGACTTCAATCAAGGCACCTATTGTGTCACTGGACCTTTCTAATGTATGAAGATTCAATCTCTGAAAAAAACTGAGAGTTTTAAGTTTAACTTATTCGAGATCCCTATGAAGTCACGGAGAGTGTTCTAATGAGTAAAGAATGAATCTTCGAATGAAAATACCTCAATCAAGGTACCTATTATGTCACTAGCCCATGTGAATGTGTAAAGAATAAATCTTTGAAAGAAAATGAGAGTTTTCAGTTAAAATTATTTGAGTTCCCTTTGACGACACGAAGAGTGTTTTAATGAGTAAAGATAGAATCTTTGAAAGAAATTACCCTGATCATGGTACCTATTATGTCACTAGACCGTTTTAACGTATTAAGATTGAATCTTTGAAAGAAAATGAGAGTTTAGAATTTATCTTATTCGAGTTCCCTTTGAAGTCGCGAAGAGTGTTTTTATGACTAAAGATTGAATCTCTGAATGAAAATACCTCAATCAAGGTGCCTATTATGTCAGTAGACCATTTTAATTTGCAAAGTTTAAATCTTCGATTGAAAATGCGAGTTTTGAGTTAAACTTATTCGAGTTCCCTTTGTCGTCACGAAGAGTGTTTTAATGAGTAAAGATTGATTCCTTGAATGAAATTACCCCAATCACGGTACCTATTATCTCACTAGACCATTTTAATGTATCAAGATTGGATCTTCGAAAGAAAAGGAGGGTTGTGAGTTAAACTTATTCGAGTCCCTTTGACGTCCTGAAGAGTGTTTTAATGAGTAAAGATTGAATCTTTGAATGAAAATACCTCAATCAAGGTACCTATTATGTCACTAGACCATTTTGATGTTTAAAGATTAAATCTTCGAAAAAAAATGCGAGTTTTGAGTTAAACTTATTCGAGTTCCCTTTGTCGTCACGAAGAGTGTTTTAATGAGCAATGATTGGAATCTTTGAATGAAATTACCTCAATCAAAGTATCTATATGTCAGTAGACCATTTTAATGTATAAAGGTTGAAATATTGAATTACCTCAATCAAGGTACCTATTATGTCACTAGATCTATTTCATGTATAAAGATTGAATCTTTGAAAGAATGAGAGTTGTGAGTTAAACTTATTCGAGTTCCCCTTAACGACCTGAAGAGTGTTTTAGTGAGTAAGGATTGAATCTTTGAAAGAAAATACCTCAATCAAGGTACCTACTGTGTCACTAACATTCTTAAGGTATAAAGATGAAAACTTTGAAGGAAAATGAGAGTTTTGAGTTAAATCTATTCAAGTTCCCTTTAACGTTCCGATTAGTGTTTTAATGAGTAAGACTGAATCTTTGAATGAAAATACCTCAATCAAGGTTCCTATTATGTCACCAGACGATTTTAATGTATAAAGATTAAATCTCTGAAAGAAAATGAGAGTTTTCAGTTAAACTTATTCGAGTTCCCTTTGTCGTCACAATGAGCGTTTTAATAACTAAGAAGTGAATCTTTGAATGAAATTACCTCAATCAAGGTACGTATATGTCACTAGACCATTTTAATGTATAAAGATTGAAATACTGAATCTTTGAAAGAGAGTTAGAGTTTCTGAGTTTAACATATTCGAGGTCCCTTTGAAGTCGCGAAGAGTGGTTTTACTGCTAAAGATAGAATCTTTGTAAGAAAGTGAGAGTTTTGAGTTTAAAATAATCAGGTTCCCTGCGAAGTCGCAAAGAGTGTTTCAATGACTAAAGATTGAATCTTTGAATTAAAATGTCTCAATCAACGAACCTATTATGTCATTTGACCTTTTTAATGAGAGTTTTGAATTAAGCTTATTAGAGTTCCTTTGACGTCCCGAAGAGTCTTGTAATGATGAAAGATTATATCTTTGAATGAAAATACCTCAATTAAGGTACCTATTATGTCAGTAGACCATTTTATTGTATAAAGATTAAGTCTTTGAAAGAACATGTGAGTTTTGAGTTAAACTTATTCGAGTTCCCTTTGACATCACGAAGAGTGTTTTAATGAGTAAATACTGAATCTTTGAATGAAATTACATCATTCAATGGACCTATTATGTCAGTAGTCCTTTTTAATGTATAAAGATTGAATCTTTGAAAGAAAATGAGAGCTTTGAGTTTAACTTATTCGAGTTCCCGATAAGGTTGAGTAGAGTATTTTTTAGTGAGTAAAGATTGTATCTTTGAATGAAACTACCTCAATAAGGGCACCTATTTTGTTACTAGACCATTTTAATGTCCAAAGATTTCTTTGACAGAAAATAAGAGTTTTTGAGTTAAACGTATTCGAGTTCCCTTTGACGTCACAAAAGAGTGTTTTAATGAGTAAAGATGGAATCTTCGAATGAAATTACCTTAATCAAGGTTCCTATTATGTCATTAGAACTTTTTAACGTGTAAAAATTGAATCTTTGAAAGAAAATAAGAGTTTTGAGATCAACTTATTCGAGTTCCCTATGAAGTCACGGGTCAAGGCACCTATTGTGTCACTAGATCTATTTATTGTATAATGATTGAATCTTTGAAAGAAAATGAGAGTTTTGAGTTCAACTTATTCGAGTTCCCTTTGACATCACGAAAAGTGTTTTAATGAGCAAAGATTGAATCTTTGAATGAAATGACCTCAATCAAGGCACCTATTGTGTCACTAGACCTTTCTAATGTATGAAGATTCAATCTCTGAATAAAACTGAGAGTTTTAAGTTTAACTTATTCGAGATCCCTATGAAGTCACGGAGATTGTTTTAATGAGTAAAGAATGAATCTTCGAATGAAAATACCTCAATCAAGGTACCTATTATGTCACTAGCCCATTTCAATGTGTAAAGAATAAATCTTTGAAAGAAAATGAGAGTTTTCAGTTAAAATTATTTGAGTTCCCTTTGACGACACGAAGAGTGTTTTAATGAGTAAAGATAGAATCTTTGAAAGAAATTACCCTGATCATGGTACCTATTATGTCACTAGACCGTTTTAACGTATTAAGATTGAATCTTGGAAAGAAAATGAGAGTTTATAATTTAGCTTATTCGAGTTCCCTTTGAAGTCGCGAAGAGTGTTTTTATGACTAAAGATTGAATCTCTGAATGAAAATACCTCAATCAAGGTCCCTATTATATCAGTAGACCATTTTAATTTGCAAAGTTTAAATCTTCGATTGAAAATGCGAGTTTTGAGTTAAACTTATTCGAGTTCCCTTTGTCGTCACGAAGAGTGTTTTAATGAGTAAAGATTGATTGCTTGAATGAAATTACCCCAATCAAGGTACCTATTATGTCACTAGACCATTTTAATGTATCAAGATTAGATCTTCGAAAGAAAAGGGGGGTTGTAAGTTAAACTTATTCGAGTTCCCTTTGATGTCCTAAAGAGTGTTTTAACGAGTAAAGATTGAATCTTTGAATGAAAATACCTCAATCAAGGTACCTATTATGTCACTAGACCATTTTGATGTTTAAAGATTAAATCTTTGAAAAAAAATGCGAGTTTTGAGTTAAACTTATTCGAGTTCCCTTTGTCGTCACGAAGAGTGTTCTAATTTGCAATGATTGGAATCTTTGAATGAAATTACCTCAATCAAAGTATCTATATGTCAGTAGACCATTTTAATGTATAAAGGTTGAAATATTGAATTACCTCAATCAAGGTACCTATTATGTCACTAGATCTATTTCATTTATAAAGATTGAATCTTTGAAAGAATGAGAGTTGTGAGTTAAACTTATTCGAGTTCCCCTTAACGACCTGAAGAGTGTTTTAGTGAGTAAGGATTGAATCTTTGAAAGAAAATACCTCAATCAAGGTACCTACTGTGTCACTAACATTCTTAAGGTATAAAGATGAAAACTTTGAAGGAAAATGAGAGTTTTGAGTTAAATCTATTCAAGTTCCCTTTAACGTTCCGATTAGTGTTTTAATGAGTAAGACTGAATCTTTGAATGAAAATACCTCAATCAAGGTTCCTATTATGTCACCAGACGATTTTAATGTATAAAGATTAAATCTCTGAAAGAAAATGAGAGTTTTCAGTTAAACTTATTCGAGTTCCCTTTGTCGTCACAATGAGCGTTTTAATAACTAAGAAGTGAATCTTTGAATGAAATTACCTCAATCAAGGTACGTATATGTCACTAGACCATTTTAATGTATAAAGATTGAAATACTGAATCTTTGAAAGAGAGTTAGAGTTTCTGAGTTTAACATATTCGAGGTCCCTTTGAAGTCGCGAAGAGTGGTTTTACTGCTAAAGATAGAATCTTTGTAAGAAAGTGAGAGTTTTGAGTTTAAAATATTCAGGTTCCCTGCGAAGTCGCAAAGAGTGTTTGAATGACTAAAGATTGAATCTTTGAATTAAAATGTCTCAATCAAGGAACCTATTATGTCATTTGACCTTTTTAATGAGAGTTTTGAATTAAGCTTATTAGAGTTCCTTTGACGTCCCGAAGAGTCTTGTAATGATGAAAGATTATAACTTTGAATGAAAATACCTCAATTAATGTACCTATTATGTCAGTAGACCATTTTAATGTATAAAGATTAAGTCTTTGAAAGAAAATGTGAGTTTTGAGTTAAACTTATTCGAGTTCCCTTTGACATCACGAAGAGTGTTTTAATGAGTAAATACTGAATCTTTGAATGAAATTACATCATTCAATGGACCTATTATGTCAGTAGACCTTTTTAATGTATAAAGATTGAATCTTTGAAAGAAAATGAGAGCTTTGAGTTTAACTTATTCGAGTTCCCGATAAGGTTGAGAAGAGTATTTTTTAGTGAGTAAAGATTGTATCTTTGAATGAAACTACCTCAATAAGGGCACCTATTTTGTTACTAGACCATTTTAATGTCCAAAGATTTCTTTGACAGAAAATAAGAGTTTTTGAGTTAAACGTATTCGAGTTCCCTTTGACGTCACAAAAGAGTGTTTTAATGAGTAAAGATGGAATCTTCGAACGAAATTACCTTAATCAAGGTTCCTATTATGTCATTAGAACTTTTTAACGTGTAAAAATTGAATCTTTGAAAAAAAATAAGAGTTTTGAGATCAACTTATTCGAGTTCCCTATGAAGTCACGGGTCAAGGCACCTATTGTGTCACTAGATCTATTTATTGTATAATGATTGAATCTTTGAAAGAAAATGAGAGTTTTGAGTTCAACTTATTCGAGTTCCCTTTGACATCACGAAAAGTGTTTTAAAGAGCAAAGATTGAATCTTTGAATGAAATGACCTCAATCAAGGCACCTATTGTGTCACTGGACCTTTCTAATGTATGAAGATTCAATCTCTGAAAAAAACTGAGAGTTTTAAGTTTAACTTATTCGAGATCCCTATGAAATCACGGAGAGTGTTCTAATGAGTAAAGAATGAATCTTCGAATGAAAATACCTCAATCAAGGTACCTATTATGTCACTAGCCCATTTGAATGTGTAAAGAATAAATCTTTGAAAGAAAATGAGAGTTTTCAGTTAAAATTATTTGAGTTCCCTTTGACGACACGAAGAGTGTTTTAATGAGTAAAGATAGAATCTTTGAAAGAAATTACCCTGATCATGGTACCGATTATGTCACTAGACCGTTTTAACGTATTAAGATTGAATCTTTGAAAGAAAATGAGAGTTTAGAATTTATCTTATTCGAGTTCCCTTTGAAGTCGCGAAGAGTGTTTTTATGACTAAAGATTGAATCTCTGAATGAAAATACCTCAATCAAGGTGCCTATTATGTCAGTAGACCATTTTAATTTGCAAAGTTTAAATCTTCGATTGAAAATGCGAGTTTTAAGTTAAACTTATTCGAGTTCCCTTTGTCGTCACGAAGAGTGTTTTAATGAGTAAAGATTGATTGCTTGAATGAAATTACCCCAATCACGGTACCTATTATGTCACTAGACCATTTTAATGTATCAAGATTGGATCTTCGAAAGAAAAGGAGGGTTGTGAGTTAAACTTATTCGAGTCCCTTTGACGTCCTGAAGAGTGTTTTAATGAGTAAAGATTGAATCTTTGAATGAAAATACCTCAATCAGGGTGCCTATTATGTCAGTAGACCATTTTGATGTTTAAAGATTAAATCTTTGAAAAAAAATGCGAGTTTTGAGTTAAACTTATTCGAGTTCCCTTTGTCGTCACGAAGAGTGTTTTAATGAGCAATGATTGGAATCTTTGAATGAAATTACCTCAATCAAAGTATCTATATGTCAGTAGACCATTTTAATGTATAATGGTTGAAATATTGAATTACCTCAATCAAGGTACCTATTATGTCACTAGATCTATTTCATGTATAGAGATTGAATCTTTGAAAGAATGAGAGTTGTGAGTTAAACTTATTCGAGTTCCCCTTAACGACCTGAAGAGTGTTTTAGTGAGTAAGGATTGAATCTTTGAAAGAAAATACCTCAATCAAGGTACCTACTGTGTCACTAACATTCTTAAGGTATAAAGATGAAAACTTTGAAGGAAAATGAGAGTTTTGAGTTAAATCTATTCAAGTTCCCTTTGACGTTCCGATTAGTGTTTTAATGAGTAAGACTGAATCTTTGAATGAAAATACCTCAATCAAGGTTCCTATTATGTCACCAGACGATTTTAATGTATAAAGATTAAATCTCTGAAAGAAAATGAGAGTTTTCAGTTAAACTTATTCGAGTTCCCTTTGTCGTCACAATGAGCGTTTTAATAACTAAGAAGTGAATCTTTGAATGAAATTACCTCAATCAAGGTACGTATATGTCACTAGACCATTTTAATGTATAAAGATTGAAATACTGAATCTTTGAAAGAGAGTTAGAGTTTCTGAGTTTAACATATTCGAGGTCCCTTTGAAGTCGCGAAGAGTGGTTTTACTGCTAAAGATAGAATCTTTGTAAGAAAGTGAGAGTTTTGAGTTTAAAATATTCAGGTTCCCTGTGAAGTCGCAAAGAGTGTTTCAATGACTAAAGATTGAATCTTTGAATTAAAATGTCTCAATCCAGGAACCTATTATGTCATTTGACCTTTTTAATGAGAGTTTTGAATTAAGCTTATTAGAGTTCCTTTGACGTCCCGAAGAGTCTTGTAATGATGAAAGATTATATCTTTGAATGAAAATACCTCAATTAAGGTACCTATTATGTCAGTAGACCATTTTAATGTATAAAGATTAAGTATTTGAAAGAAAATGTGAGTTTTGAGTTAAACTTATTCGAGTTCCCTTTGACATCACGAAGAGTGTTTTAATGAGTAAATACTGAATCTTTGAATGAAAATACATCATTCAATGGACCTATTATGTCAGTAGACCTTTTTAGTGTATAAAGATTGAATCTTTGAAAGAAAATGAGAGCTTTGAGTTTAACTTATTCGAGTTCCCGATAAGGTTGAGAAGAGTGTTTTTTAGTGAGTAAAGATTGTATCTTTGAATGAAACTACCTCAATAAGGGCACCTATTTTGTTACTAGACCATTTTAATGTCCAAAGATTTCTTTGACAGAAAATAAGAGTTTTTGAGTTAAACGTATTCGAGTTCCCTTTGACGTCACAAAAGAGTGTTTTAATGAGTAAAGATGGAATCTTCGAATGAAATTACCTTAATCAAGGTTCCTATTATGTCATTAGAACTTTTTAACGTGTAAAAATTGAATCTTTGAAAGAAAATAAGAGTTTTGAGATCAACTTATTCAAGTTCCCTATGAAGTCACGGGTCAAGGCACCTATTGTGTCACTAGATCTATTTATTGTATAATGATTGAATCTTTGAAAGAAAATGAGAGTTTTGAGTTCAACTTATTCGAGTTCCCTTTGACATCACGAAAAGTGTTTTAATGAGCAAAGATTGAATCTTTTAATGAAATGACCTCAATCAAGGCACCTATTGTGTCACTGGACCTTTCTAATGTATGAAGATTCAATCTCTGAAAAAAACTGAGAGTTTTAAGTTTAACTTATTCGAGATCCCTATGAAGTCACGGAGATTGTTTTAATGAGTAAAGAATGAATCTTCGAATGAAAATACCTCAATCAAGGTACCTATTATGTCACTAGCCCATTTCAATGTGTAAAGAATAAATCTTTGAAAGAAAATGAGAGTTTTCAGTTAAAATTATTTGAGTTCCCTTTGACGACACGAAGAGTGTTTTAATGAGTAAAGATAGAATCTTTGAAAGAAATTACCCTGATCATGGTACCTATTATGTCACTAGACCGTTTTAACGTATTAAGATTGAATCTTTGAAAGAAAATGAGAGTTTATAATTTAGCTTATTCGAGTTCCCTTTGAAGTCGCGAAGAGTGTTTTTATGACTAAAGATTGAATCCCTGAATCAAAATACCTCAATCAAGGTACCTATTATATCAGTAGACCATTTTAATTTGCAAAGTTTGAATCTTCGATTGAAAATGCGAGTTTTGAGTTAAACTTATTCGAGTTCCCTTTGTCGTCACGAATAGTGTTTTAATGAGTAAAGATTGATTGCTTGAATGAAATTACCCCAATCACGGTACCTATTATGTCACTAGACCATTTTAATGTATCAAGATTAGATCTTCGAAAGAAAAGGAGGGTTGTGAGTTAAACTTATTCGAGTTCCCTTTGACGTCCTGAAGAGTGTTTTAACGAGTAAAGATTGAATCTTTGAATGAAAATACCTCAATCAAGGTACCTATTATGTCACTAGACCATTTTGATGTTTAAAGATTAAATCTTTGAAAAAAAAATGCGAGTTTTGAGTTAAACTTATTCGAGTTCCCTTTGTCATCACGAAGAGTGTTTTAATGAGCAATGATTGGAATCTTTGAATGAAATTACCTCAATCAAAGTATCTATATGTCAGTAGACCATTTTAATGTATAAAGGTTGAAATATTGAATTACCTCAATCAAGGTACCTATTATGTCACTAGATCTTTTTCATGTATAAAGATTGAATCTTTGAAAGAATGAGAGTTGTGAGTTAAACTTATTCGAGTTCCCCTTAACGACCTGAAGAGTGTTTTAGTGAATAAGGATTGAGTCTTTGAAAGAAAATACCTCAATCAAGGTACCTACTGTGTCACTAACATTCTTAAGGTATAAAGATGAAAACTTTGAAGGAAAATGAGAGTTTTGAGTTAAATCTATTCAAGTTCCCTTTGACGTTCCGATTAATGTTTTAATGAGTAAGACTGAATCTTTGAATGAAAATACCTCAATCAAGGTTCCTATTATGTCACCAGACGATTTTAATGTATAAAGATTAAATCTCTGAAAGAAAATGAGAGTTTTCAGTTAAACTTATTCGAGTTCCCTTTGTCGTCACAATGAGTGTTTTAATAACTAAGAAGTGAATCTTTGAATGAAATTACCTCAATCAAGGTACGTATATGTCACTAGACCATTTTAATGTATAAAGATTGAAATACTGAATCTTTGAAAGAGAGTTAGAGTTTCTGAGTTTAACATATTCGAGGTCCCTTTGAAGTCGCGAAGAGTGGTTTTACTGCTAAAGATAGAATCTTTGTAAGAAAGTGAGAGTTTTGAGTTTAAAATATTCAGGTTCCCTGCGAAGTCGCAAAGAGTGTTTCAATGACTAAAGATTGAATCTTTGAATTAAAATGTCTCAATCAAGGAACCTATTATGTCATTTGACCTTTTTAATGAGAGTTTTGAATTAAGCTTATTAGAGTTCCTTTGACGTCCCGAAGAGTCTTGTAATGATGAAAGATTATAACTTTGAATGAAAATACCTCAATTAAGGTACCTATTATGTCAGTAGACCATTTTAATGTATAAAGATTAAGTCTTTGAAAGAAAATGTGATTTTTGAGTTAAACTTATTCGAGTTCCCTTTGACATCACGAAGAGTGTTTTAATGAGTAAATACTGAATCTTTGAATGAAATTACATCATTCAATGGACCAATTATGTCAGTAGACCTTTTTAATGTATAAAGATTGAATCTTTGAAGGAAAATGAGAGCTTTGAGTTTAACTTATTCGAGTTCCCGATAAGGTTGAGAAGAGTGTTTTTTAGTGAGTAAAGATTGTATCTTTGAATGAAACTACCTCAATAAGGGCACCTATTTTGTTACTAGACCATTTTAATGTCCAAAGATTTCTTTGACAGAAAATAAGAGTTTTTCAGTTAAACGTATTCGAGTTCCCTTTGACGTCACAAAAGAGTGTTTTAATGAGTAAAGATGGAATCTTCGAATGAAATTACCTTAATCAAGGTTCCTATTATGTCATTAGAACTTTTTAACGTGTAAAAATTGAATCTTTGAAAGAAAATAAGAGTTTTGAGATCAACTTATTCGAGTTCCCTATGAAGTCACGGGTCAAGGCACCTATTGTGCACTAGATCTATTTATTGTATAATGATTGAATCTTTGAAAGAAAATGAGAGTTTTGAGTTCAACTTATTCGAGTTCCCTTTGACATCACGAAAAGTGTTTTAATGAGCAAAGATTGAATCTTTGAATGAAATGACCTCAATCAAGGCACCTATTGTGTCACTGGACCTTTCTAATGTATGAAGATTCAATCTCTGAAAAAAACTGAGAGTTTTAAGTTTAACTTATTCGAGATCCCTATGATGTCACGGAGAGTGTTTTAATGAGTAAAGAATGAATCTTCGAATGAAAATACCTCAATCAAGGTACCTATTATGTCACTAGCCCATTTCAATGTGTAAAGAATAAATCTTTGAAAGAAAATGAGAGTTTTCAGTTAAAATTGTTTGAGTTCCCTTTGACGACACGAATAGTGTTTTAATGAGTAAAGATAGAATCTTTGAAAGAAATTACCCTGATCATGGTACCTATTATGTCACTAGACCGTTTTAACGTATTAAGATTGAATCTTTGAAAGAAAATGAGAGTTTATAATTTAGCTTATTCGAGTTCCCTTTGAAGTCGCGAAGAGTGTTTTTATGACTAAAGATTGAATCTCTGAATGAAAATACCTCAATCAAGGTACCTATTATGTCAGTAGACCATTTTAATTTGCAAAGTTTAAATCTTCGATTGAAAATGCGAGTTTTGAGTTAAACTTATTCGAGTTCCCTTTGTCGTCACGAAGAGTGTTTTAATGAGTAAAGATTGATTGCTTGAATGAAATTACCCCAATAACGGTACCTATTATGTCACTAGACCATTTTAATGTATCAAGATTGGATCTTCGAAAGAAAAGGAGGGTTGTGAGTTAAACTTATTCGAGTTCCCTTTGACGTCCTGAAGAGTGTTTTAATGAGTAAAGATTGAATCTTTGAATGAAAATACCTCAATCAAGGTACCTATCATGTCAGTAGACCATTTTGATGTTTAAAGATTAAATCTTTGAAAAAAAATGCGAGTTTTGAGTTAAACTTATTCGAGTTCCCTTTGTCGTCACGAAGAGTGTTTTAATGAGCAATGATTGGAATCTTTGAATGAAATTACCTCAATCAAAGTATCTATATGTCAGTAGACCATTTTAATGTATAAAGGTTGAAATATTGAATTACCTCAATCAAGGTACCTATTATGTCACTAGATCTATTTCATGTATAAAGATTGAATCTTTGAAAGAATGAGAGTTGTGAGTTAAACTTATTCGAGTTCCCCTTAACGACCTGAAGAGTGTTTTAGTGAGTAAGGATTGAATCTTTGAAAAAAAATACCTCAATCAAGGTACCTACTGTGTCACTAACATTCTTAAGGTATAAAGATGAAAACTTTGAAGGAAAATGAGAGTTTTGAGTTAAATCTATTCAAGTTCCCTTTGACGTTCCGATTAGTGTTTTAATGAGTAAGACTGAATCTTTGAATGAAAATACCTCAATCAAGGTTCCTATTATGTCACCAAACGATTTTAATGTATAAAGATTAAATCTCTGAAAGAAAATGAGAGTTTTCAGTTAAACTTATTCGAGTTCCCTTTGTCGTCACAATGAGTATTTTAATAACTAAGAAGTGAATCTTTGAATGAAAATCCTCAATCAAGGTACGTATATGTCACTAGACCATTTTAACGTATAAAGATTGAAATACTGAATCTTTGAAAGAGAGTTAGAGTTTCTGAGTTTAACATATTCGAGGTCCCTTTGAAGTCGCGAAGAGTGGTTTTACTACTAAAGATAGAATCTTTGTAAGAAAGCGAGAGTTTTGAGTTTAAAATATTCAGGTTCCCTGCGAAGTCGCAAAGAGTGTTTCAATGACTAAAGATTGAATATTTGAATTAAAATGTCTCAATCAAGGAACCTACTATGTCATTTGACCTTTTTAATGAGAGTTTTGAATTAAGCTTATTAGAGTTCCTTTGACGACCCGAAGAGTCTTGTAATGATGAAAGATCATATCTTTGAATGAAAATACCTCAATTAAGGTACCTATTATGTCAGTAGACCATTTTAATGTATAAAGATTAAGTCTTTGAAAGAAAATGTGAGTTTTGAGTTAAACTTATTCGAGTTCCCTTTGACATCAGAAAGAGTGTTTTAATGAGTAAATACTGAATCTTTGAATGAAATTACATCATTCAATGGACCTATTATGTCAGTAGACCATTTTAATGTATAAAGATTGAATCTTTGAAAGAAAATGAGAGCTTTGAGTTTAACTTATTCGGGTTCCCGATAAGCTTGAGAAGAGTGTTTTTTAGTGAGTAAAGATTGTATCTTTGAATGAAACTACCTCAATAAGGGCACCTATTTTGTTACTAGACCATTTTCATGTCCAAAGATTTCTTTGACAGAAAATAAGAGTTTTTGAGTTAAACGTATTCGAGTTCGCTTTGACGTCACAAAGAGTGTTTTAATGAGTAAAGATGGAATCTTCGAATGAAATTACCTTAATCAAGGTTCTTATTATGTCATTAGAACTTTTTAACGTGTAAAAATTGAATCTTTGAAAGAAAATAAGAGTTTTGAGATCAACTTATTCGAGTTCCCTATGAAGTCACGGGTCAAGGCACCTATTATGTCACTAGATCTGTTTATTGTATAATGATTGAATCTTTGAAAGAAAATGAGAGTTTTGAGTTCAACTTATTCGAGTTCCCTTTGACATCACGAAAAGTGTTTTAATGAGCAAAGATTGAATCTTTGAATGAAATGACCTCAATCAAGGCACCTATTGTGTCACTAGACCGTTTTAATGTATTAAGATTGAATCTTTGAAAGAAAATGAGAGTTTAGAATTTAGCTTATTCGAGTTCCCTTTGAAGTCGCGAAGAGTGTTTTTATGAGGAAAGATTGATTCCTTGAATGAAATTACCTCAATCACGGTACCTATTATGTCACTAGACCATTTTAATGTATCAAGATTGGATCTTCGAAAGAAAAGGAGGGTTGGGAGCTAAACTTATTCGAGTTCCCTTTAACCTGAAGATTGTTTTAATGAGTAAAGATTAAATCTTTGAATGAAAATACCTCAATCAAGGTACCAATTATGTCACAAGACCATTTTGATGTTTAAAGATTAAATCTTTGAAAAAAAGTGCGAGTTTTGAGTTAAACTTATTCGAGTTCCCTTTGTCGTCACGAAGAGTGTTTTAATGAGCAATGATTGGAATCTTTGAATGAAATTGCCTCAATCAAAGTATCTATATGTCAGTAGACCATTTTAATGTATAAAGGTTGAAATATTGAATTACCTCAATCAAGGTACCTATTATGTTACTAGATCTATTTCATGTATAAAGATTGAATCTTTGAGAGAATGAGAGTTGTGAGTTAAACTTATTCGAGTTCCCCTTAACGACCTGAAGAGTGTTTTAGTGAGTAAGGATTGAATCTTTGAAAGAAAATACCTCAATCAAGGTACCTACTGTGTCACTAACATTCTTAAGGTATAAAGATGAAAACTTTGAAGGAAAATGAGAGTTTTGAGTTAAATCTATTGAAGTTCCCTTTGACGTTCCGATTAGTGTTTTAATGAGTAAGACTGAATCTTTGAATGAAAATACCTCAATCAAGGTTCCTATTATGTCACCATACGATTTTAATGTATAAAGATTAAATCTTTGAAAGAAAATGAGAGTTTTCAGTTAAACTTATTCGAGTTCCCTTTGTCGTCACAATGAGTGTTTTAATAACTAAAAAGTGAATCTTTGAATGAAATTACCTCAATCAAGGTACGTATATGTCA
Source organism: Cornus florida (assembly GCF_030987335.1). Classification (NCBI taxonomy): domain Eukaryota; kingdom Viridiplantae; phylum Streptophyta; class Magnoliopsida; order Cornales; family Cornaceae; genus Cornus; species Cornus florida. The sequence continues at coordinate 66,464,536 of NW_026775577.1, read as the reverse complement.
CTAGACCATTTTAATGTATAAATATTGAAATACTGAATCTTTGAAAGATGTGTTAAAGTTTTTGAGTTTAACATATTCGAGGTCCCTTTGAAGTCGCGAAGAGTGGTTTTACTGCTAAAGATAGAATCTTTGTAAGAAAGTGAGAGTTTTGAGTTTAAAATATTCAGGTTCCCTGCGAAGTCGCAAAGAGTGTTTCAATCACTAAATATTGAATCTTTGAATTAAAATGTCTCAATCAAGGAACCTATTATGTCATTTGACCTTTTTAATGAGAGTTTTGAATTAAGCTTATTAGATTCCTTTGAAGACCCGAAGAGTCTTGTAATGATGAAAGATTATATCTTTGAATGAAAATACCTCAATTAAGGTACCTATTATGTCAGTAGACCATTTTAATGTATAAAGATTAAGTCTTTGAAAGAAAATGTGAGTTTTGAGTTAAACTTATTCGAGTTCCCTTTGACATCACGAAGAGTGTTTTAATGAGTAAATACTGAATCTTTGAATGAAATTACATCATTCAATGGACCTATTATGTCAGTAGACATTTTTAATGTATAAAGATTGAATCTTTGAAAGAAAATGAGAGCTTTGAGTTTAACTTATTCGAGTTCCCGATAAGCTTGAGAAGAGTGTTTTTTAGTGAGTAAAGATTGTATCTTTGAATGAAACTACCTCAATAAGGGCAGCTATTTTGTTACTAGGCCATTTTAATGTCCAAAGATTTCTTTGACAGAAAATAAGAGTTTTTGAGTTAAACGTATTCGAGTTCCCTTTGACGTCACAAAGAGTGTTTTAATGAGTAAAGATGGAATCTTCGAATGAAGCTACCTTAATCAAGGTTCTTATTATGTCATTAGAACTTTTTAACGTGTAAAAATTGAATCTTTGAAAGAAAATAAGAGTTTTGAGATCAACTTATTCGAGTTCCCTATGAAGTCACGGGTCAAGGCACCTATTATGTCACTAGATCTATTTATTGTATAACGATTGAATCTTTGAAAGAAAATGAGAGTTTTGAGTTCAACTTATTCGAGTTCCCTTTGTTATCACGAAAAGTGTTTTAATGAGCAAAGATTGAATCTTTGAATGAAATGACCTCAATCAAGGCACCTATTGTGTCACTGGACCTTTCTAATGTATGAAGATTCAATCTCTGAAAAAAACTGAGTTTTAAGTTCAACTTATTCGAGATCCCTATGAAGTCACGGAGAGTGTTTTAATGAGTAAAGAATGAATCTTCGAATGAAAATACCTCAATCAAGGTAGCTATTATGTCACTAGCCCATTTCAATGTGTAAAGAATAAATCTTTGAAAGAAAATGAGAGTTTTCAGTTAAAATTATTTGAGTTCCCTTTGACGACACGAAGAGTAAAGATAGAATCTTTGAAAGAAATTACCCTGATCATGGTACCTATTATGTCACTAGACCATTTTAATTTGCAAAGTTTAAATCTTCGATTAAAAATGCGAGTTTTGAGTTAAACTTATTCGAGTTCCCTTTGTCGTCACGAAGAGTGTTTTAATGAGTAAAGATTGATTCCTTGAATGAAATTACCCCAATCACGGTACCTATTATGTCACTAGACCATTTTAATGTATCAAGATTGGATCTTCGAAAGAAAAGGAGGGTTGTGAGTTAAACTTATTTGAGTTCCCTTTGACGTCCTGAAGAGTGTTTTAATGAGTAAAGATTGAATCTTTGAATGAAAATACCTCAATCAAGGTACCTATTATGTCACTAGGCCATTTTGATGTTTAAAGATTAAATCTTTGAAAAAAAGTGCGAGTTTTGAGTTAAACTTATTCGATTTCCCTTTGTCATCACGAAGAGTGTTTTAATGAGCAATGATTGGAATCTTTGAATGAAATTACCTCAATCAAAGTATCTATATGTCGGTAGACCATTTTAATGTATAAAGGTTGAAATATTGAATTACCTCAATCAAGGTACCTATTATGTCACTAGATCTATTTCATGTATAAAGATTGAATGTTTGAAAGAATGAAAGTTGTGAGTTAAACTTATTTGAGTTCCCCTTAATGACCTGAAGAGTGTTTTAGTGAGTAAGGATTGAATCTTTGAAAGAAAATACCTCAATCAAGGTACCTACTGTGTCACTAACATTCTTAAGGTATAAAGATGAAAACTTTGAAGGAAAATGAGAGTTTTGAGTTAAATCTATTTAAGTTCCCTTTGACGTTCCGATTAGTGTTTTAATGAGTAAGACTGAATCTTTGAATGAAAATACCTCAATCAAGGTTCCTATTATGTCACCAGACGATTTTAATGTATAAAGATTAAATCTTTGAAAGAAAATGAGAGTTTTCAGTTAAACTTATTCGAGTTCCCTTTGTCGTCACAATGAGTGTTTTAATAACTAAAAAGTGAATCTTTGAATGAAATTACCTCAATCAAGGTACGTATATGTCACTAGACCATTTTAATGTATAAATATTGAAATACTGAATCTTTGAAAGATGCGTTAAAGTTTTTGAGTTTAACATATTCGAGGTCCCTTTGAAGTCGCGAAGAGTGGTTTTACTGCTAAAGATAGAATCTTTGCAAGAAAGTGAGAGTTTTGAGTTCAAAATATTCAGGTTCCCTGCGAAGTCGCAAAGAGTGTTTCAATGACTAAAGATTGAATCTTTGAATTAAAATGTCTCAATCAAGGAACCTATTATGTCGTTTGACCTTTTTAATGAGAGTTTTGAATTAAGCTTATTAGAGTTCCTTTGACGACCCGAAGAGTCTTGTAATGATGAAAGATTATATCTTTGAATGAAAATACCTCAATTAAGGTACCTATTATGTCAGTAGACCATTTTAATGTATAAAGATTAAGTCTTTGAAAGAAAATGTGAGTTTTGAGTTAAACTTATTCGAGTTCCCTTTGACATCACGAAGAGTGTTTTAATGAGTAAATACTGAATCTTTGAATGAAATTACATCATTCAATGGACCTATTATGTCAGTAGACCTTTTTAATGTATAAAGATTGAATCTTTGAAAGAAAATGAGAGCTTTGAGTTTAACTTATTCGAGTTCCCGATAAGGTTGAGAAGAGTGTTTTTTAGTGAGTAAAGATTGTATCTTTGAATGAAACTACCTCAATAAGGGCACCTATTTTGTTACTAGACAATTTTAATGTCCAAAGATTTCTTTGACAGAAAATAAGAGTTTTTGAGTTAAACGTATTCGAGTTCCCTTTGACGTCACAAAAGAGTGTTTTAATGAGTAAAGATGGAATCTTCGAATGAAGCTACCTTAATCAAGGTTCTTATTATGTCATTAGATCTTTTTAACGTGTAAAAATTGAATCTTTGAAAGAAAATAAGAGTTTTGAGATCAACTTATTCGAGTTCCCTATGAAGTCACGGGTCAAGGCACCTATAATGTCACTAGATCTATTTATTGTATAATGATTGAATCTTTGAAAGAAAATGAGAGTTTTGAGTTCAACTTATTCGAGTTCCCTTTGACATCACGAAAAGTGTTTTAATGAGCAAAGATTGAATCTTTGAATGAAATGACCTCAATCAAGGCACCTATTGTGTCACTAGACCGTTTTAATGTATTTAGATTAAATCTTTGAAAGAAAATGAGAGTTTAGAATTTAGCTTATTCGAGTTCCCTTTGAAGTCGCGAAGAGTGTTTTTATGACTAAAGATTGAATCTCTGAATGAAAATACCTCAATCAAGGTACCTATTATGTCAGTAGACCATTTTAATTTGCAAAGTTTAAATCTTCGATTGAAAATGAGAGTTTCAGTTAAACTTATTCGAGTTGCCTTTGTCATCACGAAGAGTGTTTTAATGAGTAAAGATTGATTCCTTGAATGAAATTACCCCAATCACGGTACCTATTATGTCACTAGACCATTTTATTGTATCAAGATTGGATCTTCGAAAGAAAAGGAGGGTTGTGAGTTAAACTTATTCGAGTTCCCTTTGACGTCCTGAAGAGTGTTTTAATGAGTAAAGATTGAATCTTTGAATGAAAATACCTCAATCAAGGTACCTATTATGTCACTAGGCCATTTTGATGTTTAAAGATTAAATCTTTGAAAAAAAGTGCGAGTTTTGAGTTAAACTTATTCGAGTTCCCTTTGTCGTCACGAAGAGTGTTTTAATGGGCAATGATTGGAATCTTTGAATGAAATTACCTCAATCAAAGTATCTATATGTCAGTAGACCATTTTAATGTATAAAGGTTGAAATATTGAATTACCTCAATCAAGGTACCTATTATGTCACTAGATCTATTTCATGTAGAAAGATTGAATCTTTGAAAGAATGAGAGTTGTGAGTTAAACTTATTCGAGTTCCCCTTAACGACCTGAAGAGTGTTTTAGTGAGTAAGGATTGAATCTTTGAAAGAAAATACCTCAATCAAGGTACCTACTGTGTCACTAACATTCTTAAGGTATAAAGATGAAAACTTTGAAGGAAAATGAGAGTTTTGAGTTAAATCTATTCAAGTTCCATTTGACGTTCTGATTAGTGTTTTAATGAGTAAGACTGAATCTTTGAATGAAAATACCTCAATCAAGGTTCCTATTATGTCACCAGACGATTTTAATGTATAAAGATTAAATCTTTGAAAGAAAATGAGAGTTTTCAGTTAAACTTATTCGAGTTCCCTTTGTCGTCACCAGACGATTTTAATGTTTAAAGATTAAATCTTTGAAAGAAAAGTGAGAGTTTTGAGTTTAAAATATTCAGGTTCCCTGCGAAGTCGCAAAGTGTGTTTCAATCACTAAAGATTGAATCTTTGAATTAAAATGTCTCAATCAAGGAACCTATTATGTCATTTGACCTTTTTAATGAGAGTTTTGAATTAAGCTTATTAGAGTTCCTTTGACGACCCGAAGAGTCTTGGAATGATGAAAGATTATATCTTTGAATGAAAATACCTCAATTAAGGTACCTATTATGTCAGTAGACCATTTTAATGTATAAAGATTAAGTCTTTGAAAGAAAATGTGAGTTTTGAGTTAAACTTATTCGAGTTCCCTTTGACATCACGAAGAGTGTTTTAATGAGTAAATACTGAATCTTTGAATGAAATTACATCATTCAATGGACCTATTATGTCAGTAGACCTTTTTAATGTATAAAGATTGAATCTTTGAAAGAAAATAAGAGCTTTGAGTTTAACTTATTCGAGTTCCCGATAAGCTTGAGAAGAGTGTTTTTTAGTGAGTAAAGATTGGACCTTTGAATGAAACTACCTCAATAAGGGCACCTATTTTGTTACTAGACCATTTTAATGTGCAAAGATTTCTTTGACAGAAAATAAGAGTTTTTGAGTTAAACGTATTCGAGTTCCCTTTGACGTCACAAAGAGTGTTTTAATGAGTAAAGATGGAATCTTCGAATGAAATTACCTTAATCAAGGTTCTTATAATGTCATTAGAACTTTTTAACGTGCAAAAATTGAATCTTTGAAAGAAAATAAGAGTTTTGAGACCAACTTATTCGAGTTCCCTATGAAGTCACGGGTCAAGGCACCTATTATGTCACTAGATCTATTTATTGTATAATGATTGATTCTTTGAAAGAAAATGAGAGTTTTGAGTTCAACTTATTCGAGTTCCCTTTGACATAACGAAAAGTGTTTTAATGAGCAAAGATTGAATCTTTGAATGAAATGACCTCAATCAAGGAACCTATTGTGTCACTAGACCGTTTTAATGTATTAAGATTGAATCATTGAAAGAAAATGAGAGTTTAGAATTTAGCTTATTCGAGTTCCCTTTGAAGTGGCGAAGAGTGTTTTTATGACTAAAGATTGAATCTCTGAATGAAAATACCTCAATCAAGGTACCTATTATGTCAGTAGACCATTTTAATTTGCAAAGTTTAAATCTTCGATTGAAAATGAGAGTTTTCAGTTAAACTTATTCGAGTTCCCTTTGTCGTCACGAAGAGTGTTTTAATGAGTAAAGATTGATTCCTAGAAAGAAATTACCCCAATCACGGTACCTATTATGTCACTAGACCGTTTTAATGTATTAAGATTGAATCTTTGAAAGAAAATGAGAGTTTAAAATTTAGCTTATTCAAGTTCCCTTTTAAGTCGCGAAGAGTGTTTTTATGACTAAAGATTGAATCTCTGAATAAAAATACCACAATCAAGGTACCTATTATGTCAGTAGACCATTTTAATTTGCAAAGTTTAAATCTTCGATTGAAAATGCGAGTTTTGAGTTAAACTTATTCGAGTTCCCTTTGTCGTCACGAAGAGTGTTTAAAGAGTAAAGATTGATTCCTTGAATGAAATTACCCCAATCACGGTACCTATTATGTCACTAGACCATTTTAATGTATCAAGATTGGATCTTCGAAAGAAAAGGAGGGTTGTGAGTTAAACTTATTCGAGTTCTCTTTGACGTCCTGAAGAGTGTTTTAATGAGTAAAGATTGAATCTTTGAATGAAAATACCTCAATCAAGGTACCTATTATGTCACTAGACCATTTTGATGTTTAAAGATTAACTCTTTGAAAAAAAGTGCGAGTTTTGAGTTAAACTTATTCGAGTTCCCTTTGTCGTCACGAAGAGTGTTTTAATGAGCAATGATTGGAATCTTTGAATGAAATTACCTCAATCAAAGTATTTATATGTCAGTAGACCATTTTAATGTATAAAGGTTGAAATATTGAATTACCTCAATCAAGGTACCTATTATGTCACTAGATCTATTTCATGTATAAAGATTGAATCTTTGAAAGAATGAGAGTTGTGAGTTAAACTTATTCGAGTTCCCCTTAACGACCTGAAGAGTGTCTTAGTCAGTAAGGATTGAATCTTTGAAAGAAAATACCTCAATCAAGGTACCTACTGTGTCACTAACATTCTTAAGGTATAAAGATGAAAACTTTGAAGGAAAATGAGAGTTTTGAGTTAAATCTATTCAAGTTCCCTTTGACGTTCCGATTAGTGTTTTAATGAGTAAGACTGAATCTTTGAATGAAAATACCTCAATCAAGGTTCCTATTATGTCACCAGACGATTTTAATGTATAAAGATTAAATCTTTGAAAGAAAATGAGAGTTTTCAGTTAAACTTATTCGAGTTCCCTTTGTCGTCACAATGAGTGTTTTAATAACTAAAAAGTGAATCTTTGAATGAAATTACCTCAATCAAGGTACGTATATGTCACTAGACCATTTTAATGTATAAATATTGAAATACTGAATCTTTGAAAGAGAGTTAGAGTTTTTGAGTTTAACATATTTGAGGTCCCTTTGAAGTCGCGAAGAGTGGTTTTACTGCTAAAGATAGAATTTTTGTAAGAAAGTGAGAGTTTTGAGTTTAAAATATTCAGGTTCCCTGCGAAGTCGCAAAGTGTGTTTCAATCACTAAAGATTGAATCTTTGAATTAAAATGTCTCAATCAAGGAACCTATTATGTCATTTGACCTTTTTAAAGAGAGTTTTGAATTAAGCTTATTAGAGTTCCTTTGACGACCGGAAGAGTCTTGTAATGATGAAAGATTATATCTTCGAAAGAAAATACCTCAATCAAGGTACCTACTGTGTCACTAACATTCTTAAGGTATAAAGATGAAAACTTTGATGGAAAATGAGAGTTTTGAGTTAAATCTATTCAAGTTCCCTTTGACGTTCCGATTAGTGTTTTAATGAGTAAGACTGAATCTTTGAATGAAAATACCTCAATCTAGGTTCCTATTATGTCACCAGACGATTTTAATGTATAAAGATTAAATCTTTGAAAAAAAATGAGAGTTTTCAGTTCAATTTATTTGAGTTCCCTTTGTCGTCACAATGAGTGTTTTAATAACTAAAAAGTTAATCTTTGAATGAAATTACCTCAATCAAGGTACGTATATGTCACTAAACCATTTTAATGTATAAAGATTGAAATACTGAATCTTTGAAAGAGAGTTAGAGTTTTTGAGTTTAACATATTCGAGGTCCCTTTGAAGTCGCGAAGAGTGGTTTTACTGCTAAAGATAGAATCTTTGTAAGAAAGTGAGAGTTTTGAGTTTAAAATATTCAGGTTCCCTGCGAAGTCACAAAGAGTGTTTCAATGACTAAAGATTGAATCTTTGAATTAAAATGTCTTAATCAAGGAACCTATTATGTCATTTGACCTTTTTAATGAGAGTTTTGAATTAAGCTTATTAGAGTTCCTTTGACGTCCCGAAGAGTCTTGTAATGATGAAAGATTATATCTTTGAATGAAAATACCTCAATTAAGGTACCTATTATGTCAGTAGACCATTTTAATGTATAAAGATTAAGTCTTTGAAAGAAAATGTGAGTTTTGAGTTAAACTTATTCGAGTTCCCTTTGACATCACGAAGAGTGTTTTAATGAGTAAATACTGAATCTTTGAATGAAATTACATCATTCAACGGACCTATTATGTCAGTAGACCTTTTTAATGTATAAAGATTGAATCTTTGAAAGAAAATGAGAGCTTTGAGTTTAACTTATTCGAGTTCCCGATAAGCTTGAGAATAGTGTTTTTTAGTGAGTAAAGATTGTATCTTTGAATGAAACTACCTCAATAAGGGCACCTATTTTGTTACTAGACCATTTTAATGTCCAAAGATTTCTTTGACAGAAAATAAGAGTTTTTGAGTTAAACGTATTCGAGTTCCCTTTGACGTCACAAAGAGTGTTTTAATGAGTAAAGATGGAATCTTCGAATGAAATTACCTTAATCAAGGTTCCTATTATGTCATTAGAACTTTTTAACGTGTAAAAATTGAATCTTTGAAAGAAAATAAGAGTTTTGAGATCAACTTATTCGAGTTCCCTATGAAGTCACGGGTCAAGGCACCTATTATGTCACTAGATCTATTTATTGTATAATGATTGAATCTTTGAAAGAAAATGAGAGTTTTGAGTTCAACTTATTCGAGTTCCCTTTGAAATCACGAAAAGTGTTTTAATGAGCAAAGATTGAATCTTTGAATGAAATGACCTCAATCAAGGCACCTATTGTGTCACTGGACCTTTCAAATGTATGAAGATTCAATCTCTGAAAAAAACTGAGAGTTTTAAGTTTAACTTATTCGAGATCCCTATGAAGTCACGGAGAGTGTTTTAATGAGTAAAGAATGAATCTTGGAATGAAAATACCTCAATTAAGGTACCTATTATGTCACTAGCCCATTTTAATGTGTAAAGAATAAATCTTTGAAAGAAAATGAGAGTTTTCGGTTAAAATTATTAGAGTTCCCTTTCACGACACGAAGAGTGTTTTAATGAGTAAAGATAGAATCTTTGAAAGAAATTACCCTGATCGTGGTACCTATTATGTCACTTGACCGTTTTAATGTATTAAGATTGAATCTTTGAAAGAAAATGAGAGTTTAGAATTTAGCTTATTCTAGTTCCCTTTGATGTCGCGAAGAGTGTTTTTATGACTAAAGATTGAATCTCTGAATGAAAATACCTCAATCAAGGTAGCTATTATGTCACTAGACCATTTTAATTTGAAAAGTTTAAATCTTCGATTGAAAATGCGAGTTTTGAGTTAAACTTATTCGAGTTCCATTTGTCGTCACGAAGAGTGTTTTAATGATTAAAGATTGATTCCTTGAATGAAATTAACTCAATCACGGTACCTATTATGTTACTAGACCATTTTAATGTATCAAGATTGGATCTTCGAAAGAAAAGGAGGGTTGTGAGTTAAACTTATTCGAGTTCCCCTTAACGACCTGAAGAGTGTTTTAGTGAGTAAAGATTGAATCTTTGAAAGAAAATACCTCAATCAAGGTACTTACTGTATCACTAACATTCTTAAGGTATAAAGATGAAAACTTTGAAGGAAAATGAGAGTTTTGAGTTAAATCTATTCAAGTTCCCTTTGACGTTCCGATTAGTGTTTTAATGAGTAAGACTGAATCTTTGAATGAAAATACCTCAATCAAGGTTCCTATTATGTCACCAGACGATTTTAATGTATAAAGATTAAATCTGTGAAAGAAAATAAGAGTTTCCAGTTAAACTTATTCGAGTTACCTTTGTCGTCACAATGAGTGTTTTAATTACTAAAAAGTGAATCTTTGAATGAAATTACCTCAATCAAGGTACGTATATGTCACTAGACCATTTTAATGTATAAAGATTGAAATACTGAATCTTTGAAAGAGAGTTAGAGTTTTTGAGTTTAACATATTCGAGGTCCCTTTGAAGTCGCGAAGATTGGTTTTACTGCTAAAGATAGAATCTTTGTAAGAAAGTGAGAGTTTTGAGTTTAAAATATTCAAGTTCCTTGCGAAGTCGCAAAGAGTGTTTCAATGACTAAAGATTGAATCTTTGAACTAAAATGTCTCAATCAAGGAACCTATTATGTCATTTGACCTTTTTAATGAGAGTTTTGAATTAAGCTTATTAGAGTTCCTTTGACGTCCCGAAGAGTCTTGTGATGATGAAAGATTATATCTTTGAATGAAAATACCTCAATTAAGGTACCTATTATGTCAGTAGACCATTTTAATGTATAAAGATTAAGTCTTTGAAAGAAAATGTGAGTTTTGAGTTAAACTTATTCGAGTTCCCTTTGACATCACGAAGAGTGTTTTAATGAGTAAATACTGAATCTTTGAATGAAATTACATCATTCAACGGACCTATTATGTCAGTAGACCTTTTTAATGTATAAAGATTGAATCTTTGAAAGAAAATGAGAGCTTTGAGTTTAATTTATTCGAGTTCCCGATAAGCTTGAGAATTATGTTTTTTAGTGAGTAAAGATTGTATCTTTGAATGAAACTACCTCAATAAGGGCACCTATTTTGTTACTAGACCATTTTAATGTCCAAAGATTTCTTTGACCGAAAATAAGAGTTTTTGAGTTAAACGTATTCGAGTTCCCTTTGACGTCACAAAGAGTGTTTCAATGAGTAAAGATGGAATCTTCGAATGAAATTACCTTAATCAAGGTTCCTATTATGTCATTAGAACTTTTTAACGTGTAAAAATTGAATCTTTGAAAGAAAATAAGAGTTTTGAGATCAACTTATTCGAGTTCCCTATGAAGTCACGGGTCAAGGCACCTATTATGTCACTAGATCTATTTATTGTATAATAATTGAATCTTTGAAAGAAAATGAGAGTTTTGAGTTCAACTTATTCGAGTTCCCTTTGAAATCACGAAAAGTGTTTTAATGAGCAAAGATTGAATCTTTGAATGAAATGACCTCAATCAAGGCACCTATTGTGTCACTGGACCTTTCAAATGTATGAAGATTCAATCTCTGAAAAAAACTGAGAGTTTTAAGTTTAACTTATTCGAGATCCCTATGAAGTCACGGAGAGTGTTTTAATGAGTAAAGAATGAATCTTGGAATGAAAATACCTCAATTAAGGTACCTATTATGTCACTAGCCCATTTCAATGTGTAAAGAATAAATCTTTGAAAGAAAATGAGAGTTTTCAGTTAAAATTATTTGAGTTCCCTTTGACGACACGAAGAGTGTTTTAATGAGTAAAGATAGACTCTTTGAAAGAAATTACCCTGATCATGGTACATATTATGTCACTAGACCGTTTTCATGTATTAAGATTGAATCTTTGAAAGAAAATGAGAGTTTAGAATTTAGCTTATTCGAGTTCCCTTTTAAGTCGCGAAGAGTGTTTTTATGACTAAAGATTGAATCTCTGAATGAAAATACCTCAATCCAGGTAACTATTATGTCACTAGACCATTTTAATTTGCAAAGTCTAAATCTTCGATTGAAAATTCGAGTTTTGAGTTAAACTTATTCGAGTTCCCTTTGTCGTCACGAAGAGTGTTTTAATGATTAAAGATTGATTCCTTGAATGAAATTACCTCAATCACGGTACCTATTATGTCACTAGACCATTTTAATGTATCAAGATTGGATCTTCGAAAGAAAAGGAGGGTTGTGAGTTAAACTTATTCGAGTTCCCTTTGACGTCCTGAAGAGTGTTTTAATAAGTAAAGATTGAATCTTTGAATGAAAATACCTCAATCAAGGTACCTATTATGTCACTAGACCATTTTGATGTTTAAAGATTAAATCTTTGAAAAAAAATGCGAGTTTTGAGTTAAACTTATTCGAGTTCCCTTTGTCGTCACGAAGAGTGTTTTAATGAGCAATGATTGAATCTTTGAATGAAATTATCTCAATCAAAGTATCTATATGTCAGTAGACCATTTTAATGTATAAAGGTTGAAATATTGAATTACCTCATTCAAGGTACATGTTATGTCACTAGATCTATTTCATGTATAATGATTGAATCTTTGAAAGAATGAGAGTTGTGAGTTAAACTTATTCAAGTTCCCCTTAACGACCTGAAGAGTGTTTTAGTGAGTAAAGATTGAATATTTGAAAGAAAATACCTCAATCAAGGTACCTACTGTGTCACTAACATTCTTAAGGTATAAAGATGAAAACTTTGAAGGAAAATGAGAGTTTTGAGTTAAATCTATTCAAGTTCCCTTTGACGTTCCGATTAGTGTTTTAATGAGTAAGACTGAATCTTTGAATGAAAATACCTCAATCAAGGTTCCTATTATGTCACCAGACGATTTTAATGTATAAAGATTAAATCTTTGAAAGAAAATGAGAGTTTTCAGTTAAACTTATTCGAGTTCCCTTTGTCGTCACAATGAGTGTTTTAATAACTAAAAAGTGAATCTCTGAATGAAATTACCTCAATCAAGGTACGTATATGTCACTAGACCATTTTAATGTATAAAGATTAAAATACTGAATCTTTGAAAGAGAGTTAGAGTTTTTGAGTTTAACATATTCGAGGTCCCTTTGAAGTCGCGAAGAGTGGTTGTACTGCTGAAGATAGAATCTTTGTAAGAAAGTGAGAGTTTTGAGTTTAAAATATTCAAGTTCCCTGCGAAGTCGCAAAGAGTGTTTCATTGACTAAAGATTGAATCTTTGAATTAAAATGTCTCAATCAAGGAACCTATTATGTCATTTGACCTTTTTAATGAGAGTTTTGAATTAAGCTTATTAGAGTTCCTTTGACATCCCGAAGAGTCTTGTAATGATGAAAGATTATATCTTTGAATGAAAATACCTCAATTAAGGTACCTATTATGTCAGTAGACCATTTTAATGTATAAAGATTAAGTCTTTGAAAGAAAATGTGAGTTTTGAGTTAAACTAATTCGAGTTCCCTTTGACATCACGAAGAGTGTTTTAATGACTAAATACTGAATCTTTGAATGAAATTACATCATTCAACGGACCTATTATGTCAGTAGACCTTTTTAATGTATAAAGATTGAATCTTTGAAAGAAAATGAGAGCTTTGAGCTTAACTTATTCGAGTTCCCGATAAGCTTGAGAATAGTGTTTTTTAGTGAGTAAAGATTGTATCTTTGAATGAAACAACCTCAATAAGGGCACCTATTTTGTTACTAGACCATTTTAATGTCCAAAGATTTCTTTGACAGAAAATAAGAGTTTTTGAGTTAAACGTATTCGAGTTCCCTTTGACGTCGCAAAGAGTGTTTTAATGAGTAAAGATGGAATCTTCGAATGAAATTACCTTAATCAAGGTTCCTATTATGTCATTAGAACTTTTTAACATGTAAAAATTGAATCTTTGAAAGAAAATAAGAGTTTTGAGATCAACTTATTCGAGTTCCCTATGAAGTCACGGGTCAAGGCACCTAATATGTCACTAGATCTATTTATTGTATAATGATTGAATCTTTGAAAGAAAATGAGAGTTTTGAGTTCAACTTATTCGAGTTCCCTTTGAAATCATGAAAAGTGTTTTAATGAGCAAAGATTGAATCTTTGAATGAAATGACCTCAATCAAGGCACCTATTGTGTCACTGGACCTTTCAAATGTATGAAGATTCAATCTCTGAAAAAAACTGAGAGTTTTAAGTTTAACTTATTCGAGATCCCTATGAAGTCACGGAGAGTGTTTTAATGAGTAAAGAATGAATCTTGGAATGAAAATACCTCAATTAAGGTACCTATTATGTCACTAGCCCATTTCAATGTGTAAAGAATAAATCTTTGAAAGAAAATGAGAGTTTTCAGTTAAAATTATTTGAGTTCCCTTTGACGACACGAAGAGTGTTTTAATGAGTAAAGATAGACTCTTTGAAAGAAATTACCCTGATCATGGTACATATTATGTCACTAGACCGTTTTAATGTATTAAGATTGAATCTTTGAAAGAAAATGAGAGTTTAGAATTTAGCTTATTCGAGTTCCCTTTTAAGTCGCGAAGAGTGTTTTTATGACTAAAGATTGAATCTCTGAATGAAAATACCTCAATCCAGGTACCTATTATGTCACTAGACCATTTTAATTTGCAAAGTTTAAATCTTCGATTGAAAATTCGAGTTTTGAGTTAAACTTATTCGAGTTCCCTTTGTCGTCACGAAGAGTGTTTTAATGATTAAAGATTGATTCCTTGAATGAAATTACCTCAATCACGGTACCTATTATGTCACTAGACCATTTTAATGTATCAAGATTGGATCTTCAAAAGAAAAGGAGGGTTGTGAGTTAAACTTATTCGAGTTCCCTTTGACGTCCTGAAGAGTGTTTTAATGAGTAAAGATTGAATCTTTGAATGAAAATACCTCAATCAAGGTACCTATTATGTCACTAGACCATTTTGATGTTTAAAGATTAAATCTTTGAAAAAAAATGCGAGTTTTGAGTTAAACTTATTCGAGTTCCCTTTGTCGTCACGAAGAGTGTTTTAATGAGCAATGATTGAATCTTTGAATGAAATTATCTCAATCAAAGTATCTATATGTCAGTAGACCATTTTAATGTATAAAGGTTGAAATATTGAATTACCTCATTCAAGGTACAAGTTATGTCACTAGATCTATTTCATGTATAATGATTGAATCTTTGAAAGAATGAGAGTTGTGAGTTAAACTTATTCAAGTTCCCCTTAACGACCTGAAGAGTGTTTTAGTGAGTAAAGATTGAATATTTGAAAGAAAATACCTCAATCAAGGTACCTACTGTGTCACTAACATTCTTAAGGTATAAAGATGAAAACTTTGAAGGAAAATGAGAGTTTTGAGTTAAATCTATTCAAGTTCCCTTTGACGTTCCGATTAGTGTTTTAATGAGTAAGACTGAATCTTTGAATGAAAATACCTCAATCAAGGTTCCTATTATGTCACCAGACGATTTTAATGTATAAAGATTAAATCTTTGAAAGAAAATGAGAGTTTTCAGTTAAACTTATTCGAGTTCCCTTTGTCGTCACAATGAGTGTTTTAATAACTAAAAAGTGAATCTCTGAATGAAATTACCTCAATCAAGGTACGTATATGTCACTAGACCATTTTAATGTATAAAGATTAAAATACTGAATCTTTGAAAGAGAGTTAGAGTTTTTGAGTTTAACATATTCGAGGTCCCTTTGAAGTCGCGAAGAGTGGTTTTACTGCTGAAGATAGAATCTTTGTAAGAAAGTGAGAGTTTTGAGTTTAAAATATTCAAGTTCCCTGCGAAGTCGCAAAGAGTGTTTCAATGACTAAAGATTGAATCTTTGAATTAAAATGTCTCAATCAAGGAACCTATTATGTCATTTGACCTTTTTAATGAGAGTTTTGAATTAAGCTTATTAGAGTTCCTTTGACGTCCCGAAGAGTCTTGTAATGATGAAAGATTATATCTTTGAATGAAAATACCTCAATTAAGGTACCTATTATGTCAGTAGACCATTTTAATGTATAAAGATTAAGTCTTTGAAAGAAAATGTGAGTTTTGAGTTAAACTTATTCGAGTTCCCTTTGACATCACGAAGAGTGTTTTAATGAGTAAATACTGAATCTTTGAATGAAATTACATCATTCAACGGACCTATTATGTCAGAAGACCTTTTTAATGTATAAAGATTGAATCTTTGAAAGAAAATGAGAGCTTTGAGTTTAACTTATTCGAGTTCCCGATAAGCTTGAGAATAGTGTTTTTTAGTGAGTAAAGATTGTATCCTTGAATGAAACTACCTCAATAAGGGCACCTATTTTGTTACTAGACCATTTTAATGTCCAAAGATTTCTTTGACAGAAAATAAGAGTTTTTGAGTTAAACGTATTCGAGTTCCCTTTGACGTCACAAAGAGTGTTTTAATGAGTAAAGATGGAATCTTCGAATGAAATTACCTTAATCAAGGTTCCTATTATGTCATTAGAACTTTTTAACGTGTAAAAATTGAATCTTTGAAAGAAAATAAGAGTTTTGAGATCAACTTATTTGAGTTCCCTATGAAGTCACGGGTCAAGGCACCTATTATGTCACTAGATCTATTTATTGTATAATTTTTGAATCTTTGAAAGAAAATGGGAGTTTTGAGTTCAACTTATTCGAGTTCCCTTTGACATCACGAAAGTTGTTTTAATGAGCAAAGATTGAATCTTTGAATGAAATGACCTCAATCAAGGCACCTATTGTGTCACTGAACCTTTCAAATGTATGAAGATTCAATCTCTGAAAAAAACTGAGAGTTTTAAGTTTAACTTATTCGAGATCCCTATGAAGTCACGGAGAGTGTTTTAATGAGTAAAGAATGAATCTTGGAATGAAAATACCTCAATTAAGGTACCTATTATGTCACTAGCCCATTTCAATGTGTAAAGAATAAATCTTTGAAAGAAAATGAGAGTTTTCAGTTAAAATTATTTGAGTTCCCTTTGACGACACGAAGAGTGTTTTAATGAGTAAAGATAGAAACTTTGAAAGAAATTACCCTGATCATGGTACCTATTATGTCACTAGACCGTTTTAATGTATTAAGATTGAATCTTTGAAATAAAATGAGAGTTTAGAATTTAGCTTATTCGAGTTCCCTTTGAAGTCGCAAAGAGTGTTTTTACGACTAAAGATTGAATCTCTGAATGAAAATACCTCAATCAAGGTACCTATTATGTCACTAGACCATTTTAATTTGCAAAGTTTAAATCTTCGATTGAAAATGCGAGTTTTGAGTTAAACTTATTCGAGTTCCCTTTGTCGTCACGAAGAGTGTTTTAATGATTAAAGATTGATTCCTTGAATGAAATTACCTCAATCACGGTACTTATTATGTCACTAGACCATTTTAATGTATCAAGATTGGATCTTCGAAAGAAAAGGAGGGTTGTGAGTTAAACTTATTGGAGTTCCCTTTGACGTCCTGAAGAGTGTTTTAATGAGTAAAGATTGAATCTTTGAATAAAAATACCTCAATCAAGGTACCTATTATGTCACTAGACCATTTTGATGTTTAAAGATTAAATCTTTGAAAAAAAATGCGAGTTTTGAGTTAAACTTATTCGAGTTCCCTGTGTCGTCACGAAGAGTGTTTTAATGAGCAATGACTGAATCTTTGAATGAAATTACCTCAATCAAAGTATCTATATGTCAGTAGACCATTTTAATGTATAAAGGTTGAAATATTGAATTACCTCAATCAAGGTACCTATTATGTCACTAGATCTATTTCATGTATAAAGATTGAATCTTTGAAAGAATGAGAGTTGTGAGTTAAACTTATTCGAGTTCCCCTTAACAACCTGAAGAGTGTTTTAGTGAGTAAAGATTGAATCTTTGAAAGAAAATAACTCAATCAAGGTACCTACTGTGTCACTAACATTCTTAAGGTATAAAGATGAAAACTTTGAAGGAAAATGAGTGTTTTGAGTTAAATCTATTCAAGTTCCCTTTGACGTTCCGATTAGTGTTTTAATGTGTAAGACTGAATCTTTGATTGAAAATACCTCAATCAAGGTTCCTATTATGTCACTAGACGATTTTAATGTATAAAGATTAAATCTTTGAAAGAAAATGAGAGTTTTCAGTTAAACTTATTCGAGTTCACTTTGTCGTCACAATGAGTGTTTTAATAACTAAAAAGTGAATCTTTGAAAGAAATTACCTCAATCAAGGTACGTATATGTCACTGGACCATTTTAATGTATAAAGATTGAAATACTGAATCTTTGAAAGAGAGTTAGAGTTTTTGAGTTTAACATATTCGAGGTCCCTTCGAAGTCGCGAAGAGTGGTTTTACTACTAAAGATAGAATCTTTGTAAGAAAGTGAGAGTTTTGAGTTTAAAATATTCAGGTTCCCTGCGAAGTCGCAAAGAGTGTTTCAATGACTAAAGATTGAATCTTTGAATTAAAATGTCTCAATCAAGGAACCTATTATGTCATTTGACCTTTTTAATGAGAGTTTTGAATTAAGCTTATTAGAGTTCCTTTGACGTCCCGAAGAGTCTTGTAATGATGAAAGATTATATCTTTGAATAAAAATACCTCAATTAAGGTACCTATTATGTCAGTAGACCATTTTAATGTATAAAGATTAAGTCTTTGAAAGAAAATGTGAGTTTTGAGTTAAACTTATTCGAGTTCCCTTTGACATCACGAAGAGTGTTTTAATGAGTAAATACTGAATCTTTGAATGAAATTACATCATTCAACGGACCTATTATGTCAGAAGACCTTTTTAATGTATAAAGATTGAATCTTTGAAAGAAAATGAGAGCTTTGAGTTTAACTTATTCGAGTTCCCGATAAGCTTGAGAATAGTGTTTTTTAGTGAGTAAAGATTGTATCCTTGAATGAAACTACCTCAATAAGGGCACCTATTTTGTTACTAGACCATTTTAATGTCCAAAGATTACTTTGACAGAAAATAAGAGTTTTTGAGTTAAACGTATTCGAGTTCCCTTTGACGTCACAAAGAGTGTTTTAATGAGTAAAGATGGAATCTTCGAATGAAATTACCTTAATCAAGGTTCCTATTATGTCATTAGAACTTTTTAACGTGTAAAAATTGAATCTTTGAAAGAAAATAAGAGTTTTAAGATCAACTTATTCGAGTTCCCTATGAAGTCATGGGTCAAGGCACCTATTATGTCACTAGATCTATTTATTGTATAATGATTGAATCTTTGAAAGAAAATGAGAGTTTTGAGTTCAACTTATTCGAGTTCCCTTTGACATCACGAAAAGTGTTTTAATGAGCAAAGATTGAATCTTTGAATGAAATGACCTCAATCAAGGCAGCTATTGTGTCACTGAACCTTTTGAATGTCTGAAGATTCAATCTCTGAAAAAAACTGAGAGTTTTAAGTTTAACTTATTCGAGATCCCTATGAAGTCACGGAGAGTGTTTTAATGAGTAAAGAATGAATCTTGGAATGAAAATACCTCAATTAAGGTACCTATTATGTCACTAGCCATTTCAATGTGTAAAGAATAAATCTTTGAAAGAAAATGAGAGTTTTCAGTTAAAATTATTTGAGTTCCCTTTGACGACACGAAGAGTGATTTAATGAGTAAAGATAGAATCTTTGAAAGAAATTACCCTGATCATGGTACCTATTATGTCACTAGACCGTTTTAAAGTATTAAGATTGAATCCTTGAAAGAAAATGAGAGTTTAGAATTTAGCTTATTCGAGTTCCCTTTGAAGTCGCAAAGAGTGTTTTTATGACTAAAGATTGAATCTCTGAATGAAAATACCTCAATCAAGGTACCTATTATGTCACTAGCCCATTTTAATTTGCAAAGTTTAAATCTTCGATTGAAAATGCGAGTTTTGAGTTAAACTTATTCGAGTTCCCTTTGTCGTCACGAAGAGTGTTTTAATGATTAAAGATTGATTCCTTGAATGAAATTACCTCAATCACGGTACCTATTATGTCACTAGACCATTTTAATGTATCAAGATTGGATCTTCGAAAGAAAAGGAGGGTTGTGAGTTAAACTTATTGGAGTTCCCTTTGACGTCCTGAAGAGTGTTTTAATGAGTAAAGATTGAATCTTTGAATAAAAATACCTCAATCAAGGTACCTATTATGTCACTAGAGCATTTTGATGTTTAAAGATTAAATCTTTGAAAAAAAATGCGAGTTTTGAGTTAAACTTATTCGAGTTCCCTTTGTCGTCACGAAGAGTGTTTTAATGAGCAATGATTGAATCTTTGAATGAAATTACCTCAATCAAAGTATCTATATGTCAGTAGACCATTTTAATGTATAAAGGTTGAAATATTGAATTACCTCAATCAAGGTACCTATTATGTCACTAGATCTATTTCATGTATAAAGATTGAATCTTTGAAAGAATGAGAGTTGTGAGTTAAACTTATTCGAGTTCCCCTTAACGACCTGAAGAGTGTTTTAGTGAGTAAAGATTGAATCTTTGAAAGAAAATAACTCAATCAAGGTACCTACTGTGTCACTAACATTCTTAAGGTATAAAGATGAAAACTTTGAAGGAAAATGAGAGTTTTGAGTTAAATCTATTCAAGTTCCCTTTGACGTTCCGATTAGTGTTTTAATGAGTAAGACTGAATCTTTGAATGAAAATACCTCAATCAAGGTTCCTATTATGTCACCAGACGATTTTAATGTATAAAGATTAAATCTTTGAAAGAAAATGAGAGTTTTCAGTTAAACTTATTCGAGTTCCGTTTGTCGTCACAATGAGTGTTTTAATAACTAAAAAGTGAATCTCTGAATGAAATTACCTCAATCAAGGTACGTATATGTCACTAGACCATTTTAATGTATAAAGATTGAAATACTGAATCTTTGAAAGAGAGTTAGAGTTTTTGAGTTTAACATATTCGAGGTCCCTTTGAAGACGCGGAGAGTGGTTTTACTGCTAAAGATAGAATCTTTGTAAGAAAGTGAGAGTTTTGAGTTTAAAATATTCAGGTTCCCTGCGAAGTCGCAAAGAGTGTTTCAATGACTAAAGATTGAATCTTTGAATTAAAATGTCTCAATCAAGGAACCTATTATGTCATTTGACCTTTTTAATGAGAGTTTTGAATTAAGCTTATTAGAGTTCCTTTGACGTCCCGAAGAGTCTTGTAATGATGAAAGATTATATCTTTGAATGAAAATACCTCAATTAAGGTACCTATTATGTCAGTAGACCATTTTAATGTATAAAGATTAAGTCTTTGAAAGAAAATGTGAGTTTTGAGTTAAACTTATTCGAGTTCCCTTTAACATCACGAAGAATGTTTTAATGAGTAAATACTGAATCTTTGAATGAAATTACATCATTCAACGGACCTATTATGTGAGTAGACCTTTTTAATGTATCAAGATTGAATCTTTGAAAGAAAATGAGAGCTTTGAGTTTAACTTATTCGAGTTCCCGATAAGCTTGAGAATAGTGTTTTTTAGTGAGTAAAGATTGTATCCTTGAATAAAACTACCTCAATAAGGGCACCTATATTGTTACTAGACCATTTTCATGTCCAAAGATTTCTTTGACAGAAAATAAGAGTTTTGGAGTTAAACGTCTTCGAGTTCCCTTTGACGTCACAAAGAGTGTTTTAATGAGTAAAGATGGAATCTTCGAATGAAATTACCTTAATCAAGGTTCCTATTATGTCATTAGAACTTTTTAACGTGTAAAAATTGAATCTTTGAAAGAAAATAAGAGTTTTGAGATCAACTTATTCGAGTTCCCTATGAAGTCACGGGTCAAGGCACCTATTATGTCACTAGATCTATTTATTGTATAATGATTGAATCTTTGAAAGAAAATGAGAGTTTTGAGTTCAACTTATTCGAGTTCCCTTTGACATCACGAAAAGTGTTTTAATGAGCAAAGATTAAATCTTTGAATGAAATGACCTCAATCAAGGCACCTATTGTGTCACTGGACCTTTCAAATGTATGAAGATTCAATCTCTGAAAAAAACTGAGAGTTTTAAGTTTAACTTATTCGAGATCCCTATGAAGTCACGGAGAGTGTTTTAATGAGTAAAGAATGAATCTTCGAATGAAAATACCTCAATTAAGGTACCTATTATGTCACTAGCCCATTTCAATGTGTAAAGAATAAATCTTTGAAAGAAAATGAGAGTTTTCAGTTAAAATTATTTGAGTTCCCTTTGACGACACGAAGAGTGTTTTAATGAGTAAAGATAGAATCTTTGAAAGAAATTACCCTGATCATGGTACCTATTATGTCACTAGACCGTTTTAATGTATTAAGATTGAATCTTTGAAAGAAAATGAGAGTTTAGAATTTAGCTTATTCGAGTTCTCTTTGAAGTCGCGCAGAGTGTTTTTATGACTAAAGATTGAATCTCTGAATGAAAATACCTCAATCAAGGTACCTATTATGTCACTAGACCATTTTAATTTGCAAAGTTTAAATCTTCGAATGAAAATGCGAGTTTTGAGTTAAACTTATTCGAGTTTCCTTTGTCGTCTCGAAGAGTGTTTTAATGATTAAAGATTGATTCCTTGAATGAAATTACCTCAATCACGGTACCTATTATGTCACTAGACCATTTTAATGTATCAAGATTGGATCTTCGAAAGAAAAGGAGGGTTGTGAGTTAAACTTATTCGAGTTTCCTTTGACGTACTGAATAGTGTTTTAATGAGTAAAGATTGAATCATTGAATGAAAATACCTCAATCAAGGTACCTATTATGTCACTAGACCATTTAGATGTTTAAAGATTAAATCTTTGAAAAAAAATGCGAGTTTTGAGTTAAAATTATTCGAGTTCCCTTTGTCGTCACGGAGAGTGTTTTAATGAGCAATGATTGAATCTTTGAATGAAATTACCTCAATCAAAGTATCTATATGTCAGTAGACCATTTTAATGTATAAAGGTTGAAATATTGAATTACCTCAATCAAGGTACCTATTATGTCACTAGATCTATTTCATGTATTAAGATTGAATCTTTGAAAGAATGAGAGTTGTGAGTTAAACTTATTCGAGTTCCCCTTAACGACCTGAAGACTGTTTTAGTGAGTAAAGATTGAATCTTTGAAAGAAAATACCTCAATCAAGGTACCTACTGTGTCACTAACATTCTTAAGGTATAAAGATGAAAACTTTGAAGGAAAATGAGAGTTTTGAGTAAAATCTATTCAAGTTCCCTTTGACGTTCCGATTAGTGTTTTAATGAGTAAGACTGAATCTTTGAATGAAAATACCTCAATCAAGGTTCCTATTATGTCACCAGACGATTTTAATGTATAAAGATTAAATCTTTGAAAGAAAATGAGAGTTTTCAGTTAAACTTATTCGAGTTCCCGTTGTCGTCACAATGAGTGTTTTAATAACTAAAAAGTGAATCTTTGAATGAAATTACCTCAATCAAGGTACGTATATGTCACTAGACCATTTTAATGTATAAAGATTGAAATACTGAATCTTTGAAAGAGAGTTAGAGTTTTTGAGTTTAACATATTCGAGGTCCCTTTGAAGTCGCGAAGAGTGGTTTTAGTGCTAAAGATAGAATCTTTGTAAGAAAGTGAGAGTTTTGAGTTTAAAATATTCAGGTTCCCTGCGAAGTCGCAAAGAGTGTTTCAATGACTAAAGATTGAATCTTTGAATTAAAATGTCTCAATCAAGGAACCTATTATGTCATTTGACCTTTTTAATGAGAGTTTTGAATTAAGCTTATTAGAGTTCCTTTGACGTCCCGAAGAGTCTTGTAATGATGAAAGATTATATCTTTGAATGAAAATACCTCAATTAAGGTACCTATTATGTCAGTAGACCATTTTAATGTATAAAGATTAAGTCTTTGAAAGAAAATGTGAGTTTTGAGTTAAACTTATTCGAGTTCCCTTTGACATCACGAAGAGTGTTTTAATGAGTAAATACTGAATCTTTGAATGAAATTACATCATTCAACGGACCTATTATGTCAGTAGACCTTTTTAATGTATAAAGATTAAGTCTTTTAAAGAAAACGTGAGTTTTGAGTTAAACTTATTCGAGTTCCCTTTGACATCACGAAGAGTGTTTTAATGAGTAAATACTGAATCTTTGAATGAAATTACATCATTCAACGGACCTATTATATCAGTAGACCTTTTTAATGTATAAAGATTGAATCTTTGAAAGAAAATGAGAGCTTTGAGTTTAACTTATTCGAGTTTCCGATAAGCTTGAGAATAGTGTTTTTTAGTGAGTAAAGATTGTATCCTTTAATGAAACTACCTCAATAAGGGCACGTATTTTGTTCCTAGACCATTTTAATGTCCAAAGATGTCTTGGACAGAAAATAAGAGTTTTTGAGTTAAACGTATTCGAGTTCCCTTTGACGTCACCAAGAGTGTTTTAATGAGTAAAGATGGAATCTTCGAATGAAATTACCTTAATCAAGGTTCCTATTATGTCATTAGAACTTTTTAACGTGTAAAATTTGAATCTTTGAA
Organism: Cornus florida; assembly: GCF_030987335.1. Lineage (NCBI taxonomy): Eukaryota > Viridiplantae > Streptophyta > Magnoliopsida > Cornales > Cornaceae > Cornus > Cornus florida. Next base: position 66,440,367 of record NW_026775577.1, on the reverse strand, counting down.
AGAAAATAAGAGTTTTGAGATCAACTTAATCGAGTTCCCTATGAAGTCACGGGTCAAGGCACCTATTATGTCACTAGATCTATTTATTGTATAATGATTGAATCTTTGAAAGAAAATGAGAGTTTTGAGTTCAACTTATTCGAGTTCCCTTTGACATCACGAAAAGTGTTTTAATGAGCAAAGATTGAATCTTTGAATGAAATGACCTCAATCAAGGCACCTATTGTGTCAGTGGACCTTTCAAATGTATGAAGATTCAATCTCTGAAAAAAACTGAGAGTTTTAAGTTTAACTTATTCGAGATCCCTATGAAGTCACGGAGAGTGTTTTAATGAGTAAAGAATGAATCTTCGAATGAAAATACCTCAATTAAGGTACCTATTATGTCACTAGCCCATTTCAATGTGTAACGAATAAATCTTTGAAAGAAAATGAGAGTTTTCAGTTAAAATTATTTGAGTTCCCTTTGACGACACGAAGAGTGTTTTAATGAGTAAAGATAGAATCTTTGAAAGAAATTACCCTGATCATGGTACCTATTATGTCACTAGACCGTTTTAATGTATTAAGATTGAATCTTTGAAAGAAAATGAGAGTTTAGAATTTAGCTTATTCGAGTTCCCTTTGAAGTCGCGAAGAGTGTTTTTATGACTAAAGATTGAATCTCTGAATGAAAATACCTCAATCAAGGTACCTATTATGTCACTAGACCATTTTAATTTGCAAAGTTTAAATCTTCGATTGAAAATGCGAGTTTTGAGTTAAACTTATTCGAGTTCCCTTTGTCGTCACGAAGAGTGTTTTAATGATTAAAGATTGATTCCTTGAATGAAATTACCTCAATCATGGTACCTATTATGTCACTAGACCATTTTAATGTATCAAGATTGGATCTTCGAAAGAAAAGGAGAGTTGTGAGTTAAACTTATTCGAGTTCCCTTTGACGTCCTGAAGAGTGTTTTAATGAGTAAAGATTGAATCTTTGAATGAAAATACCTCAATCAAGGTACCTATTATGTCACTAGACCATTTTGATGTTTAAAGATTAAATCTTTGAAAAAAAGTGCGAGTTTTGAGTTATACTTATTCAAGTTCCCTTTGTCGTCATGAAGAGTGTTTTAATGAGCAATGATTGAATCTTTGAATGAAATTACCTCAATCAAAGTATCTATATGTCAGTAGACCATTTTAATGTATAAAGGTTGAAATATTGAATTACCTCAATCAAGGTACCAATTTTGTCACTAGATCTATTTCATGTATAAAGATTGAATCTTTGAAGGAATGAGAGTTGTGAGTTAAACTTATTCGAGTTCCCCTTAACGACCTGAAGAGTGTTTTAGTGAGTAAAGATTGAATCTTTGAAAGAAAATACCTCAATCAAGGTACCTACTGTGTCACTAACATTCTTAAGGTATAAAGATGAAAACTTTGAAGGAAAATGAGAGTTTTGAGTTAAATCTATTCAAGTTCCCTTTGACGTTCCGATTAGTGTTTTAATGAGTAAGACTGAATCTTTGAATGAAAATACCTCAATCAAGGTTCCTATTATGTCACCAGACAATTTTAATGTATAAAGATTAAATCTTTGAAAGAAAATGAGAGTTTTCAGTTAAACTTATTCGAGTTCCCTTTGTCGTCACAATGAGTGTTTTAATAACTAAAAAGTGAATCTTTGAATGAAATTACCTCAATCAAGATACGTATATGTCACTAGACCATTTTAATGTATAAAGATTGAAATACTGAATCTTTGAAAGAGGGTTAGAGTTTTTGAGTTTAACATATTCGAGGTCCCTTTGAAGTCGCGAAGAGTGGTTTTACTGCTAAAGATAGAATCTTTGTAAGAAAGTGAGAGTTTTGAGTTTAAAATATTCAGGTTCCCTGCGAAGTCGCAAAGAGTGTTTCAATGACTAAAGATTGAATCTTTGAATTAAAATGTCTCAATCAAGGAACCTATTATGTCATTTGACCTTTTTAATGAGAGTTTTGAATTAAGCTTATTAGAGTTCCTTTGACGTCCCGAAGAGTCTTGTAATGATGAAAGATTATATCTTTGAATGAAAATACCTCAATTAAGGTAGCTATTATGTCAGTAGACCATTTTAATGTATAAAGATTAAGTCTTTGAAAGAAAATGTGAGTTTTGAGTTAAACTTATTCGAGTTCCCTTTGACATCACGAAGAGTGTTTTAATGAGTAAATACTGAATCTTTGAATGAAATTACATCATTCAACGGACCTATTATGTCAGTAAACCTTTTTAATGTATAAAGATTGAATCTTTGAAAGAAAATGAGAGTTTTGAGTTTAACTTATTCGAGTTCCCGATAAGCTTGAGAAGAGTGTTTTTTAGTGAGTAAAGATTGTATCTTTGAATGAAACTACCTCAATAAGGGCACCTATATTGTTACTAGACCATTTTCATGTCCAAAGATTTCTTTGACAGAAAATAAGAGTTTTTGAGTTAAACGTATTCGAGTTCCCTTTGACGTCACAAAGAGTGTTTTAATGAGTAAAGATGGAATCTTCGAATGAAATTACCTTAATCAAGGTTCCTATTATGTCATTAGAACTTTTTAACGTGTAAAAATTGAATCTTTGAAAGAAAATAAGAGTTTTGAGATCAACTTATTCGAGTTCCCTACGAAGTCACTGGTCAAGGCACCTATTATGTCACTAGATCTATTTATTATACAATGATTGAATCTTTGAAAGAAAATGAGAGTTTTGAGTTCAACTTATTCGAGTTCCCTTTGACAACACGAAAAGTGTTTTAATGAGCAAAGATTGAATCTTTGAATGAAATGACCTCAATCAAGGCACCTATTGTGTCACTGGACCTTTCAAATGTATGAAGATTCAATCTCTGAAAAAAACTGAGAGTTTTAAGTTTAACTTATTCGAGATCCCTATGAAGTCACGGAGAGTGTTTTAATGAGTAAAGAATGAATCTTCGAATGCAAATACCTCAATTAAGGTACCTATTATGTCACTAGCCCATTTCAATGTGTAAAGAATAAATCTTTGAAAGAAAATGAGAGTTTTCAGTTAAAATTATTTGAGTTCCCTTTGACGACACGAAGAGTGTTTTAATGAGTAAAGATAGAATCTTTGAAAGAAATTACCCTGATCATGGTACCTATTATGTCACTAAACCGTTTTAATGTATTAAGATTGAATCTTTGAAAGAAAATGAGAGTTTAGAATTTAGATTATTCGAGTTCCCTTTGAAGTCGCGAAGGGTGTTTTTATGACTAAATATTGAATCTCTGAATGAAAATACCTCAATCAAGGTACCTATTATGTCACTAGACCATTTTAATTTGCAAAGTTTAAATCTTCGATTGAAAATGCGAATTTTGAGTTAAACTTATTCGAGTTCCCTTTGTCGTCACGAAGAGTGTTTTAATGATTAAAGATTAATTCCTTGAATGAAATTACCTCAATCACGGTACCTATTATGTCACTAGACCATTTTAATGTATCAAGATTGGATCTTCGAAAGAAAAGGAGGGTTGTGAGTTAAACTTATTCGAGTTCCCTTTGACATCCTGAAGAGTGTTTTAATGAGTAAAGATTGAATCTTTGAATGAAAATATCTCAATCAAGGTACCTATTATGTCACTAGACCATTTTGATGTTTAAAGATTAAATCTTTGAAAAAAAGTGCGAGTTTTGAGTTAAACTTATTCGAGTTACCTTTGTCGTCATGAAGAGTGTTTTAATGAGCAATGATTGAATCTTTGAATGAAATTACCTCAATCAAAGTATCTATATGTCAGTAGACCATTTTAATGTATAAAGGTTGAAATACTGAATTACCTCAATCATGGTACCAATTATGTTACTAGATCTATTTCATGTATAAAGATTGAATCTTTGAAGGAATGAGAGTTGTGAGTTAAACTTATTCGAGTTCCCCTTAACGACCTGAAGAGTGTTTTAGTGAGTAAAGATTGAATCTTTGAAAGAAAATACCTCAATCAAGGTACCTACTGTGTCACTAACATTCTTAAGGTATAAAGATGAAAACTTTGAAGGAAAATGAGAGTTTTGAGTTAAATCTATTCAAGTTCCCTTTGACGTTCCGATTAGTGTTTTAATGAGTAAGACTGAATCTTTGAATGAAAATACCTCAATCAAGGTTCCTATTATGTCACCAGACAATTTTAATGTATAAAGATTAAATCTTTGAAAGAAAATGAGAGTTTTCAGTTAAACTTATTCGAGTTCCCTTTGTCGTCACAATGAGTGTTTTAATAACTAAAAAGTGAATCTTTGAATGAAATTACCTCAATCAAGATACGTATATGTCACTAGACCATTTTAATGTATAAAGATTGAAATACTGAATCTTTGAAAGAGGGTTAGAGTTTTTGAGTTTAACATATTCGAGGTCCCTTTGAAGTCGCGAAGAGTGGTTTTACTGCTAAAGATAGAATCTTTGTAAGAAAGTGAGAGTTTTGAGTTTAAAATATTCAGGTTCCCTGCGAAGTCGCAAAGAGTGTTTCAATGACTAAAGATTGAATCTTTGAATTAAAATGTCTCAATCAAGGAACCTATTATGTCATTTGACCTTTTTAATGAGAGTTTTGAATTAAGCTTATTAGAGTTCCTTTGACGTCCCGAAGAGTCTTGTAATGATGAAAGATTATATCTTTAAATGAAAACACCTCAATTAAGGTACCTATTATGTCAGGAGACCATTTTAATGTACCTATTATGTCAGGAGACCATTTTAATGTATAAAGATTAAGTTTTTAAAAGAAAATGTGAGTTTTGAGTTAAACTTATTCGAGTTCCCTTTGACATCACGAAGAGTGTTTTAATGAGTAAATACTGAATCTTTGAATGAAATTACATTATTCAAGGTACCAATTAAGGTTAAAATATTGAATTACCTCAATCAAGGTACCAATTATGTCACTAGATCTATTTCATGTATAAAGATTGAATCTTTGAAGGAATGAGAGTTGTGAGTTAAACTTATTCGAGTTCCCCTTAACGACCTGAAGAGTGTTTTAGTGAGTAAAGATTGAATCTTTGACAGAAAATAAGAGTTTTTGAGTTAAACGTATTCGAGTTCCCTTTGACGTCACAAAGAGTGTTTTAATGAGTAAAGATGGAATCTTCGAATGAAATTACCTTAATCAAGGTTCCTATTATGTCATTAGAACTTTTTAACGTGTAAAAATTGAATCTTTGAAAGAAAATAAGAGTTTTGAGATCAACTTATTCGAGTTCCCTATGAAGTCACGGGTCAAGGTACCTATTATGTCACTTGATCTATTTATTGTATAATGATTGAATCTTTGAAAGAAAATGAGAGTTTTGAGTTTAACTTATTCGAGTTCCCTTTGACATCACAAAAAGTGTTTTAATGAGCAAAGATTGAATCATTGAATGAAATGACCTCAATCAAGGCACCTATTGTGTCACTGGACCTTTCAAATGTATGAAGATTCAATCTCTGAAAAAAACTGAGAGTTTCAAGTTTAACTTATTCGAGATCCCTATGAAGTCACGGAGAGTGTTTTAATGAGTAAAGAATGAATCTTCGAATGAAAATACCTCAATTAAGGTACCTATTATGTCACTAGCCCATTTCAATGTGTAAAGAATAAATCTTTGAAAGAAAATGAGAGTTTTCAGTTAAAATTATTTGAGTTCCCTTTGACGACACGAAGAGTGTTTTAATGAGTAAAGATAGAATCTTTGAAAGAAATTACCCTGATCATGGTACCTATTATGTCACTAGACCGTTTTAATGTATTAAGATTGAATCTTTGAAAGAAAATGAGAGTTTAGAATTTAGCTTATTCGAGTTCCCTTTGAAGTCGCGAAGAGTGTTTTTATGACTAAATATTGAATCTCTGAATGAAAATACCTCAATCAAGGTACCTATTATGTCACTAGACCATTTTAATTTGCAAAGTTTACATCTTCGATTGAAAATGCGAGTTTTGAGTTAAACTTATTCGAGTTCCCTTTGTCGTCACGAAGAGTGTTTTAATGATTAAAGATTGATTCCTTGAATGAAATTACCTCAATCACGGTACCTATTATGTCACTAGACCATTTTTAATGTATCAAGATTGGATCTTCGAAAGAAAAGGAGGGTTGTGAGTTAAACTTATTCGAGTTCCCTTTGACGTCCTGAAGAGTGTTTTAATGAGTAAAGATTGAATCTTTGAATGAAAATACCTCAATGAAGGTACCTATTATGTCACTAGACCATTTTGATGTTTAAAGATTAAATCTTTGAAAAAAAATGCGAGTTTTGAGTTAAACTTATTCGAGTTCCCTTTGTCGTCACGAAGAGTGTTTTACTGAGCAATGATTGAATCTTTGAATGAAATTACCTCAATCAAAGTATCTATATGTCAGTAGACCATTTTAATGTATAAAGGTTGAAATATTGAATTACCTCAATCAAGGTACCTATTATGTCACTTGATCTATTTCATGTATTAAGATTGAATCTTTGAAAGAATGAGAGTTGTGAGTTAAACTTATTCGAGTTCCCCTTAACGACCTGAAGAGTGTTTTAGTGAGTAAAGATTGAATCTTTGAAAGAAAATACCTCAATCAAGGTACCTACTGTGTCACTAACATTCTTAAGGTATAAAGATGAAAACTTTGAAGGAAAATGAGAGTTTTGAGTTAAATCTATTCAAGTTCCCTTTGAAGTTCCGATTAGTGTTTTAATGAGTAAGACTGAATCTTTGAATGAAAATACCTCAATCAAGGTTCCTATTATGTCACCAGACAACTTTAATGTATAAAGATTAAATCTTTGAAAGAAAATGAGAGTTTTCAGTTAAACTTATTCGAGTTCCCTTTGTCGTCACAATGAGTGTTTTAATAAGTAAAAAGTCAATCTTTGAATGAAATTTCCTCAATCAAGATACGTATATGTCACTAGACCATTTTAATGTATAAAGATTGAAATACTGAATCTTTGAAAGAGGGTTAGAGTTTTTGAGTTTAACATATTCGAGGTCCCTTTGAAGTCGCGAAGAGTGGTTTTACTGCTAAAGATAGAATCTTTGTAAGAAAATGAGAGTTTTGATTTTAAAATATTCAGGTTCCCTGCGAAGCCGCAAAGAGTGTTTCAATGACTAAAGATTGAATCTTTGAATTAAAATGTCTCAATCAAGGAACCTATTATGTCATTTGACCTTTTTAATGAGAGTTTTGAATTAAGCTTATTAGAGTTCCTTTGACGTCCCGATGAGTCTTGTAATGATGAAAGATTATATCTTTGAATGAAAATACCTCAATTAAGGTACCTATTATGTCAGTAGACCATTTTAATGTATAAAGATTAAGTCTTTGAAAGAAAATGTGAGTTTTGAGTTAAACTTATTCGAGTTCCCTTTTACATCACGAAGAGTGTTTTAATGAGTAAATACTGAATCTTTGAATGAAATTACATCATTCAACGGACCTATTATGTCAGTAGACCTTTTTAATGTATAAAGATTGAATCTTTGTAAGAAAATGAGAGCTTTGAGTTTAACTTATTCGAGTTCCCGATAAGCTTGAGAAGAGTGTTTTTTAGTGAGTAAAGATTGTATCTTTGAATGAAACTACCTCAATAAGGGCACCTATTTTGTTACTAGACCATTTTAACGTCCAAAGATTTCTTTGACAGAAAATAAGAGTTTTTGAGTTAAACGTATTCGAGTTCCCTTTGACGTCACAAAGAGTGTTTTAATGAGTAAAGATGGAATCTTCGAATGAAATTACCTTAATCAAGGTTCCTATTATGTCATTAGAACTTTTTAACGTGTAAAAATTGAATCTTTGAAAGAAAATAAGAGTTTTGAGATCAACTTATTCGAGTTCCCTATGAAGTCACGGGTCAAGGCACCTATTATGTCACTAGATCTATTTATTGTACAATGATTGAATCTTTGAAAGAAAATGAGAGTTTTGAGTTCAACTTATTCGAGTTCCCTTTGACATCACGAAAAGTGTTTTAATGAGCAAAGATTGAATCTTTGAATGAAATGACCTCAATCAAGGCACCTATTGTGTCACTGGACCTTTCAAATGTATGAAGATTCAATCTCTGAAAAAAACTGATAGTTTCAAGTTTAACTTATTCGAGATCCCTATGAAGTCACGGAGAGTGTTTTAATAAGTAAAGAATGAATCTTCGAATGAAAATACCTCAATTAAGGTACCTATTATGTTACTAGCCCATTTTAATGTGTAAAGAATAAATCTTTGAAAGAAAATGTGAGTTTTCAGTTAAAATTATTTGAGTTCCCTTTGACGACACGAAGAGTGTTTTAATGAGTAAAGATAGAATCATTGAAACAAATTACCCTGATCATGGTACCTATTATGTCACTAGACCGTTTTAATGTATTAAGATTGAATCTTTGAAAGAAAATGAGAGTTTAGAATTTAGCTTATTCGAGTTCCCTTTGAAGTCGCGAAGAGTGTTTTTATGACTAAAGATTGAATCTCTGAATGAAAATACCTCAATCAAGGTACCTATTATGTCAGTAGACCATTTTAATTTGCAAAGTTTAAATCTTCGATTGAAAATGCGAGTTTTATGTTAAACTTATTCTAGTTCCCTTTGTCGTCACGAAGAGTGTTTTAATGATTAAAGATTGATTCCTTGAATGAAATTACCTCAATCACGGTACCTATTATATCACTAGACCATTTTAATGTATCAAGATTGGATCTTCGAAAGAAAAGGAGGGTTGTGAGTTAAACTTATTCGAGTTCCCTTTGACGTCCTGAAGAGTGTTTTAATGAGTAAAGATTGAATCTTTGAATGAAAATACCTCAATCAAGGTACCTATTATGTCACTAGACCATTTTGATGTTTAAAGATTAAATCTTTGAAAAAAAATGCGAGTTTTGAGTTAAACTTATTCGAGTTCCCTTTGTCGTCACGAAGAGTGTTTTAATGAGCAATGACTGAATCTTTGAATGAAACTACCTCAATCAAAGTATCTATATGTCAGTAGACCATTTTAATGTATAAAGGTTGAAATATTGAATTACCTCAATCAAGGTACCTATTATGTCACTAGATCTATTTCATGTATTAAGATTGAATCTTTGAAAGAATGAGAGTTGTGAGTTAAACTTATTCGAGTTCCCCTTAACGACCTGAAGAGTGTTTTAGTGAGTAAAGATTGAATCTTTGAAAGAAAATACCTCAATCAAGGTACCTACTGTGTCACTAACATTCTTAAGGTATAAAGATGAAAACTTTGAAGGAAAATGAGAGTTTTGAGTTAAATCTATTCAAGTTCCCTTTGACGTTCCGATTAGTGTTTTAATGAGTAAGACTGAATCTTTGAATGAAAATACCTCAATCAAGGTTCCTATTATGTCACCAGACAATTTTAATGTATAAAGATTAAATCTTTGAAAGAAAATGAGAGTTTTCAGTTAAACTTATTCGAGTTCCCTTTGTCGTCACAATGAGTGTTTTAATAACTAAAAAGTGAATCTTTGAATGAAATTACCTCAATCAAGATACGTATATGTCACTAGACCATTTTAATGTATAAAGATTGAAATACTGAATCTTTGAAAGAGGGTTAGAGTTTTTGAGTTTAACATATTCGAGGTCCCTTTGAAGTCGCGAAGAGTGGTTTTACTGCTAAAGATAGAATCTTTGTAAGAAAGTGAGAGTTTTGAGTTTAAAATATTCAGGTTCCCTGCGAAGTCGCAAAGAGTGTTTCAATGACTAAAGATTGAATCTTTGAATTAAAATGTCTCAATCAAGGAACCTATTATGTCATTTGACCTTTTTAATGAGAGTTTTGAATTAAGCTTATTAGAGTTCCTTTGACGTCCCGAAGAGTCTTGTAATGATGAAAGATTATATCTTTGAATGAAAATACCTCAATTAAGGTACCTATTATGTCAGTAGACCATTTTAATGTATAAAGATTAAGTCTTTGAAAGTTATTCGAGTTCCCTTTGACATCACGAAGAGTGTTTTAATGAGTAAATACTGAATCTTTGAATGAAATTACATCATTCAACGGACCTATTATGTCAGTAGACCTTTTTAATGGATAAAGATTGAATCTTTGAAAGAAAATGAGAGCTTTGAGTTTAACTTATTCGAGTTCCCGATAAGCTTGAGAAGAGTGTTTTTTAGTGAGTAAAGATTGTATCTTTGAATGAAACTACCTCAATAAGGGCACCTATTTTGTTACTAGACCATTTTAACGTCCAAAGATTTCTTTGACAGAAAATAAGAGTTTTTGAGTTAAACGTATTCGAGTTCCCTTTGACGTCACAAAGAGTGTTTTAATGAGTAAAGATGGAATCTTCGAATGGAATTACCTTAATCAAGGTTCCTATTATGTCATTAGAACTTTTTAACGTGTAAAAATTGAATCTTTGAAAGAAAATAAGAGTTTTGAGATCAACTTATTCGAGTTCCCTATGAAGTCACGGGTCAAGGCACCTATTATGTCACTAGATCTATTTATTGTATAATGATTGAATCTTTGAAAGAAAATGAGAGTTTTGAGTTCAACTTATTCGGGTTCCCTTTGACATCACGAAAAGTGTTTTAATGAGCAAAGATTGAATCTTTGAATGAAATGACCTCAATCAAGGCACCTATTGTGTCACTGGACCTTTCAAATGTATGAAGATTCAATCTCTGAAAAAAAACTGAGAGTTTTAAGTTTAACTTATTCGAGATCCCTATGAAGTCACGGAGAGTGTTTTAATGAGTAAAGAATGAATCTTCGAATTAAAATACCTCAATTAAGGTACCTATTATGTCACTAGCCCATTTCAATGTGTAAAGAATAAATCTTTGAAAGAAAATGAGAGTTTTCAGTTAAAATTATTTAAGTTCCCTTTGACGACACGAAGAGTGTTTTGATGAGTAAAGATAGAATCTTTGAAAGAAATTACCCTGATCATGGTACCTATTATGTCACTAGACCATTTTAATGTATTAAGATTGAATCTTTGAAAGAAAATGAGAGTTTAGAATTTAGCTTATTCGAGTTCCCTTTGAAGTCGCGAAGAGTGTTTTTATGACTAAATATTGAATCTCTGAATGAAAATACCTCAATCAAGGTACATATTATGTCACTCGACCATTTTAATTTGCAAAGTTTAAATCTTCGATTGAAAATGCGAGTTTTGAGTTAAACTTATTCGAGTTCCCTTTGTCGTCACGAAGAGTGTTTTAATGATTAAAGATTGATTCCTTGAATGAAATTACCTCAATCACGGTACCTATTATGTCACTAGACCATTTTAATGTATCAAGATTGGATCTTCGAAAGAAAAGGAGGGTTGTGAGTTAAACTTATTCGAGTTCCCTTTGACGTCCTGAAGAGTATTTTAATGAGTAAAGATTGAATCTTTGAATGAGAATACCTCAATCAAGGTACCTATTATGTCACTAGACCATTTTGATGTTTAAAGATTAAATCTTTGAAAAAAAGTGCGAGTTTTGAGTTAAACTTATTCGAGTTCCCTTTGTCGTCACGAAGAGTGTTTTATTGAGCAATGATTGAATGTTTGAATGAAATTCCCTCAATCAAAGTATCTATATGTCAGTAGACCATTTTAATGTATAAAGGTTGAGATATTGAATTACCTCAATCAAGGTACCAATTATGTCACTAGATCTATTTCATGTATAAAGATTGAATCTTTGAAAGAATGAGAGTTGTGAGTTAAACTTATTCGAGTTCCCCTTAACGACCAGAAGAGTGTTTTAGTGAGTAAAGATTGAATCTTTGAAAGAAAATACCTCAATCAAGGTACCTACTGTGTCACTAACATTCTTAAGGTATAAAGATGAAAACTTTGAAGGAAAATGAGAGTTTTGAGTTAAATCTATTCAAGTTCCCTTTGTCGTTCCGATTAGTGTTTTAATGAGTAAGACTGAATCTTTGAATGAAAATACCTCAATCAAGATTCCTATTATGTCACCAGACAATTTTAATGTATAAAGATTAAATCTTTGAAAGAAAATGAGAGTTTTCAGTTAAACTTATTCGAGTTCCCTTTGTCGTCACAATGAGTGTTTTAATAACTAAAAAGTGAATCTTTGAATGAAATTACCTCAATCAAGGTACGTATATGTCACTAGACCATTTTAATGTATAAAGATTGAAATATTGAATCTTTGAAAGAGTGTTAGAGTTTTTGAGTTTAACATATTCGAGGTCCCTTTGAAGTCGCGAAGAGTGGTTTTACTGCTAAAGATAGAATCTTTGTAAGAAAATGAGAGTTTTGAGTTTAAAATATTCAGGTTCCCTGCGAAGCCGCAAAGAGTGTTTCAATGACTAAAGATTGAATCTTTGAATTAAAATGTCTCAATCAAGGAACCTATTATGTCATTTGACCTTTTTAATGAGAGTTTTGAATTAAGCTTATTAGAGTTCGTTTGACGTCCCGATGAGTCTTGTAATGATGAAAGATTATATCTTTGAATGAAAATACCTCAATTAAGGTACCTATTATGTCAGTAGACCATTTTAATGTATAAAGATTAAGTCTTTGAAAGAAAATGTGAGTTTTGAGTTAAACTTATTCGAGTTCCCTTTGACATCACGAAGAGTGTTTTAATGAGTAAATACTGAATCTTTGAATGAAATTACATCATTCAACGGACCTATTATGTCAGTAGACCTTTTTAATGTATAAAGATTGAATCTTTGTAAGAAAATGAGAGCTTTGAGTTTAACTTATTCGAGTTCCAGATAAGCTTGAGAAGAGTGTTTTTTAGTGAGTTAAGATTGTATCTTTGAATGAAACTACCTCAATAAGGGCACCTATTTTGTTACTAGACCATTTTAACGTCCAAAGATTTCTTTGACAGAAAATAAGAGTTTTTGAGTTAAACGTATTCGAGTTCCCTTTGACGTCACAAAGAGTGTTTTAATGAGTAAAGATGGAATCTTCGAATGAAATTACCTTAATCAAGGTTCCTATTATGTCATTAGAACTTTTTAACGTGTAAAAATTGAATCTTTGAAAGAAAATAAGAGTTTTGAGATCAACTTATTCGAGTTCCCTATGAAGTCACAGGTCAAGGCACCTATTATGTCACTAGATCTATTTATTGTATAATGATTGAATCTTTGAAAGAAAATGAGAGTTTTGAGTTCAACTTATTCGAGTTCCCTTTGACATCACGAAAAGTGTTTTAATGAGCAAAGATTGAATCATTGAATGAAATGACCTCAATCAAGGCACCTATTGTGTCACTGGACCTTTCAAATGTATGAAGATTCAATCTCTGAAAAAAACTGAGAGTTTTAAGTTTAACTTATTCGAGATCCCTATGAAGTCACGGAGAGTGTTTTAATAAGTAAAGAATGAATCTTCGAATGAAAATACCTCAATTAAGGTACCTATTACGTTACTAGCCCATTTCAATGTGTAAAGAATAAATCTTTGAAAGAAAATGTGAGTTTTCAGTTAAAATTATTTGAGTTCCCTTTGACGACACGAAGAGTGTTTTAATGAGTAAAGATAGAATCTTTGAAAGAAATTACCCTGATCATGGTACCTATTATGTCACTAGACCGTTTTAATGTATTAAGATTGAATCTTTGAAAGAAAATGAGAGTTTAGAATTTAGCTTATTCGAGTTCCCTTTGAAGTCGCGAAGAGTGTTTTTATGACTAAATATTGAATCTCTGAATGAAAATACCTCAATCAAGGTACCTATTATGTCACTAGACCATTTTAATTTGCAAAGTTTAAATCTTCGATTGAAAATGCGAGTTTTGAGTTAAACTTATTCGAGTTCCCTTTGTCGTCACGAAGAGTGTTTTAATGATTAAAGATTGATTCCTTGAATGAAATTACCTCAATCACGGTACCTATTATGTCACTAGACCATTTTAATGTATCAAGATTGGATCTTCGAAAGAAAAGGAGGGTTGTGAGTTAAACTTATTCGAGTTCCCTTTGACGTCCTGAAGAGTGTTTTAATGAGTAAAGATTGAATCTTTGAATGGAAATACCTCAATCAAGGTACCTATTATGTCACTAGACCATTTTGATGTTTAAAGATTAAATCTTTAAAAAAAAGTGCGAGTTTTGAGTTAAACTTATTCGAGTTCCCTTTGTCGTCATGAAGAGTGTTTTAATGAGCAATGATTGAATCTTTGAATGAAATTACCTCAATCAAAGTATCTATATGTCAGTAGACCATTTTAATGTATAAGGGTTGAAATATTGAATTACCTCAATCAAGGTACCAATTATGTCACTAGATCTATTTCATGTATAAAGATTGAATCTTTGAAGGAATGAGAGTTGTGAGTTAAACTTATTCGAGTTCCCCTTAACGACCTGAAGAGTGTTTTAGTGAGTAAAGATTGAATCTTTGAAAGAAAATACCTCAATCAAGGTACCTACTGTGTCACTAACATTCTTAAGGTATAAAGATGAAAACTTTGAAGGAAAATGAGAGTTTTGAGTTAAATCTATTCAAGTTCCCTTTGACGTTCCGATTAGTGTTTTAATGAGTAAGACTGAATCTTTGAATGAAAATACCTCAATCATGGTTCCTATTATGTCACCAGACAATTTTAATGTATAAAGATTAAATCTTTGAAAGAAAATGAGAGTTTTCAGTTAAACTTATTCGAGTTCCCTTTGTCGTCACAATGAGTGTTTTAATAACTAAAAAGTGAATCTTTGAATGAAATTACCTCAATCAAGGTACGTATATGTCACTAGACCATTTTAATGTATAAAGATTGAAATACTGAATCTTTGAAAGAGGGTTAGAGTTTTTGAGTTTAACAAATTCGAGGTCCCTTTGAAGTCGCGAAGAGTGGTTTTACTGCTAAAGATAGAATCTTTGTAAGAAAGTGAGAGTTTTGAGTTTAAAATATTCAGGTTCCCTGCGAAGTCGCAAAGAGTGTTTCAATGACTAAAGATTGAATCTTTGAATTAAAATGTCTCAATCAAGGAACCTATTATGTCATTTGACCTTTTTAATGAGAGTTTTGAATTAAGCTTATTAGAGTTACTTTGACGTCCCGAAGAGTCTTGTAATGATGAAAGATTATATCTTTGAATGAAAATACCTCAATTAAGGTACCTATTATGTCAGTAGACCATTTTAATGTATAAAGATTAAGTCTTTGAAAGAAAATGTGAGTTTTGAGTTAAACTTATTCGAGTTCCCTTTGACATCACGAAGAGTGTTTTAATGAGTAAATACTGAATCTTTGAATGAAATTACATCATTCAACGAACCTATTATGTCAGTAGACCTTTTTAATGTATAAAGATTGAATCTTTGAAAGAAAATGAGAGGTTTGAGTTTAACTTATTCGAGTTGCCGATAAGGTTGAGAAGAGTGTTTTTTAGTGAGTAAAGATTGTATCTTTGAATGAAACTGCCTCAATAAGGGCACCTATTTTGTTACTAGACCATTTTAATGTCCAAAGATTTCTTTGACAGAAAATAAGAGTTTTTGAGTTAAACGTATTCGAGTTCCCTTTGACGTCACAAAGAGTGTTTTAATGACTAAAGATGGAATCTTCGAATGAAATTACCTTAATGAAGGTTCCTATTATGTCATTAGAACTTTTTAACGTGTAAAAATTGAATCTTTGAAAGAAAATAAGAGTTTTGAGATCAACTTATTCGAGTTCCCTATGAAGTCATGGGTCAAGGCACCTATTATGTCACTAGATCTATTTATTGTATAATGATTGAATCCTTGAAAGAAAATGAGAGTTTTGAGTTCAACTTATTCGAGTCCCCTTTGACATCACGAAAAGTGTTTTAATGAGCAAAGATTGAATCTTTGAATGAAATGACCTCAATCAAGGCACCTATTGTGTCACTGGACCTTTCAAATGTATGAAGATTCAATCTCTGAAAAAAACTGAGAGTTTTAAGTTTAACTTATTCGAGATCCCTATGAAGTCACGGAGAGTGTTTTAATGAGTAAAGAATGAATCTTCGAATTAAAATACCTCAATTAAGGTACCTATTATGTCACTAGCCCATTTCAATGTGTAAAGAATAAATCTTTGAAAGAAAATGAGAGTTTTCAGTTAAAATTATTTGAGTTCCCTTTGACGACACGAAGAGTGTTTTAATGAGTAAAGATAGAATCTTTGAAAGAAATTACCCTGATCATGGTACCTATTATGTCACTAGACCGTTTTAATGTATTAAGATTGAATCTTTGAAAGAAAATGAGAGTTTAGAATTTAGCTTATTCGAGTTTCCTTTGAAGTCGCGAAGAGTGTTTTTATGACTAAATATTGAATCTCTGAATGAAAATACCTCAATCAAGGTACCTATTATGTCACTAGACCATTTTAATTTGCAAAGTTTAAATCTTCGATTGAAAATGCGAGTTTTGAGTTAAACTAATTCGAGTTCCCTTTGTCGTCACGAAGAGTGTTTTAATGATTAAAGATTGATTCCTTGAATGAAATTACCTCAATCACGGTACCTATTATGTCACTAGACCATTTTAATGTATCAAGATTGGATCTTCGAAAGAAAAGGAGGGTTGTGAGTTAAACTTATTCGAGTTCCCTTTGACGTCCTGAAGATTGTTTTAATGAGTAAAGATTGAATCTTTGAATGAAAATACCTCAATCAAGGTACCTATTATGTCACTAGACCATTTTGATGTTTAAAGATTAAATCTTTGAAAAAAAGTGCGAGTTTTGAGTTAAACTTATTCGAGTTCCCTTTGTCATCATGAAGAGTATTTTAATGAGCAATGATTGAATCTTTGAATGAAATTACCTCAATCAAAGTATCTATATGTCAGTAGACCATTTTAATGTATAAAGGTTGGAATATTGAATTACCTCAATCAAGGTACCAATTATGTCACTAGATCTATTTCATGTATAAAGATTGAATCTTTGAAGGAATGAGAGTTGTGAGTTAAACTTATTCGAGTTCCCCTTAACGACCTGAAGAGTGTTTTAGTGAGTAAAGATTGAATCTTTGAAAGAAAATACCTCAATCAAGGTACCTACTGTGTCACTAACATTCTTAAGGTATAAAGATGAAAACTTTGAAAGAAAATGAGAGTTTTGAGTTAAATCTATTCAAGTTCCTTTTGACGTTCCGATTAGTGTTTTAATGAGTATGACTGAATCTTTGAATGAAAATACCTCAATCAAGGTTCCTATTGTGTCACCAGACAATTTTAATGTATAAAGATTAAATCTTGGAAAGAAAATGTGAGTTTTCAGTTAAACTTATTCGAGTTCTCTTTGTCGTCACAATGAGTGTTTTAATAACTAAAAAGTGAATCTTTGAATGAAATTACCTCAATCAAGATACGTATATGTCACTAGACCATTTTAATGTATAAAGATTGAAATACTGAATCTTTGAAAGAGGGTTAGAGTTTTTGAGTTTAACATATTCGAGGTCTCTTTGAAGTCGCGAAGAGTGGTTTTACTACTAAAGATAGAATCTTTGTAAGAAAGTGAGAGTTTTGAGTTTAAAATATTCAGGTTCCCTACGAAGTCGCAAAGAGTGTTTCAATGACTAAAGATTGAATCTTTGAATTAAAATGTCTCAATCAAGGAACCTATTATGTCATTTGACCTTTTTAATGAGAGTTTTGAATTAAGCTTATTAGAGTTCCTTTGACGTCCCGAAGAGTCTTGTAATGATGAAAGATTATATCTTTGAATGAAAATACCTCAATTAAGGTACCTATTATGTCAGTAGACCATTTTAATGTATAAAGATTAAGTCTTTGAAAGAAAATGTGAGTTTTGAGTTAAACTTATTCGAGTTCCCTTTGACATCACGAAGAGTGTTTTAATGAGTAAATACTGAATCTTTGAATGAAATTACATCATTCAACGGACCTATTATGTCAGTAGACCTTTTTAATGTATAAAGATTGAATCTTTGAAAGAAAATGAGAGCTTTGAGTTTAACTTATTCGAGTTCCCGATAAGCTTGAGAAGAGTGTTTTTTAGTGAGTAAAGATTGTATCTTTGAATGAAACTAACTCAATAAGGGCACCTATTTTGTTACTAGACCATTTTAATGTCCAAAGATTTCTTTGATAGAAAATAAGAGTTTTTGAGTTAAACGTATTCGAGTTCCCTTTGACGTCACAAAGAGTGTTTTAATGAGTAAAGATGGAATCTTCGAATGAAATTACCTTAGTCAAGGTTCCTATTATGTCATTAGAACTTTTTAACGTGTAAAAATTGAATCTTTGAAAGAAAATAAGAGTTTTGAGATCAACTTATTCGAGTTCCCTATGAAGTCATGGGTCAAGGCACCTATTATGTCACTAGATCTATTTATTGTATAATGATTGAATCTTTGAAAGAAAATGAGAGTTTTGAGTTCAACTTATTCGAGTTCCCTTTGACATCACGAAAAGTGTTTTAATGAGCAAAGATTGAATCTTTGAATCAAATGACCTCAATCAAGGCACCTATTGTGTCACTGGACCTTTCAAATGTATGAAGATTCAATCTCTGAAAAAAACTGAGAGTTTTAAGTTTAACTTATTCGAGATCCCTATGAAGTCACGGAGAGTGTTTTAATGAGTAAAGAATGAATCTTCGAATGAAAATACCTCAATTAAGGTACCTATTATGTCACTAGCCCATTTCAATGTGTAAAGAATAAATCTTTGAAAGAAAATGAGAGTTTTCAGTTAAAATTATTTGAGTTCCCTTTGACGACACGAAGAGTGTTTTAAAGAGTAAAGATAGAATCTTTGAAAGAAATTACCCTGATCATGGTACCTATTATGTCACTAGACCGTTTTAATGTATTAAGATTGAATCTTTGAAAGAAAATGAGAGTTTAGAATTTAGCTTATTCGAGTTCCCTTTGAAGTCGCGAAGAGTGTTTTTATGACTAAATATTGAATCTCTGAATGAAAATACCTCAATCAAGGTACCTATTATGTCACTAGACCATTTTAATTTGCAAAGTTTAAATCTTCGATTGAAAATGCGAGTTTTGAGTTAAACTTATTCGAGTTCCCTTTGTCGTCACGAAGAGTGTTTTAATGATTAAAGATTGATTCCTTGAATGAAATTACCTCAATCACGGTACCTATTATGTCACTAGACCATTTTAATGTATCAAGATTGGATCTTCGAAAGAAAAGGAGGGTTGTGAGTTAAACTTATTCGAGTTCCCTTTGACGTCCTGAAGAATGTTTTAATGAGTAAAGATTGAATTTTTGAATTAAAATACCTCAATCAAGGTACCTATTATGTCACTAGACCATTTTGATGTTTAAAGATTAAATCTTTGAAAAAAAGTGCGAGTTTTGAGTTAAACTTATTCGAGTTCCCTTTGTCGTCATGAAGAGTGTTTTAATGAGCAATGATTGAATCTTTGAATGAAATTACCTCAATCAAAGTATCTATATGTCAGTAGACCATTTTAATGTATAAAGGTTGAAATATTGAATTACCTCAATCAAGGTACCAATTATGTCACTAGATCTATTTCATGTATAAAGATTGAATCTTTGAAGGAATGAGAGTTGTGAGTTAAACTTATTCGAGTTCCCCTTAACGACCTGAAGAGTGTTTTAGTGAGTAAAGATTGAATCTTTGAAAGAAAATACCTCAATCAAGGTACCTACTGTGTCACTAACATTCTTAAGGTATAAAGATGAAAACTTTGAAGGAAAATGAGAGTTTTGAGTTAAATCTATTCAAGTTCCCTTTGACGTTCCGATTAGTGTTTTAATGAGTAAGACTGAATCTTTGAATGAAAATACCTCAATCAAGTTTCCTATTATGTCACCAGACAATTTTAATGTATAAAGATTAAATCTTTGAAAGAAAATGAGAGTTTTCAGTTAAACTTATTCGAGTTCCCTTTGTCGTCACAATGAGTGTTTTAATAACTAAAAAGTGAATCTTTGAATGAAATTACCTCAATCAAGATACGTATATGTCACTAGACCATTTTAATGTATAAAGATTGAAATACTGAATCTTTGAAAGAGGGTTAGAGTTTTTGAGTTTAACATATTCGAGGTCCCTTTGAAGTCGCGAAGTATGGTTTTACTGCTAAAGATAGAATCTTTGTAAGAAAGTGAGAGTTTTGAGTTTAAAATATTCAGGTTCCCTGCGAAGTCGCAAAGAGTGTTTCAATGACTAAAGATTGAATCTTTGAATTAAAATGTCTTAATCAAGGAACCTATTATGTCATTTGACCTTTTTAATGAGAGTTTTGAATTAAGCTTATTAGAGTTCCTTTGACGTCCCGAAGAGTCTTGTAATGATGAAAGATTATATCTTTGAATGAAAATACCTCAATTAAGGTACCTATTATGTCAGTAGACCATTTTAATGTATAAAGATTAAGTCTTCGAAAGAAAATGTGAGTTTTGAGTTAAACTTATTCGAGTTCCCTTTGACATCACGAAGAGTGTTTTAATGAGTAAATACTGAATCTTTGAATGAAATTACATCATTCAACGGACCTATTATGTCAGTAGACCTTTTTAATGCATAAAGATTGAATCTTTGAAAGAAAATGAGAGCTTTGAGTTTAACTTATTCAAGTTCCCGATAAGCTTGAGAAGTGTGTTTTTTAGTGAGTAAAGATTGTATCTTTGAATGAAACTACCTCAATAAGGGCACCTATTTTGTTACTAGACCATTTTAATGTCCAAAGATTTCTTTGACAGAAAATAAGAGTTTTTGAGTTAAACGTATTCGAGTTCCCTTTGACGTCACAAAGAGTGTTTTAATGAGTAAAGATGGAATCTTCGAATGAAATTACCTTAATCAAGGTTCCTATTATGTCATTAGAACTTTTTAACGTGTAAAAATTGAATCTTTGAAAGAAAATAAGAGTTTTGAGATCAACTTATTCGAGTTCCCTATGAAGTCACGGGTCAAGGTACCTATTATGTCACTAGATCTATTTATTGTATAATGATTGAATCTTTGAAAGAAAATGAGAGTTTTGAGTTCAACTTATTCGAGTTCCCTTTGACATCACGAAAAGTGTTTTAATGAGGAAAGATTGAATCTTTGAATGAAATGACCTCAATCAAGGCACCTATTGTGTCACTGGACCTTTCAAATGTATGAAGATTCAATCTCTGAAAAAAACTGAGAGTTTTAAGTTTAACTTATTCGAGATCCCTATGAAGTCACGGAGAGTGTTTTAATGAGTAAAGAATGAATCTTCGAATGAAAATACCTCAATTAAGGTACCTATTATGTCACTAGCCCATTTCAATGTGTAAAGAATAAATCTTTGAAAGAAATGAGAGTTTTCAGTTAAAATTATTTGAGTTCCCTTTGACGACACGAAGAGTGTTTTAATGAGGAAAGATAGAATCTTTGAAAGAAATTACCCTGATCATGGTACCTATTATGTCACTAGACCGTTTTAATGTATTAAGATTGAATCTTTGAAAGAAAATGAGAGTTTAGAATTTAGCTTATTCGAGTTCCATTTGAAGTCGCGAAGAGTGTTTTGA
This sequence comes from Cornus florida, assembly GCF_030987335.1. NCBI lineage: Eukaryota > Viridiplantae > Streptophyta > Magnoliopsida > Cornales > Cornaceae > Cornus > Cornus florida. The sequence goes on along the minus strand of NW_026775577.1, from coordinate 66,418,895 downwards.
TGACTAAATATTGAATCTCTGAATGAAAATACCTCAATCAAGGTACCTATTATGTCACTAGACCATTTTAATTTGCAAAGTTTAAATCTTCGATTGAAAATGCGAGTTTTGAGTTAAACTTATTCGAGTTCCCTTTGTCGTCACGAAGAGTGTTTTAATGATTAAAGATTGATTCCTTGAATGAAATTACCTCAATCACGGAACCTATTATGTCACTAGACCATTTTAATGTATCAAGATTGGATCTTCGAAAGAAAAGGAGGGTTGCGAGTTAAACTTATTCGAGTTCCCTTTGACGTCCGAAGAGTGTTTTATTGAATAAAGATTGAATTCTTGAATGAAAATACCTCAATCAAGGTACCTATTATGTCACTAGACCATTTTGATGTTTAAAGATTAAATCTTTGAAAAAAAGTGCGTGTTTTGAGTTAAACTTATTCGAGTTCCCTTTGTCGTCACGAAGAGTGTTTTAATGAGCAATGATTGAATCTTTGAATGAAATTACCTCAATCAAAGTATCTATATGTCAGTAGACCATTTTAATGTATAAAGGTTGAGATATTGAATTACCTCAATCAAGGTACCAATTATGTCACTAGATCTATTTCATGTATAAAGATTGAATCTTTGAAGGAATGAGAGTTGTGAGTTTAACTTATTCGAGTTCCCCTTAACGACCTGAAGAGTGTTTTAGTGAGTAAAGATTGAATCTTTGAAAGAAAATACCTCAATCAAGGTACCTACTGTGTCACTAACATTCTTAAGGTATAAAGATGAAAACTTTGAAGGAAAATGAGAGTTTTGAGTTAAATCTATTCAAGTTCCCTTTGACGTTCCGATTAGTGTTTTAATGGGTAAGACTGAATCTTTGAATGAAAATACCTCAATCAAGGTTCCTATTATGTCACCAGACGATTTTAATGTATAAAGATTAAATCTTTGAAAGAAAATGAGAGTTTTCAGTTAAACTTATTCGAGTTCCCTTTGTCGTCACAATGAGTGTTTTAATAACTAAAAAGTGAATCTTTGAATGAAATTACCTCAATCAAGGTACGTGCATGTCACTAGACCATTTTAATGTATAAAGATTGAAATACTGAATCTTTGAAAGAGGGTTAGAGTTTCTGAGTTTAACATATTCGAGGTCCCTTTGAAGTCACGAAGAGTGGTTTTACTGCTAAAGATTGAATCTTTGTAAGAAAGTGAGAGTTTTGAGTTTAAAATATTCAGGTTCCCTGCGAAGTCGCAAAGAGTGTTTCAATGACTAAAGATTGAATCTTTGAATTAAAATGTCTCAATCAAGGAACCTATTATGTCATTTGACCTTTTTAATGAGAGTTTTGAATTAAGCTTATTAGAGTTCCTTTGACGTCCCGAAGAGTCTTGTAAGGTTGAAAGATTATATCTTTGCATGAAAATACCTCAATTAAGGTACCTATTATGTCAGTAGACCATTTTAATGTATAAAGATTAAGTCTTTGAAGAAAATGTGAGTTTTGAGTTAAACTTATTCGAGTTCCCTTTGACATCACGAAGAGTGTTTTAATGAGTAAATACTGAATCTTTGAATGAAATTACATCATTCAACGGACCTATTATGTCAGTAGACCTTTTTAATGTATAAAGATTGAATCTTTGAAAGAAAATGAGAGCTTTGAGTTTAACTTATTCGAGTTCCCGATAAGCTTGAGAAGAGTATTTTTTAGTGAGTAAAGATTGTATCTTTGAATGAAACTACCTCAATAAGGGCACCTATTTTGTTACTAGACCATTTTAACGTCCAAAGATTTCTTTGACAGAAAATAAGAGTTTTTGAGTTAAACGTATTCGAGTTCCCTTTGACGTCACAAAGAGTGTTTTAATGGGTAAAGATGGAATCTTCGAATGGAATTACCTTAATCAAGGTTCCTATTATGTCATTAGAACTTTTTAACGTGTAAAAATTGAATCTTTGAAAGAAAATAAGAGTTTTGAGATCAACTTATTCGAGTTCCCTATGAAGTCACGGGTCAAGGCACCTATTATGTCACTAGATCTATTTATTGTATAATGATTGAATCTTTGAAAGAAAATGAGAGTTTTGAGTTCAACTTATTCGGGTTCCCTTTGACATCACGAAAAGTGTTTTAATGGGCAAAGATTGAATCTTTGAATGAAATGACCTCAATCAAGGCACCTATTGTGTCACTGGACCTTTCAAATGTATGAAGATTCAATCTCTGAAAAAAACTGAGAGTTTTAAGTTTAACTTATTCGAGATCCCTATGAAGTCACGGAGAGTGTTTTAATGAGTAAAGAATGAATCTTCGAATGAAAATACCTCAATTAAGGTACCTATTATGTCACTAGCCCATTTCAATGTGTAAAGAATAAATCTTTGAAAGAAAATGAGAGTTTTCAGTTAAAATTATTTGAGTTCCCTTTGACGACACGAAGAGTGTTTTGATGAGTAAAGATAGAATCTTTGAAAAAAATTACCCTGATCATGGTACCTATTATGTCACTAGACCATTTTAATGTATTAAGATTGAATCTTTGAAAGAAAATGAGAGTTTAGAATTTAGCTTATTCGAGTTCCCTTTGAAGTCGCGAAGAGTGTTTTTATGACTAAATATTGAATCTCTGAATGAAAATACCTCAATCAAGGTACATATTATGTCACTCGACCATTTTAATTTGCAAAGTTTAAATCTTCGATTGAAAATGCGAGTTTTGAGTTAAACTTATTCGAGTTCCCTTTGTCGTCACGAAGAGTGTTTTTATGATTAAAGATTGATTCCTTGAATGAAATTACCTCAATCACGGTACCTATTATGTCACTAGACCATTTTAATGTATCAAGATTGGATCTTCGATAGAAAAGGAGGGTTGTGAGTTAAACTTATTCGAGTTCCCTTTGACGTCCTGAAGAGTGTTTTAATGAGTAAAGATTGAATCTTTGAATGAAAATACCTCAATCAAGGTACCTATTATGTCACTAGACCATTTTGATGTTTAAAGATTAAATCTTTGAAAAAAAGTGCGAGTTTTGAGTTAAACTTATTCGAGTTCCCTTTGTCGTCACGAAGAGTGTTTTATTGAGCAATGATTGAATCTTTGAATGAAATTACCTCAATCAAAGTATCTATATGTCAGTAGACCATTTTAATGTATAAAGGTTGAGATATTGAATTACCTTAATCAAGGTACCAATTATGTCACTAGATCCATTTCATGTATAAAGATTGAATCTTTGAATGAAAATACCTTAATCAAGATTCCTATTATGTCACCAGACGATTTTAATGTATAAAGATTAAATCTTTGAAAGAAAATGAGAGTTTTCAGTTAAACTTATTCGAGTTCCCTTTGTCGTCACAATGAGTGTTTTAATAACTAAAAAGTGAATCTTTGAATGAAATTACCTCAATCAAGATACGTATATGTCACTAGCCATTTTAATGTATAAAGATTGAAATACTGAATCTTTGAAAGAGGGTTAGAGTTTTTGAGTTTAACATATTCGAGGTCCCTTTGAAGTCGCGAAGAGTGGTTTTACTGCTAAAGATTGAATCTTTGTAAGAAAATGAGAGTTTTGAGTTTAAAATATTCAGGTTCCCTGCGAAGCCGCAAAGAGTGTTTCAATGACTAAAGATTGAATCTTTGAATTAAAATGTCTCAATCAAGGAACCTATTATGTCATTTGACCTTTTTAATGAGAGTTTTGAATTAAGCTTATTAGAGTTCCTTTGACGTCCCGAAGAGTCTTGTAATGATGAAAGATTAAATCTTTGAATGAAAATACCTCAAATAAGGTACCTATTATGTCAGTAGACCATTGTAATGTATAAAGATTAAGTCTTTGAAAGAAAATGTGAGTTTTGAGTTAAACTTATTCGAGTTCCCTTTGACATCACGAAGAGTGTTTTAATGAGTAAATACTGAATCTTTGAATGAAATTACATCATTCAACGGACCTATTATGTCAGTAGACCTTTTTAATGTATAAAGATTGAATCTTTGAAAGAAAATGAGAGCTTTGAGTTTAACTTATTCGAGTTCCCGATAAGCTTGAGAAGAGTGTTTTTTAGTGAGTAACGATTGTATCTTTGAATGAAACTACCTCAATAAGGGCACCTATTTTGTTACTAGAGCATTTTAACGTCCAATGATTTCTTTGACAGAAAATAAGAGTTTTTGAGTTAAACGTATTCGAGTTCCCTTTGACGTCACAAAGAGTGTTTTAATGAGTAAAGATGGAATCTTCGAATGAAATTACCTTAATCAAGGTTCCTATTATGTCATTAGAACTTTTTAACGTGTAAAAATTAAATCTTTGAAAGAAAATAAGAGTTTTGAGATCAACTTATTCGAGTTCCCTATGAAGTCACGGGTCAAGGCACCTATTATGTCACTAGATCTATTTATTGTATAATGATTGAATCTTTGAAAGAAAATGAGAGTTTTGAGTTCAACTTATTCGAGTTCCCTTTGACATCACGAAAAGTGTTTTAATGAGCAAAGATTGAATCATTAAATGAAATGACATCAATCAAGGCACCTATTGTGTCACTGGACCTTTCAAATGTATGAAGATTCAATCTCTGAAAAAAACAGAGAGTTTCAAGTTTAACTTATTCGAGATCCCTATGAAGTCACGGAGAGTGTTTTAATAAGTAAAGAATGAATCTTCGAATGAAAATACCTCAATTAAGGTACCTATTATGTTACTAGCCCATTTCAATGTGTAAAGAATAAATCTTTGAAAGAAAATATGAGATTTCAGTTAAAATTATTTGAGTTCCCTTTGACGACACAAAGAGTGTTTTAATGAGTAAAGATAGAATCTTTGAAAGAAATTACCCTGATCATGGTACCTATTATGTCACTAGACCGTTTTAATATATTAAGATTGAATCTTTGAAAGAAAATGAGAGTTTAGAATTTAGCTTATTCGAGTTCCCTTTGAAGTCGCGAAGAGTGTTTTTATGACTAAAGATTGAATCTCTGAATGAAAATACCTCAATCAAGGTACCTATTATGTCAGTAGACCATTTTAATTTGCAAAGTTTAAATCTTCGATTGAAAATGCGAGTTTTGAGTTAAACTTATTCGAGTTCCCTTTGTCGTCACGAAGAGTGTTTTAATGATTAAAGATTGATTCCTTGAATGAAATTACCTCAATCACGGTACCTATTATGTCACTAGACCATTTTAATGTATCAAGATTGGATCTTCGAAAGAAAAGGAGGGTTGTGAGTTAAACTTATTCGAGTTCCCTTTGACGTCCTGAAGAGTGTTTTAATGAGTAAAGATTGAATCTTTGAATGAAAATACCTCAATCAAGGTACCTATTATGTCACTAGACCATTTTGATGTTTAAAGATTAAATCTTTGAAAAAAAGTGCGAGTTTTGAGTTAAACTTATTCGAGTTCCCTTTGTCGTCACGAAGAGTGTTTTAATGAGCAATGATTGAATCTTTGAATGAAATTACCTCAATCAAAGTATCTATATGTCAGTAGACCATTTTAATGTATAAAGGTTGAAATATTGAATTACCTCAATCAAGGTACCTATTATGTCACTAGATCTATTTCATGTATTAAGATTGAATCTTTGAAAGAATGAGAGTTGTGAGTTAAACTTATTCGAGTTCCCCTTAACGACCTGAAGAGTGTTTTAGTGAGTAAAGATTGAATCTTTGAAAGAAAATACCTCAATCAAGGTACCTACTGTGTCACTAACATTCTTAAGGTATAAAGATGAAAACATTGAAGGAAAATGAGAGTTTTGAGTTAAATCTATTCAAGTTCCCTTTGACGTTCCGATTAGTGTTTTAATGAGTAAGACTGAATCTTTGAATGAAAATACCTCAATCAAGGTTCCTATTATGTCACCAGACAATTTTAATGTATAAAGATTAAATCTTTGAAAGAAAATGAGAGTTTTCAGTTAAACTTATTCGAGTTCCCTTTGTCGTCACAATGAGTGTTTTAATAACTAAAAAGTGAATCTTTGAATGAAATTACCTCAATCAAGATACGTATATGTCACTAGACCATTTTAATGTATAAAGATTGAAATACTGAATCTTTGAAAGAGGGTTAGAGTTTTTGTGTTTAACATATTCGAGGTCCCTTTGAAGTCGCGAAGAGTGGTTTTACTGCTAAAGATAGAATCTTTGTAAGAAAGTGAGAGTTTTGAGTTTAAAATATTCAAGTTCCCTTTGAAGTCGCAAAGAGTGTTTCAATGACTAAAGATTGAATCTTTGAATTAAAATGTCTCAATCAAGGAACCTATTATGTCATTTGACCTTTTTAATGAGAGTTTTGAATTAAGCTTATTAGAGTTCCTTTGACGTCCCGAAGAGTCTTGTAATGATGAAAGATTATATCTTTGAATGAAAATACCTCAATTAAGGTACCTATTATGTCAGTAGACCTTTTTAATGTATAAAGATTAAGTCTTTGAAAGAAAATGTGAGTTTTGAGTTAAACTTATTCGAGTTCCCTTTGACATCACGAAGAGTGTTTTAATGAGTAAATACTGAATCTTTGAATGAAATTACATCATTCAACGGACCTATTATGTCAGTAGAATTTTTTAATGTATAAAGATTGAATCTTTGAAAGAAAATGAGAGCTTTGAGTTTAACTTATTCGAGTTCCCGATAAGCTTGAGAAGAGTGTTTTTTAGTGAGTAAAGATTGTATCTTTGAATGAAACTACCTCAAGAAGGGCACCTATTTTGTTACTAGACCATTTTAATGTCCAAAGATTTCTTTGACAGAAAATAAGAGTTTTTTTGTTAAACGTATTCGAGTTCCCTTTGACGTCACAAAGAGTGTTTTAATGAGTAAAGATGGAATCTTCGAATGAAATTACCTTAATCAAGGTTCCTATTATGTCATTAGAACTTTTTAACGTGTAAAAATTGAATCTTTGAAAGAAAATAAGAGTTTTGAGATCAACTTATTCGAGTTCCCTATGAAGTCATCGGTCAAGGCACCTATTATGTCACTAGATCTATTTATTGTATAATGATTGAATCTTTGAAAGAAAATGAGAGTTTTGAGTTCAACTTATTCGAGTTCCCTTTGACATCACGAAAAGTGTTTTAATGAGCAAAGATTAAATCTTTGAATGAAATGACCTCAATCAAGGCACCTATTGTGTCACTGGACCTTTCAAATGTATGAAGATTCAATCTCTGAAAAAAACTGAGAGTTTTAAGTTTAACTTATTCGAGATCCCTATGAAGTCACGGAGAGTGTTTTAATGAGTAAAGAATGAATCTTGGAATGAAAATACCTCAATTAAGGTACCTATTATGTCACTAGCCCATTTCAATGTGTAAAGAATAAATCTTTGAAAGAAAATGAGAGTTTCCAGTTAAAATTATTTGAGTTCCCTTTGACGACACGAAGAGTGTTTTAATGAGTAAAGATAGAATCTTTGAAAGAAATTACCCTGATCATGGTACCTATTATGTCACTAGACCGTTTTAATGTATTAAGATTGAATCTTTGAAAGAAAATGAGAGTTTAGAATTTAGCTTATTCGAGTTCCCTTTGAAGTCGCGAAGAGTGTTTTTATGACTAAATATTGAATCTCTGAATGAAAATACCTCAATCAAGGTACCTATTATGTCACTAGACCATTTTAATTTGCAAAGTTTAAATCGTCGATTGAAAATGCGAGTTTTGAGTTAAACTTATTCGAGTTCCCTTTGTCGTCACGAAGAGTGTTTTAATGATTAAAGATTGATTCCTTGAATGAAATTACCTCAATCACGGTACCTATTATGTCACTAGACCATTTTAATGTATCAAGATTGGATCTTCGAAAGAAAAGGAGGGTTGTGAGTTAAACTTATTCGAGTTCCCTTTGACGTCCTGAAGAGTGTTTTAATGAGTAAAGATTGAATCTTTGAATGGAAATACCTCAATCAAGGTACCTATTATGTCACTAGACCATTTTGATGTTTAAAGATTAAATCTTTGAAAAAAAGTGCGAGTTTTGAGTTAAACTTATTCGAGTTCCCTTTGTCGTCATGAAGAGTGTTTTAATGAGCAATGATTGAATCTTTGAATGAAATTACCTCAATCAAAGTATCTATATGTCAGTAGACCATTTTAATGTATAAGGGTTGAAATATTGAATTACCTCAATCAAGGTACCAATTATGTCACTAGATCTATTTCATGTATAAAGATTGAATCTTTGAAGGAATGAGAGTTGTGAGTTAAACTTATTCGAGTTCCCCTTAACGACCTGAAGAGTGTTTTAGTCAGTAAAGATTGAATCATTGAAAGAAAATACCTCAATCAAGGTACCTACTGTGTCACTAACATTCTTAAGGTATAAAGATGAAAACTTTGAAGGAAAATGAGAGTTTTAAGTTAAATCTATTCAAGTTCCCTTTGACGTTCCGATTAGTTTTTTAATGAGTAAGACTGAATCTTTGAATGAAAATACCTCAATCAAGGTTCTTATTATGTCACCAGACAATTTTAATGTATAAAGATTAAATCTTTGAAAGAAAATGAGAGTTTTCAGTTAAACTTATTCGAGTTCCCTTTGTCGTCACAATGAGTGTTTTAATAACTAAAAACTGAATCTTTGAATGAAATTACCTCAATCAAGATACGTATATGTCACTAGACCATTTTAATGTATAAAGATTGAAATACTGAATCTTTGAAAGAGGGTTAGAGTTTTTGAGTTTAACATATTCGAGGTCCCTTTGAAGTCGCGAAGAGTGGTTTTACTGCTAAAGATAGAATCTTTGTAAGAAAGTGAGAGTTTTGAGTTTAAAATATTCAGGTTCCCTGCGAAGTCGCAAAGAGTGTTTCAATGACTAAAGATTGAATCTTTGAATTAAAATGTCTCAATCAAGGAACCTATTATGTCATTTGACCTTTTTAATGAGAGTTTTGAATTAAGCTTATTAGAGTTCCTTTGACGTCCCGAAGAGTCTTGTAATGATGAAAGATTATATCTTTGAATGAAAATACCTTAATTAAGGCACCTATTATGTCACTAGACCATTTTAATGTATCAAGATTGGATCTTCGAAAGAAAAGGAGGGTTGCGAGTTAAACTTATTCGAGTTCCCTTTGACGTCCGAAGAGTGTTTTATTGAATAAAGATTGAATTCTTGAATGAAAATACCTCAATCAAGGTACCTATTATGTCACTAGACCATTTTGATGTTTAAAGATTAAATCTTTGAAAAAAAGTGCGTGTTTTGAGTTAAACTTATTCGAGTTCCCTTTGTCGTCACGAAGAGTGTTTTAATGAGCAATGATTGAATCTTTGAATGAAATTACCTCAATCAAAGTATCTATATGTCAGTAGACCATTTTAATGTATAAAGGTTGAGATATTGAATTACCTCAATCAAGGTACCAATTATGTCACTAGATCTATTTCATGTATAAAGATTGAATCTTTGAAAGAATGAGAGTTGTGAGTTTAACTTATTCGAGTTCCCCTTAACGACCTGAAGAGTGTTTTAGTGAGTAAAGATTGAATCTTTGAAAGAAAATACCTCAATCAAGGTACCTACTGTGTCACTAACATTCTTAAGGTATAAAGATGAAAACTTTGAAGGAAAATGAGAGTTTTGAGTTAAATCTATTCAAGTTCCCTTTGACGTTCCGATTAGTGTTTTAATGGGTAAGACTGAATCTTTGAATGAAAATACCTCAATCAAGGTTCCTATTATGTCACCAGACGATTTTAATGTATAAAGATTAAATCTTTGAAAGAAAATGAGAGTTTTCAGTTAAACTTATTCGAGTTCCCTTTGTCGTCACAATGAGTGTTTTAATAACTAAAAAGTGAATCTTTGAATGAAATTACCTCAATCAAGGTACGTGCATGTCACTAGACCATTTTAATGTATAAAGATTGAAATACTGAATCATTGAAAGAGGGTTAGAGTTTCTGAGTTTAACATATTCGAGGTCCCTTTGAAGTCACGAAGAGTGGTTTTACTGCTAAAGATTGAATCTTTGTAAGAAAGTGAGAGTTTTGAGTTTAAAATATTCAGGTTCCCTGCGAAGTCGCAAAGAGTGTTTCAATGACTAAAGATTGAATCTTTGAATTAAAATGTCTCAATCAAGGAACCTATTATGTCATTTGACCTTTTTAATGAGAGTTTTGAATTAAGCTTATTAGAGTTCCTTTGACGTCCCGAAGAGTCTTGTAATGTTGAAAGATTATATCTTTGCATGAAAATACCTCAATTAAGGTACCTATTATGTCAGTAGACCATTTTAATGTATAAAGATTAAGTCTTTGAAGAAAATGTGAGTTTTGAGTTAAACTTATTCGAGTTCCCTTTGACATCACGAAGAGTGTTTTAATGAGTAAATACTGAATCTTTGAATGAAATTACATCATTCAACGGACCTATTATGTCAGTAGACCTTTTTAATGTATAAAGATTGAATCTTTGAAAGAAAATGAGAGCTTTGAGTTTAACTTATTCGAGTTCCCGATAAGCTTGAGAAGAGTATTTTTTAGTGAGTAAAGATTGTATCTTTGAATGAAACTACCTCAATAAGGGCACCTATTTTGTTACTAGACCATTTTAACGTCCAAAGATTTCTTTGACAGAAAATAAGAGTTTTTGAGTTAAACGTATTCGAGTTCCCTTTGACGTCACAAAGAGTGTTTTAATGGGTAAAGATGGAATCTTCGAATGGAATTACCTTAATCAAGGTTCCTATTATGTCATTAGAACTTTTTAACGTGTAAAAATTGAATCTTTGAAAGAAAATAAGAGTTTTGAGATCAACTTATTCGAGTTCCCTATGAAGTCACGGGTCAAGGCACCTATTATGTCACTAGATCTATTTATTGTATAATGATTGAATCTTTGAAAGAAAATGAGAGTTTTGAGTTCAACTTATTCGGGTTCCCTTTGACATCATGAAAAGTGTTTTAATGGGCAAAGATTGAATCTTTGAATGAAATGACCTCAATCAAGGCACCTATTGTGTCACTGGACCTTTCAAATGTATGAAGATTCAATCTCTGAAAAAAACTGAGAGTTTTAAGTTTAACTTATTCGAGATCCCTATGAAGTCACGGAGAGTGTTTTAATGAGTAAAGAATGAATCTTCGAATGAAAATACCTCAATTAAGGTACCTATTATGTCACTAGCCCATTTCAATGTGTAAAGAATAAATCTTTGAAAGAAAATGAGAGTTTTCAGTTAAAATTATTTGAGTTCCCTTTGACGACACGAAGAGTGTTTTGATGAGTAAAGATAGAATCTTTGAAAAAAATTACCCTGATCATGGTACCTATTATGTCACTAGACCATTTTAATGTATTAAGATTGAATCTTTGAAAGAAAATGAGAGTTTAGAATTTAGCTTATTCGAGTTCCCTTTGAAGTCGCGAAGAGTGTTTTTATGACTAAATATTGAATCTCTGAATGAAAATACCTCAATCAAGGTACATATTATGTCACTCGACCATTTTAATTTGCAAAGTTTAAATCTTCGATTGAAAATGCGAGATTTGAGTTAAACTTATTCGAGTTCCCTTTGTCGTCACGAAGAGTGTTTTTATGATTAAAGATTGATTCCTTGAATGAAATTACCTCAATCACGGTACCTATTATGTCACTAGACCATTTTAATGTATCAAGATTGGATCTTCGATAGAAAAGGAGGGTTGTGAGTTAAACTTATTCGAGTTCCCTTTGACGTCCTGAAGAGTGTTTTAATGAGTAAAGATTGAATCTTTGAATGAAAATACCTCAATCAAGGTACCTATTATGTCACTAGACCATTTTGATGTTTAAAGATTAAATCTTTGAAAAAAAGTGCGAGTTTTGAGTTAAACTTATTCGAGTTCCCTTTGTCGTCACGAAGAGTGTTTTATTGAGCAATGATTGAATCTTTGAATGAAATTACCTCAATCAAAGTATCTATATGTCAGTAGACCATTTTAATGTATAAAGGTTGAGATATTGAGTTACCTTAATCAAGGTACCAATTATGTCACTAGATCCATTTCATGTATAAAGATTGAATCTTTGAATGAAAATACCTTAATCAAGATTCCTATTATGTCACCAGACGATTTTAATGTATAAAGATTAAATCTTTGAAAGAAAATGAGAGTTTTCAGTTAAACTTATTCGAGTTCCCTTTGTCGTCACAATGAGTGTTTTAATAACTAAAAAGTGAATCTTTGAATGAAATTACCTCAATCAAGATACGTATATGTCACTAGCCATTTTAATGTATAAAGATTGAAATACTGAATCTTTGAAAGAGGGTTAGAGTTTTTGAGTTTAACATATTCGAGGTCCCTTTGAAGTCGCGAAGAGTGGTTTTACTGCTAAAGATTGAATCTTTGTAAGAAAATGAGAGTTTTGAGTTTAAAATATTCAGGTTCCCTGCGAAGCCGCAAAGAGTGTTTCAATGACTAAAGATTGAATCTTTGAATTAAAATGTCTCAATCAAGGAACCTATTATGTCATTTGACCTTTTTAATGAGAGTTTTGAATTAAGCTTATTAGAGTTCCTTTGACGTCCCGAAGAGTCTTGTAATGATGAAAGATTAAATCTTTGAATGAAAATACCTCAAATAAGGTACCTATTATGTCAGTAGACCATTGTAATGTATAAAGATTAAGTCTTTGAAAGAAAATGTGAGTTTTGAGTTAAACTTATTCGAGTTCCCTTTGACATCACGAAGAGTGTTTTAATGAGTAAATACTGAATCTTTGAATGAAATTACATCATTCAACGGACCTATTATGTCAGTAGACCTTTTTAATGTATAAAGATTGAATCTTTGAAAGAAAATGAGAGCTTTGAGTTTAACTTATTCGAGTTCCCGATAAGCTTGAGAAGAGTGTTTTTTAGTGAGTAACGATTGTATCTTTGAATGAAACTACCTCAATAAGGGCACCTATTTTGTTACTAGAGCATTTTAACGTCCAATGATTTCTTTGACAGAAAATAAGAGTTTTTGAGTTAAACGTATTCGAGTTCCCTTTGACGTCACAAAGAGTGTTTTAATGAGTAAAGATGGAATCTTCGAATGAAATTACCTTAATCAAGGTTCCTATTATGTCATTAGAACTTTTTAACGTGTAAAAATTAAATCTTTGAAAGAAAATAAGAGTTTTGAGATCAACTTATTCGAGTTCCCTATGAAGTCACGGGTCAAGGCACCTATTATGTCACTAGATCTATTTATTGTATAATGATTGAATCTTTGAAAGAAAATGAGAGTTTTGAGTTCAACTTATTCGAGTTCCCTTTGACATCACGAAAAGTGTTTTAATGAGCAAAGATTGAATCATTAAATGAAATGACATCAATCAAGGCACCTATTGTGTCACTGGACCTTTCAAATGTATGAAGATTCAATCTCTGAAAAAAACAGAGAGTTTCAAGTTTAACTTATTCGAGATCCCTATGAAGTCACGGAGAGTGTTTTAATAAGTAAAGAATGAATCTTCGAATGAAAATACCTCAATTAAGGTACCTATTATGTTACTAGCCCATTTCAATGTGTAAAGAATAAATCTTTGAAAGAAAATATGAGATTTCAGTTAAAATTATTTGAGTTCCCTTTGACGACACAAAGAGTGTTTTAATGAGTAAAGATAGAATCTTTGAAAGAAATTACCCTGATCATGGTACCTATTATGTCACTAGACCGTTTTAATATATTAAGATTGAATCTTTGAAAGAAAATGAGAGTTTAGAATTTAGCTTATTCGAGTTCCCTTTGAAGTCGCGAAGAGTGTTTTTATGACTAAAGATTGAATCTCTGAATGAAAATACCTCAATCAAGGTACCTATTATGTCAGTAGACCATTTTAATTTGCAAAGTTTAAATCTTCGATTGAAAATGCGAGTTTTGAGTTAAACTTATTCGAGTTCCCTTTGTCGTCACGAAGAGTGTTTTAATGATTAAAGATTGATTCCTTGAATGAAATTACCTCAATCACGGTACCTATTATGTCACTAGACCATTTTAATGTATCAAGATTGGATCTTCGAAAGAAAAGGAGGGTTGTGAGTTAAACTTATTCGAGTTCCCTTTGACGTCCTGAAGAGTGTTTTAATGAGTAAAGATTGAATCTTTGAATGAAAATACCTCAATCAAGGTACCTATTATGTCACTAGACCATTTTGATGTTTAAAGATTAAATCTTTGAAAAAAAGTGCGAGTTTTGAGTTAAACTTATTCGAGTTCCCTTTGTCGTCACGAAGAGTGTTTTAATGAGCAATGATTGAATCTTTGAATGAAATTACCTCAATCAAAGTATCTATATGTCAGTAGACCATTTTAATGTATAAAGGTTGAAATATTGAATTACCTCAATCAAGGTACCTATTATGTCACTAGATCTATTTCATGTATTAAGATTGAATCTTTGAAAGAATGAGAGTTGTGAGTTAAACTTATTCGAGTTCCCCTTAACGACCTGAAGAGTGTTTTAGTGAGTAAAGATTGAATCTTTGAAAGAAAATACCTCAATCAAGGTACCTACTGTGTCACTAACATTCTTAAGGTATAAAGATGAAAACATTGAAGGAAAATGAGAGTTTTGAGTTAAATCTATTCAAGTTCCCTTTGACGTTCCGATTAGTGTTTTAATGAGTAAGACTGAATCTTTGAATGAAAATACCTCAATCAAGGTTCCTATTATGTCACCAGACAATTTTAATGTATAAAGATTAAATCTTTGAAAGAAAATGAGAGTTTTCAGTTAAACTTATTCGAGTTCCCTTTGTCGTCACAATGAGTGTTTTAATAACTAAAAAGTGAATCTTTGAATGAAATTACCTCAATCAAGATACGTATATGTCACTAGACCATTTTAATGTATAAAGATTGAAATACTGAATCTTTGAAAGAGGGTTAGAGTTTTTGTGTTTAACATATTCGAGGTCCCTTTGAAGTCGCGAAGAGTGGTTTTACTGCTAAAGATAGAATCTTTGTAAGAAAGTGAGAGTTTTGAGTTTAAAATATTCAAGTTCCCTTTGAAGTCGCAAAGAGTGTTTCAATGACTAAAGATTGAATCTTTGAATTAAAATGTCTCAATCAAGGAACCTATTATGTCATTTGACCTTTTTAATGAGAGTTTTGAATTAAGCTTATTAGAGTTCCTTTGACGTCCCGAAGAGTCTTGTAATGATGAAAGATTATATCTTTGAATGAAAATACCTCAATTAAGGTACCTATTATGTCAGTAGACCTTTTTAATGTATAAAGATTAAGTCTTTGAAAGAAAATGTGAGTTTTGAGTTAAACTTATTCGAGTTCCCTTTGACATCACGAAGAGTGTTTTAATGAGTAAATACTGAATCTTTGAATGAAATTACATCATTCAACGGACCTATTATGTCAGTAGAATTTTTTAATGTATAAAGATTGAATCTTTGAAAGAAAATGAGAGCTTTGAGTTTAACTTATTCGAGTTCCCGATAAGCTTGAGAAGAGTGTTTTTTAGTGAGTAAAGATTGTATCTTTGAATGAAACTACCTCAAGAAGGGCACCTATTTTGTTACTAGACCATTTTAATGTCCAAAGATTTCTTTGACAGAAAATAAGAGTTTTTTTGTTAAACGTATTCGAGTTCCCTTTGACGTCACAAAGAGTGTTTTAATGAGTAAAGATGGAATCTTCGAATGAAATTACCTTAATCAAGGTTCCTATTATGTCATTAGAACTTTTTAACGTGTAAAAATTGAATCTTTGAAAGAAAATAAGAGTTTTGAGATCAACTTATTCGAGTTCCCTATGAAGTCATCGGTCAAGGCACCTATTATGTCACTAGATCTATTTATTGTATAATGATTGAATCTTTGAAAGAAAATGAGAGTTTTGAGTTCAACTTATTCGAGTTCCCTTTGACATCACGAAAAGTGTTTTAATGAGCAAAGATTAAATCTTTGAATGAAATGACCTCAATCAAGGCACCTATTGTGTCACTGGACCTTTCAAATGTATGAAGATTCAATCTCTGAAAAAAACTGAGAGTTTTAAGTTTAACTTATTCGAGATCCCTATGAAGTCACGGAGAGTGTTTTAATGAGTAAAGAATGAATCTTCGAATGAAAATACCTCAATTAAGGTACCTATTATGTCACTAGCCCATTTCAATGTGTAAAGAATAAATCTTTGAAAGAAAATGAGAGTTTCCAGTTAAAATTATTTGAGTTCCCTTTGACGACACGAAGAGTGTTTTAATGAGTAAAGATAGAATCTTTGAAAGAAATTACCCTGTCATGGTACCTATTATGTCACTAGACCGTTTTAATGTATTAAGATTGAATCTTTGAAAGAAAATGAGAGTTTAGAATTTAGCTTATTCGAGTTCCCTTTGAAGTCGCGAAGAGTGTTTTTATGACTAAATATTGAATCTCTGAATGAAAATACCTCAATCAAGGTACCTATTATGTCACTAGACCATTTTAATTTGCAAAGTTTAAATCGTCGATTGAAAATGCGAGTTTTGAGTTAAACTTATTCGAGTTCCCTTTGTCGTCACGAAGAGTGTTTTAATGATTAAAGATTGATTCCTTGAATGAAATTACCTCAATCACGGTACCTATTATGTCACTAGACCATTTTAATGTATCAAGATTGGATCTTCGAAAGAAAAGGAGGGTTGTGAGTTAAACTTATTCGAGTTCCCTTTGACGTCCTGAAGAGTGTTTTAATGAGTAAAGATTGAATCTTTGAATGGAAATACCTCAATCAAGGTACCTATTATGTCACTAGACCATTTTGATGTTTAAAGATTAAATCTTTGAAAAAAAGTGCGAGTTTTGAGTTAAACTTATTCGAGTTCCCTTTGTCGTCATGAAGAGTGTTTTAATGAGCAATGATTGAATCTTTGAATGAAATTACCTCAATCAAAGTATCTATATGTCAGTAGACCATTTTAATGTATAAGGGTTGAAATATTGAATTACCTCAATCAAGGTACCAATTATGTCACTAGATCTATTTCATGTATAAAGATTGAATCTTTGAAGGAATGAGAGTTGTGAGTTAAACTTATTCGAGTTCCCCTTAACGACCTGAAGAGTGTTTTAGTCAGTAAAGATTGAATCATTGAAAGAAAATACCTCAATCAAGGTACCTACTGTGTCACTAACATTCTTAAGGTATAAAGATGAAAACTTTGAAGGAAAATGAGAGTTTTAAGTTAAATCTATTCAAGTTCCCTTTGACGTTCCGATTAGTTTTTTAATGAGTAAGACTGAATCTTTGAATGAAAATACCTCAATCAAGGTTCTTATTATGTCACCAGACAATTTTAATGTATAAAGATTAAATCTTTGAAAGAAAATGAGAGTTTTCAGTTAAACTTATTCGAGTTCCCTTTGTCGTCACAATGAGTGTTTTAATAACTAAAAACTGAATCTTTGAATGAAATTACCTCAATCAAGATACGTATATGTCACTAGACCATTTTAATGTATAAAGATTGAAATACTGAATCTTTGAAAGAGGGTTAGAGTTTTTGAGTTTAACATATTCGAGGTCCCTTTGAAGTCGCGAAGAGTGGTTTTACTGCTAAAGATAGAATCTTTGTAAGAAAGTGAGAGTTTTGAGTTTAAAATATTCAGGTTCCTTGCGAAGTCGCAAAGAGTGTTTCAATGACTAAAGATTGAATCTTTGAATTAAAATGTCTCAATCAAGGAACCTATTATGTCATTTGACCTTTTTAATGAGAGTTTTGAATTAAGCTTATTAGAGTTCCTTTGACGTCCCGAAGAGTCTTGTAATGATGAAAGATTATATCTTTGAATGAAAATACCTTAATTAAGGCACCTATTATGTCACTAGACCATTTTAATGTATCAAGATTGGATCTTCGAAAGAAAAGGAGGGTTGTGAGTTAAACTTATTCGAGTTCCCTTTGACGTCCTGAAGAGTGTTTTAATGAGTAAAGATTGAATCTTTGAATGAAAATACCTCAATCAAGGTACCTATTATCTCACTAGACCATTTTGATGTTTAAAGATTAACGTCCAAAGATTTCTTTGACAGAAAATAAGAGTTTTTGAGTTAAACGTATTCGAGTTCCCTTTGACGTCACGAAGAGTGTTTTAATGAGTAAAGATGGAATCTTCGAATGAAATTACCTTAATCAAGGTTCCTATTATGTCCTTAGAACTTTTTAACGTGTAAAAATTGAATCTTTGAAAGAAAATAAGTGTTTTGAGATCAACTTATTCGAGTTCCCTATGAAGTCACGGGTCAAGGCACCTATTATGTCACTAGATCTATTTATTGTATAATGATTGAATCTTTGAAAGAAAATGAGAGTTTTGAGTTCAACTTATTCGAGTTCCCTTTGACATCATGAAAAGTGTTTTAATGAGCAAAGATTGAATCTTTGAATGGAATGACCTCAATCAAGGCACCTATTGTGTCACTGGACCTTTCAAATGTATGCAGATTCAATCTCTGAAAAAAACTGAGAGTTTTAAGTTTAACTTATTCGAGATCCCTATGAAGTCACGGAGAGTGTTTTAATGAGTAAAGAATGAATCTTCGAATGAAAATACCTCAATTAAGGTACCTATTATGTCACTAGCCCATTTCAATGTGTAAAGAATAAATCTTTGAAAGAAAATGAGAGTTTTCAGTTAAAATTATTTGAGTTCCCTTTGAAGACACGAAGAGTGTTTTAATGAGCAAAGATAGAATCTTTGAAAGAAATTACCCTGATCATGGTACCTATTATGTCACTAGACCGTTTTAATGTATTAAGATTGAATCTTTGAAAGAAAATGAGAGTTTAGAATTTAGCATATTCGAGTTCCCTTCGAAGTCGCGAAGAGTGTTTTTATGATTAAATATTGAATCTCTGAATGAAAATACCTCAATCAAGGTACCTATTATGTCACTAGACCATTTTAATTTGCAAAGTTTAAATCTTCGATTAAAAATGCTAGTTTTGAGTTAAACTTATTCGAGTTCCCTTTGTCGTCACGAAGAGCATTTTAATGATTAAAGATTGATTCCTTGAATGAAATTACCTCAATCACGGTACCTATTATGTCACTAGACCATTTTAATGTATCAAGATTGGATCTTCAAAAGAAAAGGACGGTTGTGAGTTAAACTTATTCGAGTTCCCATTGACGTCCTGAAGAGTGTTTTAATGAGTAAAGATTGAATCTTTGAATGAAAATACCTCAATCAAGGTACCTATTATGTCACTAGACCATTTTGATGTTTAAAGATTAAATCTTTGAAAAAATGTGCGAGTTTTGAATTAAACTTATTCGAGTTCCCTTTGTCGTCCCGAAGAGTGTTTTAATGAGCAATGATTGAATCTTTGAATGAAATTACCTCAATCAAAGTATCTATATGTCAGTAGACCATTTTAATGTATAAAGGTTGAAATATTGAATTACCTCAATCAAGGTACCAATTATGTCACTAGATCTATTTCATGTATAAAGATTGAAACTTTGAAAGAAAGAGAGTTGTGAGTTAAACTTATTCGAGTTCCCCTTAACGACCTGAAGAGTGTTTTAGGGAGTAAAGATTGAATCTTTGAAAGAAAATACCTCAATCAAGGTACCTACTGTGTCACTAGCATTGTTAAGGTGTAAAGATGAAAACTTTGAAGGAAAATGAGAGTTTTGAGTTAAATCTATTCAAGTTCCCTTTGACGTTCCGATTAGTGTTTTAATGGGTAAGACTGAATCTTTGAATGAAAATACCTCAATCAAGGTTCCTATTATGTCACCAGACGATTTTAATGTATAAAGATTAAATCTTTGAAAGAAAATGAGAGTTTTCAGTTAAACTTATTCGAGTTCCCTTTGTCGTCACAATGAGTGTTTTAATAACTAAAAACTGAATCTTTGAATGAAATTATCTCAATCAAGGTACGTATATGTCACTAGACCATTTTAATGTATAAAGATCGAAATACTGAATCATTGAAAGAGGGTTAGAGTTTCTGAGTTTAACATATTCGAGGTCCCTTTGAAGTCGCGAAGAGTGGTTTTACTGCTAAAGATAGAATCTTTATAAGAAAGTGAGAGTTTTGAGTTTAAAATATTCAGGTTCCCTGTGAAGTCGCAAAGAGTGTTTCAATGACTAAAGATTGAATCTTTGAATTAAAATGTCTCAATCAAGGAACCTATTATGTCATTTGACCTTTTTAATGAGAGTTTTGAATTAAGCTTATTAGAGTTCCTTTGACGTCCCGAAGAGTCTTGTAATGATGAAAGATTATATCTTTGAATGAAAATACCTCAATTAAGGTACCTATTATGTCAGTAGACCATTTTAATGTACAAAGATTAAGTCTTTGAAAGAAAATGTGAGTTTTGAGTTAAACTTATTCGAGTTCCCTTTGACATCACGAAGAGTGTTTTAATGAGTAAATACTGAATCTTTGAATGAAATTACATCATTCAACGGACCTATTATGTCAGTAGAATTTTTTAATGTATAAAGATTGAATCTTTGAAAGAAAATGAGAGCTTTGAGTTTAACTTATTCGAGTTCCCGATAAGCTTGAGAAGAGTGTTTTTTAGTGAGTAAAGATTGTATCTTTGAATGAAACTACCTCAAGAAGGGCACCTATTTTGTTACTAGACCATTTTAATGTCCAAAGATTTCTTTGACAGAAAATAAGAGTTTTTTTGTTAAACGTATTCGAGTTCCCTTTGACGTCACAAAGAGTGTTTTAATGAGTAAAGATGGAATCTTCGAATGAAATTACCTTAATCAAGGTTCCTATTATGTCATTAGAACTTTTTAACGTGTAAAAATTGAATCTTTGAAAGAAAATAAGAGTTTTGAGATCAACTTATTCGAGTTCCCTATGAAGTCATCGGTCAAGGCACCTATTATGTCACTAGATCTATTTATTGTATAATGATTGAATCTTTGAAAGAAAATGAGAGTTTTGAGTTCAACTTATTCGAGTTCCCTTTGACATCACGAAAAGTGTTTTAATGAGCAAAGATTAAATCTTTGAATGAAATGACCTCAATCAAGGCACCTATTGTGTCACTGGACCTTTCAAATGTATGAAGATTCAATCTCTGAAAAAAACTGAGAGTTTTAAGTTTAACTTATTCGAGATCCCTATGAAGTCACGGAGAGTGTTTTAATGAGTAAAGAATGAATCTTCGAATGAAAATACCTCAATTAAGGTACCTATTATGTCACTAGCCCATTTCAATGTGTAAAGAATAAATCTTTGAAAGAAAATGAGAGTTTCCAGTTAAAATTATTTGAGTTCCCTTTGACGACACGAAGAGTGTTTTAATGAGTAAAGATAGAATCTTTGAAAGAAATTACCCTGTCATGGTACCTATTATGTCACTAGACCGTTTTAATGTATTAAGATTGAATCTTTGAAAGAAAATGAGAGTTTAGAATTTAGCTTATTCGAGTTCCCTTTGAAGTCGCGAAGAGTGTTTTTATGACTAAATATTGAATCTCTGAATGAAAATACCTCAATCAAGGTACCTATTATGTCACTAGACCATTTTAATTTGCAAAGTTTAAATCGTCGATTGAAAATGCGAGTTTTGAGTTAAACTTATTCGAGTTCCCTTTGTCGTCACGAAGAGTGTTTTAATGATTAAAGATTGATTCCTTGAATGAAATTACCTCAATCACGGTACCTATTATGTCACTAGACCATTTTAATGTATCAAGATTGGATCTTCGAAAGAAAAGGAGGGTTGTGAGTTAAACTTATTCGAGTTCCCTTTGACGTCCTGAAGAGTGTTTTAATGAGTAAAGATTGAATCTTTGAATGGAAATACCTCAATCAAGGTACCTATTATGTCACTAGACCATTTTGATGTTTAAAGATTAAATCTTTGAAAAAAAGTGCGAGTTTTGAGTTAAACTTATTCGAGTTCCCTTTGTCGTCATGAAGAGTGTTTTAATGAGCAATGATTGAATCTTTGAATGAAATTACCTCAATCAAAGTATCTATATGTCAGTAGACCATTTTAATGTATAAGGGTTGAAATATTGAATTACCTCAATCAAGGTACCAATTATGTCACTAGATCTATTTCATGTATAAAGATTGAATCTTTGAAGGAATGAGAGTTGTGAGTTAAACTTATTCGAGTTCCCCTTAACGACCTGAAGAGTGTTTTAGTCAGTAAAGATTGAATCATTGAAAGAAAATACCTCAATCAAGGTACCTACTGTGTCACTAACATTCTTAAGGTATAAAGATGAAAACTTTGAAGGAAAATGAGAGTTTTAAGTTAAATCTATTCAAGTTCCCTTTGACGTTCCGATTAGTTTTTTAATGAGTAAGACTGAATCTTTGAATGAAAATACCTCAATCAAGGTTCTTATTATGTCACCAGACAATTTTAATGTATAAAGATTAAATCTTTGAAAGAAAATGAGAGTTTTCAGTTAAACTTATTCGAGTTCCCTTTGTCGTCACAATGAGTGTTTTAATAACTAAAAACTGAATCTTTGAATGAAATTACCTCAATCAAGATACGTATATGTCACTAGACCATTTTAATGTATAAAGATTGAAATACTGAATCTTTGAAAGAGGGTTAGAGTTTTTGAGTTTAACATATTCGAGGTCCCTTTGAAGTCGCGAAGAGTGGTTTTACTGCTAAAGATAGAATCTTTGTAAGAAAGTGAGAGTTTTGAGTTTAAAATATTCAGGTTCCTTGCGAAGTCGCAAAGAGTGTTTCAATGACTAAAGATTGAATCTTTGAATTAAAATGTCTCAATCAAGGAACCTATTATGTCATTTGACCTTTTTAATGAGAGTTTTGAATTAAGCTTATTAGAGTTCCTTTGACGTCCCGAAGAGTCTTGTAATGATGAAAGATTATATCTTTGAATGAAAATACCTTAATTAAGGCACCTATTATGTCACTAGACCATTTTAATGTATCAAGATTGGATCTTCGAAAGAAAAGGAGGGTTGTGAGTTAAACTTATTCGAGTTCCCTTTGACGTCCTGAAGAGTGTTTTAATGAGTAAAGATTGAATCTTTGAATGAAAATACCTCAATCAAGGTACCTATTATCTCACTAGACCATTTTGATGTTTAAAGATTAACGTCCAAAGATTTCTTTGACAGAAAATAAGAGTTTTTGAGTTAAACGTATTCGAGTTCCCTTTGACGTCACGAAGAGTGTTTTAATGAGTAAAGATGGAATCTTCGAATGAAATTACCTTAATCAAGGTTCCTATTATGTCCTTAGAACTTTTTAACGTGTAAAAATTGAATCTTTGAAAGAAAATAAGTGTTTTGAGATCAACTTATTCGAGTTCCCTATGAAGTCACGGGTCAAGGCACCTATTATGTCACTAGATCTATTTATTGTATAATGATTGAATCTTTGAAAGAAAATGAGAGTTTTGAGTTCAACTTATTCGAGTTCCCTTTGACATCATGAAAAGTGTTTTAATGAGCAAAGATTGAATCTTTGAATGGAATGACCTCAATCAAGGCACCTATTGTGTCACTGGACCTTTCAAATGTATGCAGATTCAATCTCTGAAAAAAACTGAGAGTTTTAAGTTTAACTTATTCGAGATCCCTATGAAGTCACGGAGAGTGTTTTAATGAGTAAAGAATGAATCTTCGAATGAAAATACCTCAATTAAGGTACCTATTATGTCACTAGCCCATTTCAATGTGTAAAGAATAAATCTTTGAAAGAAAATGAGAGTTTTCAGTTAAAATTATTTGAGTTCCCTTTGAAGACACGAAGAGTGTTTTAATGAGCAAAGATAGAATCTTTGAAAGAAATTACCCTGATCATGGTACCTATTATGTCACTAGACCGTTTTAATGTATTAAGATTGAATCTTTGAAAGAAAATGAGAGTTTAGAATTTAGCATATTCGAGTTCCCTTCGAAGTCGCGAAGAGTGTTTTTATGATTAAATATTGAATCTCTGAATGAAAATACCTCAATCAAGGTACCTATTATGTCACTAGACCATTTTAATTTGCAAAGTTTAAATCTTCGATTAAAAATGCTAGTTTTGAGTTAAACTTATTCGAGTTCCCTTTGTCGTCACGAAGAGCATTTTAATGATTAAAGATTGATTCCTTGAATGAAATTACCTCAATCACGGTACCTATTATGTCACTAGACCATTTTAATGTATCAAGATTGGATCTTCAAAAGAAAAGGACGGTTGTGAGTTAAACTTATTCGAGTTCCCATTGACGTCCTGAAGAGTGTTTTAATGAGTAAAGATTGAATCTTTGAATGAAAATACCTCAATCAAGGTACCTATTATGTCACTAGACCATTTTGATGTTTAAAGATTAAATCTTTGAAAAAATGTGCGAGTTTTGAATTAAACTTATTCGAGTTCCCTTTGTCGTCCCGAAGAGTGTTTTAATGAGCAATGATTGAATCTTTGAATGAAATTACCTCAATCAAAGTATCTATATGTCAGTAGACCATTTTAATGTATAAAGGTTGAAATATTGAATTACCTCAATCAAGGTACCAATTATGTCACTAGATCTATTTCATGTATAAAGATTGAAACTTTGAAAGAAAGAGAGTTGTGAGTTAAACTTATTCGAGTTCCCCTTAACGACCTGAAGAGTGTTTTAGGGAGTAAAGATTGAATCTTTGAAAGAAAATACCTCAATCAAGGTACCTACTGTGTCACTAGCATTGTTAAGGTGTAAAGATGAAAACTTTGAAGGAAAATGAGAGTTTTGAGTTAAATCTATTCAAGTTCCCTTTGACGTTCCGATTAGTGTTTTAATGGGTAAGACTGAATCTTTGAATGAAAATACCTCAATCAAGGTTCCTATTATGTCACCAGACGATTTTAATGTATAAAGATTAAATCTTTGAAAGAAAATGAGAGTTTTCAGTTAAACTTATTCGAGTTCCCTTTGTCGTCACAATGAGTGTTTTAATAACTAAAAACTGAATCTTTGAATGAAATTATCTCAATCAAGGTACGTATATGTCACTAGACCATTTTAATGTATAAAGATCGAAATACTGAATCATTGAAAGAGGGTTAGAGTTTCTGAGTTTAACATATTCGAGGTCCCTTTGAAGTCGCGAAGAGTGGTTTTACTGCTAAAGATAGAATCTTTATAAGAAAGTGAGAGTTTTGAGTTTAAAATATTCAGGTTCCCTGTGAAGTCGCAAAGAGTGTTTCAATGACTAAAGATTGAATCTTTGAATTAAAATGTCTCAATCAAGGAACCTATTATGTCATTTGACCTTTTTAATGAGAGTTTTGAATTAAGCTTATTAGAGTTCCTTTGACGTCCCGAAGAGTCTTGTAATGATGAAAGATTATATCTTTGAATGAAAATACCTCAATTAAGGTACCTATTATGTCAGTAGACCATTTTAATGTACAAAGATTAAGTCTTTGAAAGAAAATGTGAGTTTTGAGTTAAACTTATTCGAGTTCCCTTTGACATCACGAAGAGTGTTTTAATGAGTAAATACTGAATCTTTGAATGAAATTACATCATTCAACGGACCTATTATGTCAGTAGACCTTTTTAATGTATAAAGATTGAATCTTTGAAAGAAAATGAGAGCTTTGAGTTTAACTTATCCGAGTTCCCGATAAGCTTGAGAAGAGTGTTTTTTAGTGAGTAAAGATTGTATCTTTGAATGAAACTACCTCAATAAGGGCACCTATTTCGTTACTAGACCATTTTAACGTCTAAAGATTTCTTTGACAGAAAATAAGAGTTTTTGAGTTAAACGTATTCAAGTTTCCTTTGACATCACAAAGAGTGTTTTAATGAGTAAAGATGGAATCTTCGAATGAAATTACCTTAATCAAGGTTCCTATTATGTCATTAGAACTTTTTAACGTGTAAAAATTGAATCTTTGAAAGAAAATAAGAGTTTTGAGATCAACTTATTCGAGTTCCCTATGAAGTCACGGGTCAAGGCACCTATTATGTCACTAGATCTATTTATTGTATAATGATTGAATCTTTGAAAGAAAATGAGAGTTTTGAGTTCAACTTATTCGAGTTTCCTTTGACATCACGAAAAGTGTTTTAATGAGCAAAGATAGAATCTTTGAATGAAATGACCTCAATCAAGGCACCTATTGTGTCACTGCACCTTTCAAATGTATGAAGATTCAATCTCTGAAAAAAACTGAGAGTTTTAAGTTTAACTTATTCGAGATCCCTATGAAGTCACGGAGAGTGTTTTAATGAGTAAAGAATGAATCTTCGAATGAAAATACCTCAATTAAGGTACCTATTATGTCACTAGCCCATTTCAATGTGTAAAGAATAAATCTTTGAAAGAAAATGAGAGTTTTCAGTTAAAATTATTTGAGTTCCCTTTGACGACACGAAGAGTGTTTTAATGAGCAAAGATAGAATCTTTGAAAGAAATTACCCTGATCATGGTACCTATTATGTCACTAGACCGTTTTAATGTATTAAGATTGAATCTTTGAAAGAAAATGAGAGTTTAGAATTTAGCATATTCGAGTTCCCTTCGAAGTCGCGAAGAGTGTTTTTATGATTAAATATTGAATCTCTGAATGAAAATACCTCAATCAAGGTACCTATTATGTCACTAGACCATTTTTATTTGCAAAGTTTAAATCTTCGATTGAAAATGCGAGTTTTGAGTTAAACTTATTCGAGTTCCCTTTGTCGTCACGAAGAGCGTTTTAATGATTAAAGATTGATTGCTTGAATGAAATTACCTCAATCACGGTACCTATTATGTTACTAGACCATTTTAATGTATCAAGATTGGATCTTCGAAAGAAAAGGAGGGTTGTGAGTTAAACTTATTCGAGTTCCCCTTGACGTCCTGAAGAGTGTTTTAATGAGTAAAGATTGAATCTTTGAATAAAAATACCTCAATCAAGGTACCTATTATGTCACTAGACCATTTTGATGTTTAAAGTTTAAATCTTTGAAAAAAAATGCGAGTTTTGGGTGAAACTTATTCGAGTTCCCTTTATCGTCACGAAAAGTGTTTTAATGAGCAATGATTGAATCTTTGAATGAAATTACCTCAATCAAAGTATCTATATGTCAGTAGACCATTTTAACGTATAAAGGTTGAAATATTGAATTACCTAAATCATGGTACCAATTATGTCACTAGATCTATTTCATGTATAAAGATTGAATCTTTGAAAGAATGAGAGTTGTGAGTTAAACTTATTCGAGTTCCCCTTAACAACCTGAAGGGTGTTTTAGGGAGTAAAGATTGAATCTTTGAAAGAAAATACCTCAATCAAGGTACCTACTGTGTCACTAACATTCTTAAGGTATAAAGATGAAAACTTTGAAGGAAAATGAGAATTTTGAGTTAAATCTATTCAAGTTCCCTTTGACGTTCCGATTAGTGTTTTAATGGGTAAGACTGAATCTTTGAATGAAAATACCTCAATCAAGGTTCCTATTATGTCACCAGACGATTTTAATGTATAAAGATTAAATCTTTGAAAGAAAATGAGAGTTTTCAGTTAAACTTATTCGAGTTCCCTTTGTCGTCACAATGAGTGTTTTAATAACTAAAAAGTGAATCTTTGAATGAAATTACCTCAATCATGGTACGTATATGTCACTAGACCATTTTAATGTATAAAGATTGAAATACTGAATCTTTGAAAGAGGGTTAGAGTTTCTGAGTTTAACATATTCGAGGTCCCTTTGAAGTCGCGAAGAGTGGTTTTACTGCTAAAGATAGAATCTTTGTAAGAAAGTGAGAGTTTTGAGTTTAAAATATTCAGGTTCCCTGCGAAGTCGCAAAGAGTGTTTCAATGACTAAAGATTGAATCTTTGAATTAAAATGTCTCAATCAAGGAACCTATTATGTCATTTGACCTTTTTAATGAGAGTTTTGAATTAAGCTTATTAGAGTTCCTTTGACGTCCCGAAGAGTCTTGTAATGATGAAAGATTATATCTTTGAATGAAAATACCTCAATTAAGGTACCTATTATGTCAGTAGACCATTTTAATGTACAAAGATTAAGTCTTTGAAAGAAAATGTGAGTTTTGAGTTAAACTTATTCGAGTTCCCTTTGACATCACGAAGAGTGTTTTAATGAGTAAATACTGAATCTTTGAATGAAATTACATCATTCAACGGACCTATTATGTCAGTAGACCTTTTTAATGTATAAAGATTGAATCTTTGAAAGAAAATGAGAGCTTTGAGTTTAACTTATCCGAGTTCCCGATAAGCTTGAGAAGAGTGTTTTTTAGTGAGTAAAGATTGTATCTTTGAATGAAACTACCTCAATAAGGGCACCTATTTCGTTACTAGACCATTTTAACGTCTAAAGATTTCTTTGACAGAAAATAAGAGTTTTTGAGTTAAACGTATTCAAGTTTCCTTTGACATCACAAAGAGTGTTTTAATGAGTAAAGATGGAATCTTCGAATGAAATTACCTTAATCAAGGTTCCTATTATGTCATTAGAACTTTTTAACGTGTAAAAATTGAATCTTTGAAAGAAAATAAGAGTTTTGAGATCAACTTATTCGAGTTCCCTATGAAGTCACGGGTCAAGGCACCTATTATGTCACTAGATCTATTTATTGTATAATGATTGAATCTTTGAAAGAAAATGAGAGTTTTGAGTTCAACTTATTCGAGTTTCCTTTGACATCACGAAAAGTGTTTTAATGAGCAAAGATAGAATCTTTGAATGAAATGACCTCAATCAAGGCACCTATTGTGTCACTGCACCTTTCAAATGTATGAAGATTCAATCTCTGAAAAAAACTGAGAGTTTTAAGTTTAACTTATTCGAGATCCCTATGAAGTCACGGAGAGTGTTTTAATGAGTAAAGAATGAATCTTCGAATGAAAATACCTCAATTAAGGTACCTATTATGTCACTAGCCCATTTCAATGTGTAAAGAATAAATCTTTGAAAGAAAATGAGAGTTTTCAGTTAAAATTATTTGAGTTCCCTTTGACGACACGAAGAGTGTTTTAATGAGCAAAGATAGAATCTTTGAAAGAAATTACCCTGATCATGGTACCTATTATGTCACTAGACCGTTTTAATGTATTAAGATTGAATCTTTGAAAGAAAATGAGAGTTTAGAATTTAGCATATTCGAGTTCCCTTCGAAGTCGCGAAGAGTGTTTTTATGATTAAATATTGAATCTCTGAATGAAAATACCTCAATCAAGGTACCTATTATGTCACTAGACCATTTTTATTTGCAAAGTTTAAATCTTCGATTGAAAATGCGAGTTTTGAGTTAAACTTATTCGAGTTCCCTTTGTCGTCACGAAGAGCGTTTTAATGATTAAAGATTGATTGCTTGAATGAAATTACCTCAATCACGGTACCTATTATGTTACTAGACCATTTTAATGTATCAAGATTGGATCTTCGAAAGAAAAGGAGGGTTGTGAGTTAAACTTATTCGAGTTCCCCTTGACGTCCTGAAGAGTGTTTTAATGAGTAAAGATTGAATCTTTGAATAAAAATACCTCAATCAAGGTACCTATTATGTCACTAGACCATTTTGATGTTTAAAGTTTAAATCTTTGAAAAAAAATGCGAGTTTTGGGTGAAACTTATTCGAGTTCCCTTTATCGTCACGAAAAGTGTTTTAATGAGCAATGATTGAATCTTTGAATGAAATTACCTCAATCAAAGTATCTATATGTCAGTAGACCATTTTAACGTATAAAGGTTGAAATATTGAATTACCTAAATCATGGTACCAATTATGTCACTAGATCTATTTCATGTATAAAGATTGAATCTTTGAAAGAATGAGAGTTGTGAGTTAAACTTATTCGAGTTCCCCTTAACAACCTGAAGGGTGTTTTAGGGAGTAAAGATTGAATCTTTGAAAGAAAATACCTCAATCAAGGTACCTACTGTGTCACTAACATTCTTAAGGTATAAAGATGAAAACTTTGAAGGAAAATGAGAATTTTGAGTTAAATCTATTCAAGTTCCCTTTGACGTTCCGATTAGTGTTTTAATGGGTAAGACTGAATCTTTGAATGAAAATACCTCAATCAAGGTTCCTATTATGTCACCAGACGATTTTAATGTATAAAGATTAAATCTTTGAAAGAAAATGAGAGTTTTCAGTTAAACTTATTCGAGTTCCCTTTGTCGTCACAATGAGTGTTTTAATAACTAAAAAGTGAATCTTTGAATGAAATTACCTCAATCATGGTACGTATATGTCACTAGACCATTTTAATGTATAAAGATTGAAATACTGAATCTTTGAAAGAGGGTTAGAGTTTCTGAGTTTAACATATTCGAGGTCCCTTTGAAGTCGCGAAGAGTGGTTTTACTGCTAAAGATAGAATCTTTGTAAGAAAGTGAGAGTTTTGAGTTTAAAATATTCAGGTTCCCTGCGAAGTCGCAAAGAGTGTTTCAATGACTAAAGATTGAATCTTTGAATTAAAATGTCTCAATCAAGGAACCTATTATGTCATTTGACCTTTTTAATGAGAGTTTTGAATTAAGCTTATTAGAGTTCCTTTGACGTCCCGAAGAGTCTTGTAATGATGAAAGATTATATCTTTGAATGAAAATACCTCAATTAAGGTACCTATTATGTCAGTAGACCATTTTAATGTACAAAGATTAAGTCTTTGAAAGAAAATGTGAGTTTTGAGTTAAACTTATTCGAGTTCCCTTTGACATCACGAAGAGTGTTTTAATGAGTAAATACTGAATCTTTGAATGAAATTACATCATTCAACGGACCTATTATGTCAGTAGACCTTTTTAATGTATAAAGATTGAATCTTTGAAAGAAAATGAGAGCTTTGAGTTTAACTTATCCGAGTTCCCGATAAGCTTGAGAAGAGTGTTTTTTAGTGAGTAAAGATTGTATCTTTGAATGAAACTACCTCAATAAGGGCACCTATTTCGTTACTAGACCATTTTAACGTCTAAAGATTTCTTTGACAGAAAATAAGAGTTTTTGAGTTAAACGTATTCAAGTTTCCTTTGACATCACAAAGAGTGTTTTAATGAGTAAAGATGGAATCTTCGAATGAAATTACCTTAATCAAGGTTCCTATTATGTCATTAGAACTTTTTAACGTGTAAAAATTGAATCTTTGAAAGAAAATAAGAGTTTTGAGATCAACTTATTCGAGTTCCCTATGAAGTCACGGGTCAAGGCACCTATTATGTCACTAGATCTATTTATTGTATAATGATTGAATCTTTGAAAGAAAATGAGAGTTTTGAGTTCAACTTATTCGAGTTTCCTTTGACATCACGAAAAGTGTTTTAATGAGCAAAGATAGAATCTTTGAATGAAATGACCTCAATCAAGGCACCTATTGTGTCACTGCACCTTTCAAATGTATGAAGATTCAATCTCTGAAAAAAACTGAGAGTTTTAAGTTTAACTTATTCGAGATCCCTATGAAGTCACGGAGAGTGTTTTAATGAGTAAAGAATGAATCTTCGAATGAAAATACCTCAATTAAGGTACCTATTATGTCACTAGCCCATTTCAATGTGTAAAGAATAAATCTTTGAAAGAAAATGAGAGTTTTCAGTTAAAATTATTTGAGTTCCCTTTGACGACACGAAGAGTGTTTTAATGAGCAAAGATAGAATCTTTGAAAGAAATTACCCTGATCATGGTACCTATTATGTCACTAGACCGTTTTAATGTATTAAGATTGAATCTTTGAAAGAAAATGAGAGTTTAGAATTTAGCATATTCGAGTTCCCTTCGAAGTCGCGAAGAGTGTTTTTATGATTAAATATTGAATCTCTGAATGAAAATACCTCAATCAAGGTACCTATTATGTCACTAGACCATTTTTATTTGCAAAGTTTAAATCTTCGATTGAAAATGCGAGTTTTGAGTTAAACTTATTCGAGTTCCCTTTGTCGTCACGAAGAGCGTTTTAATGATTAAAGATTGATTGCTTGAATGAAATTACCTCAATCACGGTACCTATTATGTTACTAGACCATTTTAATGTATCAAGATTGGATCTTCGAAAGAAAAGGAGGGTTGTGAGTTAAACTTATTCGAGTTCCCCTTGACGTCCTGAAGAGTGTTTTAATGAGTAAAGATTGAATCTTTGAATAAAAATACCTCAATCAAGGTACCTATTATGTCACTAGACCATTTTGATGTTTAAAGTTTAAATCTTTGAAAAAAAATGCGAGTTTTGGGTGAAACTTATTCGAGTTCCCTTTATCGTCACGAAAAGTGTTTTAATGAGCAATGATTGAATCTTTGAATGAAATTACCTCAATCAAAGTATCTATATGTCAGTAGACCATTTTAACGTATAAAGGTTGAAATATTGAATTACCTAAATCATGGTACCAATTATGTCACTAGATCTATTTCATGTATAAAGATTGAATCTTTGAAAGAATGAGAGTTGTGAGTTAAACTTATTCGAGTTCCCCTTAACAACCTGAAGGGTGTTTTAGGGAGTAAAGATTGAATCTTTGAAAGAAAATACCTCAATCAAGGTACCTACTGTGTCACTAACATTCTTAAGGTATAAAGATGAAAACTTTGAAGGAAAATGAGAATTTTGAGTTAAATCTATTCAAGTTCCCTTTGACGTTCCGATTAGTGTTTTAATGGGTAAGACTGAATCTTTGAATGAAAATACCTCAATCAAGGTTCCTATTATGTCACCAGACGATTTTAATGTATAAAGATTAAATCTTTGAAAGAAAATGAGAGTTTTCAGTTAAACTTATTCGAGTTCCCTTTGTCGTCACAATGAGTGTTTTAATAACTAAAAAGTGAATCTTTGAATGAAATTACCTCAATCATGGTACGTATATGTCACTAGACCATTTTAATGTATAAAGATTGAAATACTGAATCTTTGAAAGAGGGTTAGAGTTTCTGAGTTTAACATATTCGAGGTCCCTTTGAAGTCGCGAAGAGTGGTTTTACTGCTAAAGATAGAATCTTTGTAAGAAAGTGAGAGTTTTGAGTTTAAAATATTCAGGTTCCCTGCGAAGTCGCAAAGAGTGTTTCAATGACTAAAGATTGAATCTTTGAATTAAAATGTCTCAATCAAGGAACCTATTATGTCATTTGACCTTTTTAATGAGAGTTTTGAATTAAGCTTATTAGAGTTCCTTTGACGTCCCGAAGAGTCTTGTAATGATGAAAGATTATATCTTTGAATGAAAATACCTCAATTAAGGTACCTATTATGTCAGTAGACCATTTTAATGTATAAAGATTAAGTCTTTGAAAGTAAATGTGAGTTTTGAGTTAAACTTATTCGAGTTCCCTTTGACATCACGAAGAGTGTTTTAATGAGTAAATACTGAATCTTTGAATGAAATTACATCATTCAACGGACTTATTATGTCAGTAGACCTTTTTAATGTATAAAGATTGAATCTTTGAAAGAAAATGAGAGCTTTGAGTTTAACTTATTCGAGTTCCCGATAAGCTTGACAAGAGTGTTTTTTAGTGAGTAAAGATTGTATCTTTGAATGAAACTACCTCAATAAGGGCACCTATTTTGTTACTAGACCATTTTAATGTCCAAAGATTTCTTTGACAGAAAATAAGAGTTTTTGAGTTAAACGTATTCGAGTTCCCTTTGACGTCACAAAGAGTGTTTTAATGAGTAAAGATGGAATCTTCGAATGAAATTACCTTAATCACGGTTCTTATTATGTCATTAGAACTTTTTAACGTGTAAAAATTGAATCTTTGAAAGAAAATAAGAGTTTTGAGATCAACTTATTCGAGTTCCCTATGAAGTCACGGGTCAAGGAACCTATTATGTCACTAGATCTATTTATTGTATAATGATTGAATCTTTGAAAGAAAATGAGAGTTTTGAGTTCAACTTATTCGAGTTCCCTTTGACATCACGAAAAGTGTTTTAATGAGCAAAGATTGAATCTTTGAATGAAATGACCTCAATCAAGGCACCTATTGTGTCACTGGACCTTTCAAATGTATGAAGATTCAATCTCTGAAAAAAAACTGAGAGTTTTAAGTTTAACTTATTCGAGATCCCTATGAAGTCACGGAGAGTGTTTTAATGAGTAAAGAATGAATCTTCGAATGAAAATACCTCAATTAAGGTACCTATTATGTCACTAGCCCATTTCAATGTGTAAAGAATAAATCTTTGAAAGAAAATGAGAGTTTTCGGTTAAAATTATTTGAGTTCCCTTTGACGACACGAAGAGTGTTTTAATGAGTAAAGATAGAATCTTTGAAAGAAATTACCCTGATCATGGTACCTATTATGTCACTAGACCGTTTTAATGTATTAAGATTGAATCTTTGAAAGAAAATGAGAGTTTAGAATTTAGCTTATTCGAGTTCCCTTTGAAGTCGCGAAGAGTGTTTTTATGATTAAATATTGAATCTCTGAATGAAAATACCTCAATCAAGGTACCTATTATGTCACTAGACCATTTTAATTTGCAAAGTTTAAATCTTCGATTGAAAACGCGAGTTTTGAGTTAAACTTATTCGAGTTCCCTTTGTCGTCACGAAGAGTGTTTTAATGATTAAAGATTGATTCCTTGAATGAAATTACCTCAATCACGGTACCTATTATGTCACTAGACCATTTTAATGTATCAAGATTGGATCTTCGAAAGAAAAGGAGGGTTGTGAGTTAAACTTATTCGAGTTCCCTTTGACGTCCTGAAGAGTGTTTTAATGAGTAAAGATTGAATCTTTGAATAAAAATACCTCAATCAAAGTATCTATATGTCAGTAGACCATTTTAATGTATAAAGGTTGAAATATTGAATTACCTCAATCAAGGCACCAATTATGTCACTAGACCATTTTGATGTTTAAAGATTAAATCTTTGAAAAAAAGTGCGAGTTTTGAGTTAAACTTATTCGAGTTCCCTTTGTCGTCACGAAGAGTGTTTTAATGAGCAATGATTGAATCTTTGAATGAAATTACCTCAATCAAAGTATCTATATGTCAGTAGACCATTTTAATGTATAAAGGTTGAAATATTGAATTACCTCAATCAAGGTACCAATTATGTCACTAGATCTATTTCATGTATAAAGATTGAATCTTTGAAAGAATGAGAGTTGTGAGTTAAACTTATTCGAGTTCCCCTTAACGACCTGAAGAGTGTTTTAGTGAGTAAAGATTGAATCTTTGAAAGAAAATACCTCAATAACGGTACCTACTGTGTCACTAACATTCTTAAGGTATAAAGATGAAAACTTTGAAGGAAAATGAGAGTTTTGAGTTAAATCTATTCAAGTTCCCTTTAACGTTCCGATTAGTGTTTTTATAGGTAAGACTGAATCTTTGAATGAAAATACCTCAATCAAGGTTCCTATTATGTCACCAGACGATTTTAATGTATAAAGATTAAATCTTTGAAAGAAAATGAGAGTTTTCAGTTAAACTTATTCGAGTTCCCTTTGTCGTCACAATGAGTGTTTTAATAACTAAAAAGTGAATCTTTGAATGAAATTACCTCAATCAAGGTACGTATATGTCACTAGACCATTTTATTGTATAAAGATTGAAATACTGAAACTTTGAAAGAGGGTTAGAGTTTCTGAGTTTAACATATTCGAGGTCCCTTTGAAGTCGCGAAGAGTGGTTTTACTGCTAAAGATAGAATCTTTGTAAGAAAGTGAGAGTTTTGAGTTTAAAATATTCAGGTTCCCTGCGAAGTCGCAAAGAGTGTTTCAATGACTAAAGATTGAATATTTGAATTAAAATGTCTCAATCAAGGAACCTATTATGTCATTTGACCTTTTTAATGAGAGTTTTGAATTAAGCTTATTAGAGTTCCTTTGACGTCCCGAAGAGTCTTGTAATGATGAAAGATTATATCTTTGAATGAAAATACCTCAATTAAGGTACCTATTATGTCAGTAGACCATTTTAATGTAAAAAGATTAAGTCTTTGAAAGAAAATGTGAGTTTTGAGTTAAACTTATTCGAGTTCCCTTTGACATCACGAAGAGTGTTTTAATGAGTAAATACTGAATCTTTGAATGAAATTACATCATTCAACGGACTTATTATGTCAGTAGACCTTTTTAATGTATAAAGATTGAATCTTTGAAAGAAAATGAGAGCTTTGAGTTTAACTTATTCGAGTACCCGATAAGCTTGACAAGAGTGTTTTTTAGTGAGTAAAGATTGTATCTTTGAATGAAACTACCTCAATAAGGGCACCTATTTTGTTACTAGACCATTTTAATGTCCAAAGATTTCTTTGACAGAAAATAAGAGTTTTTGAGTTAAACGTATTCGAGTTCTCTTTGACGTCACAAAGAGTGTTTTAATGAGTAAAGATGGAATCTTCGAATGAAATTACCTTAATCACGGTTCTTATTATGTCATTAGAACTTTTTAACGTGTAAAAATTGAATCTTTGAAAGAAAATAAGAGTTTTGAGATCAACTTATTCGAGTTCCCTATGAAGTCACGGGTCAAGGAACCTATTATGTCACTAGATCTATTTATTGTATAATGATTGAATCTTTGAAAGAAAATGAGAGTTTTGAGTTCAACTTATTCGAGTTCCCTTTGACATCACAAAAAGTGTTTTAATGAGCAAAGATTGAATCTTTGAATGAAATGACCTCAATCAAGGCACCTATTGTGTCACTGGACCTTTCAAATGTATGAAGATTCAATCTCTGAAAAAAACTGAGAGTTTTAAGTTTAACTTATTCAAGATCCCTATGAAGTCATGGAGAGTGTTTTAATGAGTAAAGAATGAATCTTCGAATGAAAATACCTCAATTAAGGTACCTATTATGTCACTAGCCCATTTCAATGTGTAAAGAATAAATCTTTGAAAGAAAATGAGAGTTTTCAGTTAAAATTATTTGAGTTCCCTTTGACGACACGAAGAGTGTTTTAATGAGTAAAGATAGAATCTTTGAAAGAAATTACCCTGATCATGGTACCTATTATGTCACTAGACCGTTTTAATGTATTAAGATTGAATCTTTGAAAGAAAATGAGAGTTTAGAATTTAGCTTATTCGAGTTCCCTTTGAAGTCGCGAAGAGTGTTTTTATGACTAAATATTGAATCTCTGAATGAAAATACCTCAATTAAGGTACCTATTATGTCACTAGACCATTTTAATTTGCAAAGTTTAAATCTTCGATTGAAAATGCGAGTTTTGTGTTAAACTTATTCGAGTTCCCTTTGTCGTCACGAAGAGTGTTTTAATGATTAAAGATTGATTCCTTGAATGAAATTACCTCAATCACGGTACCTATTATGTCACTAGACCATTTTAATGTATCAAGATTGGATCTTCGAAAGAAAAGGAGGGTTGTGAGTTAAACTTATTCGAGTTCCCTTTGACGTCCTGAAGAGTGTTTTAATGAGTAAAGATTGAATCTTTGAATGAAAATACCTCAATCAAGGTACCTATTATGTCACTAGACCATTTTGATGTTTAAAGATTAAATCTTTGAAAAAAAGTGCGAGTTTCGAGTTAAACTTATTCGAGTTCCCTTTGTCGTCACGAAGAGTGTTTTAATGAGCAATGATTGAATCTTTGAATGAAATTACCTCAATCAAAGTATCTATATGTCAGTAGACCATTTTAATGTATAAAGGTTGAAATATTGAATTACCTCAATCAAGGTACCAATTATGTCACTAGATCTATTTCATGTATAAAGATTGAATCTTTGAAAGAATTAGAGTTGTGAGTTAAACTTATTCGAGTTCCCCTTAACGACCTGAAGAGTGTTTTGTGAGTAAAGACTGAATCTTTGAAAGAAAATACCTCAATAAAGGTACCTACTGTGTCACTAACATTCTTAAGGTATAAAGATGAAAACTTTGAAGGAAAATGAGAGTTTTGAGTTAAATCTATTCAAGTTCCCTTTGACATTCCGATTAGTGTTTTTATGGGTAAGACTGAATCTTTGAATGAAAATACCTCAATCAAGGTTCCTATTATGTCACCAGACGATTTTAATGTATAAAGATTAAATCTTTGAAAGAAAATGAGAGTTTTCAGTTAAACTTATTCGAGTTCCCTTTGTCGTCACAATGGGTGTTCTAATAACTAAAAAGTGAATCTTTGAATGAAATTACCTCAATCAAGGTACGTATATGTCACTAGACCATTTTAATGTATAAAGATTGAAATACTGAAACTTTGAAAGAGGGTTAGAGTTTCTGAGTTTAACATATTCGAGGTCCCTTTGAAGTCACGAAGAGTGGTTTTACTGCTAAAGATAGAATCTTTGTAAGAAAGTGAGAGTTTTGAGTTTAAAATATTCAGGTTCCCCGCGAAGTCGCAAGGAGTGTTTCAATGAGTAAAGATTGAATCTTTGAATTAAAATGTCTCAATCAAGGAACCTATTATGTCATTTGACCTTTTTAATGAGAGTTTTGAATTAAGCTTATTAGAGTTCCTTTGACGTCCCGAAGTCTTGTAATGATGAAAGATTATATCTTTGAATTAAAATACCTCAATTAAGGTACCTATTATGTCAGTAGACCATTTTAATGTATAAAGATTAAGTCTTTGAAAGAAAATGTGAGTTTTGAGTTAAACTTATTCGAGTTCCCTTTGACATCACGAAGAGTGTTTTAATGAGTAAATACTGAATCTTTGAATGAAATTACATCATTCAACGGACCTATTATGTCAGTAGACCTTTTTAATGTATAAAGATTGAATCTTTGAAAGAAAATGAGAGCTTTGAGTTTAACTTATTCGAGTTCCCGATAAGCTTGAGAATAGTGTTTTTTAGTGAGTAAAGATTGTATCTTTGAATGAAACAACCTCAATTAGGGCACCTATTTTGTTACTAGACCATTTTAATGTCCAAAGATTTCTTTAACAGAAAATAAGAGTTTTTGAGTTAAACATATTCGAGTTCCCTTTGACGTCACAAAGAGTGTTTTAATGAGTAAAGATGGAATCTTCGAATGAAATTACCTTAATCAAGGTTCCTATTATGTCATTAGAACTTTTTAACGTGTAAAAATTGAATCTTTGAAAGAAAATAAGAGTTTTGAGATCAACTTATTCGAGTTCCCTATGAAGTCACGGGTCAAGGCACCTATTATGTCTCTAGATCTATTTATTGTATAATGATTGAATCTTTGAAAGAAAATGAGAGTTTTGAGTTCAACTTATTCGAGTTCCCTTTGACATCACGAAAAGTGTTTTAATGAGCAAAGATTGAATCTTTGAATGAAATGACCTCAATCAAGGCACCTATTGTGTCACTGGACCTTTCAAATGTATGAAGATTCAATCTCTGAAAAAAACTGAGAGTTTTAAGTTTAACTTATTCGAGATCCCTATGAAGTCACGGAGAGTGTTTTAATGAGTAAAGAATGAATCTTCGAATGAAAATACCTCAATTAAGGTACCTATTATGTCACTAGGCCATTTCAATGTGTAAAGAATAAATCTTTGAAAGAAAATGAGAGTTTTCAGTTAAAATTATTTGAGTTCCCTTTGACGACACGAAGAGTGTTTTAATGAGTAAAGATAGAATCTTTGAAAGAAATTACCCTGATCATGGTACCTATTATGTCACAAGACCGTTTTAATGTATTAAGATTGAATCTTTGAAAGAAAATGAGAGTTTAGAATTTCGCTTATTCGAGTTCCCTTTGAAGTCGCGAAGAGTATTTTTATGACTAAATATTGAATCTCTGAATGAAAATACCTCAATCAAGGTACCTATTATGTCACTAGACCATTTTAATTTGCAAAGTTTAAATCTTCGATTGAAAATGCGAGTTTTGAGTTAAACTTATTCGAGTTCCCTTTGTCGTCACGAAGAGTGTTTTAATGATTAAAGATTGATTCCTTGAATGAAATTACCTCAATCACGGTACCTATTATGTCACTAGACCATTTTAATGTATCAAGATTGGATCTTCGAAAGAAAAGGAGGGTTGTGAGTTAAACTTATTCGAGTTCCCTTTGACGTCCTGAAGAGTGTTTTAATGAGTAAAGATTGAATCTTTGAATGAAAATACCTCAATCAAGGTACCTATTATGTCACTAGACCATTTTGATGTTTAAAGATTAAATCTTCGAAAAAAAGTGCGAGTTTTGAGTTAAACTTATTCGAGTTCCCTTTGTCGTCACGAAGAGTGTTTTAATGAGCAATGATTGAATCTTTGAATGAAATTACCTCAATCAAAGTATCTATATGTCAGTAGACCATTTTAATGTATAAAGGTTGAAATATTGAATTACCTCAATCAAGGTACCAATTATATCACTAGATCTATTTCATGTATAAAGATTGAATCTTTGAAAGATTGAGAGTTTTGAGTTAAACTTATTCGAGTTCCCCTTAACGACCAGAAGAGTGTTTTAGTGAGTAAAGATTGAATCTTTGAAAGAAAATACCTCAATAAAGGTACCTACTGTGTCACTAACATTCTTAAGGTATAAAGATGAAAATTTTGAAGGAAAATGAGAGTTTTGAGTTAAATCTATTCAAGTTCCCTTTGACGTTCCGATTAGTGTTTTAATGGGTAAGACTGAATCTTTGAATGAAAATACCTCAATCAAGGTTCCTATTATGTCACCAGACGATTTTAATGTATAAAGATTAAATCGTTGAATGAAAATGAGAGTTTTCAGTTAAACTTATTCGAGTTCCCTTTGTCGTCACAATGAGT
This sequence comes from Cornus florida, assembly GCF_030987335.1. Lineage (NCBI taxonomy): Eukaryota > Viridiplantae > Streptophyta > Magnoliopsida > Cornales > Cornaceae > Cornus > Cornus florida. The sequence goes on along the minus strand of NW_026775577.1, from coordinate 66,378,290 downwards.
GTTTTAATAACTAAAAAGTGAATCTTTGAATGAAATTACCTCAATCAAGGTACGTATATGTCACTAGACCATTTTAATGTATAAAGATTGAAATACTGAATCTTTGAAAGAGGGTTAGAGTTTCTGAGTTTAACATGTTCGAGGTACCTTTGAAGTCGCGAAGAGTGGTTTTACTGCAAAAGATAGAATCTTTGTAAGAAAGTGAGATTTTGAGTTTAAAATATGCAGGTTCCCTGCGAAGTCGCAAGGAGTGTTTCAATGACTAAAGATTGAATCTTTGAATTAAAATGTCTCAATCAAGGAACCTATTATGTCATTTGACCTTTTTAATGAGAGTTTTGAATTAAGCTTATTAGAGTTCCTTTGACGTCCCGAAGAGTCTTGTAATGATGAAAGATTATATCTTTGAATGAAAATACCTCAATTAAGGTACCTATTATGTCAGTAGACCATTTTAATGTATAAAGATTAAGTCTTTGAAAGAAAATGTGAGTTTTGAGTTAAACTTATTCGAGTTCCCTTTGACATCACGAAGAGTGTTTTAATGAGTAAATACTGAATCTTTGAATGAAATTACATCATTCAACGGACGTATTATGTCAGTAGACCTTTTTAATGTATAAAGATTGAATCTTTGAAAGAAAATGAGAGCTTTGAGTTTAACTTATTCGAGTTCCCGATAAGCTTGAGAATAGTGTTTTTTAGTGAGTAAAGATTGTATCTTTGAATGAAACTACCTCAATAAGGGCACCTATTTTGTTACTAGACCATTTTAATGTCCAAAGATTTCTTTGACAGAAAATAAGAGTTTTTGAGTTAAACGTATTCGAGTTCCCTTTGACGTCACAAAGAGTGTTTTAATGAGTAAAGATGGAATCTTCGAATGAAATTACCTTAATCAAGGTTCCTATTATGTCATTAGAACTTTTTAACGTGTAAAAATTGAATCTTTGAAAGAAAATAAGAGTTTTGAGATCAACTTATTCGAGTTCCCTATGAAGTCACGGGTCAAGGCACCTATTATGTCACTAGATCTATTTATTGTATAATGATTGAATCTTTGAAAGAAAATGAAAGTTTTGAGTTCAACTTATTCGAGTTCCCTTTGACATCACGAAAAGTGTTTTAATGAGCAAAGATTGAATCTTTGAATGAAATGACCTCAATCAAGGCACCTATTGTGTCGCTGGACCTTTCAAATGTATGAAGATTCAATCTCTGAAAAAAACTGAGAGTTTTAAGTTTAACTTATTCGAGATCCCTATGAAGTCACGGAGAGTGTTTTAATGAGTAAAGAATGAATCTTCGAATGAAAATACCTCAATTAAGGTACCTATTATGTCACTTGCCCATTTCAATGTGTAAAGAATAAATCTTTGAAAGAAAATGAGAGTTTTCAGTTAAAATTATTTGAGTTCCCTTTGACGACACGAAGAGTGTTTTAATGAGTAAAGATAGAATCTTTGAAAGAAATTACCCTGATCATGGTACCTATTATGTCACTAGACCGTTTTAATGTATTAAGATTGAATCTTTGAAAGAAAATGAGAGTTTAGAATTTAGCTTATTCGAGTTCCCTTTGAAGTCGCGAAGAGTGTTTTTATGACTAAATATTGAATCTCTGAAAGAAAATACCTCAATCAAGGTACCTATTATGTCACTAGACCATTTTAATTTGCAAAGTTTAAATCTTCGATTGAAAATGCGAGTTTTGAGTTAAACTTATTCGAGTTCCCTTTGTCATCACGTAGAGTGTTTTAATGATTAAAGATTGATTCCTTGAATGAAATTACCTCAATCACGGTACCTATTATGTCACTAGACCATTTTAATGTATCAAGATTGGATCTTCGAAAGAAAAGGAGGGTTGTGAGTTAAACTTATTCGAGTTCCCTTTGACGTCCTGAAGAGTGTTTTAATGAGTAAAGATTGAATCTTTGAATGAAAATACCTCAATCAAGGTACCTATTATGTCACTAGACCATTTTGATGTTTAAAGATTAAATCTTTTATTAAAAAGTGCGAGTTTTGAGTTAAACTTATTCGAGTTCCCTTTGTCGTCACGAAGAGTGTTTTAATTAGCAATGATTGAATCTTTGAATGAAATTACCTCAATCAAAGTATCTATATGTCAGTAGACCATTTTAATGTATAAAGGTTGAAATATTGAATTACCTCAATCAAGGTACCAATTATGTCACTAGATCTATTTCATGTATAAAGATTGAATCTTTGAAAGAATGAGAGTTGTGAGTTAAACTTATTCGAGTTCCCTTTAACGACCTGAAGAGTGTTTTAGTGAGTAAAGATTGAATCTTTGAAAGAAAATACCTCAATCAAGGTACCTACTGTGTCACTAACATTCTTAAGGTATAAAGATGAAAACTTTGAAAGAAAATGAGAGTTTTGAGTTAAATCTATTCAAGTTCCCTTTGACGTTCCGATTAGTGTTTTAATGAGTAAGACTGAATCTTTGAATGAAAATACCTCAATCAAGGTTCCTATTATGTCACCAGACGATTTTAATGTATAAAGATTAAATCTTTGAAAGAAAATGAGAGTTTTCAGTTAAACTTATTCGAGTTCCCTTTGCCGTCACAATGAGTGTTTTAATAACTAAAAAGTGAATCTTTGAATGAAATTACCTCAATCAAGGTACGTATATGTCACTAGGCCATTTTAATGTATAAAGATTGAAATACTGAATCTTTGAAAGAGGGTTAGAGTTTCTGAGTTTAACATATTCGAGGTCCCTTTGAAGTCGCGAAGAGTGGTTTTACTACTCAAGATAAAAATTGAATCTTTGAAAGAAAATAAGAGTTTTGAGATCAACTTATTCGAGTTCCCTATGAAGTCACGGGTCAAGGCTCCTATTATGTCACTAGATCTATTTATTGTATAATGATTGAATCTTTGAAAGAAAATGAGAGTTTTGAGTTCAACTTATTCGAGTTCCCTTTGACATCACGAAAAGTGTTTTAATGAGCAAAGATTGAATCTTTGAATGAAATGACCTCAATCAAGGCACCTATTGTGTCGCTGGACCTTTCAAATGTATGAAGATTCAATCTCTGAAAAAAACTGAGAGTTTTAAGTTTAACTTATTCGAGATCCCTATGAAGTCACGGAGAGTGTTTTAATGAGTAAAGAATGAATCTTCGAATGAAAATACCTCAATTAAGGTACCTATTATGTCACTAGCCCATTTCAATGTGTAAAGAATAAATCTTTGAAAGAAAATGAGAGTTTTCAGTTAAAATTATTTGAGTTCCCTTTGACGACACGAAGAGTGTTTTAATGAGTAAAGATAGAATCTTTGAAAGAAATTACCCTGATCATGGTACCTATTATGTCACTAGACCGTTTTAATGTATTAAGATTGAATCTTTGAAAGAAAATGAGAGTTTAGAATTTAGCTTATTCGAGTTCCCTTTGAAGTCGCGAAGAGTGTTTTTATGACTAAATATTGAATCTCTGAATGAAAATACCTCAATTAAGGTACCTATTATGTCACTACACCATTTTAATTTGCAAAGTTTAAATCTTCGATTGAAAATGCGAGTTTTGAGTTAAACTTATTCGAGTTCCCTTTGTCGTCACGAAGAGTGTTTTAATGATTAAAGATTGATTCCTTGAATGAAATTACCTCAATCACGGTACCTATTATGTCACTAAACCATTTTAATGTATCAAGATTGGATCTTCGAAAGAAAAGGAGGGTTGTGAGTTAAACTTATTCGAGTTCCCTTTGACGTCCTGAAGAGTGTTTTAGTGAGTAAAGATTGAATCTTTGAATGAAAATACCTCAATCAAGGTACCTATTATGTCGCTAGACCATTTTGATGTTTAAAGATTAAATCTTTGAAAAAAAGTGCGAGTTTTGAGTTAAACTTATTCGAGTTCCCTTTGTCGTCACGAAGAGTGTTTTAATGAGCAATGATTGAATCTTTGAATGAAATTACCTCAATCAAAGTATCTATATGTCAGTAGACCATTTTAATGTATAAAGGTTGAAATATTGAATTACCTCAATCAAGGTACCAATTATGTCGCTAGATCTATTTCATGTATAAAGATTGAATCTTTGAAAGAATGAGAGTTGTGAGTTAAACTTATTCGAGTTCCCCTTAACGACCTGAAGAGTGTTTTAGTGAGTAAAGATTGAATCTTTGAAGAAAATACCTCAATCAAGGTACCTACTGTGTCACTAACATTCTTAAGGTATAAAGATGAAAACTTTGAAGGAAAATGAGAGTTTTGAGTTAAATCTATTCAAGTTCCCTTTGACGTTCCGATTAATGTTTTAATGAGTAAGACTGAATCTTTGAATGAAAATACCTCAATCAAGGTTCGTATTATGTCACCAGACGATTTTAATGTATAAAGATTAAATCTTTGAAAGAAAATGAGAGTTTTCAGTTAAACTTATTCGAGTTCCCTTTGCCGTCACAATGAGTGTTTTAATAACTAAAAAGTGAATCTTTGAATGAAATTACCTCAATCAAGGTACGTATATGTCACTAGACCATTTTAATGTATAAAGATTGAAATACTGAATCTTTGAAAGAGGGTTAGAGTTTCTGAGCTTAACATATTCGAGGTCCCTTTGAAGTCGCGAAGAGTGGTTTTACTGCTAAAGATAGAATCTTTGTAAGAAAGTGAGTGTTTTTAGTTTAAAATATTCAGGTTCCCTGCGAAGTCGCAAAGAGTGTTTCAATGACTAAAGATTGAATCTTTGAATTAAAATGTCTCAATCAAGGAACCTATTATGTCATTTGACCTTTTTAATGAGAATTTTGAATTAAGCTTATTAGAGTTCCTTTGAAGTCCCGAAGAGTCTTGTAATGATGAAAGATTATATCTTTGAATGAAAATACCTCAATTAAGGTACCCATTATGTCAGTAGACCATTTTAATGTATAAAGATTAAGTCTTTGAAAGAAAATGTGAGTTTTGAGTTAAAATTATTCGAGTTCCCTTTGACATCACGAAGAGTGTTTTAATGAGTAAATACTGAATTTTTGAATGAAATTACATCATTCAACGGACCTATTATGTCAGTAGACCTTTTTAATGTATAAAGATTGAATCTTTGAAAGAAAATGAGAGCTTTGAGTTTAACTTATTCGAGTTCCCGATAAGCTTGAGAAGAGTGTTTTTTAGGGAGTAAAGATTGTATCTTTGAATGAAACTACCTCAATAAGGGCACCTATTTTGTTACTAGACCATTTTAATGTCCAAAGATTTCTTTGACAGAAAATAAGAGTTTTTGAGTTAAACGTATTCGAGTTCCCTTTGACGTCACAAAGAGTGTTTTAATGAGTAAAGATGGAATCTTCGAATGAAATTACCTTAATCAAGGTTCCTATTATGTCATTAGAACTTTTTAACGTGTAAAAATTGAATCTTTGAAAGAAAATAAGAGTTTTGAGATCAACTTATTCGAGTTCCCTATGAAGTCACGGGTCAAGGCACCTATTATGTCACTAGATCTATTTATTGTATAATGATTGAATCTTTGAAAGAAAATGAGAGTTTTGAGTTCAACTTATTCGAGTTCCCTTTGACATCACGAAAAGTGTTTTAATGAGCAAAGATTGAATCTTTGAATGAAATGACGTCAATCAAGGCACCTATTGTGTCACTGGACCTTTCAAATGTATGAAGATTCAATCTCTGAAAAAAACTGAGAGTTTTTAGTTTAACTTATTCGAGATCCCTATGAAGTCACGGAGAGTGTTTTAATGAGTAAAGAATGAATCTTCGAATGAAAATACCTCAATTAAGGTACCTATTATGTCACTAGCCCATTTCAATGTGTAAAGAATAAATCTTTGAAAGAAAATGAGAGTTTTCAGTTAAAATTATTTGAGTTCCCTTTGACGACACGAAGAGTGTTTTAATGAGTAAAGATAGAATTTTTGAAAGAAATTACCCTGATCATGGTACCTATTATGTCACTAGACCGTTTTAATGTATTAAGATTAAATCTTTGAAAGAAAATGAGAGTTTAGAATTTAGCTTATTCGAGTTCCCTTTGAAGTCGTGAAGAGTGTTTTTATGACTAAATATTGAATCTCTGAATGAAAATACCTCAATCAAGGTACCTATTATGTCACTAGACCATTTTAATTTGCAAAGTTTAAATCTTCGATTGAAAAAGCGGGTTTTGAGTTAAACTTATTTGAGTTCCCTTTGTCGTCACGAAGAGTGTTTTAATGATTAAAGATTGATTCCTTGAATGAAATTACCTCAATCGCGGTACCTATTATGTCACTAGACCATTTTAATGTATCAAGATTGGATCTTCGAAAGAAAAGGAGGGTTGTGAGTTAAACTTATTCGAGTTCCCTTTGACGTCCTGAAGAGTGTTTTAATGAGTAAAGATTGAATCTTTGAATGAAAATACCTCAATCAAGGTACCTATTATGTCACTAGACCATTTTGATGTTTAAAGGTTAAATCTTTGAAAAAAAGTGCGAGTTTTGAGTTAAACTTATTCGAGTTCCCTTTGTCGTCACGAAGAGTGTTTTAATGAGCAATGATTGAATCTTTGAATGAAATTACCTCAATCAAAGTATCTATATGTCAGTAGACCATTTTAATGTATAAAGGTTGAAATATTGAATTACCTCAATCAAGGTACCAATTATGTCACTAGATCTATTTCATGTATAAAGATTGAATCTTTGAAAGAATGAGAGTTGTGAGTTAAACTTATTCGAGTTCCCCTTAACGACCTGAAGAGTGTTTTAGTGAGTAAACATTGAATCTTTGAAAGAAAATACCTCAATCAAGGTACCTACTGTGTCACTAACATTCTTGTGGTATAAAGATGAAAACTTTGAAGGAAAATGAGAGTTTTGAGTTAAATCTATTCAAGTTCCCTTTGACGTTCCGATTAGTGTTTTAATGAGTAAGACTGAATCTTTGAATGAAAATACCTCAATCAAGGTTCCTATTATGTCACCAGACGATTTTAATGTATAAAGATTAAATCTTTGAAAGAAAATGAGAGTTTTCAGTTAAACTTATTCGAGTTCCCTTTGCCGTCACAATGAGTGTTTTAATAACTAAAAAGTGAATCTTTGAATGAAATTACCTCAATCAAGGTACGTATATGTCACTAGACCATTTTAATGTATAAAGATTGAAATACTGAATCTTTGAAAGAGGGTTAGAGTTTCTGAGTTTAACATATTCGAGGTCCCTTTGAAGTCGCGAAGAGTGGTTTTACTGCTAAAGATAGAATCTTTGTAAGAAAGTGAGTGTTTTGAGTTTAAAATATTCAGGTTCCCTGCGAAGTCGCAAAGAGTGTTTCAATGACTAAAGATTGAATCTTTGAATTAAAATGTCTCAATCAAGGAACCTATTATGTCATTTGACCTTTTTAATGAGAGTTTTGAATTAAGCTTATTAGAGTTCCTTTGACGTCCCGAAGAGTCTTGTAATGATGAAAGATTATATCTTTGAATGAAAATACCTCAATTAAGGTACCCATTATGTCAGTAGACCATTTTAATGTATAAAGATTAAGTTTTTGAAAGAAAATGTGAGTTTTGAGTTAAACTTATTCGAGTTCCCTTTGACATCACGAAGAGTGTTTTAATGAGTAAATACTGAATCTTTGAATGAAATTACATCATTCAACGGACCTATTATGTCAGTAGACCTTTTTAATGTATAAAGATTGAATCTTTGAAAGAAAATGAGAGATTTGAGTTTAACTTATTCGAGTTCCCGATAAGCTTGAGAAGAGTGTTTTTTAGTGAGTAAAGATTGTATCTTTGAATGAAACTACCTCAATAAGGGCACCTATTTTGTTACTAGACCATTTTAATGTCCAAAGATTTCTTTGACAGAAAATAAGAGTTTTTGAGTTAAACGTATTCGAGTTCCCTTTGACTCAACAAAGAGTGTTTTAATGAGTAAAGATGGAATCTTCGAATGAAATTACCTTAATCAAGGTTCCTATTATGTCATTAGAACTTTTTAACGTGTAAAAATTGAATCTTTGTAAGAAAATAAGAGTTTTGAGATTAACTTATTCGAGTTCCCCATGAAGTCACGGGTCAAGGCACCTATTATGTCACTAGATCTATTTATTGTATAATGATTGAATCTTTGAAAGAAAATGAGAGTTTTGAGTTCAACTTATTCGAGTTCCCTTTGACATCACGAAAAGTGTTTTAATGAGCAAAGATTGAATCTTTGAATGAAATGACCTCAATCAAGGCACCTATTGTGTCACTGGACTTTTCAAATGTATGATGATTCAATCTCTGAAAAAAACTGAGAGTTTTAAGTTTAACTTATTCGAGATCCCTATGAAGTCACGGAGAGTGTTTTAATGAGTAAAGAATGAATCTTCGAATGAAAATACCTCAATTAAGGTGCCTATTATGTCACTAGCCCATTTCACTCTGTAAAGAATAAATCTTTGAAAGAAAATGAGAGTTTTCAGTTAAAATTATTTGAGTTCCCTTTGACGACACGAAGAGTGTTTTAATGAGTAAAGATAGAATCTTTGAAAGAAATTACCCTGATCATGGTACCTATTATGTCACTAGACCATTTTGATGTATTAAGATTGAATCTTTGAAAGAAAATGAGAGTTTAGAATTTAGCTTATTCGAGTTCCCATTGAAGTCGCGAAGAGTGTTTTTATGACTAAATATTGAATCTCTGATTGAAAATACCTCAATGAAGGTACCTATTATGTCACTAGACCATTTTAATTTGCAAAGTTTAAATCTTCGATTGAAAATGCGAGTTTTGAGTTAAACTTATTCGAGTTCCCTTTGTCGTCACGAAGAGTGTTTTAATGATTAAAGATTGATTCCTTGAATGAAATTACCTCAACCACGGTACCTATTATGTCACTAGACCATTTTAATGTATAAAGATTGGATCTTCGAAAGAAAAGGAGGGTTGTGAGTTAAACTTATTCGAGTTCCCCTTAACGACCTGAAGAGTGTTTTAGTGAGTAAAGATTGAATCTTTGAAAGAAAATACCTCAATCAAGGTACCTACTGTGTCACTAACATTCTTAAGGTATAAAGATGAAAACTTTGAAGGAAAATGAGAGTTTTGAGTTAAATCTATTCAAGTTCCCTTTGACGTTCCGATTAGTGTTTTAATGAGTAAGACTTAATCTTTGAATGAAAATACCTCAATCAAGGTTCCTATTATGTCACCAGACGATTTTAATGTATAAAGATTAAATCTTTGAAAGAAAATGAGAGTTTTCAGTTAAACTTATTCGAGTTCCCTTTGCCGTCACAATGAGTGTTTTAATAACTAAAAAGTGAATCTTTGAATGAAATTACATCAATCAAGGTACGTATATGTCACTAGACCATTTTAATGTATAAAGATTGAAATACTGAATGTTTGAAAGAGGGTTAGAGTTTCTGAGTTTAACATATTCGAGGTCCCTTTGAAGTCGCGAAGAGTGGTTTTACTGCTAAAGATAGAATCTTTGTAAGAAAGTGAGTGTTTTGAGTTTAAAATATTCAGGTTCCCTACGAAGTCGCAAAGAGTGTTTCAATGACTAAAGATTGAATCTTTGAATTAAAATGTCTCAATCAAGGAACCTATTACGTCATTTGACCTTTTTAATGAGAGTTTTGAATTAAGCTTATTAGAGTTCCTTTGACGTCCCGAAGAGTCTTGTAATGATGAAAGATTATATCTTTGAATGAAAATACCTCAATTAAGGTACCCATTATGTCAGTAGACCATTTTAATGTATAAAGATTAAGTCTTTGAAAGAAAATGTGAGTTTTGAGTTAAACTTATTCGAGTTCCCTTTGGCATCACGAAGAGTGTTTTAATGAGTAAATACTGAATCTTTGAATGAAATTACATCATTCAACGGACCTATTATGTCAGTAGACCTTTTTAATGTATAAAGATTGAATCTTTGAAAGAAAATGAGAGCTTTGAGTTTAACTTATTCGAGTTCCCGATAAGCTTGAGAAGAGTGTTTTTTAGTGAGTAAAGATTGTATCTTTGAATGAAACTACCTCAATAAGGGCACCTATTTTGTTACTAGACCATTTTAATGTCCAAAGATTTCTTTGACAGAAAATAAGAGTTTTTGAGTTAAACGTATTCGAGTTCCCTTTGACGTCACAAAGAGTGTTTTAATGAGTAAAGATGGAATCTTCAAATGAAATTACCTTAATCAAGGTTCCTATTATGTCATTACAACTTTTTAACGTGTAAAATTTGAATCTTTGTAAGAAAATAAGAGTTTTGAGATTAACTTATTCGAGTTCCCTATGAAGTCACGGGTCAAGGCACCTATTATGTCACTAGATCTATTTATTGTATAATGATTGAATCTTTGAAAGAAAATGAGAGTTTTGAGTTCAACTTATTCGAGTTCCCTTTGACATCACGAAAAGTATTTTAATGAGCAAAGATTGAATCTTTGAATGAAATGACCTCAATCAAGGCACCTATTGTGTCACTGGACCTTTCAAATGTATGATGATTCAATCTCTGAAAAAAACTGAGAGTTTTAAGTTTAACTTATTCGAGATCCCTATGAAGTCACGGAGAGTCTTTTAATGAGTAAAGAATGAATCTTCGAATTAAAATACCTCAATTAAGGTACCTATTATGTCACTAGCCCATTTCACTGTGTAAAGAATAAATCTTAGAAAGAAAATTAGAGTTTTCAGTTAAAATTATTTGAGTTCCCTTTGACGACACGAAGAGTGTTTTAATGAGTAAAGATAGAATCTTTGAAAGAAATTACCCTGATCATGGTACCTATTATGTCACTAGACTATTTTGATGTATTAAGATTGAATCTTTGAAAGAAAATGAGAGTTTAGAATTTAGCTTATTCGAGTTCCCTTTGAAGTCGCGAAGAGTGTTTTTATGACTAAATATTGAATCTCTGATTGAAAATACCTCAATAAAGGTACCTATTATGTCACTAGACCATTTTAATTTGCAAAGTTTCAATCTTCGATTGAAAATGCGAGTTTTGAGTTAAACTTATTCGAGTTCCCTTTGTCGTCACGAAGAGTGTTTTAATGATTAAAGATTGATTCCTTGAATGAAATTACCTCAACCACGGTACCTATTATGTCACTAGACCATTTTAATGTATCAAGATTGGATCTTCGAAAGGAAAGGAGGGTTGTGAGTTAAACTTATTCGAGTTCCCCTTAACGACCTGAAGAGTGTTTTAGTGAGTAAAGATTGAATCTTTGAAAGAAAATACCTCAATCAAGGTACCTACTGTGTCACTAACATTCTTAAGGTATAAAGATGAAAACTTTGAAGGAAAATGAAAGTTTTGAGTTAAATCTATTCAAGTTCCCTTTGACGTTCCGATTAGTGTTTTAATGAGTAAGACTGAATCTTTGAATAAAAATACCTCAATCAAGGTTCCTATTATGTCACCAGACGATTTTAATGTATAAAGATTAAATCTTTGAAAGAAAATGAGAGTTTTCAGTTAAACTTATTCGAGTTCCCTTTGCCGTCACAATGAGTGTTTTAATAACTAAAAAGTGAATCTTTGAATGAAATTACCTCAATCAAGGTACGTATATGTCACTAGACCATTTTAATGTATAAAGATTGAAATACTGAATGTTTGAAAGAGGGTTAGAGTTTCTGAGTTTAACATATTCGAGGTCCCTTTGAAGTCGCGAAGAGTGGTTTTACTGCTAAAGATAGAATCTTTGTAAGAAAGTGAGTGTTTTGAGTTTAAAATATTCAGGTTCCCTGCGAAGTCGCAAAGAGTGTTTCAATGACTAAAGATTGAATCTTTGAATTAAAATGTCTCAATCAAGGAACCTATTATGTCATTTGACCTTTTTAATGAGAGTTTTGAATTAAGCTTATTAGAGTTCCTTTGACGTCCCGAAGAGTCTTGTAATGATGAAAGATTATATCTTTGAATGAAAATACCTCAATTAAGGTACCCATTATGTCAGTAGACCATTTTAATGTATAAAGATTAAGTCTTTGAAAGAAAATGTGAGTTTTGAGTTAAACTTATTCGAGTTCCCTTTGACATCACGAATAGTGTTTTAATGAGTAAATACTGAATCTTTGAATGAAATTACATCATTCAACGGACCTATTATATCAGTAGACCTTTTTAATGTACAAAGATTGAATCTTTGAAAGAAAATGAGAGCTTTGAGTTTAACTTATTCGAGTTCCCGATAAGCTTGAGAAGAGTGTTTTTTAGTGAGTAAAGATTGTATCTTTGAATGAAACTACCTCAATAAGGGCACCTATTTTGTTACTAGACCATTTTAATGTCCAAAGATTTCTTTGACAGAAAATAAGAGTTTTTGAGTTAAACGTATTCGAGTTCCCTTTGACGTCACAAAGAGTGTTTTAATGAGTAAAGATGGAATCTTCGAATGAAATTACCTTAATCAAGGTTCCTATTATGTCATTAGAACTTTTTAACGTGTAAAAATTGAATCTTTGAAAGAAAATAAGAGTTTTGAGATCAACTTATTCGAGTTCCCTATGAAGTCACGGGTCAAGGCACCTATTATGTCACTAGATCTATTTATTGTATAATGATTGAATCTTTAAAAGAAAATGAGAGTTTTGAGTTCAACTTATTCGAGTTCCCTTTGACATCACGAAAAGTGTTTTAATGAGCAAAGATTGAATCTTTGAATGAAATGACCTCAATCAAGGCACCTATTGTGTCACTGGACCTTCCAAATGTATGAAGATTCAATCTCTGAAAAAAACTGAGAGTTTTAAATTTAACTTATTCGAGATCCCTATGAAGTCACGGAGAGTGTTTTAATGAGTAAAGAATGAATCTTCGAATGAAAATACCTCAATTAAGGTACCTATTATGTCACTAGCCCATTTCAATGTGTAAAGAATAAATCTTTGAAAGAAAATGAGAGTTTTCAGTTAAAATTATTTGAGTTCCCTTTGACGACACGAAGAGTGTTTTAATGAGTAAAGATAGAATCTTTGAAAGAAATTACCCTGATCATGGTACCTATTATGTCACTAGACCGTTTTAATGTATTAAGATTGAATCTTTGAAAGAAAATGAGAGTTTAGAATTTAGCTTATTCGAGTTCCCTTTGAAGTCGCGAATAGTGTTTTTATGACTAAATATTGAATCTCTGAATGAAAATACCTCAATCAAGGTACCTATTATGTCACTAGACCATTTTAATTTGCAAAGTTTAAATCTTCGATTGAAAATGCGAGTTTTGAGTTAAACTTATTCGAGTTCCCTTTGTCGTCACGAAGAGTGTTTTAATGATTAAAGATTGATTCCTTGAATGAAATTACCTCAATCACGGTACCTATTATGTCACTAGACCATTTTAATATATCAAGATTGCATCTTCGAAAGAAAAGGAGGGTTGTGAGTTAAACTTATTCGAGTTCCCTTTGACGTCCTGAAGAGTGTTTTAATGAGTAAAGATTGAATCTTTGAATGAAAATACCTCAATCAAGGTACCTATTATGTCACTAGACCATTTTGATGTTTAAAGATTAAATCTTTGAAAAAAAGTGCGAGTTTTGAGTTAAACTTATTCGAGTTCCCTTTGTCGTCACGAAGAGTGTTTTAATGAGCAATGATTGAATCTTTGAATGAAATTACCTCAATCAAAGTATCTATATGTCAGTAGACCATTTTAATGTATAAAGGTTGAAATATTGAATTACCTCAATCAAGGTACCAATTATGTCACTAGATCTATTTCATGTATAAAGATTAAATCTTTGAAAGAATGAGAGTTGTGAGTTAAACTTATTCGAGTTCCCCTTAACGACCTGAAGAGTGTTTTAGTGAGTAAAGATTGAATCCTTGAAAGAAAATATCTCAATCAAGGTACCTACTGTGTCACTAACATTCTTAAGGTATAAAGATGAAAACTTTGAAGGAAAATGAGAGTTTTGAGTTAAATCTATTCAAGTTCCCTTTGACGTTCCGATTAGTGTTTTAATGAGTAAGACTGAATCTTTGAATGAAAATACCTCAATCAAGGTTCCTATTATGTCATCAGACGATTTTAATGTATAAAGATTAAATCTTTGAAAGAAAATGAGAGTTTTCAGTTAAACTTATTCGAGTTCCCTTTGCCGTCACAATGAGTGTTTTAATAACTAAAAAGTGAATCTTTGAATGAAATTACCTCAATCAAGGTACGTATATGTCACTAGACCATTTTAATGTATAAAGATTGAAATACTGAATCTTTGAAAAAGGGTTAGAGTTTCTGAGTTTAACATATTCGAGGTCCCTTTGAAGTCGCGAAGAGTGGTTTTACTGCTAAAGATAGAATCTTTGTAAGAAAGTGAGTGTTTTGAGTTTAAAATATTCAGGTTCCCTGCGAAGTCGCAAAGAGTGTTTCAATGACTAAAGATTGAATCTTTGAATTAAAATGTCTCAATCAAGGAACCTATTATGTCATTTGACCTTTTTAATGAGAGTTTTGAATTAAGCTTATTAGAGTTCCTTTGACGTCCCGAAGAGTCTTGTAATGATGAAAGATTATATCTTTGAATGAAAATACCTCAATTAAGGTACCCATTATGTCAGTAGACCATTTTAATGTATAAAGATTAAGTCTTTGAAAGAAAATGTGAGTTTTGAGTTAAACTTATTCGAGTTCCCTTTGACATCACGAAGTGTGTTTTAATGAGTAAATACTGAATCTTTGAATGAAATTACATCATTCAACGGACCTATTATGTCAGTAGACCTTTTTAATGTATAAAGATTGAATCTTTGAAAGAAAATGAGAGCTTTGAGTTTAACTTATTCGAGTTCCCGATAAGCTTTAGAAGAGTGTTTTTTAGTGAGTAAATATTGTATCTTTGAATGAAACTACCTCAATAAGGGCACCTATTTTGTTACTAGACCATTTTAATGTCCAAAGATTTCTTTGACAGAAAATAAGTGTTTTTGAGTTAAACGTATTCGAGTTCCCTTTGACGTCACAAAGAGTGTTTTAATGAGTAAAGATGGAATCTTCGAATGAAATTACCTTAACCAAGGTTCCTATTATGTCATTAGAACTTTTTAACGTGTAAAAATTGAATCTTTGAAAGAAAATAAGAGTTTTGAGATCAACTTATTCGAGTTCCCTATGAAGTCACGGGTCAAGGCACCTATTATGTCACTTGATCTATTTATTGTATAATGATTGAATCTTTGAAAGAAAATGAGAGTTCTGAGTTCAACTTATTCGAGTTCCCTTTGACATCACGAAAAGTGTTTTAATGAGCAAAGATTGAATCTTTGAATGAAATGACCTCAGTCAAGGCACCTATTGTGTCACTGGACCTTTCAAATGTATGAAGATTCAATCTCTGAAAAAAACTGAGAGTTTTAAGTTTAACTTATTCGAGATCCCTATGAAGTCAGGGAGAGTGTTTTAATGAGTAAAGAATGAATCTTCGAATGAAAATACCTCAATTAAGGTACCTATTATGTCACTAGCACATTTCAATGTGTAAAGAATAAATCTTTGAAAGAAAATGAGAGTTTTCAGTTAAAATTATTTGAGTTCCTTTTGACGACACGAAGATGTTTTAATGAGTAAAGATAGAATCTTTGAAAGAAATTACCCTGATCATGGTACCTATTATGTCACTAGACCGTTTTAATGTATTAAGATTGAATCTTTGAAAGAAAATGAGAGTTTAGAATTTAGCTTATTCGAGTTCCCTTTGAAGTCGCGAAGAGTGTTTTTATGACTAAATATTGAATCTCTGAATGAAAATACCTCAATCAAGGTACCTATTGTGTCACTAGACCATTTTAATTTGCAAAGTTTAAATCTTCGATTGAAAATGCGAGTTTTGAGTTAAACTTATTCGAGTTCCCTTTGTCGTCACGAAGAGTGTTTTAATGATTAAAGATTGATTCCTTGAATGAAATTACCTCAATCACGGTACCTATTATGTCATTAGACCATTTTAATGTATCAACATTGGATCTTCGAAAGAAAAGGAGGGTTGTGAGTTAAACTTATTCGAGTTCCCTTTGACGTCCTGAAGTGTTTTTTAATGAGTAAAGATTGAATCTTTGAATGAAAATACCTCAATCAAGGTACCTATTATGTCACTAGACCATTTTGATGTTTAAAGATTAAATCTTTGAAAAAAAGTGCGAGTTTTGAGTTAAACTTATTCGAGTTCCCTTTGTCGTCACGAAGAGTGTTTTAATGAGCAATGATTGAATCTTTGAATGAAATTACCTCAATCAAAGTATCTATATGTCAGTAGACCATTTTAATGTATAAAGGTTGAAATATTGAATTACCTCAATCAAGGTACCAAATATGTCACTAGATCTATTTCATGTATAAAGATTGAATCTTTGAAAGAATGAGAGTTGTGAGTTAAACTTATTCGAGTTCCCCTTAACGACCTGAAGAGTGTTTTAGTGAGTAAAGATTGAATCTTTGAAAGAAAATACCTCAATCAAGGTACCTACTATGTCATTAACATTCTTAAGGTATAAAGATGAAAACTTTGAAGGAAAATGAGAGTTTTGAGTTAAATCTATTCAAGTTCCCTTTGACGTTCCGATTAGTATTTTAATGAGTAAGACTGAATTTTTGAATGAAAATACCTCAATCAAGGTTCCTATTATGTCACCAGACGATTTTAATGTATAAAGATTAAATCTTTGAAAGAAAATGAGAGTTTTCAGTTAAACTTATTCGAGTTCCCTTTGTCGTCACAATGAGTGTTTTAATAACTAAAAAGTGAATCTTTGAATGAAATTACCTCAATCAAGGTACGTATATGTCACTAAACCATTTTAATGTATAAAGATTGAAATACTGAATCTTTGAAAGGGGGTTAGAGTTTCTGAGTTTAACATATTCGAGGTCCCTTTGAAGTCGCGATGAGTGGTTTTACTACTAAAGATAGAATCTTTGTAAGAAAGTGAGTGTTTTGAGTTTAAAATATTCAGGTTCCCTGCGAAGTCGCAAAGAGTGTTTCAATGACTAAAGATTGAATCTTTGAATTAAAATGTCTCAATCAAGGAACCTACTATGTCATTTGACCTTTTTAATGAGAGTTTTGAATTAAGCTTATTAGAGTTCCTTTGACGTCCCGAAGAGTCTTGTAATGATGAAAGATTATATCTTTGAATGAAAATACCTTAATTAAGGCACCTATTATGTTAGCAGACCATTTTAATGTATAAAGATTAAGTCTTTGAAAGAAAATGTGAGTTTTGAGTTAAACTTATTCGAGTTCCCTTTGACATCACGAAGAGTGTTTTAATGAGTAAATACTGAATCTTTGAATGAAATTACATCATTCAACGGACCTATTATGTCAGTAGACCTTTTTAATGTATAAAGATTGAATCTTTGAAAGAAAATGAGAGCTTTGAGTTAAACTTATTCGAGTTCCCGATAAGCTTGAGAAGAGTGTTTTTAAGTGAGTAAAGATTGTATCTTTGAATGAAACTACCTCAATAAGGGCACCTATTTTGTTACTAGACCATTTTAATGTCCAAAGATTTCTTTGACAGAAAATAAGAGTTTTTGAGTTAAACGTATTCGAGTTCCCTTTGACGTCACAAAGAGTGTTTTAATGAGTAAAGATGGAATCTTCGAATGAAATTACCTTAATCAAGGTTCCTATTATGTCATTAGAACTTTTTAACGTGTAAAAATTGAATCTTTGAAAGAAAATAAGAGTTTTGAGATCAACTTATTCGAGTTCCTATGAAGTCATGGGTCAAGGCACCTATTATGTCACTAGATCTATTTATTGTATAATGATTGAATCTTTGAAAGAAAATGAGAGTTTTGAGTTTAACTTATTCGAGTTCCTTTGACATCACGAAAAGTGTTTTAATGAGCAAAGATTGAATCTTTGAATGAAATGACCTCAATCAAGGCACCTATTGTGTCACTGGACCTTTCAAATGTATGAAGATTCAATCTCTGAAAAAAACTGAGAGTTTTAAGTTTAACTTATTCGAGATCCCTATGAAGTCGCGGAGAGTGTTTTAATGAGTAAAGAATGAATCTTCGAATGAAAATACCTCAATTAAGGTACCTATTATGTCACTAGCCCATTTCAATGTGTAAAGAATAAATCTTTGAAAGAAAATGAGAGTTTTCAGTTAAAATTATTTGAGTTCCCTTTGACGACACGAAGAGCGTTTTAATGAGTAAAGATAGAATCTTTGAAAGAAATTACCCTGATCATGGTACCTATTATGTCACTAGACCGTTTTAATGTATTAAGATTGAATCTTTGAAAAAAAATGAGAGTTTAGAATTTAGCTTATTCGAGTTCCCTTTGAAGTCGCGAAGAGTGTTTTTATGACTAAATATTGAATCTCTGAATGAAAATACCTCAATCAAGGTACCTATTATGTCACCAGACCATTTTAATTTGCAAAGTTTAAATCTTCGTTTGAAAATGCGAGTTTTGAGTTAAACTTATTCGAGTTCCCTTTGTCGTCACGAAGAGTGTTTTAATGATTAATGATTGATTCCTTGAATGAAATTACCTCAATCACGGTACCTATTATGTCACTAGACCATTTTAATGTATCAAGATTAGATCTTCGAAAGAAAAGGAGGGTTGTGAGTTAAACTTATTCGAGTTCCCTTTGACGTCCTAAAGAGTGTTTTAATGAGTAAAGATTGAATCTTTGAATGAAAATACCTCAATCAAGGTACCTATTATGTCACTAGACCATTTTGATGTTTAAAGATTAAATCTTTGAAGAAAAGTGCGAGTTTTGAGTTAAACTTATTCGAGTTCCCTTAGTCGTCAAGAAGAGTGTTTTAATGAGCAATGATTGAATCTTTGAATGAAATTACCTCAATCAAAGTATCTATATGTCAGTAGACCATTTTAATGTATAAAGGTTGAAATATTGAATTACCTCAATCAAGGTACCAATTATGTCACTAGATCTATTTCATGTATAAAGATTGAATCTTTGAAAGAATGAGAGTTGTGAGTTAAACTTATTCGAGTTCCCCTTAACGACCTGAAGAGTGTTTTAATGAGTAAAGATTGAATCTTTGAAAGAAAATACCTCAATCAAGGTACCTACTGTGTCACTAACATTCTTAAGGTATAAAGATGAAAACTTTGAAGGAAAATGAGAGTTTTGAGTTAAATCTATTCAAGTTCCCTTTGACGTTCCGATTAGTGTTTTAATGGGTAAGACTGAATCATTGAATGAAAATACCTCAATCAAGGTTCCTATTATGTCTCCAGACGATTTTAATGTATAAAGATTAAATCTTTGAAAGAAAATTAAGTTTTCAGTTAAACTTATTCGAGTTCCCTTTGTCGTCACAATGAGTGTTTTAATAACTAAAAAGTGAATCTTTGAATGAAATTACCTCAATCAAGGTACGTATATGTCACTAGACCATTTTAATGTATAAAGATTGAAATACTGAATCTTTGAAAGAGGGTTAGAGTTTCTGAGTTTAACATATTCGAGGTCCCTTTGAAGTCGCGAAGAGTGGTTTTACTGCTAAAGATAGAATCTTTGTAAGAAAGTGAGAGTTTTGAGTTTAAAATATTCAGGTTCCCTGCGAAGTCGCAAAGAGTGTTTGAATGACTAAAGATTGAATCTTTGAATTAAAATGTCTCAATCAAGGAACCTATTATGTCATTTGACCTTTTTAATGAGAGTTTTGAATTAAGCTTATTAGAGTTCCTTTGACGTCCCGAAGAGTCTTATAATGATGAAAGAATATATCTGTGAATGAAAATACCTCAATTAAGGTACCTATTATGTCAGTAGACCATTTTAATGTATAAAGATTAAGTCTTTGAAAGAAAATGTGAGTTTTGAGTCAAACTTATTCGAGTTCCCTTTGACATCACGAAGAGTGTTTTAATGAGTAAATACTGAATCTTTGAACGAAATTACATCATTCAACGGACCTATTATGTCAGTAGACCTTTTTAATGTATAAAGATTGAATCTTTGAAAGAAAATGAGAGCTTTGAGTTTAACTTATTCGAGTTCCCGATAAGCTTGAGAAGAGTGTTTTTTAGTGAGTAAAGATTGTATCTTTGAATGAAACTACCTCAATAAGGGCACCTATTTTGTTACTAGACCATTTTAATGTCCAAAGATTTCTTTGACAGAAAATAAGAGTTTTTGAGTTAAACGTATTCGAGTTCCCTTTGACGTCACAAAGAGTGTTTTAATGAGTAAAGATGGAATCTTCGAATGAAATTACCTTAATCAAGGTTCCTATTATGTCATTAGAACTTTTTAACGTGTAAAAATTGAATCTTTGAAAGAAAATAAGTGTTTTGAGATCAACTTATTCGAGTTATTTATGAAGTCACGGGTCAAGGCACCTATTATGTCACTAGATCTATTTATTGTATAATGATTGAATCTTTGAAAGAAAATGAGAGTTTTGAGTTCAACTTATTCGAGTTCCCTTTGACATCACGAAAAGTGTTTTAATGAGCAAAGATTGAATCTCTGAATGAAATGACCTCAATCAAGGCACCTATTGTGTCACTGGACCTTTCAAATGTATGAAGATTCAATCTCTGAAAAAAACTGAGAGTTTTAAGTTTAACTTATTCGAGATCCCTATGAAGTCACGGAGAGTGTTTTAACGAGTAAAGAATGAATCTCCGAATGAAAATACATCAATTAAGGTACCTATTATGTCACTAGCCCATTTCAATGTGTAAAGAATAAATCTTTGAAAGAAAATGAGAGTTTTTAGTTAAAATTATTTGAGTTCCCTTTGACGACACGAAGAGTGTTTTATTGAGGAAAGATAGAATCTTTGAAAGAAATTACCCTGATCATGGTACCTATTATGTCATTAGACCGTTTTAATGTATTAAGATTGAATCTTTGAAAGAAAATGAGAGTTTAGAATTTAGTTTATTTGAGTTCCCTTTGAAGTCGCGAAGAGTGTTTTTATGACTAAATATTGAATCTCTGAATGAAAATACCTCAATCAAGGTACCTATTATGTCACTGGACCATTTTAATTTGCAAAGTTTAAATCTTCGATTGAAAATGCGAGTTTTGAGTTAAACTTATTCGAGTTCCCTTTGTCGTCACGAAGAGTGTTTTAATGATTAAAGATTGATTCCTTGAATGAAATTACCTCAATCACGGTACCTATTATGTCACTAGACCATTTTAATGTATCAAGATTGGATCTTCGAAAGAAAAGGAGGGTTGTGAGTTAAACTTATTCGAGTTCCCATTGACGTCCTGAAGAGTGTTTTAATGAGTAAATATTGAATCTTTGAATGAAAATACCTCAATCAAGGTACCTATTATGTCACAAGACCATTTTGATGTTTAAATATTAAATCTTTGAAAAAAAGTGCGAGTTTTGAGTTAAACTTAGTCGAGTTCCCTTTGTCGTCACGAAGAGTGTTTTAATGAGCAATGATTGAATCTTTGAATGAAATTACCTCAATCAAAGTATCTATATGTCAATAGACCATTTTAATGTATAAAGGTTGAAATATTGAATTACCTCAATCAAGGTACCAATTATGTCACTAGATCTATTTCATGTATAAAGATTGAATCTTTGAAAGAATGAGAGTTGTGAGTGAAACTTATTCGAGTTCCCCTTAACGACCTGAAGAGTGTTTTAGTGAGTAAAGATTGAATCTTTGAAAGAAAATACCTCAATTAAGGTACCTACTGTGTCACTAACATTCTTAAGGTATAAAGATGAAAACTTTGAAGGAAAATGAGAGTTTTGAGTTAAATCTATTCAAGTTCCCTTTGACGTTCCGATTAGTGTTTTAATGGGTAAGACTGAATCTTTGAATGAAAATACCTCAATCAAGGTTCCTATTATGTCACCAGACGATTTTAATGTATAAAGATTAAATCTTTGAATGAAAATGAGAGTTTTCAGTTAAACTTATTCGAGTTCCCTTTGTCGTCACAATGAGTGTTTTAATAACTAAAAAGTGAATCTTTGAATGAAATTAACTCAAGCAAGGTACGTATATGTCACTAAACCACTTTAATGTATAAAGATTGAAATACTGAATCTTTGAAAGAGGGTTAGAGTTTCTGAGTTTAACATATTCGAGGTCCCTTTGAAGTCGCGAAGAGTGGTTTTACTGCTAAAGATAGAATCTTTGTAAGAAAGTGAGTGTTTTGAGTTTAAAATATTCAGGTTCCCTGCGAAGTCGCAAAGAGTGTTTCAATGACTAAAGATTGAATCTTTGAATTAAAATGTCTCAATCAAGGAACCTATTATGTCATTTGACCTTTTTAATGAGAGTTTTGAATTAAGCTTATTAGAGTTCCTTTGACGTCCCGAAGAGTCTTGTAATGATGAAAGATTATATCTTTGAATGAAAATACCTCAATTAAGGCACCTATTATGTCAGTAGACCATTTTAATGTATAAAGATTAAGTCTTTGAAAGAAAATGTGAGTTTTGAGTTAAACTTATTCGAGTTCCCTTTGACATCACGAAGAGTGTTTTAATGAGTAAATACTGAATCTTTGAATGAAATTACATCATTCAACGGACATATTATGTCAGGAGACCTTTTTAATGTATAAAGATTGAATATTTGAAAGAAAATGAGAGCTTTGAGTTTAACTTATTCGAGTTCCCGATAAGGTTGAGAAGGGTGTTTTTTAGTGAGTAAAGATTGTATCTTTGAATAAAACTACCTCAATAAGGGCACCTATTTTGTTACTAGACCATTTTAATGTCCAAAGATTTCTTTGACAAAAAATAAGAGTTTTTGAGTTAAACGTATTCGAGTTCCCTTTGACGTCACAAAGAGTGTTTTAATGAGTAAAGATGGAATCTTCGAATGAAATTACCTTAATCAAGGTTCCTATTATGTCATTAGAACTTTTTAACGTGTAAAAATTGAATCTTTGAAAGAAAATAAGAGTTTTGAGATCAACTTATTCGAGTTCCCTATGAAGTCACGGGTCAAGGCACCTATTATGTCACTAGATCTATTTATTGTATAATGATTGAATCTTTGAAAGAAAATGAGAGTTTTGAGTTCAACTTATTCGAGTTCCCTTTGACATCACGAAAAGTGTTTTAATGAGCAAAGATTGAATCTTTAAATGAAATGACCTCAATCAAGGCACCTACTGTGTCTCTGGACCTTTCAAATGTATGAAGATTCAATCTCTGAAAAAAACTGAGAGTTTTAAGTTTAACTTATCCGAGATACCTATGAAGTCACGGAGAGTATTTTAATGAGTAAAGAATGAATCTTCGAATGAAAATACCTCAATTAAGGTACCTATTATGTCACTAGCCCATTTCAATGTGTAAAGAATAAATCTTTGAAAGAAAATGAGAGTTTTCAGTTAAAATTATTTGAGTTCCCTTTGACGACACGAAGAGTGTTTTAATGAGTAAAGATAGAATCTTTGAAAGAAATTACCCTGATCATGGTACCTATTATGTCACTAGACCGTTTTAATGTATTAAGATTGAATCTTTGAAAGAAAATGAGAGTTTAGAATTTAGCTTATTCGAGTTCCCTTTGAAGTCGCGAAGAGTGTTTTTATGACTAAATATTGAATCTCTGAATGAAAATACCTCAATCAAGGTACCTATTATGTCACTAGACCATTTTAATTTGCAAAGTTTAAATCTTCGATTGAAAATGCGAGTTTTGAGTTAAACTTATTCGAGTTCCCTTTGTCGTCACGAAGAGTGTTTTAATGATTAAAGATTGATTCCTTGAATGAAATTACCTCAATCACGGTACCTATTATGTCACTAGACCATTTTAATGTATCAAGATTGGATCTTCGAAAGAAAAGGAGGGTTGTGAGTTAAACTTATTCGAGTTCCCTTTGACGTCCTGAAGAGTGTTTTAATGAGTAAAGATTGAATCTTTGAATGAAAATATCTCAATCAAGGTACCTATTATGTCACTAGACCATTTTGATGTTTAAAGATTAAATCTTTGAAAAAAAGTACGAGTTTTGAGTTAAACTTATTCGAGTTCCCTTTGTCGTCACGAAGAGTGTTTTAATGAGCAATGATTGAATCTTTGAATGAAATTACCTCAATCAAAGTATCTATATGTCAGTATACCATTTTAATGTATAAAGGTTGAAATATTGAATTACCTCAATCAAGGTACCAATTATGTCACTAGATCTATTTCATGTATAAAGATTGAATCTTTGAAAGAATGAGAGTTGTGAGTTAAACTTATTCGAGCTCCCCTTAACGACCTGAAGAGTGTTTTATTGAGTAAAGATTGAATCTTTAAAAGAAAATACCTCAATCAAGGTACCTACTGTGTCACTAACATTCTTAAGGTATAAAGATGAAAACTTTGAAGGAAGATGAGAGTTTTGAGTTAAATCTATTCAAGTTCCCTTTGACGTTCCGATTAGTGTTTTAATGAGTAAGACTGAATCTTTGAATGAAAATACCTCAATCAAGGTTCCTATTATGTCACCAGACGATTTTAATGTATAAAGATTAAATCTTTGAAAGAAAATGAGAGTTTTCAGTTAAACTTATTCGAGTTCCCTTTGTCGTCACAATGAGTGTTTTAATAACTAAAAAGTGAATCTTTGAATGAAATTATCTCAATCAAGGTACGTATATGTCACTAGACCATTTTAATGTATAAAGATTGAAATACTGAATCTTTGAAAGAGGGTCAGAGTTTCTGAGTTTAACATATTCGAGGTCCCTTTGAAGTCGCGAAGAGTGGTTTTACTGCTAAAGATAGAATCTTTGTAAGAAAGTGAGAGTTTTGAGTTTAAAATATTCAGGTTCCCTGCGAAGTCGCAAAGAGTGTTTCAATGACTAAAGATTGAATCTTTGAATTAAAATGTCTCAATCAAGGAACCTATTATGTCATTTGACCTTTTTAATGAGAGTTTTGAATTAAGCTTATTAGAGTTCCTTTGACGTCCCGAAGAGTCTTGTAATGATGAAAGATTATATCTTTGAATGAAAATACCTCAATTAAGGCACCTATTATGTCAGTAGACCATTTTAATGTATAAAGATTAAGTCTTTGAAAGAAAATGTGAGTTTTGAGTTAAACTTATTCGAGTTCCCTTTGACATCACGAAGAGTGTTTTAATGAGTAAATACTGAATCTTTGAATGAAATTACATCATTCAATGGACCTATTATGTCAGTAGACCTTTTTAATGTATAAAGATTGAATCTTTGAAAGAAAATGAGAGCTTTGAGTTTAACTTATTCGAGTTCCCGATAAGGTTGAGAAGAGTGTTTTTTAGTGAGTAAAGATTGTATCTTTGAATAAAACTACCTCAATAAGGGCACCTATTTTGTTACTAGACCATTTTAATGTCCAAAGATTTCTTTGACAGAAAATAAGAGTTTTTGAGTTAAACGTATTCGAGTTCCCTTTGACGTCACAAAGAGTGTTTTAATGAGTAAAGATGGAATCTTCGAATGAAATTACCTTAATCAAGGTTCCTATTATGTCATTAGAACTTTTTAACGTGTAAAAATTGAATCTTTGAAAGAAAATAAGAGTTTTGAGATCAACTTATTCGAGTTCCCTATGAAGTCACGGGTCAAGGCACCTATTATGTCACTAGATCTATTTCATGTATAAAGATTGAATCTTTGAAAGAATGAGAGTTGTGAGTTCAACTTATTCAAGTTCCTCTTAACG
Source organism: Cornus florida (assembly GCF_030987335.1). Taxonomy (NCBI): domain Eukaryota; kingdom Viridiplantae; phylum Streptophyta; class Magnoliopsida; order Cornales; family Cornaceae; genus Cornus; species Cornus florida. The sequence goes on along the minus strand of NW_026775577.1, from coordinate 66,352,637 downwards.
ACCTGAAGAGTGTTTTAGTGAGTAAAGACTGAATCTTTGAAAGAAAATACCTCAATCCAGGTACCAACTGTGTCACTAACATTCTTAAGGTATAAAGATGAAAACTTTGAAGGAAAATGAGAGTTTTGAGTTAAATCTATTCAAGTTCCCTTTGACGTTCCGATTAGTGTTTTAATGAGTAAGACTGAATCTTTGATTGAAAATACCTCAATCAAGGTTCCTATTATGTCACCAGACGATTTTAATGTATAAAGATTAAATCTTTGAAAGAAAATGAGAATTTTCAGTTAAACTTATTCGAGTTTCCTTTGTCGTCACAATGAGTGTTTTAATAACTAAAAAGTGAATCATTGAATGAAATTACCTCAATCAGGGTACGTATATGTGACTAGACCATTTTAATGTATAAAGATTTAAATACTGAATCTTTGAAAGAGGGTTAGAGTTTCTGAGTTTAACATATTCGAGGTCCCTTTGAAGTCGCGAAGAGTGGTTTTACTGCTAAAGATAGAATCTTTGTAATAAAGTGAGAGTTTTGAGTTTAAAATATTCAGGTTCCCTGCGAAGTCGCAAAGAGTGTTTCAATGACTAAAGATTGAATCTTTGAATTAAAATGTCTCAATCAAGGAACCTATTATGTCATTTGACCTTTTTAATGAGAGTTTTGAATTAAGCTTATTAGAGTTCCTTTGACGTCCCGAAGAGTCTTGTAATGATGAAAGATTATATCTTTGAATGAAAATACCTCAATTAAGGTACCTATTATGTCAGTAGACCATTTTAATGTATAAAGATTAAGTCTTTGAAAGAAAATGTGAGTTTTGAGTTAAACATATTCGAGTTCCCTTTGACATCACGAAGAGTGTTTTAATGAGTAAATACTGAATCTTTGAATGAAATTACATCATTCGACGGACCTATTATGTCAGTAGACCTTTCTAATGTATAAAGATTGAATCTTTGAAAGAAAATGAGAGCTTTGAGTTTAACTTATTCGAGTTCCCGATAAGCTTGAGAAGTGTGTTTTTTAGTGAGTAAAGATTGTATCTTTGAATGAAGTAACCTCAATAAGGGCACCTATTTTGTTACTAGACCATTTTAATGTCCAAAGATTTCTTCGACAGAAATAAGAGTTTTTGTGTTAAACGTATTCGAGTTCCCTTTGACGTCACAAAGAGTGTTTTAATGAGTAAAGATGGAATCTTCGAATGAAATTACCTTAATCAAGGTTCCTATTATGTCCTTAGAACTTTTTAACGTGTAAAAATTGAATCTTTGAATGAAAATAAGAGTTTTGAGATCAACTTATTCGAGTTCCCTATGAAGTCACGGGTCAAGGCACCTATTATGTCACTAGATCTATTTATTGTATAAGGATTGAATCTTTGAAAGAAAATGAGAGTTTTGAGTTCAACTTATTCGAGTTCCCTTTGACATCACGAAAAGTGTTTTAATGAGCAAAGATTGAATCTTTGAATGAAATGACCTCAATCAAGGCACCTATTGTGTCACTGGACCTTTCAAATGTATGAAGATTCAATCTCTGAAAAAAACTGAGAGTTTTAAGTTTAACTTATTCGAGATCCCTATGAAGTCACGGAGAGTGTTTTAATGAGTAAAGAATGATTCTTCGAATGAAAATATCTCAATTAAGGTACCTATTATGTCACTAGCCCATTTCAGTGTGTAAAGAATAAATCTTTGAAAGAAAATGAGAGTTTTCAGTTAAAATTATTTGAGTTCCCTTTGGCGACACGAAGAGTGTTTTAATGAGTAAAGATAGAATCTTTGAAAGAAATTACCCTGATCATGGTACCTATTATGTCACTAGACCGTTTTAATGTATTAAGATTGAATCTTTGAAAGAAAATGAGAGTTTAGAATTTAGCTTATTCGAGTTCCCTTTGAAGTCGCGAAGAGTGTTTTTATGACTAAATATTGAATCTCTGAATGAAAATACCTCAATCAAGGTACCTATTATATCACTAGACCATTTTAATTTGCAAAGTTTACATCTTCGATTGAAAATGCGAGTTTTGAGTTAAACTTATTCGAGTTCCCTTTGTCGTCATGAAGAGTGTTTTAATGATTAAAGATTGATTCCTTGAATGAAATTACCTCAATCACGGTACCTATTATGTCACTAGACCATTTTAATGTATCAAGATTGGATCTTCGAAAGAAAAGGAGGGTTGTGAGTTAAACTTATTCGAGTTCCCTTTGACGTCCTGAAGAGTGTTTTAATGAGTAAAGATTGAATCTTTGAATGAAAATACCTCAATCAAGGTACCTATTATGTCACTAGACCATTTTGATGTTTAAAGATTAAATCTTTGAAAAAAAGTGCGAGTTTTGAGTTAAACTTATTCGAGTTCCCTTTGTCGTCACGAAGAGTGTTTTAATGAGCAATGATTGAATCTGTGAATGAAATTACCTCAATCAAAGTATCTATATGTCAGTATACCATTTTAATGTATAAAGGTTGAAATATTGAATTACCTCAATCAAGGTACCAATTATGTCACTAGATCTATTTCATGTATAAAGATTGAATCTCTGAAAGAATGAGAGTTGTGAGTTAAACTTATTCGAGCTCCCCTTAACGACCTGAAGAGTGTTTTATTGAGTAAAGATTGAATCTTTAAAAGAAAATACCTCAATCAAGGTACCTACTGTGTCACTAACATTCTTAAGGTATAAAGATGAAAACTTTGAAGGAAGATGAGAGTTTTGAGTTAAATCTATTCAAGTTCCCTTTGACGTTCCGATTAGTGTTTTAATGAGTAAGACTGAATCTTTGAATGAAAATACCTCAATCAAGGTTCCTATTATGTCACCAGACGATTTTAATGTATAAAGATTAAATCTTTGAAAGAAAATGAGAGTTTTCAGTTAAACTTATTCGAGTTCCCTTTGTCGTCACAATGAGTGTTTTAATAACTAAAAAGTGAATCTTTGAATGAAATTACCTCAATCAAGGTACGTATATGTCACTAGACCATTTTAATGTATAAAGATTCAAATACTGAATCTTTGAAAGAGGGTTAGAGTTTCTGAGTTTAACATATTCGAGGTCCCTTTGAAGTCGCGAAGAGTGGTTTTACTGCTAAAAATAGAATCTTTGTAAGAAAGTGAGAGTTTTGAGTTTACAATATTCAGGTTCCCTGCGAAGTCGCAAAGAGTGTTTTAATGACTAAAGATTGAATCTTTAAATTAAAATGTCTCAATCAAGGAACCTATTATGTCATTTGACCTTTTTAATGAGACTTTTGATTTAAGCTTATTAGATTTCCTTTGACGTCCCGAAGAGTCTTGTAATGATGAAAGATTATATCTTCGAATGAAAATACCTCAATTAAGGCACCTATTATGTCAGTAGACCATTTTAATGTATAAAGATTAAGTCTTTGAAAGAAAATGTGAGTTTTGAGTTAAACTTATTCGAGTTCCCTTTGACATCGCGAAGAGTGTTTTAGTGAGTAAATACTGAATCTTTGAATGAAATTACATCATTCAACGGACCTATTATGTCAGTAGACCTTTTTAATGTATAAAGATTGAATCTTTGAAAGAAAATGAGAGCTTTGAGTTTAACTTATTCGAGTTCCCGATAAGGTTGGGGAGAGTGTTTTTTAGTGAGTAAAGATTGTATCTTTGATTCAAACTACCTCAATAAGGGCACCTATTTTGTTACTAGACCATTTTAATGTCCAAAGATTTCTTCGACAGAAATAAGAGTTTTGTGTTAAACGTATTCGAGTTCCCTTTGACGTCACAAAGAGTGTTTTAATGAGTAAAGATGGAATCTTCGAATGAAATAACCTTAATCAAGGTTCCTATCATGTCCTTAGAACTTTTTAACGTGTAAAAATTGAATCTTTGAAAGAAAATAAGAGTTTTGAAATCAACTTATTCGAGTTCCCTATGAAGTCACGGGTCAAGGCACCTATTATGTCAATAGATCTATTTATTGTATAATGATTGAATCTTTGAAAGAAAATGAGAGTTTTGAGTTCAACTTATTCGAGTTCTCTTTGACATCACGAAAAGTGTTTTAATGAGCAAAGATTGAATCTTTGAATGAAATGACCTCAATCAAGGCACCTATTGTGTCACTGGACCTTTCAAATGTATGAAGATTCAATCTCTGAAAAAAACTGAGAGTTTTAAGTTTAACTTATTCGAGATCCCTATGAAGTCATGGAGAGTGTTTTAATGAGTAAAGAATGAATTTTCTAATGAAAATACCTCAATTAAGGTACCTATTATGTCACTAGCCCATTTCAATGAGTAAAGAATAAATCTTTGAAAGAAAATGAGAGTTTTCAGTTAAAATTATTTGAGTTCGCTTTGACGACACGAAGAGTGTTTTAATGAGTAAAGATAGAATCTTTGAAAGAAATTACCCTGATCATGGTACCTATTATGTCACTAGACCGTTTTAATGTATTAACATTGAATCTTTGAAAGAAAATGAGAGTTTAGAATTTAGCTTATTCGAGTTCCCTTTGAAGTCGCGAAGAGTGTTTTTATGACTAAATACTGAATCTCTGAATGAAAATACCTCAATCAAGGTACCTATTATGTCACTAGACCATTTTAATTTGCAAAGTTTAAATCTTCGATTGAAAATGCGAGTTTTGAGTTAAACTTATTCGAGTTCCCTTTGTCGTCACGAAGAGTGTTTTAATGATTAAAGATTGATTCCTTGAATGAAATTACCTCAATCACGGTACCTATTATGTCACTAGACCATTTTAATGTATCAAGATTGGATCTTCGAAAGAAAATGAGGGTTGTGAGTTAAACTTATTCGAGTTCCCTTTGACGTCCTGAAGAGTGTTTTAATGAGTAAAGATTGAATCTTTGAATGAAAATACCTCAATCAAGGTACCTATTATGTCACTAGACCATTTTGATGTTTAAAGATCAAATCTTTGAAAAAAAGTGCGAGTTTTGAGTTAAACTTATTCGAGTTCCCTTTGTCGTCACGAAGAGTGTTTTAATGAGCAATGATTCAATCTTTGAATGAAATTACCTCAATCAAAGTATCTATATGTCAGTATACCATTTTAATGTATAAAGGTTGAAATATTGAATTACCTCAATCAAGGTACCAATTATGTCACTAGATCTATTTCACGTATAAAGATTGAATCTTTGAAAGAATGAGAGTTGTGAGTTAAACTTATTCGAGTTCCCCTTAAGGACCTGAAGAGTGTTTTAGTGAGTAAAGATTGAATCTTTGAAAGAAAATACCTCAATCAAGGTACCTACTGTGTCACTAACATTCTTAAGGTATAAAGATGAAAACTTTGAAGGAAAATGAGAGTTTTGAGTTAAATCTATTCAAGGTCCCTTTGACGTTCCGATTACTGTTTTAATGAGTAAGACTGAATCTTTGAATGAAAATACCTCAATCAAGGTTCCTATTATGTCACCAGACGATTTTAATGTATAAAGATTAAATCTTTGAAAGAAAATGAAGGTTTTCAGTTAAACTTATTCGAGTTCCCTTTGTCGTCACAATGAGTGTTTTAATAACTAAAAAGTGAATCTTTGAATGAAATTACCTCAATCAAGGTACGTATATGTCACTAGACCATTTTAATGTATAAAGATTGAAATACTGAATCTTTGAAAGAGGGTTAGAGTTTCTGAGTTTAACATATTCGAGGTCTCTTTGAAGTCGCAAAGAGTGGTTTTACTGCTAAAGATATAATCTTTGTAAGAAAGTGAGAGTTTTGAGTTTAAAATATTCAGGTTCCCTGCGAAGTCGCAAAGAGTGTTTCAATGACTAAAGATTGAATCTTTGAATTAAAATGTCTCAATCAATTAACCTATTATGTCATTTGACCTTTTTAATGAGAGTTTTGAATTAAGCTTATTAGAGTTCCTTTGACGTCCCGAAGAGTCTTGTAATGATGAAAGATTATATCTTTGAATGAAAATACCTCAATTAAGGCACCTATTATGTCAGTAGACCATTTTAATGTATAAAGATTATGTCTTTGAAAGAAAATGTGAGTTTTGAATTAAACTTATTCGAGTTCCCTTGGACATCACGAAGAGTGTTTTAAAGAGTAAATACTGAATCTTTGAATGAAATTACATCATTCAATGGACCTATTATGTCAGTAGACCTTTCTAATGTATAAAGATTGAATCTTTGAAAGAAAATGAGAGCTTTGAGTTTAACTTATTCGAGTTCCCGATAAGCTTGAGAAGAGTGTTTTTTAATGAGTAAAGATTGTATCTTTGAATGAAACTACCTCAATAAGGGCACCTATTTTGTTACTAGACCATTTTAATGTCCAAAGATTTCTTTGACGGAAAATAAGAGTTTTTGAGTTAAACGTATTCGAGTTCCCTTTGACGTCACAAAGAGTGTTTTAATGAGTAAAGATGGAATCTTCGAATGAAATTACCTTGATCAAGGTTCCTATTATGTTATTAGAACTTTTTAACGTGTAAAAATTGAATCTTTGAAAGAAAATAAGAGTTTTGAGATCAACTTATTCGAGTTCCCTATGAAGTCACGGGTCAGGGCACCTATTATGTCACTAGATCTATTTATTGTATAATGATTGATTCTTTGAAAGAAAATGAGAGTTTTGAGTTCAACTTATTCGAGTTCCCTTTGACATCACGAAAAGTGTTTTAATGAGCAAAGATTGAATCTTTGAATGAAATGACCTCAATTGAGGCACCTATTGTGTCACTGGACCTTTCATATGTATGAAGATTCAATCTCTGAAAAAAACTGAGAGTTTTAAGTTTAACTTATTCGAGATCCCTATGAAGTCACGGAGAGTGTTTTAATGAGTAAAGAATGAATCTTCGAATGAAAATACCTTAATTAAGGTACCTATTATGTCACTAGCCCATTTCAATGTGTAAAGAATAAATCTTTGAAAGAAAATGAAAGTTTTCAGTTAAAATTATTTGAGTTCCCTTTGACGACACGAAGAGTGTTTTAATGAGTAAAGATAGAATCTTTGAAAGAAATTACCCTCATCATGGTACCTATTATGTCACTAGACCGTTTTAATGTATTAACATTGAATCTTTGAAAGAAAATGAGAGTTTAGAATTTAGCTTATTCGAGTTCCCTTTGAAGTCGCGAAGAGTGTTTTTATGACTAAATATTGAATCTCTGAATGAAAATACCTCAATCAAGGTACCTATTATGTCACTAGACCATTTTAATTTGCAAAGTTTAAATCTTCGATTGAAAATGCGAGTTTTGAGTTAAACTTATTTGAGTTCCCTTTGTCGTCACGAAGAGTGTTTTAATGATTAAAGATTGATTCCTTGAATGAAATTACCTCAATCACGGTACCTATTATGTCACTAGACCATTTTAATGTATCAAGATTGGATCTTCGAAAGAAAAGGAGGGTTGTGAGTTAAACTTATTCGAGTTCCCTTTGACGTCCCGAAGAGTGTTTTAATGAGTAAAGATTGAATCTTTGAATGAAAATACCTCAATCAAGGTACCTATTATGTCACTAGACCATTTTGATGTTTAAAGATTAAATCTTTGAAAAAAAGTGCGAGTTTTGAGTTAAACTTATTCGAGTTCCCTTTGTCGTCACGAAGAGTGTTTTAATGAGCAATGATTGAATCTTTGAATGAAATTACCTCAATCAAAGTATCTATATGTCAGTAGACCATTTTAATGTATAAAGGTTGAAATATTGAATTACCTCAATCAAGGTACCAATTATGTCACTAGATCTATTTCATGTATAAAGATTGAATCTTCGAAAGAATGAGAGTTGTGAGTTAAACTTATTCGAGTTCCCCATAACGACCTGAAGAGTGTTTTAGTGAGTAAAGATTGAATCTTTGAAAGAAAATACCTCAATCAAGGTACTTACTGTGTCACTAACATTCTTAAGGTATAAAGATGAAAACTTTGAAGGAAAATGAGAGTTTTGAGTTAAATCTATTCAAGTTCCCTTTGACGTTCCGATTAGTGTTTTAATGAGTAAGACTAAATCTTTGAATGAAAATACCTCAATCAAGGTTAATATTATGTCACCAGACGATTTTAATGTATAAAGATTAAATCTTTGAAAGAAAATGAGAGTTTTCAGTTAAACTTATTCGAGTTCCCTTTGTCGTCACAATGAGTGTTTTAATAACTAAAAAGTGAATCTTTGAATGAAATTACCTCCACCAAAGTACGTATATTTCACTAGACCATTTTAATCTATAAAGATTGAAATACTGAATCTTTGAAAGAGGGTTAGAGTTTCTGAGTTTAACATATTCGTGGTCCCTTTGAAGTCGCGAAGAGTGGTTTTACTGCTAAAGATAGAATCTTTGTAAGAAAGTGAGAGTTTTGAGTTTAAAATATTCAGGTTCCCTGCGAAGTCGCAAAGATTGAATCTTTGAATTAAAATGTCTCAATCAAGGAACCAATTATATCATTTGACCTTTTTAATGAGAGTTTTGAATTAAGCTTATTAGAGTTCCTTTGACGTCCCGAAGAGTCTTGTAATGATGAAAGATTATATCTTTGAATGAAAATACCTCAATTAAGGTACCTATTATGTCAGTAGACCATTTTAATGTATAAAGATTAAGTCTTTGAAAGAAAATGTGAGTTTTGAGTTAAACTTATTCGAGTTCCCATTGACATCACGAAGAGTGTTTTAATGAGTAAATACTAAATATTTGAATGAAATTACACCATTGAACGGACCTATTATGTCAGTAGACCGTTTTAATGTATAAAGATTGAATCTTTGAAAGAAAATGAGAGCTTTGAGTTTAACTTATTCGAGTTCCCGATAAGCTTGAGAAGAGTGTTTTTTAGTGAGTAAAGATTGTATCTTTGAATGAAACTACCTCAATAAGGGCACCTATTTTGTTACTAGACCATTTTAATGTCCAAAGATTTCTTTGACAGAAAATAAGAGTTTTTGAGTTAAACGTATTCGAGTTCCCTTTGACGTCACAAAGAGTGTTTTAATGAGTAAAGATGGAATCTTCGAATGAAATTACCTTAATCAAGGTTCCTATTATGTCATTAGAACTTTTTAACGTGTAAAAATTGAATCTCTGAAAGAAAATAAGAGTTTTGAGATCAACTTATTCGAGTTCCCTATGAAGTCACGGGTCAAGGCACCTATTATGTCACTAGATCTATTTATTGTATAATGATTGAATCTTTGAAAGATAATGAGAGTTTTGAGTTCAACTTATTCGAGTTCCCTTTGACATCACGAAAAGTGTTTTAATGAGCAAAGATTGAATCTTTGAATGAAATGACCTCAATCGAGGCACCTATTGTGTCACTGGACCGTTCAAATGTATGAAGATTCAATCTCTGAAAAAAACTGAGAGTTTTAAGTTTAACTTATTCGAGATCCCTATGAAGTCACGGAGAGTGTTTTAATGAGTAAAGATTGAATCTTTGAAAGAAATTACCCTGATCATGGTACCTATTATGTCACTAGACCGTTTAAATGTATTAAGATTGAATCTTTGAAAGAAAATGAGAGTTTAGAATTTAGCTTATTCGAGTTCCCTTTGAAGTCGCGAAGAGTGTTTTTATGACTAAATATTGAATCTCTGAATAAAAACACCTCAATCAAGGTACCTATTATGTCACTAGACCATTTTAATTTGCAAAGTTTAAATCTTCGATTGAAAATGAAAGTTTTGAGTTAAACTTATTCGAGTTTCCTTTGTCGTCACGAAGAGTGTTTTAATGATTAAAGATTGATTCCTTGAATGAAATTACCTCAATCACGGTACCTATTATGTCACTAGACCATTTTAATATATCAAGATTGGATCTTCGAAAGAAAAGGAGGGTTGTGAGTTAAACTTATTCGAGTTCCCTTTGACGTCCTGAAGAGTGTTTTAATGAGTAAATATTGAATCTTTGAATGAAAATACCTCAATCAAGGTACCTATTATGTCACTAGACCATTTTGATGTTTAAAGATTACATCTTTGAAAAAAAGTGCGAGTTTTGAGTTAAACTTATTCGAGTTCCCTTTGTCGTCACGAAGAGTGTTTTAATGAGCAATGATTGAATCTTTGAATGAAATTACCTCAATCAAAGTATCTATATGTCAGTAGACCATTTTAATGTATAAAGGTTGAAATATTGAATTACCTCAATCAAGGTACCAATTATGTCACTAGATCTATTTCATGTATAATGATTGAATCTTTGAAAGAATGAGAGTTGTGAGTTAAACTTATTCGAGTTCCCCTTAACGACCTGAAGAGTGTTTTAGTGAGTAAAGATTGAATCTTTGAAAGAAAATACCTCAATTAAGGTACCTACTGTGTCACTAACATTCTTAAGGTATAAAGATGAAAACTTTGAAGGAAAATGAGAGTTTTGAGTTAAATCTATTCAAGTTCCCTTTGACGTTCCGATTAGTGTTTTAATGAGTAAGACTGAATCTTTGAATGAAAATACCTCAATCAAGGTTCCTATTATGTCACCAGACGATTTTAATGTATAAAGATTAAATCTTTGAAAGAAAATGAGAGTTTTCAGTTAAACTTATTCGAGTTCCCTTTGTCGTCACAATGAGTGTTTTAATAACTAAAAAGTGAATCTTTGAATGAAATTACCTCAATCAAAGTACGTATATGTCACTAGACCATTTTAATGTATAAAGATTGAAATACTGAGTCTTTGAAAGAGGGTTAGAGTTTCTGAGTTTAACATATTCGAGGTCCCTTTGAAGTCGCGAAGAGTGGCTTTACTGCTAAAGATAGAATCTTTGTAAGAAAGTGAGAGTTTTGAGTTTAAAATATTCAGGTTCCCTGCGAAGTCGCAAAGAGTGTTTCAATGACTAAAGATTGAATCTTTGAATTAAAATGTCTCAATCAAGGAACCTATTATGTCATTTGACCTTTTTAATGAGAGTTTTGAATTAAGCATATTAGAGTTCCTTTGACGTCCCGAAGAGTCTTGTAATGATGAAAGATTATATCTTTGAATGAAAATACCTCAATTAAGGTACCTATTATGTCAGTAGACCATTTTAATGTATAAAGATTAAGTCTTTGAAAGAAAATGTGAGTTTTGAGTTAAACTTATTCGAGTTCCCTTTGACATCACGAAGAGTGTTTTAATAAGTAAATACTGAATCTTTGAATGAAATTACATCATTCAACGGACCTATTATGTCAGTAGACCTTTTTAATGCATAAAGATTGAATCTTTGAAAGAAAATGAGAGCTTTAAGTTTAACTTATTCGAGTTCCCGATAAGCTTGAGAAGAGTGTTTTTTATTGAGTAAAGATTGTATCTTTGAATGAAACTACCTCAATAAGGGCACCTATTTTGTTACTAGACCATTTGAATGTCCAAAGATTTCTTTGACAGAAAATAAGAGTTTTTGAGTTAAACGTATTCGAGTTCCCTTTGACGTCACAAAGAGTGTTTTAATGAGTAAAGATGGAATCTTCGAATGAAATTACCTAAATCAAGGTTCCTATTATGTCATTAGAACTTTTTAACGTGTAAAAATTGAATCTTTGAAAGAAAATAAGAGTTTTGAGATGAACTTACTCGAGTTCCCTATGAAGTCACGGGTCAGGGCACCTATTATGTCACTAGATCTATTTATTGTATAATGATTGAATCTTTGAAAGAAAATGAGAGTTTTGAGTTCAACTTATTCGAGTTGCCTTTGACATCACGAAAAGTGTTTCAATGAGCAAAGATTGAATCTTTGAATGAAATGACCTCAATCGAGGCACCTATTGTGTCACTAGACCTTTCAAATGTATGAAGATTTAATCTCTGAAAAAAACTGAGAGTTTTAAATTTAACTTATTCGAGATCCCTATGAAGTCACGGAGAGTGTTTTAATGAGTAAAGAATGAATCTTCGAATGAAAATACCTCAATTGAGGTACCTATTATGTCACTAGCCCATTTCAATGTGTAAAGAATAAATCTTTGAAAGAAAATGAGAGTTTTCAGTTAAAATTATTTGAGTTCCCTTTGACGACACGAAGAGTGTTTTAATGAGTAAAGATAGAATCTTTGAAAGAAATTACCCTGATCATGGTACCTATTATGTCACTAGACCGTTTTAATGTATTAAGATTGAATCTTTGAAAGAAAATGAGAGTTTAGAATTTAGCTTATTCGAGTTCCCTTTGAAGTCGCGAAGAGTGTTTTTATGACTAAATATTGAATCTCTGAATAAAAACACCTCAATCAAGGTACCTATTATGTCACTAGACCATTTTAATTTGCAAAGTTTAAATCTTCGATTGAAAATGAAAGTTTTGAGTTAAACTTATTCGAGTTCCCTTTGTCGTCACGAAGAGTGTTTTAATGATTAAAGATTGATTCCTTGAATGAAATTACCTCAATCACGGTACCTATTATGTCACTAGACCATTTTAATATATCAAGATTGGATCTTTGAAAGAAAAGGAGGGTTGTGAGTTAAACTTATTCGAGTTCCCTTTGACGTCCTAAAGAGTGTTTTAATGAGTAAATATTGAATCTTTGAATGAAAATACCTCAATCAAGGTACCTATTATGTCACTAGACCATTTTGATGTTTAAAGATTAAATCTTTGAAAAAAAGTGCGAGTTTTGAGTTAAACTTATTCGAGTTCCCTTTGTCGTCACGAAGAGTGTTTTAATGAGCAATGATTGAATCTTTGAATGAAATTACCTCAATCAAAGTATCTATATGTCAGTAGACCATTTTAATGTATAAAGGTTGAAATATTGAATTACCTCAATCAAGGTACCAATTATGTCACTAGATCTATTTCATGTATAATGATTGAATCTTTGAAAGAATGAGAGTTGTGAGTTAAACTTATTCGAGTTCCCCTTAACGACCTGAAGAGTGTTTTAGTGAGTAACGATTGAATCTTTGAAAGAAAATACCTCAATTAAGGTACCTACTGTGTCACTAACATTCTTAAGGTATAAAGATGAAAACTTTGAAGGAAAATGAGAGTTTTGAGTTAAATCTATTCAAGTTCCCTTTGACGTTCCGATTAGTGTTTTAATGAGTAAGACTGAATCTTTGATTGAAAATACCTCAATCAAGGTTCCTATTATGTCACCAGACGATTTTAATGTATAAAGATTAAATCTTTGAAAGAAAATGAGAGTTTTCAGTTAAACTTATTCGAGTTCCCTTTGTCGTCACAATGAGTGTTTTAATAACTAAAAAGTGAATCTTTGAATGAAATTACCTCAATCAAAGTACGTATATGTCACTAGACCATTTTAATGTATAAAGATTGAAATACTGAATCTTTGAAATAGGGTTAGAGTTTCTGAGTTTAACATATTCGAGGTCCCTTTGAAGTCGCGAAGAGTGGCTTTACTGCTAAAGATAGAATCTTTGTAAGAAAGTGAGAGTTTTGAGTTTAAAATATTCAGGTTCCCTGCGAAGTCGCAAAGAGTGTTTCAATGACTAAAGATTGAATCTTTGAATTAAAATGTCTCAATCAAGGAACCTATTATGTCATTTGACCTTTTTAATGAGAGTTTTGAATTAAGCATATTAGAGTTCCTTTGACGTCCCGAAGAGTCTTGTAATGATGAAAGATTATATCTTTGAATGAAAATACCTCAATTAAGGTACCTATTATGTCAGTAGACTATTTTAATGTATAAAGATTAAGTCTTTGAAAGAAAATGTGAGTTTTGAGTTAAACTTATTCGAGTTCCCTTTGACATCACGAAGAGTGTTTTAATGAGTAAATACTGAATATTTGAATGAAATTACATCATTCAACGGACCTATTATGTCAGTAGACCTTTTAATGTATAAAGATTGAATCTTTGAAAGAAAATGAGAGCTTTGAGTTTAACTTATTCGAGTTCCCGATAAGCTTGAGAAGAGTGTTTTTTAGTGAGTAAAGATTGTATCTTTGAATGAAACTACCTCAATAAGGGCACCTATTTTGTTACTAGACCATTTTAATGTCCAAAGATTTCTTTGACAGAAAATAAGAGTTTTTGAGTTAAACGTATTCGAGTTCCCTTTGACGTCACAAAGAGTGTTTTAATGAGTAAAGATGGAATCTTCGAATGAAATTACCTTAATCAAGGTTCCTATTATGTCATTAGAACTTTTTAACGTGTAAAAATTGAATCTTTGAAAGAAAATAACAGTTTTGAGATCAACTTACTCGAGTTCCCTATGAAGTCACGGGTCAAGGCACCAATTATGTCACTAGATCTACTTATTGTATAATGATTGAATCTTTGAAAGAAAATGAGAGTTTTGAGTTCAACTTATTCGAGGTCCCTTTGACATCACGAAAAGTGTTTTAATGAGCAAAGATTGAATCTTTGAATGAAATGACCTCAATCGAGGCACCTATTGTGTCACTGGACCTTTCAAATGTATGAAGATTCAATCTCTGAAAAAAACTGAGAGTTTTAAGTTTAACTTATTCGAGATCCCTATGAAGTCACGGAGAGTGTTTTAATGAGTAAAGAATGAATCTACGAATGAAAATACCTCAATTAAGGTACCTATTATGTCAGTAGCCCATTTCAATGTGTAAAGAATAAATCTTTGAAAGAAAATGAGAGTTTTCAGTTAAAATTATTTGAGTTCCTTTGACGACACGAAGAGTGTTTTAATGAGTAAAGATAGAATGTTTGAAAGAAATTACCCTGATCATGGTACCTATTATGTCACTAGACCGTTTTAATATATTAAGATTGAATCTTTGAAAGAAAATGAGAGTTTAGAATTTAGCTTATTCGAGTTCCCTTTGAAGTCGCGAAGAGTGTTTTTATGACTAAATATTGAATCTTTGAATGAAAATACCTCAATCAAGGTACCTATTATGTCACTAGACCATTTTAATTTGCAAAGTTTAAATCTTCGATTGAAAATGCGAGTTTTGAGTTAAACTTCTTCGAGTTCCCTTTGTCGTCACGAAGAGTGTTTTAATGATTAAAGATTGATTCCTTGAATGAAATTACCTCAATCACAGTACCTATTATGTCACTAGACCATTTTAATGTATCAAGATTGGATCTTTGAAAGAAAAGTAGGGTTGTGAGTTAAACTTATTCGAGTTCCCTTTGACGTCCTGAATAGTGTTTTAATGAGTAAATATTGAATCATTGAATGAAAATACCTCAATCAAGGTACCTATTATGTCAGTAGACCATTTTGATGTTTAAAGATTAAATCTTTGAAAAAAAGTGCGAGTTTTGAGTTAAACTTATTCGAGTTCCCTTTGTCGTCACGAAGAGTGTTTTAATGAGCAATGATTGAATCTTTGAATGAAATTACCTCAATCAAAGTATCTATATGTCAGTAGACAATTTTAATATATAAAGGTTGAAATATTGGATTACCTCAATCAAGGTACCAATTATGTCACTAGATCTATTTCATGTATAAAGATTGAATCTTTGAAAGAATGAGAGTTGTGAGTTAAACTTATTCGAGTTCCCCTTAACGACCTGAAGAGTGTTTTAGTGAGTAAAGATTGAATCTTTGAAAGAAAATACCTCAATCAAGGTACCTACTGTGTCACTAACATTCTTAAGGTATAAAGATGAAAACTTTGAAGGAAAATGAGAGTTTTGAGTTAAATCTATTCAAGTTCCCTTTGACGTTCCGATTAGTGTTTTAATGGGAAAGATTGAATATTTGAATGAAAACACCTCAATCAAGGTTCCTATTATATCACCAGACGATTTTAATGTATAAAGATTAAATCTTTGAAAGAAAATGAGAGTTTTCAGTTAAACTTATTCGAGTTCCCTTTGTCGTCACAACGAGTGTTTTAATAACTAAAAAGTGAATCTTTGAATGAAATTACCTCAATCAAGGTACGTATATGTCACTAGACCATTTTAATGTATAAAGATTGAAATACTGAATCTTTGAAAGAGGGTTAGAGTTTCTGAGTTTAACATATTCGAGGTCCCTTTGAAGTCGCGAAGAGTGGTTTTACTGCTAAAGATAGAATCTTTGTAAGAAAGTGAGAGTTTTGAGTTTAAAATATTCAAGCTCCCTGCGAAGTCGCAAAGAGTGGTTTCAATGACTAAAGATTGAATCTTTGAATTAAAATGTCTCAATCAAGGAACCTATTATGTCATTTGACCTTTTTAATGAGAGTTTTGAATTAAGCTTATTAGAGTTCCTTTGACGTCCCGAAGAGTCTTGTAATGATGAAAGATTATATCTTTGAATGAAAATACCTCAATTAAGGTACCTATTATGTCAGTAGACCATTTTAATGTATAAAGATTAAGTCTTTGAAAGAAAATGTGAGTTTTGAGTTAAACTTATTCGCGTTCCCTTTGACATCACAAAGAGTGTTTTAATGAGTAAATACTGAATCTTTGAATGAAATTACATCATTCAACGGACCTATTATGTTAGTAGACCTTTTTAATGTATAAAGATTGAATCTTTGAAAGAAAATGAGAGCTTTGAGTTTAACTTATTCGAGTTCCCGATAAGCTTGAGAAGAGTGTTTTTTAGTGAGTAAAGATTGTATCTTTGAATGAAACTACCTCAATAAGGGCACCTATTTTGTTACTAGACCATTTTAACGTCCAAAAGTTTTCTTTGACAGAAAATAAGAGTTTTTGAGTTAAACGTATTCGAGTTCCCTTTGACGTCACAAAGAGTGTTTTAATGAGTAAAGATGGAATCTTCGAATGAAATTACCTTAATCAAGGTTCCTATTATGTCCTTAGAACTTTTTAACGTGTAAAAATTGAATCTTTGAAAGAAAATAAGAGTTTTGAGATCAACTTATTCGAGTTCCCTATGAAGTCACGGGTCAAGGCACCTATTATGTCACTAGATCTATTTATTGTATAATGATTGAATCTTTGAAAGAAATTGAGAGTTTTGAGTTCAACTTATTCGAGTTCCCTTTGACATCACGAAAAGTGTTTTAATGAGCAAAGATTGAATCTTTGAATGAAATGACCTCAATCAAGGCACCTATTGTGTCACTGGACCTTTCAAATGTATGAAGATTCAATCTCTGAAAAAAATTGAGAGTTTTAAGTTTAACTTATTCGAGATCCCTATGAAGTCACGGAGAGTGTTTTAATGAGTAAAGAATGAATCTTCGAATGAAAATACCTCAATTAAGGTACCTATTATGTCACTAACCCATTTCAATGTGTAAAGAATAAATCTTTGAAAGAAAATGAGAGTTTTCAGTTAAAATTATTTGAGTTCCCTTTGACGACACGAAGAGTGTTTTAATGAGTAAAGATAGAATCTTTGAAAGAAATTACCCTGATCATGGTACCTATTATGTCACTAGACCGTTTTAATGTATTAAGATTGAATCTTTGAAAGAAAATGAGAGTTTAGAATTTAGCTTATTCGAGTTCCCTTTGGTGTCGCGAAGAGTGTTTTTATGACTAAATATTGAATCTCTGAATGAAAATACCTCAATCAAGGTACCTATTATGTCACTAGACCATTTTAATTTGCAAAGTTTAAATCTTCGATTGAAAATGCGAGTTTTGAGTTAAACTTATTCGAGTTCCCTTTGTCGTCACGAAGAGTGTTTTAATGATTAAAGATTGATTCCTTGAATGAAATTACCTCAATCACGGTACCTATTATGTCACTAGACCATTTTAATGTATCAAGATTGGATCTTCGAAAGAAAAGGAGGGTTGTGAGTTAAACTTATTCGAGTTCCCTTTGACGTCCTGAAGAGTGTTTTAATGAGTAAAGATTGAATCTTTGAATGAAAATACCTCAGTCAAGGTACCTATTATGTCACTAGACCATTTTGATGTTTAAAGATTAAATCTTTGAAAAAAAGTTCGAGTTTTGAGTTAAACTTATTCGAGTTCCCTTTGTCGTCACAAAGAGTGTTTTAATGAGCAATGATTGAATCTTTGAATGAAATTACCTCAATCAAAGTATCTATATGTCAGTAGACAATTTTAATGTATAATGGTTGAAATATTGAATTACCTCAATCAAGGTACCAATTATGTCACTAGATCTATTTCATGTATAAAGATTGAATCTTTGAAAGAATGAGAGTTGTGAGTTAAACTTATTCGAGTTCCCCTTAACGACCTGAAGAGTGTTTTAGTGAGTTAAGATTGAATCTTTGAAAGAAAATACCTCAATCAAGGTACCTACTATGTCACTAACATTCTTAAGGTAAAAAGATGAAAACTTTGAAGGAAAATGAGAGTTTTGAGTTAAATCTTTTCAAGGTCCCTTTGACGTTCCGATTAGTGTTTTAATGGGTAAGACTGAATCTTTGAATGAAAATACCTAAATCAAGGTTCCTATTATGTCATCAGACGATTTTAATGTATAAAGATTAAATCTTTGAAAGAAAATGAGAGTTTTCAGTTAAACTTATTCGAGTTCCCTTTGTCGTCACAATGAGTGTTTTAATAACTAAAAAGTGAATCTTTGAATGAAATTACCTCAATCAAGGTACGTATATGTCACTAGACCATTTTAATGTATAAAGATTGAAATACTGAATCTTTGAAAGAGGTTTATAGTTGCTGAGTTTAACATATTCGAGGTCCCTTTGAAGTCGCGAAGAGTGGTTTTACTGCTAAAGATAGAATCTTTGTAAGAAAGTGAGAGTTTTGAGTTTAAATATTCAGGTTCCCTGCAAAGTCGCAAAGAGTGTTTCAATGACTAAAGATTGAATCTTTGAATTAAAATGTCTCAATCAAGGAACCTATTATGTCATTTGACCTTTTTAATGAGAGTTTTGAATTAAGCTTATTAGAGTTCCTTTGACGTCCCGAAGAGTCTTGTAATGATGAAAGATTATATCTTTGAATGAAAATACCTCAATTAAGGTACCTATTATGTCAGTAGACCATTTTAATGTTTAAAGATTAAGTCTTTGAAAGAAAATGTGAGTTTTGAGTTAAACTTATTCGAGTTTCCTTTGACATCACGAAGAGTGTTTTAATGAGTAAATACTGAATCTTTGAATGAAATTACATCATTCAACGGACCTATTATGTCAGTAGACCTTTTTAATGTATAAAGATTGAATCTTTGAAAGAAAATGAGAGCTTTGAGTTTAACTTATTCGAGTTCCCGATAAGCTTGAGAAGAGTGTTTTTTAGTGAGTAAAGATTGTATCTTTGAATGAAACTACCTCAATAAGGGCACCTATTTTGTTACTAAACCATTTTAACGTCCAAAAGTTTTCTTTGACAGAAAATAAGAGTTTTTGAGTTAAACGTATTCGAGTTCCCTTTGACGTCACAAAGAGTGTTTTAATGAGTAAAGATGGAATCTTCGAATGAAATTACCTTAATCAAGGTTGCTATTATGTCCTTAGAACTTTTTAACGTGTAAAAATTGAATCTTTGAAAGAAAATAAGAGTTTTGAGATCAACTTATTCGAGTTCCCAATGAAGTCAGGGGCAAGGCACCTATTATGTCACTAGATCTATTTATTGTATAATGATTGAATCTTTGAAAAAAAATGAGAGTTTTGAGTTCAACTTATTCGAGTTCCCTTTGACATCACGAAAAGTGTTTTAATGAGCAAAGATTGAATCTTTGAATGAAATGACCTCAATCACGGCACCTATTGTGTCACTGGACCTTTCAAATGTATGAAGATTCAATCTCTGAAAAAAACTGAGAGGTTTAAGTTTAACTTATTCGAGATCCCTATGAAGTCACGGAGAGTGTTTTAATGAGTAAAGAATGAATCTTCGAATGAAAATACCTCAATTAAGGTACCTATTATGTCACTAGCCCATTTCAATGTGTAAAGAATAAATCTTTGAAAGAAAATGAGAGTTTTCAGTTAAAATTATTTGAGTTCCCTTTGACGACACGAAGAGTGTTTTAATGAGTAAACATAGAATCTTTGAAAGAAATTACCCTGATCATGGTACCTAGTATGTCACTAGACCGTTTTAATGTATTAAGATTGAATCTTGGAAAGAAAATGAGAGTTTAGAATTTAGCTTATTCGAGTTCCCTTTGGAGTCGCGAAGAGTGTTTTTATGACTAAATATTGAATCTCTGAATGAAAATACCTCAATCAAGGTACCTATTATGTCACTAGACCATTTTAATTTGCAAAGTTTAAATCTTCGATTGAAAATGCGAGTTTTGAGTTAAACTTATTCGAGTTCCCTTTGTCGTCACGAAGAGTGTTTTAATGATTAAAGATTGATTCCTTGAATGAAATTACCTCAATCACGGTACCTATTATGTCACTAGACCATTTTAATGTATCAAGATTGGATCTTCGAAAGAAAAGGAGGGTTGTGAGTTAAACTTATTCGAGTTCCCTTTGACGTCCTGAAGAGTGTTTTAATGAGTATAGATTGAATCTTTGAATGAAAATACCTCAATCAAGGTACCTATTATGTCACTAGACCATTTTGATGTTTAAAGATTAAATCTTTGAAAAAAAGTGCGAGTTTTGAGTTACACTTATTCGAGTTCCCTTTGTCGTCACAAAGAGTGTTTTAATGAGCAATGATTTAATCTTTGAATGAAATTACCTCAATCAAAGTATCTATATGTCAGTAGGCCATTTTAATGTGTAAAGGTTGAAATATTGAATTACCTCAATCAAGGTACCAATTATGTCACTAGATCTATTTCATGTATAAAGATTGAATCTTTGAAAGAATGAGAGCTGTGAGTTAAACTTATTCGAGTTCCCCTTAACGACCTGAAGAGTGTTTTAGTGAGTAAAGATTGAATCTTTGAAAGAAAATACCTCAATCAAGGTACCTACTGTGTCACTAACATTCTTAAGGTATAAAGATGAAAACTTTGAAGGAAAATGAGAGTTTTGAGTTAAATCTATTCAAGTTCCCTTTGACGTTCCGGTTAGTGTTTTAATGGGTAAGACAGAATCTTTGGATGAAAATACCTAAATCAAGGTTCCTATTATGTCACCAGACGATTTTAATGTATAGAGATTAAATCTTTGAAAGAAAATGAGAGTTTTCAGTTAAACTTATTCGAGTTCCCTTTGTCGTCACAAATGAGTGTTTTAATAACTAAAAAGTGAATCTTTGAATGAAATTACCTCAATCATGGTACGTATATGTCACTAGACCATTTTAATGTATAAAGATTGAAATACTGTATCTTTGAAAGGGGTTAGAGTTTCTGAGTTTAACATATTCGAGGTCCCTTTGAAGTCGCGAAGAGTGGTTTTACTGCTAAAGATAGAATCTTTGTAAGAAAGTGAGAGTTTTGTGTTTAAAATATTCAGGTTCCCTGCGAAGTCGCAAAGAGTGTTTCAATGACTAAAGATTGAATCTTTGAATTAAAATGTCTCAATCAAGGAACCTATTATGTCATTTGACCTTTTTAATGAGAGTTTTGAATTAAGCTTATTAGAGTTCCTTTGACGTCCTGAAGAGTCTTGTAATGATGAAAGAGTATATCTTTGAATGAAAATACCTCAATTAAGGTACCTATTATGTCAGTAGACCATTTTAATATATAAAGATTAAGTCTTTGAAAGAAAATGTGAGTTTTGAGTTAAACTTATTCGAGTTCCCTTTGACATCACGAAGAGTGTTTTAATGAGTAAATACTGAATCTTTGAATGAAATTACATCATTCAACGGACCTATTATGTCAGTAGACCTTTTTAATGTATAAAGATTGAATCTTTGAAAGAAAATGAGAGCTTTGAGTTTAACTTATTCGGGTTCCCGATAAGCTTGAGAAGAGTGTTTTTTAGTGAGTAAAGATTGTATCTTTGAATGAAACTACCTCAATAAGGGCACCTATTTTGTTACTAGACCATTTTAACGTCCAAAGATTTCTTTGACAGAAAATAAGAGTTTTTGAGTTAAACGTATTCGAGTTCCCTTTGACGTCACAAAGAATGTTTTAATGAGTAAAGATGGAATCTTCGAATGAAATTACCTTAATCAAGGTTCCTATTATGTCATTAGAACTTTGTAACGTGTAAAAATTGAATCTTTGAAAGAAAATAAGAGTTTTGAGATCAACTTATTCGAGTTCCCTATGAAGTCACGGGTCAGGGCACCTATTATGTCACTAGATCTATTTATTGTATAATGATTGAATCTTTGAAAGAAAATGAGAGTTTTGAGTTCAACTTATTTGAGTTCCCTTTGACATCACGAAAAGTGTTTTAATGAGCAAAGATTGAATCTTCGAATGAAATGACCTCAATCAAGGCACCTATTGTGTCACTGGACCTTTCAAATGTATGAAGATTCAATCTCTGAAAAAAACTGAGAGTTTTAAGTTTAACTTATTCGAGATCCCTATGAAGTCACGGAGAGTGTTTTAATGAGTAAAGAATGAATCTTGGAATGAAAATACCTCAATTAAGGTACCTATTATGTCACTAGCCCATTTCAATGTGTAAAGAATAAATCTTTGAAAGAAAATGAGAGTTTTCAGTTAAAATTATTTGAGTTCCCTTTGACGACACGAAGAGTGTTTTAATCAGTAAAGATAGAATCTTTGAAAGAAATTACCCTGATCATGGTACCTATTATGTCACTAGACCGTTTTAATGTATTAAGATTGAATCTTTGAAAGAAAATGAGAGTTTAGAATTTAGCTTATCCGAGTTCCCTTTGAAGTCGCGAAGAGTGTTTTTATGACTAAATATTGAATCTCTGAATGAAAATACCTCAATCAAGGTACATATTATGTCACTCGACCATTTTAATTTGCAAAGTTTAAATCTTCAGTTGAAAATGCGAGTTTTGAGTTAAACTTATTCGAGTTCCCTTTGTCGTCACGAAGAGTGTTTTAATGATTAAAGATTGATTCCTTGAATGAAATTACCTCAATCACGGTACCTATTATGTCACTAGACCATTTTAATGTATCAAGATTGGATCTTCGAAAGAAAAGGAGGGTTGTGAGTTAAACATATTCGAGTTCCCTTTGACGTCCTGAAGAGTGTTTTAATGAGTAAAGATTGAATCTTTTAATGAAAATACCTCAATCAAGGTACCTATTATGTCACTAGACCATTTTGATGTTTAAAGATTAAATCTTTGAAAAAAAGTGCGAGTTTTGAGTTAAACTTATTCGAGTTCCCTTTGTCGTCACGAAGAGTGTTTTAATGAGCAATGATTGAATCTTTGAATGAAATTACCTCAATCAAAGTATCTATATGTCAGTAGATCATTTTAATGTATAAAGGTTGAAATATTGAATTACCTCAATCAAGGTACCAATTATGTCACTAGATCTATTTCATGTATAAAGATTGAATCTTTGAAAGAATGAGAGTTGTGAGTTAAACTTATTCGAGTTCCCCTTAACGACCTGAAGAGTGTTTTAGTGAGTAAAGATTGAATCTTTGAAAGAAAAAACCTCAATCAAGGTACCTACTGTGTCACTAACATTCTTAAGGTATAAAGATGAAAACTTTGAAGGAAAATGAGAGTTTTG
This sequence comes from Cornus florida, assembly GCF_030987335.1. Taxonomy (NCBI): domain Eukaryota; kingdom Viridiplantae; phylum Streptophyta; class Magnoliopsida; order Cornales; family Cornaceae; genus Cornus; species Cornus florida. The sequence continues at coordinate 66,329,236 of NW_026775577.1, read as the reverse complement.
AGCTAAATCTATTCAAGTTCCCTTTGACGTTCCGATTAGTGTTTTAATGGGTAAGACTGAATCTTTGAATGCAAATACCTCAATCAAGGTTCCTATTATGTCACCAGACGATTTTAATGTATAAAGATTAAATCTTTGAAAGAAAATGAGAGTTTTCAGTTAAACTTATTCGAGTTCCCTTTGTCGTCACAATGATTGTTTTAATAACTAAAAAGTGAATCTTTGAATGAAATTACCTCAATCAAGGTACGTATATGTCACTAGACCATTTTATTGTATAAAGATTGAAATACTGAATCTTTGAAAGAGGGTTAGAGTTTCTGAGTTTAACATATTCGAGTTCCCTTTGAAGTCGCGAAGAGTGGTTTTACTGCTAAAGATAGAATCTTTGTAAGAAAGTGAGAGTTTTGAGTTTAAAATATTCAGGTTCCCTGCGAAGTCGCAAAGAGTGTTTCAATGACTAAAGATTGAATCTTTGAATTAAAATGTCTCAATCAAGGAACCTATTATGTCATTTGACCTTTTTAATGAGAGTTTTGAATTAAGCTTATAAGAGTTCCTTTGACGTCCCGAAGAGTCTTGTAATGATGAAAGATTATATCTTTGAATGAAAGTACCTCAATTAAGGTACCTATTATGTCAGTAGACCATTTTTATGTATAAAGATTAAGTCTTTGAAAGAAAATGTGAGTTTTGAGTTAAACTTATTCGAGTTCCCTTTGACATCACGAAGAGTGTTTTAATGGGTAAATACTGAATCTTTGAATGAAATTACATCATTCAACGGACCTATTATGTCAGTAGACCTTTTTAATGTATAAAGATTGAATCTTTGAAAGAAAAGGAGAGCTTTGAGTTTAACTTATTCGAGTTCCCGATAACTTGAGAAGAGTGTTTTTTAGTGAGTAAAGATTGTATCTTTGAATGAAACTACCTCAATAAGGGCACCTATTTTGTTACTAGACCATTTTAACGTCCAAAGATTTCTTTGACAGAAAATAAGAGTTTTTGAGTTAAACGTATTCGAGTTCCCTTTGACGTCACAAAGAGTGTTTTAATGAGTAAAGATGGAATCTTCGAATGAAATTACCTTAATCAAGGTTCATATTATGTCATTAGAACTTTTCAACGTGTAAAAATTGAATCTTTGAAAGAAAATAAGAGTTTTGAGATCAACTTATTCGAGTTCCCTATGAAGTCACGGGTCAAGGCACCTATTATGTCACTAGATCTATTTATTGTATAATGATTGAATCTTTGAAAGAAAATGAGAGTTTTGAGTTCAACTTATTCGAGTTCCCTTTGACATCACGAAAAGTGTTTTAATGAGCAAAGATTGAATCTTCGAATGAAATGACCTCAATTAAGGCACCTATTGTGTCACTGGACCTTTCAAATGTATGAAGATTCAATCTCTGAAAAAAACTGAGAGTTTTAAGTTTAACTTATTCGAGATCCCTATGAAGTCACGGAGAGTGTTTTAATGAGTAAAGAATGAATCTTCGAATGAAAATACCTCAATTAAGGTACCTATTATGTCACTAGCCCATTTCAATGTGTAAAGAATAAATCTTTAAAAGAAAATGAGAGTTTTCAGTTAAAATTATTTGAATTCCCTTTGACGACACGAAGAGTGTTTTAATGAGTAAAGATAGAATCTTTGAAAGAAATTACCCTGATCATGGTACCTATTATGTCACTAGACCGTTTTAATGTATTAAGATTGAATCTTTGAAAGAAAATGAGAGTTTAGAATTTAGCTTATTCGAGTTCCCTTTGAAGTCGCGAAAAGTGTTTTTATGACTAAATATTGAATCTCTGAATCAAAATACCTCAATCAAGGTACATATTATGTCACTCGACAATTTTAATTTGCAAAGTTTAAATCTTCGATTGAAAATGCGAGTTTTGAGTTAAACTTATTCGAGTTCCCTTTGTCGTCACGAAGAGTGTTTTAATGATTAAAGATTGATTCCTTGAATGAAATTACCTCAATCACGGTACCTATTATGTCACTACACCATTTTAACGTATCAAGATTGGACCTTCGAAAGAAAAGGAGGGTTGTGAGTTAAACTTATTCGAGTTCCCTTTGACGTCCTGAAGAGTGTTTTAATTAGTAAAGATTGAATCTTTGAATGAAAATACGTCAATCAAGGTACCTATTATGTCACTAGACCATTTTGATGTTTAAAGATTAAATCTTTGAAAAAAAGTGCGAGTTTTGAGTTAAACTTATTCGAGTTCCCTTTGTCGTCACGAAGAGTGTTTTAATGAGCAATGATTGAATCTTTGAATGAAATTACCTCAATCAAAGTATCTATATGTCAGTAGACCATTTTAATGTATAAAGGTTGAAATATTGAATTACCTTAATTAAGGTACCAATTATGTCACTAGATTTATTTCATGTATAAAGATTGAATCTTTGAAAGAATGAGAGTTGTGAGTTAAACTTATTCGAGTTCTCCTTAACGACCTGAAGAGTGTTTTAGTGAGTAAAGATTGAATCTTTGAAAGAAAATACCTCAATCAAGGTTCCTACTGTGTCACTAGCATTCTTAAGGTATAAAGATGAAAACTTTGAAGGAAAATGAGAGTTTTGAGTTAAATCTATTCAAGTTCCCGTTGACATTCCGATTAGTGTTTTAATGGGTAAGACTGAATCTTTGAATTAAAAATCCTCAATCAAGGTTTCTATTATGTCACCAGACGATTTTAATGTATAAAGATTAAATCTTTGAAAGAAAATGAGAGTTTTCAGTTAAACTTATTCGAGTTCCCTTTGTCGTCACAATGAGTGTTTTAATAACTAAAAAGTGAATCTTTGAATGAAATTACCTCAATCAAGGTACGTATATGTCACTAGACCATTTTAATGTATAAAGATTGAAATACTGAATCTTTGAAAGAGGGTTAGAGTTTCTGAGTTTAACATATTCGAGGTCCCTTTGAAGTCGCGAAGAGTGGTTTTACTGCTAAAGATAGAATCTTTGTAAGAAAGTGAGTGTTTTGAGTTTAAAATATTCAGATTCGCTGCGAAGTCGCAAAGAGTGTTTCAATGACTAAAGATTGAATCTTTGAATTAAAATATCTCAATCAAGGAACCTATTATGTCATTTGACCTTTTTAATGAGAGTTTTGAATTAAGCTTATTAGAGTTCCTTTGACGTCCCGAAGAGTCTTGTAATGATGAAAGATTATATCTTTGAATGAAAATACCTCAATTAAGGTACCTATTATGTCAGTATACCATTTTAATGCATAAAGATTAAGTCTTTGAAAGAAAATGTGAGTTTTGAGTTAAACTTATTCGAGTTCCCTTTGACATCACGAAGAGTGTTTTAATGAGTAAATACTGAATCTTTGAATGAAATTACATCATTCAACGGACCTATTATGTCAGTAGAGCTTTTTAATGTATAAAGATTGAATCTTTGAAAGAAAATGAGAGCTTTGAGTTTAACTTATTCGAGTTCCCGATAAGGTTGAGAAGAGTGTTTTTTAGTGAGGAAAGATTGTATCTTTAAATGAAACTACCTCAATAAGGGCACCTATTTTGTTACTAGACCATTTTAATGTCCAAAGATTTCTTTGACAGAAAATAAGAGTTTTTTTGTTAAACGTATTCGAGTTCCCTTTGACGTCACAAAGAGTGTTTTAATGAGTAAAGATGGAATCTTCGAATGAAATTACCTTAATCAAGGTTCCTATTATGTCATTAGAACTTTTTAACGTGTAAAAATTGAATCTTTGAAAGAAAATAAGAGTTTTGAGATCAACTTATTCGAGTTCCCTATGAAGTCACGGGTCAAGGCACCTATTATGTCACTAGATCTATTTATTGTATAATGATTGAATCTTTGAAAGAAAATGAGAGTTTTGAGTTCAACTTATTCGAGTTCCCTTTGACATCCCGAAAAGTGTTTTAATGAGCAAAGATTGAATCTTCGAATGAAATAACCTCAATTAAGGCACCTATTGTGTCACTGGACCTTTCAAATGTATGAAGATTCAATCTCTGAAAAAAACTGAGAGTTTTAAGTTTAACTTATTCGAGATCCCTATGAAGTCACGGAGAGTGTTTTAATGAGTAAAGAATGAATCTTCGAATGAAAATACCTCAATTAAGGAACCTATTATGTCACTAGCCCATTTCAATGTGTAAAGAATAAATCTTTGAAAGAAAATGAGAGTTTTCAGTTAAAATTATTTGAATTCCCTTTGACGACACGAAGAGTGTTTTAATGAGTAAAGATAGAATCTTTGAAAGAAATTACCCTGATCATGGTACCTATTATGTCACTAGACCGTTTTAATGTATTAAGATTGAATCTTTGAAAGAAAATGAGAGTTTAGAATTTAGCTTATTCGAGTTCCCTTTGAAGTCGCGAAAAGTGTTTTTATGACTAAATATTGAATCTCTGAATTAAAATACCTCAATCAAGGTACATATTATGTCACTCGACCATTTTAATTTGCAAAGTTTAAATCTTCAATTGAAAATGCGAGTTTTGAGTTAAACTTATTCGAGTTCCCTTTGTCGTCATGAAGAGTGTTTTAATGATTAAAGATTGATTCCTTGAATGAAATTACCTCAATCACGGTACCTATTATGTCACTGCACCATTTTAATGTATCAAGATTGGACCTTCGAAAGAAAAGGAGGGTTGTGAGTTAAACTTATTCGAGTTCCCTTTGACGTCCTGAAGAGTGTTTTAATTAGTAAAGGTTGAATCTTTGAATGAAAATACCTCAATCAAGGTACCTATTATGTCACTAGACCATTTTGATGTTTAAAGATTAAATCTTTGAAAAAAAGTGCGAGTTTTGAGTTAAACTTATTCGAGTTCCCTTTGTCGTCACGAAGAGTGTTTTCATGAGCAATGATTGAATCTTTGAATGAAATTACCTCAATCAAAGTATCTATATGTCAGTAGACCATTTTAATGTATAAAGGTTGAAATATTGAATTACCTCAATCAAGGTACCAATTATGTCACTAGATCTATTTCATGTATAAAGATTGAATCTTTGAAAGAATGAGAGTTGTGAGTTAAACTTATTCGAGTTCCCCTTAACGACCTGAAGAGTGTTTTAGTGAGCAAAGATTGAATCTTTGAAAGAAAATACCTTAATCAAGGTTCCTACTGTGTCACTAGCATTCTTAAGGTATAAAGATGAAAACTTTGAAGGAAAATGAGAGTTTTGAGTTAAATCTATTCAAGTTCCCTTTGACGTTCCGATTAGTGTTTTAATGGGTAAGACTGAATCTTTGAATTAAAATACCTCAATCAAGGTTCCTATTATGTCACCAGACGATTTTAATGTATAAAGATTAGATCTTTGAAAGAAAATGAGAGTTTTCAGTTAAACTTATTCGAGTTCCCTTTGTCGTCACAATGAGTGTTTTAATAATTAAAAAGTGAATCTTTGAATGAAATTACCTCAATCAAGGTACGTATATGTCACTAGACCATTTTAATGTATAAAGATTGAAATACTGAATCTTTGAAAGAGGGTTAGAGTTTCTGAGTTTAACATATTCGAGGTCCCTTTGAAGTCCCGAAGAGTGGTTTTACTGCTAAAGATAGAATCTTTGTAAGAAAGTGAGTGTTTTGAGTTTAAAATATTCAGGTTCCCTGCGAAGTCGCAAAGAGTGTTTCAATGACTAAAGACTGAATCTTTTAATTAAAATGTCTCAATCAAGGAACCTATTATGTCATTTGACCTTTTTAATGAGAGTTTTGAATTAAGCTTATTAGAGTTCCTTTGTCGTCCCGAAGAGTTTTGTAATGATGAAAGATTATATCTTTGAATGAAAATACCTCAATTAAGGCACCTATTATGTCAGTAGACCATTTTAATGTATAAAGATTAAGTCTTTGAAAGAAAATGTGAGTTTTGAGTTAAACTTATTCGAGTTCCCTTTGACATCACGAAGAGTGTTTTAATGAGTAAATACTGAATCTTTGAATGAAATTACATCATTCAACGGACCTATTATGTCAGTAGACCTTTTTAATGTATAAAGATTGAATCTTTGAAAGAAAATGAGAGCTTTGAGTTTAACTTATTCGAATTCCCGATAAGCTTGAGAAGAGTGTTTTTTAGTGAGTAAAGATTTTATCTTTGAATGAAACTACCTCAATAAGGGCACCTATTTTGTTACTAGACCATTTTAATGTCCAAAGATTTCTTTGACAGAAAATAAGAGTTTTTGAGTTAAATGTATTCGAGTTCCCTTTGACGTCACAAAGAGTGTTTTAATGAGTAAAGATGGAATCTTCGAATGAAATTACCTTAATCAAGGTTCCTATTATGTCATTAGAACTTTTTAACGTGTAAAAATTGAATCTTTGAAAGAAAATAAGAGTTTTGAGATCAACTTATTCGAGTTCCCTATGAAGTCAGGGGTCAAGGCACCTATTATGTCACTAGATCTATTTATTGTATAATGATTGAATCTTTGAAAGAAAATGAGAGTTTTGAGTTCAACTTATTCGAGTTCCCTTTGACATCACGAAAATTGTTTTAATGAGCAAAGATTGAATCTTTGAATGAAATGACCTCAATCAAGGCACCTATTGTGTCACTGGACTTTTCAAATGTATGAAGATTCAATCTCTGAAAAAAACTGAGAGTTTTAAGTTTAACTTATTCGAGATCCCTATGAAGTCACGGAGAGTGTTTTAATGAGTAAAGAATGAATCTTCGAATGAAAATACCTCAATTAAGGTACCTATTATGTCACAAGCCCATTTCAATGTGTAAAGAATAAATCTTTGAAAGAAAATGAGAGTTTTCAGTTAAAATTTTTTGAGTTCCCTTTGACGACACGAAGAGTGTTTTAATGAGTAAAGATAGAATCTTTGAAAGAAATTACCCTGATCATGGTACCTATTATGTCACTAGACCGTTTTAATGTATTAAGATTGAATCTTTGAAAGAAAATGAGAGTTTAGAATTTAGCTCATTCGAGTTCCCTTTGAAGTCGCGAAGAGTGTTTTTATGACTAAATATTGAATCTCTGAATGAAAATACCTCAATCAAGGTACCTATTATGTCGCTAGACCATTTTAATTTGCAAAGTTTAAATCTTCGATTGAAAATGCGAGTTTTGAGTTAAACTTATTCGAGTTCCCTTTGTCGTCACGAAGAGTGTTTCAATGATTAAAGATTGATTCCTTGAATGAAATTACCTCAATCACGGTACCTATTATGTCACTAGACCATTTTAATGTATCAAGATTGGATCTTCGAAAGAAAAGGAGGGTTGTGAGTTAAACTTATTCGAGTTCCCTTTGACGTCCTGAAGAGTGTTTTAATGAGTAATGATTGAATCTTTGAATGAAAATACCTCAATAAAGGTACCTATTATGTCACTAGACCATTTTGATGTCTCAAGATTAAATCTTTGAAAAAAAGTGCGAGTTTTGAGTTAAACTTATTCGAGTTCCCTTTGTCGTCACGAAGAGTGTTTTAATGAGCAATGATTGAATCTTTGAATGAAATTACCTCAATCAAAGTATCTATATGTCAGTAGACCATTTTAATGTATAAAGGTTGAAATATTGAATTACCTCAATCAAGGTACCAATTACGTCACTAGATCTATTTCATGTATAAAGATTGAATCTTTGAAAGAATGAGAGTTGTGAGTTAAACTTATTCGAGTTCCCCTTAACGACCTGAAGAGTGTTTTAGTGAGTAAAGATTGAATCTTTGAAAGAAAATACCTCAATCAAGGTACCTACTGTGTCAGTAACATTCTTAAGGTATAAAGATGAAATCTTTGAATGAAAATGCCTCAATCAAGGTTCCTTTTATGTCACCAAACGATTTTAATGTATAAAAATTAAATCTTTGAAAGAAAATGAGAGTTTTCAGTTAAACTTATTCGAGTTCCCTTTGTCGTCACAAATGAGTGTTTTAATAACTAAAAAGTGAATCTTTGAATGAAATTATCTCAATCAAGGTACGTATATGTCACTAGACCATTTTAATGTATAAAGATTGAAATACTGAATCTTTGAAAGAGGGTTAGAGCTTTTGAGTTTAACATATTCGAGGTCCCTTTGAAGTCGCGAAGAGTGGTTTTACTGCTAAAGATAGAATCTTTGTAAGAAAGTGAGTGTTTTGAGTTTAAAATATTCAGGTTCCCTGCGAAGTCGCAAAGAGTGTTTCAATGACTAAAGATTGAAACTTTGAATTAAAATGTCTCAATCAAGGAACCTATTATGTCATTTGACCTTTTTAATGAGAGTTTTGAATTAAGCTTATTAGAGTTCCTTTGACGTCCCGAAGAGTCTTGTAATGATGAAAGATTATATCTTTGAATGAAAATACCTCAATTAAGGTACCTATTATGTCAGTAGACCATTTTAATGTATAAAGATTAAGTCTTTGAAAGAAAATGTGAGTTTTGAGTTAAACTTATTCGAGTTCCCTTTGACATCACGAAGAGTGTTTTAATGAGTAAATATTGAATCTTTGAATGAAATTACATCATTCAACGGACCTATTATGTCAGTAGACCATTTTAATGTATAAAGATTGAATCTTTGAAAGAAAATGAGAGCTTTGAGTTTAACTTATTCGAGTTCCCGATAAGCTTGAGAAGAGTGTTTTTTAGTGAGTAAAGATTGTATCTTTGAATGAAACTACCTCAATAAGGGCACCTATTTTGTTAGTAGACCATTTTAATGTCCAAAGATTTCTTTGACAGAAAATAAGAGTTTTTGAGTTAAACGTATTCGAGTTCCCTTTGACGTCACAAAGAGTGTTTTAATGAGTAAAGATAGAATCTTCGAATGAAATTACCTTAATCAAGGTTCCTATTATGTCATTAGAACTTTTTAACGTGTAAAAATTGAATCTTTGAAAGAAAATAAGAGTTTTGAGATCAACTTATTCGAGTTCCCTATGAAGTCACGGGTCAAGGCACCTATTATGTCACTAGATCTATTTATTGTATAATGATTGAATCTTTGAAAGAAAATGAGAGTTTTGAGTTCAACTTATTCGAGTTCCCTTTGACATCACGAAAAGTGTTTTAATGAGCAAAGATTGAATCTTTGAATGAAATGACCTCAATCAAGGCACCTATTGTGTCACTGGACCTTTCAAATGTATGAAGATTCAATCTCTGAAAAAAACTGAGAGTTTTAAGTTTAACTTATTCGAGATCCCTATGAAGTCACGGAGAGTGTTTTAATGAGTAAAGAATGAATCTTCGAATGAAAATACCTCAATTAAGGTACCTTTTATGTCACAAGCCCATTTCAATGTGTAAAGAATAAATCTTTGAAAGAAAATGAGAGTTTTCAATTAAAATTATTTGAGTTCCCTTTGACGACACGAAGAGTGTTTTAATGAGTAAAGATAGAATCTTTGAAAGAAATTACCCTGATCATGGTACCGATTATGTCACTAGACCGTTTTAATGTATTAAGATTGAATCTTTGAAAGAAAATGAGAGTTTAGAATTTAGCTTATTCGAGTTCCCTTAGAAGTCGCGAAGAGTGTTTTTATAACTAAATATTGAATCTCTGAATGAAAATACCTCAATCAAGGTACCTATTATGTCGCTAGACCATTTTAATTTGCAAAGTTTAAATCTTCGATTGAAAATGCGAGTTTTGAGTTAAACTTATTCGAGTTCCCTTTGTCGTCACGAAGAGTGTTTTAATGATTAAAGATTGATTCCTTGAATGAAATTACCTCAATCACGGTACCTATTATGTCACTAGACCATTTTAATGTATCAAGATTGGATCTTCGAAAGAAAAGGAGGGTTGTGAGTTAAACTTATTCGAGTTCCCTTTGACGTCCTGAAGAGTGTTTTAATGAGTAAAGATTGAATCTTTGAATGAAAATACCTCAATCAAGGTACCTATTATGTCACTAGACCATTTTGATGTTTAAAGATTAAATCTTTGAAAAAAAGTGCGAGTTTTGAGTTAAACTTATTCGAGTTCCCTTTGTCGTCACGAAGAGTGTTTTAATGAGCAATGATTGAATCTTTGAATGAAATTACCTCAATCAAAGTATCTATATGTCAGTAGACCATTTTAATGTATAAAGGTTGAAATATTGAATTACCTGAATCAAGGTACCAATTATGTCACTAGATCTATTTCATGTATAATGATTGAATCTTTGAAAGAATGAGAGTAGTGAGTTAAACTTATTCGAGTTCCCCTTAATGACCTGAAGAGTGTTTTAGTGAGTAAAGATTGAATCTTTGAAAGAAAATACCTCAATCAAGGTACCTACTGTGTCAGTAACATTCTTAAGGTATAAAGATGAAAACTTTGAAGGAAAATGAGAGTTTTGAGTTAAATCTATTCAAGTTCCCTTTGACGTTCCGATTAGTGTTTTATTGAGTAAGACTGAATCTTTGAATGAAAATGCCTCAATCAAGGTTCCTATTATGTCACCAAACGATTTTAATGTATAAAGATTAAATCTTTGAAAGAAAATGAGAGTTTTCAGTTAAACTTATTCGAGTTCCCTTTGTCGTCACAATGAGTGTTTTAATAACTAAAAAGTGAATCTTTGAATGAAATTATCTCAATCAAGGTACGTATATGTCACTAGACCATTTTAATGTATAAAGATTGAAATACTGAATCTTTGAAAGAGGGTTAGAGCTTCTGAGTTTAACATATTCGAGGTCCCTTTGAAGTCGCGAAGAGTGGTTTTACTGCTAAAGATAGAATCTTTGTAAGAAAGTGAGTGTTTTGAGTTTAAAATATTCAGGTTCCCTGCGAAGTCTCAAAGAGTGTTTCAATGACTAAAGATTGAAACTTTGAATTAAAATGTCTCAATCAAGGAACCTATTATGTCATTTGACCTTTTTAATGAGAGTTTTGAATTAAGCTTATTAGAGTTCCTTTGACGTCCCGAAGAGTCTTGTAATGATGAAAGATTATATCTTTGAATGAAAATACCTCAATTAAGGTACCTATTATGTCAGTAGACCATTTTAATGTATAAAGATTAAGTCTTTGAAAGAAAATGTGAGTTTTGAGTTAAACTTATTCGAGTTCCCTTTGACATCACGAAGAGTGTTTTAATGAGTAAATATTGAATCTTTGAATGAAATTACATCATTCAACGGACCTATTATGTCAGTAGACCATTTTAATGTATAAAGATTGATTCTTTGAAAGAAAATGAGAGCTTTGAGTTTAACTTATTCGAGTTCCCGATAAGCTTGAGAAGAGTGTTTTTTAGTGAGTAAAGATTGTATCTTTGAATGAAACTACCTCAATAAGGGCACCTATTTTGTTAGTAGACCATTTTAATGTCCAAAGATTTCTTTGACAGAAAATAAGAGTTTTTGAGTTAAACGTATTCGAGTTCCCTTTGACGTCACAAAGAGTGTTTTAATGAGTAAAGATAGAATCTTCGAATGAAATTACCTTAATCAAGGTTCCTATTATGTCATTAGAACTTTTTAACGTGTAAAAATTGAATCTTTGAAAGAAAATAAGAGTTTTGAGATCAACTTATTCGAGTTCCCTATGAAGTCACGGGTCAAGGCACCTATTATGTCACTAGATCTATTTATTGTATAATGATTGAATCTTTGAAAGAAAATGGGAGTTTTGAGTTCAACTTATTCGAGTTCCCTTTGACATCACGAAAAGTGTTTTAATGAGCAAAGATTGAATCTTTGAATGAAACGACCTCAATCAAGGCACCTATTGTGTCACTGGACCTTTCAAATGTATGAAGATTCAATCTCTGAAAAAAACTGAGAGTTTCAAGTTTAACTTATTCGAGATCCCTATGAAGTCACGGAGAGTGTTTTAATGAGTAAAGAATGAATCTTCGAATGAAAATACCTCAATTAAGGTACCTTTTATGTCACAAGCCCATTTCAATGTGTAAAGAATAAATCTTTGAAAGAAAATGAGAGTTTTCAATTAAAATTATTTGAGTTCCCTTTGACAACACGAAGAGTGTTTTAATGAGTAAAGATAGAATCTTTGAAAGAAATTACCCTGATCATGGTACCTATTATGTCACTAGACCGTTTTAATGTATTAAGATTAAATCTTTGAAAGAAAATGAGAGTTTAGAATTTAGCTTATTCGAGTTCCCTTAGAAGTCGCGAAGAGTGTTTTTATGACTAAATATTGAATCTCTGAATGAAAATACCTCAATCAAGGTACCTATTATGTCACTAGACCATTTTAATTTGCAAAGTTTAAATCTTCGATTGAAAATGCGAGTTTTGAGTTAAACTTATTCGAGTTCCCTTTGTCGTCACGAAGAGTGTTTTAATGATTAAAGATTGATTCCTTGAATGAAATTACCTCAATCACGGTACCTATTATGTCACTAGACCATTTTAATGTATCAAGATTGGATCTTCGAAAGAAAAGGAGGGTTGTGAGTTAAACTTATTCGAGTTCCCTTTGACGTCCTGAAGAGTGTTTTAATGAGTAAAGATTGAATCTTTGAATGAAAATACCTCAATCAAGGTACCTATTATGTCACTAGACCATTTTGATGTTTAAAGATTAAATCTTTGAAAAAAAGTGCGAGTTTTGAGTTAAACTTATTCGAGTTCCCTTTGTCGTCACGAAGAGTGTTTTAATGAGCAATGATTGAATCTTTGAATGAAATTACCTCAATCAAAGTATCTATATGTCAGTAGACAATTTTAATGTATAAAGGTTGAAATATTGAATTACCTCAATCAAGGTACCAATTATGTCACTAGATCTATTTCATGTATAAAGATTGAATCTTTGAAAGGATGAGAGTTGTGAGTTAAACTTATTCGAGTTCCCCTTAACGACCTGAAGAGTGTTTTAGTGAGTAAAGATTGAATCTTTGAAAGAAAATACCTCAATCAAGGTACCTACTGTGTCAGTAACATTCTTAAGGTATAAAGATGAAAACTTTGAAGGAAAATGAGAGTTTTGAGTTAAATCTATTCAAGTTCCCTTTGACGTTCCGATTAGTGTTTTATTGAGTAAGACTGAATCTTTGAATGAAAATGCCTCAATCAAGGTTCCTATTATGTCACCAAACGATTTTAATGTATAAAGATTAAATCTTTGAAAGAAATTGAGAGTTTTCAGTTAAACTTATTCGAGTTCCCTTTGTCGTCACAATGAGTGTTTTAATAACTAAAAAGTGAATTTTTGAATGAAATTATCTCAATCAAGGTACGTATATGTCACTAGACCATTTTAATGTATAAAGATTGAAATACTGAATCTTTGAAAGAGGGTTAGAGTTTCTGAGTTTAAAATATTCGAGGTCCCTTTGAAGTCGCGAAGAGTGGTTTTACTGCTAAAGATAGAATCTTTGTAAGAAAGTGAGTGTTTTGAGTTTAAAATATTCAGGTTCCCTGCGAAGTCGCAAAGAGTGTTTCAATGACTAAAGATTGAAACTTTGAATTAAAATGTCTCAATCAAGGAACCTATTATGTCATTTGACCTTTTTAATGAGAGTTTTGAATTAAGCTTATTAGAGTTCCTTTGACGTCCCGAAGAGTCTTGTAATGATGAAAGATTATATCTTTGAATGAAAATACCTCAATTAAGGTACCTATTATGTCAGTAGACCATTTTAATGTATAAAGATTTAGTCTTTGAAAGAAAATGTGAGTTTTGAGTTAAACTTATTCGAGTTCCCTTTGACATCACGAAGAGTGTTTTAATGAGTAAATATTGAATCTTTGAATGAAATTACATCATTCAACGGACCTATTATGTCAGTAGACCATTTTAATGTATGAAGATTGAATCTTTGAAAGAAAATGAGAGCTTTGAGTTTAACTTATTCGAGTTCCCGATAAGCTTGAGAAGAGTGTTTTTTAGTGAGTAAAGATTGTATCTTTGAATGAAACTGCCTCAATAAGGGCACCTATTTTGTTAGTAGACCATTTTAATGTCCAAAGATTTCTTTGACAGAAAATAAGAGTTTTTGAGTTAAACGTATTCGAGTTCCCTTTGACGTCACAAAGAGTGTTTTAATGAGTAAAGATAGAATCTTCGAATGAAATTACCTTAATTAAGGTTCCTATTATGTCATTAGAACTTTTTAACGTGTAAAAATTGAATCTTTGAAAGAAAATAAGAGTTTTGAGATCAACTTATTCGAGTTCCCTATGAAGTCACGGGTCAAGGCACCTATTATGTCACTAGATCTATTTATTGTATAATGATTGAATCTTTGAAAGAAAATGGGAGTTTTGAGTTCAACTTATTCGAGTTCCCTTTGACATCACGAAAAGTGTTTTAATGAGCAAAGATTGAATCTTTGAATGAAATGACCTCAATCAAGGCACCTATTGTGTCACTGGACCTTTCAAATGTATGAAGATTCAATCTCTGAAAAAAACTGAGAGTTTTAAGTTTAACTTATTCGAGATCCCTATGAAGTCACGGAGAGTGTTTTAATGAGTAAAGAATGAATCTTCGAATGAAAATACCTCAATTAAGGCACCTTTTATGTCACAAGCCCATTTCAATGTGTAAAGAATAAATCTTTGAAAGAAAATGAGAGTTTTCAATTAAAATTATTTGAGTTCCCTTTGACGACACGAAGAGTGTTTTAATGAGTAAAGATAGAATCTTTGAAAGAAATTACCCTGATCATGGTACCTATTATGTCACTAGACCGTTTTAATGTATTAAGATTGAATCTTTGAAAGAAAATGAGAGTTTAGAATTTAGCTTATTCGAGTTCCCTTAGAAGTCGCGAAGAGTGTTTTTATGACTAAATATTAAATCTCTGAATGAAAATACCTCAATCAAGGTACCTATTATGTCACTAGACCATTTTAATTTGCAAAGTTTAAATCTTCGATTGAAAATGCGAGTTTTGAGTTAAACTTATTCGAGTTCCCTTTGTCGTCACGAAGAGTGTTTTAATGATTAAAGATTGATTCCTTGAATGAAATTACCTCAATCACGGTACCTATTATGTCACTAGACCATTTTAATGTATCAAGATTGGATCTTCGAAAGAAAAGGAGGGTTGTGAGTTAAACTTATTCGAGTTCCCTTTGACGTCCTGAAGAGTGTTTTAATGAGTAAAGATTGAATCTTTGAATGAAAATACCTCAATCAAGGTACCTATTATGTCACTAGACCATTTTGATGTTTAAAGATTAAATCTTTGAAAAAAAGTGCGAGTTTTGAGTTAAACTTATTCGAGTTCCCTTTGTCGTCACGAAGAGTGTTTTAATGAGCAATGATTGAATCTTTGAATGAAATTACCTCAATCAAAGTATCTATATGTCAGTAGACCATTTTAATGTATAAAGGTTGAAATATTGAATTACCTCAATCAAGGTACCAATTATGTCACTAGATCTATTTCATGTATAAAGATTGAATCTTTGAAAGAATGAGAGTTGTGAGTTAAACTTATTCGAGTTCCCCTTAACGACCTGAAGAGTGTTTTAGTGAGTAAAGATTGAATCTTTGAAAGAAAATACCTCAATCAAGGTACCTACTGTGTCAGTAACATTCTTAAGGTATAAAGATGAAAACTTTGAAGGAAAATGAGAGTTTTGAGTTAAATCTATTCAAGTTCCCTTTGACGTTCCGATTAGTGTTTTAATGAGTAAGACTGAATCTTTGAATGAAAATACCGCAATCAAGGTTCCTATTATGTCACCAGACGATTTTAATGTATAAAGATTAAATCTTTGAAAGAAAATGAGAGTTTTCAGTTAAACTTATTCGAGTTCCCTTTGTCGTCACAATGAGTGTTTTAATAACTAAAAAGTGAATCTTTGAATAAAATTACCTTAATCAAGGTACGTATATGTCACTAGACCATTTTAATGTATAAAGATTGAAATACTGAATCTTTGAAAGAGGGTTAGAGTTTCTGAGTTTAACATATTCGAGGTCCCTCTGAAGTCGCGAAGCGTGGTTTTACTGCTAAAGATAGAATCTTTGTAAGAAAGTGAGTGTTTTGAGTTTAAATTATTCAGGTTCCCTGCGAAGTCGCAAAGAGTGTTTCAATGACTAAAGATTGAATCTTTGAATTAAAATGTCTTAATCAGGGAACCTATTATGTCATTTGACCTTTTTAATGAGAGTTTTGAATTGAGCTTATTAGAGTTCCTTTGACGTCCCGAAGAGTCTTGTAATGATGAAAGATTATATCTTTGAATGAAAATACCTCAATTAAGGTACCCATTATGTCAGTAGACCATTTTAATGTATAAAGATTAAGTCTTTGAAAGAAAATGTGAGTTTTGAGTTAAACTTATTCGAGTTCCCTTTGACATCACGAAGAGTGTTTTAATGAGTAAATACTGAATCTTTGAATGAAATTACATCATTCAACGGACCTATTATGTCAGTAGACCTTTTTAATGTATAAAGATTGAATCTTTGAAAGAAAATGAGAGCTTTGAGTTTAACTTATTCGAGTTCCCGATAAGCTTGAGAAGAGTGTTTTTTAGTGAGCAAAGATTGTATCTTTGAATGAAACTACCTCAATAAGGGCACCTATTTTGTTACTAGACCATTTTAATGTCCAAAGATTTCTTTGACAGAAAATAAGAGTTTTTGAGTTAAACGTATTCGAGTTCCCTTTGACGTCACAAAGAGTGTTTTAATGAGTAAAGATGGAATCTTCGAATGAAATTACCTTAATCAAGGTTCCGATTATGTCATAAGAACTTTTTAACCTGTAAAAATTGAATCTTTGAAAGAAAATAAGAGTTTTGAGATCAACCTATTCGAGTTCCCTATGAAGTCACGGGTCAAGGCACCTATTATGTCAATAGATCTATTTATTGTATAATGATTGAATTTTTGAAAGAAAATGAGAGTTTTGAGTTCAACTTATTCGAGTTCCCTTTGACATCACGAAAAGTGTTTTAATGAGCAAAGATTGAATCTTTGAATGAAATGACCTCAATCAAGGCACCTATTGTGTCACTAGACCTTTCAAATGTATGAAGATTCAATCTCTGAAAAAAACTGAGAGTTTTAAGTTTAACTTATTCGAGATCCCTATGAAGTCACGGAGAGTGTTTTAATGAGTAAAGAATGAATCTTCGAATGAAAATACCTCAATTAAGGTACCTATTATGTCAGTAGCCCATTTCAATGTGTAAAGAATAAATCTTTGAAAGAAAATGAGAGTTTTCAGTTAAAATTATTTGAGTTCCCTTTGACGACACGAAGAGTGTTTTAATGAGTAAAGATAGAATCTTTGAAAGAAATTACCCTGATCATGGTACCTATTATGTCACTAGACCGTTTTAATGTATTAAGATTGAATCTTTGAAAGAAAATGAGAGTTTAGAATTTAGCTTATTCGACTTCCCTTTGAAGTCGCGAAGAGTGTTTTTATGACTAAATATTGAATCTCTGAATGAAAATACCTCAATCAAGGTACCTATTATGTCACTAGACCATTTTAATTTGCAAAGTTTAAATCTTCGATGGAAAATGCGAGTTTTGAGTTAAACTTATTCGAGTTCCCTTTGTCGTCACGAAGAGTGTTTTAATGATTAAAGATTGATTCCTTGAATGAAATTACCTCAATCACGGTACCTATTATGTCACTAGACCATTTTAATGTATCAAGATTGGATCTTCGAAAGAAAAGGAGGGTTGTGAGTTAAACTTATTCGAGTTCCCTTTGACGTCCTGAAGAGTGTTTTAATGAGTAAAGATTGAATCTTTGAATGAAAATACCTCAATCAAGGTACCTATTATGTCACTAGACCATTTTGATGTTTAAAGTTTAAATCTTTGAAAAAAAGTGCGAGTTTTGAGTTAAACTTATTCGAGTTCCCTTTGTCGTCACGAAGAGTGTTTTAATGAGCAATGATTGAATCTTTGAATGAAATTACCTCAATCAAAGTATCTATATGTCAGTAGACCATTTTAATGTATAAAGGTTGAAATATTGAATTACCTCAATCAAGGTACCAATTATGTCACTAGATCTATTTCATGTATAAAGATTGAATCTTTGAAAGAATGAGAGTTGTGAGTTAAACTTATTCGAGTTCCCCTTAACGACCTGAAGAGTGTTTTAGTGAGTAAAGATTGAATCTTTGAAAGAAAATACCTCAATCAAGGTACCTACTGTGTCAGTAACATTCTTAAGGTATAAAGATGAAAACTTTGAAGGAAAATGAGAGTTTTGAGTTAAATCTATTCAAGTTCCCTTTGACGTTCCGATTAGTGTTTTAATGAGTAAGACTGAATCTTTGAATGAAAATACCTCAATCAGGGTTCCTATTATGTCACCAGACTTTAATGTATAAAGATTAAATCTTTGAAAGAAAATGAGAGTTTTCAGTTAAACTTATTCGAGTTCCCTTTGTCGTCACAATGAGTGTTTTAATAACTAAAAAGTGAATCTTTGAATGAAATTACCTCAATCAAGGTACGTATATGTCACTAGACCATTTTAATGTATAAAGATTGAAATACTGAATCTTTGAAAGAGGGTTAGAGTTTCTGAGTTTAACATATTCGAGGTCCCTCTGAAGTCGCGAAGAGTGGTTTTACTGCTAAAGATAGAATCTTTGTAAGAAAGTGAGTGTTTTGAGTTTAAAATATTCAGGTTCCCTGCGAAGTCGCAAAGAGTGTTTCAATGACTAAAGATTGAATCTTTGAATTAAAATGTCTCAATCAAGGAACCTATTATGTCATTTGACCTTTTTAATGAGAGTTTTGAATTAAGCTTATTAGAGTTCCTTTGACGTCCCGAAGAGTCTTGTAATGATGAAAGATTATATCTTTGAATGAAAATACCTCAATTAAGGTACCCATTATGTCAGTAGACCATTTTAATGTATAAAGATTAAGTCTTTGAAAGAAAATGTGAGTTTTGAGTTAAACTTATTCGAGTTCCCTTTGACATCACGAAGAGTGTTTTAATGAGTAAATACTGAATCTTTGAATGAAATTACATCATTCAACGGACCTATTATGTCAGTAGACCTTTTTAATGTATAAAGATTGAATCTTTGAAAGAAAATGAGAGCTCTGAGTTTAACTTATTCGAGTTCCCGATAAGCTTGAGAAGAGTGTTTTTTAGTGAGTAAAGATTGTATCTTTGAATGAAACTACCTCAATAAGGGCACCTATTTTGTTACTAGACCATTTTAATGTCCAAAGATTTCTTTGACAGAAAATAAGAGTTTTTGAGTTAAACGTATTCGAGTTCCCTTTGACGTCACAAAGAGTGTTTTAATGAGTAAAGATGGAATCTTCGAATGAAATTACCTTAATCAAGGTTCCTATTATGTCATTAGAACTTTTTAACGTGTAAAAATTGAATCTTTGAAAGAAAATAAGAGTTTTGAGATCAACCTATTCGAGTTCCCTATGAAGTCATGGGTCAAGGCGCCTATTATGTCACTAGATCTATTTATTGTATAATGATTGAATCTTTGAAAGAAAATGAGAGTTTTGAGTTCAACGTATTCGAGTTCCCTTTGACATCACGAAAAGTGTTTTAATGAGCAAAGATTGAATCTTTGAATGAAATGACCTCAATCAAGGCACCTATTGTGTCGCTGGACCTTTCAAATGTATGAAGATTCAATCTCTGAAAAAAACTGAGAGTTTTAAGTTTAACTTATTCGAGATCCCTATGAAGTCACGGAGAGTGTTTTAATGAGTAAAGAATGAATCTTCGAATGAAAATACCTCAATTAAGGTACCTATTATGTCACTAGCCCATTTCAATGTGTAAAGAATAAATCTTTGAAAGAAAATGTGAGTTTTCAGTTAAAATTATTTGAGTTCCCTTTGATGACACGAAGAGTGTTTTAATGAGTAAAGATAGAATCTTTGAAAGAAATTACCCTGATAATGGTACCTATTATGTCACTAGACCGTTTTAATGTTTTAAGATTGAATCTTTGAAAGAAAATGAGAGTTTAGAATTTAGCTTATTCGAGTTCCCTTTGAAGTCGCGAAGAGTGTTTTTATGACTAAATATTGAATCTCTGAATGAAAATACCTCAATCAAGGCACCTATTATGTCACTAGACCATTTTTATTTGCAAA
The DNA here is from genome assembly GCF_030987335.1 of Cornus florida. Classification (NCBI taxonomy): domain Eukaryota; kingdom Viridiplantae; phylum Streptophyta; class Magnoliopsida; order Cornales; family Cornaceae; genus Cornus; species Cornus florida. Next base: position 66,309,203 of record NW_026775577.1, on the reverse strand, counting down.
GTTTAAATCTTCGATTGAAAATGCGAGTTTTGAGTTAAACTTATTCGAGTTCCCTTTGTCGTCACGAAGAGTGTTTTAATGATTAAAGATTGATTCCTTGAATGAAATTACCTCAATCACGGTACCTATTATGTCACTAGACCATTTTAATGTATCAAGATTGGATCTTCGAAAGAAAAGGAGGGTTGTGAGTTAAACTTATTCGAGTTCCCTTTGACGTCCTGAAGAGTGTTTTAATGAGTAAAGATTGAATCTTTGAATGAAAATACCTCAATCAAGGTACCTATTATGTCACTACACCATTTTGATGTTTAAAGATTAAATATTTGAAAAAAAGTGCGAGTTTTGAGTTAAACTTATTCGAGTTTCCTTTGTCGTCACGAAGAGTGTTTTAATTAGCAATGATTGAATCTTTGAATGAAATTACCTCAATCAAAGTATCTATATGTCAGTAGACCATTTTAATGTATAAAGGTTGAAATATTGAATTACCTCAATCAAGGTACCAATTATGTCACTAGATCTATTTCATGTATAAAGATTGAATCTTTGAAAGAATGAGAGTTGTGAGTTAAACTTATTCGAGTTCCCCTTAACGACCTGAAGAGTGTTTTAGTGAGTAAAGATTGAATCTTTGAAAGAAAATACCTCAATCAAGGTACCTACTGTGTCACTAACATTCTTAAGGTATAAAGATGAAAACTTTGAAGGAAAATGAGAGTTTTGAGTTAAATCTATTCAAGTTCCCTTTGACGTTCCGATTAGTGTTTTAATGGGTAAGACTGAATCTTTGAATGAAAATACCTCAATCAAGGTTCCTATTATGTCACCAGGCGATTTTAACGTATAAAGATTAAATCTTTGAAAGAAAATGAGAGTTTTCAGTTAAACTTATTCGAGTTCCCTTTGTCGTCACAATGAGTGTTTTAATAACTAAAAAGTGAATCTTTGAATGAAATTACCTCAATCAAGGTACGTATATGTCACTAGACCATTTTAATGTATAAAGATTGAAATACTGAATCTTTGAAAGAGGGTTAGAGTTTCTGAGTTTAACATATTCGAGGTCCCTTTGAAGTCGCGAAGAGTGGTTTTACTGCTAAAGATAGAATCTTTGTAAGAAAGTGAGTGTTTTGAGTTTAAAATATTCAGGTTCCCTGCGAAGTCGCAAAGAGTGTTTCAATGACTAAAGATTGAATCTTTGAATTAAAATGTCTTAATCAAGGAACCTATTATGTCATTTGACCTTTTTAATGAGAGTTTTGAATTAAGCTTATTAGAGTTCCTTTGACGTCCCGAAGAGTCTTGTAATGATGAAAGATTATATCTTTGAATGAAAATACCTCAATTAAGGTACCTATTATGTCAGTAGACCATTTTAATGTATAAAGATTAAGTCTTTGAAAGAAAATGTGAGTTTTGAGTTAAACTTATTCGAGTTCCCTTTGACATCACGAAGAGTGTTTTAATGAGTAAATACTGAATCTTTGAATGAAATTACATCATTCAACGGACCTATTATGTCAGTAGACCTTTTTAATGTATAAAGATTGAATCTTTGAAAGAAAATGAGAGCTCTGAGTTTAACTTATTCGAGTTCCCGATAAGCTTGAGAAGAGTGTTTTTTAGTGAGTAAAGATTGTATCTTTGAATGAAACTACCTCAATAAGGGCACCTATTTTGTTACTAGACCATTTTAATGTCCAAAGATTTCTTTGACAGAAAATAAGAGTTTTTGAGTTAAACGTATTCGAGTTCCCTTTGACGTCACAAAGAGTGTTTTAATGAGTAAAGATGGAATCTTCGAATGAAATTACCTTAATCAAGGTTCCTATTATGTCATTAGAACTTTTTAACGTGTAAAAATTGAATCTTTGAAAGAAAATAAGAGTTTTGAGATCAACCTATTCGAGTTCCCTATGAAGTCATGGGTCAAGGCACCTATTATGTCACTAGATCTATTTATTGTATAATGATTGAATCTTTGAAAGAAAATGAGAGTTTTGAGTTCAACGTATTCGAGTTCCCTTTGACATCACGAAAAGTGTTTTAATGAGCAAAGATTGAATCTTTGAATGAAATGACGTCAATCAAGGCACCTATTGTGTCGCTGGACCTTTCAAATGTATGAAGATTCAATCTCTGAAAAAAACTGAGAGTTTTAAGTTTAACTTATTCGAGATCCCTATGAAGTCACGGAGAGTGTTTTAATGAGTAAAGAATGAATCTTCGAATGAAAATACCTCAATTAAGGTACCTATTATGTCACTAGCCCATTTCAATGTGTAAAGAATAAATCTTTGAAAGAAAATGTGAGTTTTCAGTTAAAATTATTTGAGTTCCCTTTGATGACACGAAGAGTGTTTTAATGAGTAAAGATAGAATCTTTGAAAGAAATTACCCTGATAATGGTACCTATTATGTCACTAGACCGTTTTAATGTTTTAAGATTGAATCTTTGAAAGAAAATGAGAGTTTAGAATTTAGCTTATTCGAGTTCCCTTTGAAGTCGCGAAGAGTGTTTTTATGACTAAATATTGAATCTCTGAATGAAAATACCTCAATCAAGGCACCTATTATGTCACTAGACCATTTTTATTTGCAAAGTTTAAATCTTCGATTGAAAATGCGAGTTTTGAGTTAAACTTATTCGAGTTCCCTTTGTCGTCACGAAGAGTGTTTTAATGATTAAAGATTGATTCCTTGAATGAAATTACCTCAATCACGGTACCTATTATGTCACTAGACCATTTTAATGTATCAAGATTGGATCTTCGAAAGAAAAGGAGGGTTGTGAGTTAAACTTATTCGAGTTCCCTTTGACGTCCTGAAGAGTGTTTTAATGAGTAAAGATTGAATCTTTGAATGAAAATACCTCAATCAAGGTACCTATTATGTCACTAGACCATTTTGATGTTTAAAGTTTAAATCTTTGAAAAAAAGTGCGAGTTTTGAGTTAAACTTATTCGAGTTCCCTTTGTCGTCACGAAGAGTGTTTTAATGAGCAATGATTGAATCTTTGAATGAAATTACCTCAATCAAAGTATCTATATGTCAGTAGACCATTTTAATGTATAAAGGTTGAAATATTGAATTACCTCAATCAAGGTACCAATTATGTCACTAGATCTATTTCATGTATAAAGATTGAATCTTTGAAAGAATGAGAGTTGTGAGTTAAACTTATTCGAGTTCCCCTTAACGACCTGAAGAGTGTTTTAGTGAGTAAAGATTGAATCTTTGAAAGAAAATACCTCAATCAAGGTACCTACTGTGTCAGTAACATTCTTAAGGTATAAAGATGAAAACTTTGAAGGAAAATGAGAGTTTTGAGTTAAATCTATTCAAGTTCCCTTTGACGTTCCGATTAGTGTTTTAATGGGTAAGACTGAACCTTTGAATGAAAATACCTCAATCAAGGTTCCTATTATGTCACCAGGCGATTTTAACGTATAAAGATTAAATCTTTGAAAGAAAATGAGAGTTTTCAGTTAAACTTATTCGAGTTCCCTTTGTCGTCACAATGAGTGTTTTAATAACTAAAAAGTGAATCTTTGAATGAAATTACCTCAATCAAGGTACGTATATGTCACTAGACCATTTTAATGTATAAAGATTGAAATACTGAATCTTTGAAAGAGGGTTAGAGTTTCTGAGTTTAACATATTCGAGGTCCCTTTGAAGTCGCGAAGAGTGGTTTTACTGCTAAAGATAGAATCTTTGTAAGAAAGTGAGTGTTTTGAGTTTAAAATATTCAGGTTCCCTGCGAAGTCGCAAAGAGTGTTTCAATGACTAAAGATTGAATCTTTGAATTAAAATGTCTTAATCAAGGAACCTATTATGTCATTTGACCTTTTTAATGAGAGTTTTGAATTAAGCTTATTAGAGTTCCTTTGACGTCCCGAAGAGTCTTGTAATGATGAAAGATTATATCTTTGAATGAAAATACCTCAATTAAGGTACCTATTATGTCAGTAGACCATTTTAATGTATAAAGATTAAGTCTTTGAAAGAAAATGTGAGTTTTGAGTTAAACTTATTCGAGTTCCCTTTGACATCACGAAGAGTGTTTTAATGAGTAAATACTGAATCTTTGAATGAAATTACATCATTCAACGGACCTATTATGTCAGTAGACCTTTTTAATGTATAAAGATTGAATCTTTGAAAGAAAATGAGAGCTCTGAGTTTAACTTATTCGAGTTCCCGATAAGCTTGAGAAGAGTGTTTTTTAGTGAGTAAAGATTGTATCTTTGAATGAAACTACCTCAATAAGGGCACCTATTTTGTTACTAGACCATTTTAATGTCCAAAGATTTCTTTGACAGAAAATAAGAGTTTTTGAGTTAAACGTATTCGAGTTCCCTTTGACGTCACAAAGAGTGTTTTAATGAGTAAAGATGGAATCTTCGAATGAAATTACCTTAATCAAGGTTCCTATTATGTCATTAGAACTTTTTAACGTGTAAAAATTGAATCTTTGAAAGAAAATAAGAGTTTTGAGATCAACCTATTCGAGTTCCCTATGAAGTCATGGGTCAAGGCGCCTATTATGTCACTAGATCTATTTATTGTATAATGATTGAATCTTTGAAAGAAAATGAGAGTTTTGAGTTCAACGTATTCGAGTTCCCTTTGACATCACGAAAAGTGTTTTAATGAGCAAAGATTGAATCTTTGAATGAAATGACGTCAATCAAGGCACCTATTGTGTCGCTGGACCTTTCAAATGTATGAAGATTCAATCTCTGAAAAAAACTGAGAGTTTTAAGTTTAACTTATTCGAGATCCCTATGAAGTCACGGAGAGTGTTTTAATGAGTAAAGAATGAATCTTCGAATGAAAATACCTCAATTAAGGTACCTATTATGTCACTAGCCCATTTCAATGTGTAAAGAATAAATCTTTGAAAGAAAATGTGAGTTTTCAGTTAAAAATAATTGGGTTCCCTTTGATGACACGAAGAGTGTTTTAATGAGTAAAGATAGAATCTTTGAAAGAAATTACCCTGATAATGGTACCTATTATGTCACTAGACCGTTTTAATGTTTTAAGATTGAATCTTTGAAAGAAAATGAGAGTTTAGAATTTAGCTTATTCGAGTTCCCTTTGAAGTCGCGAAGAGTGTTTTTATGACTAAATATTGAATCTCTGAATGAAAATACCTCAATCAAGGCACCTATTATGTCACTAGACCATTTTTATTTGCAAAGTTTAAATCTTCGATTGAAAATGCGAGTTTTGAGTTAAACTTATTCGAGTTCCCTTTGTCGTCACGAAGAGTGTTTTAATGATTAAAGATTGATTCCTTGAATGAAATTACCTCAATCACGGTACCTATTATGTCACTAGACCATTTTAATGTATCAAGATTGGATCTTCGAAAGAAAAGGAGGGTTGTGAGTTAAACTTATTCGAGTTCCCTTTGACGTCCTGAAGAGTGTTTTAATGAGTAAAGATTGAATCTTTGAATGAAAATACCTCAATCAAGGTACCTATTATGTCACTACACCATTTTGATGTTTAAAGATTAAATATTTGAAAAAAAGTGCGAGTTTTGAGTTAAACTTATTCGAGTTTCCTTTGTCGTCACGAAGAGTGTTTTAATGAGCAATGATTGAATCTTTGAATGAAATTACCTCAATCAAAGTATCTATATGTCAGTAGACCATTTTAATGTATAAAGGTTGAAATATTGAATTACCTCAATCAAGGTACCAATTATGTCACTAGATCTATTTCATGTATAAAGATTGAATCTTTGAAAGAATGAGAGTTGTGAGTTAAACTTATTCGAGTTCCCCTTAACGACCTGAAGAGTGTTTTAGTGAGTAAAGATTGAATCTTTGAAATAAAATACCTCAATCAAGGTACCTACTGTGTCACTAACATTCTTAAGGTATAAAGATGAAAACTTTGAAGGAAAATGAGAGTTTTGAGTTAAATCTATTCAAGTTCCCTTTGACGTTCCGATTAGTGTTTTAATGGGTAAGACTGAATCTTTGAATGAAAATACCTCAATCAAGGTTCCTATTATGTCACCAGACGATTTTAACGTATAAAGATTAAATCTTTGAAAGAAAATGAGAGTTTTCAGTTAAACTTATTCGAGTTCCCTTTGTCGTCACAATGAGTGTTTTAATAACTAAAAAGTGAATCTTTGAATGAAATTACCTCAATCAAGGTACGTATATGTCACTAGACCATTTTAATGTATAAAGATTGAAATACTGAATCTTTGAAAGAGGGTTAGAGTTTCTGAGTTTAACATATTCGAGGTCCCTTTGAAGTCGCGAAGAGTGGTTTTACTGCTAAAGATAGAATCTTTGTAAGAAAGTGAGTGTTTTGAGTTTAAAATATTCAGGTTCCCTGCGAAGTCGCAAATTGTGTTTCAATGACTAAAGATTGAATCTTTGAATTAAAATGTCTTAATCAAGGAACCTATTATGTCATTTGACCTTTTTAATGGGAGTTTTGAATTAAGCTTATTAGAGTTCCTTTGACGTCCCGAAGAGTCTTGTAATGATGAAAGATTATATCTTTGAATGAAAATACCTCAATTAAGGTACCTATTATGTCAGTAGACCATTTTAATGTATAAAGATTAAGTCTTTGAAAGAAAATGTGAGTTTTGAGTTAAACTTATTCGAGTTCCCTTTGACATCACGAAGAGTGTTTTAATGAGTAAATACTGAATCTTTGAATGAAATTACATCATTCAACGGACCTATTATGTCAGTAGACCTTTTTAATGTATAAAGATTGAATCTTTGAAAGAAAATGAGAGCTCTGAGTTTAACTTATTCGAGTTCCCGATAAGCTTGAGAAGAGTGTTTTTTAGTGAGTAAAGATTGTATCTTTGAATGAAACTACCTCAATAAGGGCACCTATTTTGTTACTAGATCATTTTAATGTCCAAAGATTTCTTTGACAGAAAATAAGAGTTTTTGAGTTAAACGTATTCGAGTTCCCTTTGACGTCACAAAGAGTGTTTTAATGAGTAAAGATGGAATCTTCGAATGAAATTACCTTAATCAAGGTTCCTATTATGTCATTAGAACTTTTTAACGTGTAAAAATTGAATCTTTGAAAGAAAATAAGAGTTTTGAGATCAACCTATTCGAGTTCCCTATGAAGTCATGGGTCAAGGCACCTATTATGTCACTAGATCTATTTATTGTATAATGATTGAATCTTTGAAAGAAAATGAGAGTTTTGAGTTCAACGTATTCGAGTTCCCTTTGACATCACGAAAAGTGTTTTAATGAGCAAAGATTGAATCTTTGAATGAAATGACCTCAATCAAGGCACCTATTGTGTCGCTGGACCTTTCAAATGTATGAAGATTCAATCTCTGAAAAAAACTGAGAGTTTTAAGTTTAACTTATTCGAGATCCCTATGAAGTCACGGAGAGTGTTTTAATGAGTAAAGAATGAATCTTCGAATGAAAATACCTCAATTAAGGTACCTATTATGTCACTAGCCCATTTCAATGTGTAAAGAATAAATCTTTGAAAGAAAATGTGAGTTTTCAGTTAAAATTATTTGAGTTCCCTTTGATGACACGAAGAGTGTTTTAATGAGTAAAGATAGAATCTTTGAAAGAAATTACCCTGATAATGGTACCTATTATGTCACTAGACCGTTTTAATGTTTTAAGATTGAATCTTTGAAAGAAAATGAGAGTTTAGAATTTAGCTTATTCGAGTTCCCTTTGAAGTCGCGAAGAGTGTTTTTATGACTAAATATTGAATCTCTGAATGAAAATACCTCAATCAAGGCACCTATTATGTCACTAGACCATTTTTATTTGCAAAGTTTAAATCTTCGATTGAAAATGCGAGTTTTGAGTTAAACTTATTCGAGTTCCCTTTGTCGTCACGAAGAGTGTTTTAATGATTAAAGATTGATTCCTTGAATGAAATTACCTCAATCACGGTACCTATTATGTCACTAGACCATTTTAATGTATCAAGATTGGATCTTCGAAAGAAAAGGAGGGTTGTGAGTTAAACTTATTCGAGTTCCCTTTGACGTCCTGAAGAGTGTTTTAATGAGTAAAGATTGAATCTTTGAATGAAAATACCTCAATCAAGGTACCTATTATGTCACTACACCATTTTGATGTTTAAAGATTAAATATTTGAAAAAAAGTGCGAGTTTTGAGTTAAACTTATTCGAGTTTCCTTTGTCGTCACGAAGAGTGTTTTAATTAGCAATGATTGAATCTTTGAATGAAATTACCTCAATCAAAGTATCTATATGTCAGTAGACCATTTTAATGTATAAAGGTTGAAATATTGAATTACCTCAATCAAGGTACCAATTATGTCACTAGATCTATTTCATGTATAAAGATTGAATCTTTGAAAGAATGAGAGTTGTGAGTTAAACTTATTCGAGTTCCCCTTAACGACCTGAAGAGTGTTTTAGTGAGTAAAGATTGAATCTTTGAAAGAAAATACCTCAATCAAGGTACCTACTGTGTCACTAACATTCTTAAGGTATAAAGATGAAAACTTTGAAGGAAAATGAGAGTTTTGAGTTAAATCTATTCAAGTTCCCTTTGACGTTCCGATTAGTGTTTTAATGGGTAAGACTGAATCTTTGAATGAAAATACCTCAATCAAGGTTCCTATTATGTCACCAGGCGATTTTAACGTATAAAGATTAAATCTTTGAAAGAAAATGAGAGTTTTCAGTTAAACTTATTCGAGTTCCCTTTGTCGTCACAATGAGTGTTTTAATAACTAAAAAGTGAATCTTTGAATGAAATTACCTCAATCAAGGTACGTATATGTCACTAGACCATTTTAATGTATAAAGATTGAAATACTGAATCTTTGAAAGAGGGTTAGAGTTTCTGAGTTTAACATATTCGAGGTCCCTTTGAAGTCGCGAAGAGTGGTTTTACTGCTAAAGATAGAATCTTTGTAAGAAAGTGAGTGTTTTGAGTTTAAAATATTCAGGTTCCCTGCGAAGTCGCAAAGAGTGTTTCAATGACTAAAGATTGAATCTTTGAATTAAAATGTCTTAATCAAGGAACCTATTATGTCATTTGACCTTTTTAATGAGAGTTTTGAATTAAGCTTATTAGAGTTCCTTTGACGTCCCGAAGAGTCTTGTAATGATGAAAGATTATATCTTTGAATGAAAATACCTCAATTAAGGTACCTATTATGTCAGTAGACCATTTTAATGTATAAAGATTAAGTCTTTGAAAGAAAATGTGAGTTTTGAGTTAAACTTATTCGAGTTCCCTTTGACATCACGAAGAGTGTTTTAATGAGTAAATACTGAATCTTTGAATGAAATTACATCATTCAACGGACCTATTATGTCAGTAGACCTTTTTAATGTATAAAGATTGAATCTTTGAAAGAAAATGAGAGCTCTGAGTTTAACTTATTCGAGTTCCCGATAAGCTTGAGAAGAGTGTTTTTTAGTGAGTAAAGATTGTATCTTTGAATGAAACTACCTCAATAAGGGCACCTATTTTGTTACTAGACCATTTTAATGTCCAAAGATTTCTTTGACAGAAAATAAGAGTTTTTGAGTTAAACGTATTCGAGTTCCCTTTGACGTCACAAAGAGTGTTTTAATGAGTAAAGATGGAATCTTCGAATGAAATTACCTTAATCAAGGTTCCTATTATGTCATTAGAACTTTTTAACGTGTAAAAATTGAATCTTTGAAAGAAAATAAGAGTTTTGAGATCAACCTATTCGAGTTCCCTATGAAGTCATGGGTCAAGGCACCTATTATGTCACTAGATCTATTTATTGTATAATGATTGAATCTTTGAAAGAAAATGAGAGTTTTGAGTTCAACGTATTCGAGTTCCCTTTGACATCACGAAAAGTGTTTTAATGAGCAAAGATTGAATCTTTGAATGAAATGACGTCAATCAAGGCACCTATTGTGTCGCTGGACCTTTCAAATGTATGAAGATTCAATCTCTGAAAAAAACTGAGAGTTTTAAGTTTAACTTATTCGAGATCCCTATGAAGTCACGGAGAGTGTTTTAATGAGTAAAGAATGAATCTTCGAATGAAAATACCTCAATTAAGGTACCTATTATGTCACTAGCCCATTTCAATGTGTAAAGAATAAATCTTTGAAAGAAAATGTGAGTTTTCAGTTAAAATTATTTGAGTTCCCTTTGATGACACGAAGAGTGTTTTAATGAGTAAAGATAGAATCTTTGAAAGAAATTACCCTGATAATGGTACCTATTATGTCACTAGACCGTTTTAATGTTTTAAGATTGAATCTTTGAAAGAAAATGAGAGTTTAGAATTTAGCTTATTCGAGTTCCCTTTGAAGTCGCGAAGAGTGTTTTTATGACTAAATATTGAATCTCTGAATGAAAATACCTCAATCAAGGCACCTATTATGTCACTAGACCATTTTTATTTGCAAAGTTTAAATCTTCGATTGAAAATGCGAGTTTTGAGTTAAACTTATTCGAGTTCCCTTTGTCGTCACGAAGAGTGTTTTAATGATTAAAGATTGATTCCTTGAATGAAATTACCTCAATCACGGTACCTATTATGTCACTAGACCATTTTAATGTATCAAGATTGGATCTTCGAAAGAAAAGGAGGGTTGTGAGTTAAACTTATTCGAGTTCCCTTTGACGTCCTGAAGAGTGTTTTAATGAGTAAAGATTGAATCTTTGAATGAAAATACCTCAATCAAGGTACCTATTATGTCACTAGACCATTTTGATGTTTAAAGTTTAAATCTTTGAAAAAAAGTGCGAGTTTTGAGTTAAACTTATTCGAGTTCCCTTTGTCGTCACGAAGAGTGTTTTAATGAGCAATGATTGAATCTTTGAATGAAATTACCTCAATCAAAGTATCTATATGTCAGTAGACCATTTTAATGTATAAAGGTTGAAATATTGAATTACCTCAATCAAGGTACCAATTATGTCACTAGATCTATTTCATGTATAAAGATTGAATCTTTGAAAGAATGAGAGTTGTGAGTTAAACTTATTCGAGTTCCCCTTAACGACCTGAAGAGTGTTTTAGTGAGTAAAGATTGAATCTTTGAAAGAAAATACCTCAATCAAGGTACCTACTGTGTCAGTAACATTCTTAAGGTATAAAGATGAAAACTTTGAAGGAAAATGAGAGTTTTGAGTTAAATCTATTCAAGTTCCCTTTGACGTTCCGATTAGTGTTTTAATGAGTAAGACTGAATCTTTGAATGAAAATACCTCAATCAGGGTTCCTATTATGTCACCAGACGATTTTAATGTATAAAGATTAAATCTTTGAAAGAAAATGAGAGTTTTCAGTTAAACTTATTCGAGTTCCCTTTGTCGTCACAATGAGTGTTTTAATAACTAAAAAGTGAATCTTTGAATGAAATTACCTCAATCAAGGTACGTATATGTCACTAGACCATTTTAATGTATAAAGATTGAAATACTGAATCTTTGAAAGAGGGTTAGAGTTTCTGAGTTTAACATATTCGAGGTCCCTCTGAAGTCGCGAAGAGTGGTTTTACTGCTAAAGATAGAATCTTTGTAAGAAAGTGAGTGTTTTGAGTTTAAAATATTCAGGTTCCCTGCGAAGTCGCAAAGAGTGTTTCAATGACTAAAGATTGAATCTTTGAATTAAAATGTCTCAATCAAGGAACCTATTATGTCATTTGACCTTTTTAATGAGAGTTTTGAATTAAGCTTATTAGAGTTCCTTTGACGTCCCGAAGAGTCTTGTAATGATGAAAGATTATATCTTTGAATGAAAATACCTCAATTAAGGTACCCATTATGTCAGTAGACCATTTTAATGTATAAAGATTAAGTCTTTGAAAGAAAATGTGAGTTTTGAGTTAAACTTATTCGAGTTCCCTTTGACATCACGAAGAGTGTTTTAATGAGTAAATACTGAATCTTTGAATGAAATTACATCATTCAACGGACCTATTATGTCAGTAGACCTTTTTAATGTATAAAGATTGAATCTTTGAAAGAAAATGAGAGCTCTGAGTTTAACTTATTCGAGTTCCCGATAAGCTTGAGAAGAGTGTTTTTTAGTGAGTAAAGATTGTATCTTTGAATGAAACTACCTCAATAAGGGCACCTATTTTGTTACTAGACCATTTTAATGTCCAAAGATTTCTTTGACAGAAAATAAGAGTTTTTGAGTTAAACGTATTCGAGTTCCCTTTGACGTCACAAAGAGTGTTTTAATGAGTAAAGATGGAATCTTCGAATGAAATTACCTTAATCAAGGTTCCTATTATGTCATTAGAACTTTTTAACGTGTAAAAATTGAATCTTTGAAAGAAAATAAGAGTTTTGAGATCAACCTATTCGAGTTCCCTATGAAGTCATGGGTCAAGGCGCCTATTATGTCACTAGATCTATTTATTGTATAATGATTGAATCTTTGAAAGAAAATGAGAGTTTTGAGTTCAACGTATTCGAGTTCCCTTTGACATCACGAAAAGTGTTTTAATGAGCAAAGATTGAATCTTTGAATGAAATGACCTCAATCAAGGCACCTATTGTGTCGCTGGAGCTTTCAAATGTATGAAGATTCAATCTCTGAAAAAAACTGAGAGTTTTAAGTTTAACTTATTCGAGATCCCTATGAAGTCACGGAGAGTGTTTTAATGAGTAAAGAATGAATCTTCGAATGAAAATACCTCAATTAAGGTACCTATTATGTCACTAGCCCATTTCAATGTGTAAAGAATAAATCTTTGAAAGAAAATGTGAGTTTTCAGTTAAAAATAATTGGGTTCCCTTTGATGACACGAAGAGTGTTTTAATGAGTAAAGATAGAATCTTTGAAAGAAATTACCCTGATAATGGTACCTATTATGTCACTAGACCGTTTTAATGTTTTAAGATTGAATCTTTGAAAGAAAATGAGAGTTTAGAATTTAGCTTATTCGAGTTCCCTTTGAAGTCGCGAAGAGTGTTTTTATGACTAAATATTGAATCTCTGAATGAAAATACCTCAATCAAGGCACCTATTATGTCACTAGACCATTTTTATTTGCAAAGTTTAAATCTTCGATTGAAAATGCGAGTTTTGAGTTAAACTTATTCGAGTTCCCTTTGTCGTCACGAAGAGTGTTTTAATGATTAAAGATTGATTCCTTGAATGAAATTACCTCAATCACGGTACCTATTATGTCACTAGACCATTTTAATGTATCAAGATTGGATCTTCGAAAGAAAAGGAGGGTTGTGAGTTAAACTTATTCGAGTTCCCTTTGACGTCCTGAAGAGTGTTTTAATGAGTAAAGATTGAATCTTTGAATGAAAATACCTCAATCAAGGTACCTATTATGTCACTACACCATTTTGATGTTTAAAGATTAAATATTTGAAAAAAAGTGCGAGTTTTGAGTTAAACTTATTCGAGTTTCCTTTGTCGTCACGAAGAGTGTTTTAATGAGCAATGATTGAATCTTTGAATGAAATTACCTCAATCAAAGTATCTATATGTCAGTAGACCATTTTAATGTATAAAGGTTGAAATATTGAATTACCTCAATCAAGGTACCAATTATGTCACTAGATCTATTTCATGTATAAAGATTGAATCTTTGAAAGAATGAGAGTTGTGAGTTAAACTTATTCGAGTTCCCCTTAACGACCTGAAGAGTGTTTTAGTGAGTAAAGATTGAATCTTTGAAATAAAATACCTCAATCAAGGTACCTACTGTGTCACTAACATTCTTAAGGTATAAAGATGAAAACTTTGAAGGAAAATGAGAGTTTTGAGTTAAATCTATTCAAGTTCCCTTTGACGTTCCGATTAGTGTTTTAATGGGTAAGACTGAATCTTTGAATGAAAATACCTCAATCAAGGTTCCTATTATGTCACCAGACGATTTTAACGTATAAAGATTAAATCTTTGAAAGAAAATGAGAGTTTTCAGTTAAACTTATTCGAGTTCCCTTTGTCGTCACAATGAGTGTTTTAATAACTAAAAAGTGAATCTTTGAATGAAATTACCTCAATCAAGGTACGTATATGTCACTAGACCATTTTAATGTATAAAGATTGAAATACTGAATCTTTGAAAGAGGGTTAGAGTTTCTGAGTTTAACATATTCGAGGTCCCTTTGAAGTCGCGAAGAGTGGTTTTACTGCTAAAGATAGAATCTTTGTAAGAAAGTGAGTGTTTTGAGTTTAAAATATTCAGGTTCCCTGCGAAGTCGCAAATTGTGTTTCAATGACTAAAGATTGAATCTTTGAATTAAAATGTCTTAATCAAGGAACCTATTATGTCATTTGACCTTTTTAATGGGAGTTTTGAATTAAGCTTATTAGAGTTCCTTTGACGTCCCGAAGAGTCTTGTAATGATGAAAGATTATATCTTTGAATGAAAATACCTCAATTAAGGTACCTATTATGTCAGTAGACCATTTTAATGTATAAAGATTAAGTCTTTGAAAGAAAATGTGAGTTTTGAGTTAAACTTATTCGAGTTCCCTTTGACATCACGAAGAGTGTTTTAATGAGTAAATACTGAATCTTTGAATGAAATTACATCATTCAACGGACCTATTATGTCAGTAGACCTTTTTAATGTATAAAGATTGAATCTTTGAAAGAAAATGAGAGCTCTGAGTTTAACTTATTCGAGTTCCCGATAAGCTTGAGAAGAGTGTTTTTTAGTGAGTAAAGATTGTATCTTTGAATGAAACTACCTCAATAAGGGCACCTATTTTGTTACTAGATCATTTTAATGTCCAAAGATTTCTTTGACAGAAAATAAGAGTTTTTGAGTTAAACGTATTCGAGTTCCCTTTGACGTCACAAAGAGTGTTTTAATGAGTAAAGATGGAATCTTCGAATGAAATTACCTTAATCAAGGTTCCTATTATGTCATTAGAACTTTTTAACGTGTAAAAATTGAATCTTTGAAAGAAAATAAGAGTTTTGAGATCAACCTATTCGAGTTCCCTATGAAGTCATGGGTCAAGGCACCTATTATGTCACTAGATCTATTTATTGTATAATGATTGAATCTTTGAAAGAAAATGAGAGTTTTGAGTTCAACGTATTCGAGTTCCCTTTGACATCACGAAAAGTGTTTTAATGAGCAAAGATTGAATCTTTGAATGAAATGACCTCAATCAAGGCACCTATTGTGTCGCTGGACCTTTCAAATGTATGAAGATTCAATCTCTGAAAAAAACTGAGAGTTTTAAGTTTAACTTATTCGAGATCCCTATGAAGTCACGGAGAGTGTTTTAATGAGTAAAGAATGAATCTTCGAATGAAAATACCTCAATTAAGGTACCTATTATGTCACTAGCCCATTTCAATGTGTAAAGAATAAATCTTTGAAAGAAAATGTGAGTTTTCAGTTAAAATTATTTGAGTTCCCTTTGATGACACGAAGAGTGTTTTAATGAGTAAAGATAGAATCTTTGAAAGAAATTACCCTGATAATGGTACCTATTATGTCACTAGACCGTTTTAATGTTTTAAGATTGAATCTTTGAAAGAAAATGAGAGTTTAGAATTTAGCTTATTCGAGTTCCCTTTGAAGTCGCGAAGAGTGTTTTTATGACTAAATATTGAATCTCTGAATGAAAATACCTCAATCAAGGCACCTATTATGTCACTAGACCATTTTTATTTGCAAAGTTTAAATCTTCGATTGAAAATGCGAGTTTTGAGTTAAACTTATTCGAGTTCCCTTTGTCGTCACGAAGAGTGTTTTAATGATTAAAGATTGATTCCTTGAATGAAATTACCTCAATCACGGTACCTATTATGTCACTAGACCATTTTAATGTATCAAGATTGGATCTTCGAAAGAAAAGGAGGGTTGTGAGTTAAACTTATTCGAGTTCCCTTTGACGTCCTGAAGAGTGTTTTAATGAGTAAAGATTGAATCTTTGAATGAAAATACCTCAATCAAGGTACCTATTATGTCACTACACCATTTTGATGTTTAAAGATTAAATCTTTGAAAAAAAGTGCGAGTTTTGAGTTAAACTTATTCGAGTTTCCTTTGTCGTCACGAAGAGTGTTTTAATGAGCAATGATTGAATCTTTGAATGAAATTACCTCAATCAAAGTATCTATATGTCAGTAGACCATTTTAATGTATAAAGGTTGAAATATTGAATTACCTCAATCAAGGTACCAATTATGTCACTAGATCTATTTCATGTATAAAGATTGAATCTTTGAAAGAATGAGAGTTGTGAGTTAAACTTATTCGAGTTCCCCTTAACGACCTGAAGAGTGTTTTAGTGAGTAAAGATTGAATCTTTGAAAGAAAATACCTCAATCAAGGTACCTACTGTGTCACTAACATTCTTAAGGTATAAAGATGAAAACTTTGAAGGAAAATGAGAGTTTTGAGTTAAATCTATTCAAGTTCCCTTTGACGTTCCGATTAGTGTTTTAATGGGTAAGACTGAATCTTTGAATGAAAATACCTCAATCAAGGTTCCTATTATGTCACCAGACGATTTTAACGTATAAAGATTAAATCTTTGAAAGAAAATGAGAGTTTTCAGTTAAACTTATTCGAGTTCCCTTTGTCGTCACAATGAGTGTTTTAATAACTAAAAAGTGAATCTTTGAATGAAATTACCTCAATCACGGTACGTATATGTCACTAGACCATTTTAATGTATAAAGATTGAAATACTGAATCTTTGAAAGAGGGTTAGAGTTTCTGAGTTTAACATATTCGAGGTCTCTTTGAAGTCGCGAAGAGTGGTTTTACTGCTAAAGATAGAATCTTTGTAAGAAAGTGAGTGTTTTGAGTTTAAAATATTCAGGTTCCCTGCGAAGTCGCAAAGAGTGTTTCAATGACTAAAGATTGAATCTTTGAATTAAAATGTCTCAATCAAGGAACCTATTATGTCATTTGACCTTTTTAATGAGAGTTTTGAATTAAGCTTATTAGAGTTCCTTTGACGTCCCGAAGAGTCTTGTAATGATGAAAGATTATATCTTTGAATGAAAATACCTCAATTAAGGCACCTATTATGTCAGTAGACCATTTTAATGTATAAAGATTAAGTCTTTGAAAGAAAATGTGAGTTTTTAGTTAAACTTATTCGAGTTCCCTTTGACATCACGAAGAGTGTTTTAATGAGTAAATACTGAATCTTTGAATGAAATTACATCATTCAACGGACCTATTATGTCAGTAGACCTTTTTAATGTATAAAGATTGAATCTTTGAAAGAAAATGAGAGCTTTGAGTTTAACTTATTCGAGTTCCCGATAAGCTTGAGAAGAGTGTTTTATAGTGAGTAAAGATTGTATCTTTGAATGAAACTACCTCAATAAGGGCTCCTATTTTGTTACTAGACCATTTTAATGTCCAAAGATTTCTTTGACAGAAAATAAGAGTTTTTGAGTTAAACGTATTCGAGTTCCCTTTGACTTCACAAAGAGTGTTTTAATTAGTAAAGATGGAATCTTCGAATGAAATTACCTTAATCAAGGTTCCTATTATGTCATTAGAACTTTTTAACGTGTAAAAATTCAATCTTTGAAAGAAAATAAGAGTTTTGAGATCAACTTATTCGAGTTCCCTATGAAGTCACGGGTCAAGGCACCTATTATGTCACTAGATCTATTTATTGTATAATGATTGAATCTTTGAAAGAAAATGAGAGTTTTGAGTTCAACTTATTCGAGTTCCCTTTGACATCACGAAAAGTGTTTTAATGAGCAAAGATTGAATCTTTGAATGAAATGACCTCAATCAAGGCACCTATTGTGTCGCTGGACCTTTCAAATGTATGAAGATTCAATCTCTGAAAAAAACTGAGAGTTTTAAGTTTAACTTATTCGAGATCCCTATGAAGTCACGGAGAGTGTTTTAATGAGTAAAGAATGAATCTTCGAATGAAAATACCTCAATTAAGGTACCTATTATGTCACTAGCCCATTTCAATGTGTAAAGAATAAATCTTTGAAAGAAAATGTGAGTTTTCAGTTAAAATTATTTGAGTTCCCTTTGACGACACGAAGAGTGTTTTAATGAGTAAAGATAGAATCTTTGAAAGAAATTACCCTGATCATGGTACCTATTATGTCACTAGACCGTTTTAATGTATTAAGATTGAATCTTTGAAAGAAAATGAGAGTTTAGAATTTAGCTTATTCGAGTTCCCTTTGAAGTCGCGAAGAGTGTTTTTATGACTAAATATTGAATTTCTGAATGAAAATAACTCAATCAAGGTACCTATTATGTCACTAGACCATTTTAATTTGCAAAGTTTAAATCTTCGATTGAAAATGCGAGTTTTGAGTTAAACTTATTCGGGTTCCCTTTGTCGTCATGAAGAGTGTTTTATTAATTAAAGATTGATTCCTTGAATGAAATTACCTCAATCACGGTACCTATTATGTCACTAGACCATTTTTTTGTATCAAGATTGGATCTTCGAAAGAAAAGGAGGGTTGTGAGTTAAACTTATTCGAGTTCCCTTTGACGTCCTGAAGAGTGTTTTAATGAGTAAAGATTGAATCTTTGAATGAAAATACCTCAATCAAGGTACCTATTATGTCACTAGACCATTTTGATGTTTAAAGATTAAATCTTTGAAAAAAAAGAGCGAGTTTTGAGTTAAACTTATTCGAGTTCCCTTTGTCGTCACGAAGAGTGTTTTAATGAGCAATGATTGAATCTTTGAATGAAATTACCTCAATCAAAGTATCTATATGTCAGTAGACCATTTTAATGTATAAAGGTTGAAATATTGAATTACCTCAATCAAGGTACCAATTATGTCACTAGATCTATTTCATGTATAAAGATTGAATCTTTGAAAGAATGAGAGTTGTGAGTTAAACTTATTCGAGTTCCCCTTAACGACCTGAAGAGTGTTTTAGTGAGTAAAGATTGAATCTTTGAAAGAAAATACCTCAATCAAGGTACCTACTGTGTCACTAACATTCTTAAGGTATAAAGATGAAAACTTTGAAGGAAAATGAGAGTTTTGAGTTAAATCTATTCAAGTTCCCTTTGACGTTCCGATTAGTGTTTTAATGGGTAAGACTGAATCTTTGAATGCAAATACCTCAATCAAGGTTCCTATTATGTCACCAGACGATTTTAATGTATAAAGATTAAATCTTTGAAAGAAAATGAGAGTTTTCAGTTAAACTTATTCGAGTTCCCTTTGTCGTCACAATGAGTGTTTTAAATACTAAAAAGTGAATCTTTGAATGAAATTACCTCAATCAAGGTACGTATATGTCACTAGACCATTTTAATGTATAAAGATTGAAATACTGAATCTTTGAAAGAGGTTTAGAGTTTCTGAGTTTAACATATTCGAGGTCCCTTTGAAGTCGCGAAAAGTGGTTTTACTGCTAAAGATAGAATCTTTGTAAGAAAGTGAGAGTTTTGAGTTTAAAATATTCAGGTTCCATGCGAAGTCGCAAAGAGTGTTTGAATGACTAAAGATTGAATCTTTGAATTAAAATGTCTCAATCAAGGAACCTATTATGTCATTTGACCTTTTTTATGAGAGTTTTGAATTAAGCATATTACAGTTCCTTTGACGTCCCGAAGAGCCTTGTAATGATGAAAGATTATATCTTTGAATGAAAATACCTCAATTAAGGCACCTATTATGTCAGTAGACCATTTTAATGTATAAAGATTAAGTCTTTGAAAGAAAATGTGAGTTTTGAGTTAAACTTATTTGAGTTCCCTTTGACATCACGAAGAGTGTTTTAATGAGTAAATACTGAATCTTTGAATGAAATTACATCATTCAACGGACCTATTATGTCAGTAGACCTTTTTAATGTATAAAGATTGAATCTTTGAAAGAAAATGAGAGCTTTGAGTTTAACTTATTCGAGTTCCCGATAAGCTTGAGAAGAGTGTTTTTTAGTGAGTAAAGATTGTATCTTTGAATGAAACTACCTCAATAAGGGCACCTATTTTGTTACTAGACCATTTTAATGTCCAAAGATTTCTTTGACAGAAAATAAGAGTTTTTGAGTTAAACGTATTCGAGTTCCCTTTGACGTCACAAAGAGTGTTTTAATGAGTAAAGATAGAATCTTTGAAAGAAATTACCCTGATCATGGTACCTATTATGTCACTAGACCGTTTTAATGTATTAAGATTGAATCTTTGAAAGAAAATGAGAGTTTAGAATTTAGCTTATTAGAGTTCCCTTTGAAGTCGCGAAGAGTGTTTTTATGACTAAATATTGAATCTCTGAATGAAAATACCGCAATCAAGGTACCTATTATGTCACTAGACCATTTTAATTTGCAAAGTTTAAATCTTCGATTGAAAATGCGAGTTTTGAGTTAAACTTATTCGAGTTCCCTTTGTCGTCATGACGAGTGTTTTAATGATTAAAGATTGATTCCTTGAATGAAATTACCTCAATCACGGTACCTATTATGTCACTAGACCATTTTAATGTATCAAGATTGGATCTTCGAAAGAAAAGGAGGGTTGTGAGTTAAACTTATTCGAGTTCCCTTTGACGTCCTGAAGAGTGTTTTAATGAGTAAAGATTGAATCTTTGAATGAAAATACCTCAATCAAGGTACCTATTATGTCACTAGACCATTTTGATGTTTAAAGATTAAATCTTTGAAAAAAAGTGCGAGTTTTGAGTTAAACTTATTCGAGTTCCCTTTGTCGTCACGAAGAGTGTTTTAATGAGCAATGATTGAATCTTTGAATGAAATTACCTCAATCAAAGTATCTATATGTCAGTAGACCATTTTAATGTATAAAGGTTGAAATATTGAATTACCTCAATCAAGGTACCAATTATGTCACTAGATCTATTTCATGTATATAGATTGAATCTTTGAAAGAATTAGAGTTGTGAGTTAAACTTATTCGAGTTCCCCTTAACGACCTGAAGAGTGTTTTAGTGAGTAAAGATTGAATCTTTGAAAGAAAATACCTCAATCAAGGTACCTACTGTGTCACTAACATTCTTAAGGTATAAAGATGAAAACTTTGAAGGAAAATGAGAGTTTTGAGTTAAATCTATTCAAGTTCCCTTTGACGTTCCGATTAGTGTTTTAATGGGTAAGACTGAATCTTTGAATGAAAATACCTCAATCAAGGTTCCTATTATGTCACCAGACGATTTTAATGTATAAAGATTAAATCTTTGAAAGAAAATGAGAGTTTTCAGTTAAACTTATTCGAGTTCCCTTTGTCGTCACAATGAGTGTTTTAATAACTAAAAAGTGAATCTTTGAATGAAATTACCTCAATCAAGGTACGTATATGTCACTAGACCATTTTAATGTATAAAGATTGAAATACTGAATCTCTGAAAGAGGGTTAGAGTTTCTGAGTTTAACATATTCGAGGTCCCTTTGAAGTCGCGAAGAGTGGTTTTACTGCTAAAGATAGAATCTTTGTAAGAAAGTGAGAGTTTTGAGTTTAAAATATTCAGGTTCCCTGCGAAGTCGCAAAGAGTGTTTCAATGACTAAAGATTGAATCTTTGAATTAAAATGTCTCAATCAAGGAACCTATTATGTCATTTGACCTTTTTAATGAGAGTTTTGAATTAAGCTTATTAGAGTTCCTTTGACGTCCCGAAGAGTCTTGTAATGATGAAAGATTATATCTTTGAATGAAAATACCTCAATTAAGGCACCTATTATGTCAGTAGACCATTTTAATGTATAAAGATTAAGTCTTTGAAAGAAAATGTGAGTTTTGAGTTAAACTTATTAGAGTTCCCTTTGACATCACGAAGAGTGTTTTAATGAGTAAATACTGAATCTTTGAATGAAATTACATCATTCAACGGACCTATTATGTCAGTAGACCTTTTTAATGTATAAAGATTGAATCTTTGAAAGAAAATGAGAGCTTTGAGTTTAACTTATTCGAGTTCCCGATAAGCTTGAGAAGAGTGTTTTTTAGTGAGTAAAGATTGTATCTTTGAATGAAACTACCTCAATAAGGGCACCTATTTTGTTACTAGACCATTTTAATGTCCAAAGATTTCTTTGACAGAAAATAAGAGTTTTTGAGTTAAACGTATTCGAGTTCCCTTTGACGTCACAAAGAGTGTTTTAATGAGTAAAGATAGAATCTTTGAAAGAAATTACCCTGATCATGGTACCTATTATGTCACTAGGCCGTTTTAATGTATGAAGATTGAATCTTTGAAAGAAAATGATAGTTTAGAATTTAGCTTATTCGAGTTCCCTTTGAAGTCGCGAAGAGTGTTTTTATGACTAAATATTGAATCTCTGAATGAAAATACCTCAATCACGGTGCCTATTATGTCACTAGACCATTTTAATTTGCAAAGTTTAAATCTTCGATTGAAAATGCGAGTTTTGAGTTAAACTTATTCGAGTTCCCTTTGTCGTCACGAAGAGTGTTTTAATGATTAAAGATTGATTCCTTGAATGAAATTACCTCAATCACGGTACCTATTATGTCACTAGACCATTTTAATGTATCAAGATTGGATCTTCGAAAGAAAAGGAGGGTTGTGAGTTAAACTTATTCGAGTTCCCTCTGACGTCCTGAAGAGTGTTTTAATGAGTAAAGATTGAATCTTTGAATGAAAATACCTCAATCAAGGTACCTATTATGTCACTAGACCATTTTGATGTTTAAAGATTAAATCTTTGAAAAAAAGTGCGAGTTTTGAGTTAAACTTATTCGAGTTCCCTTTGTCGTCACGAAGAGTGTTTTAATGAGCAATGATTGAATCTTTGAATGAAATTACCTCAATCAAAGTATCTATATGTTAGTAGACCATTTTAATGTATAAAGGTTTAAATATTGAATTACCTCAATCAAGGTACCAATTATGTCACTAGATCTATTTCATGTATAAAGATTGAATCTTTGAAAGAATGAGAGTTGTGAGTTAAACTTATTCGAGTTCCCCTTAACGACCTGAAGAGTGTTTTAGTGAGTAAAGATTGAATCTTTGAAAGAAAATACCTCAATCAAGGTACCTACTGTGTCACTAACATTCTTAAGGTATAAAGATGAAAACTTTGAAGGAAAATGAGAGTTTTGAGTTAAATCTATTCAAGTTCCCTTTGACGTTCCGATTTGTGTTTTAATGGGTAAGACTGAATCTTTGAATGAAAATACCTCAATCAAGGTTCCTATTATGTCACCAGACGATTTTAATGTATAAAGATTAAATCTTTGAAAGAAAATTAGAGTTTTCAGTTAAACTTATTCGAGTTCCCTTTGTCGTCACAATGAGTGTTTTAATAACTAAAAAGTGAATCTTTGAATGAAATTACCTCAATCAAGGTACGTATATGTCACTAGACCATTTTAACGTATAAAGATTGAAATACTGAATCTCTGAAAGAGGGTTAGAGTTTCTGAGTTTAACATATTCGAGGTCCCTTTGAAGTCGCGAAGAGTGGTTTTACTGCTAAAGATAGAATCTTTGTAAGAAAGTGAGAGTTTTGAGTTTAAAATATTCAGGTTCCCTGCGAAGTCGCAAAGAGTGTTTCAATGACTAAAGATTGAATCTTTGAATTAAAATGTCTCAATCAAGGAACCTATTATGTCATTTGACCTTTTTAATGAGAGTTTTGAATTAAGCTTATTAGAGTTCCTTTGACGTCCCGAAGAGTCTTGTAATGATGAAAGATTATATCTTTGAATGAAAATACCTCAATTAAGGCACCTATTATGTCAGTAGACCATTTTAATGTATAAAGATTAAGTCTTTGAAAGAAAATGTGAGTTTTGAGTTAAACTTATTAGAGTTCCCTTTGACATCACGAAGAGTGTTTTAATGAGTAAATACTGAATCTTTGAATGAAATTACATCATTCAACGGACCTATTATGTCAGTAGACCTTTTTAATGTATAAAGATTGAATCTTTGAAAGAAAATGAGAGCTTTGAGTTTAACTTATTCGAGTTCCCGATAAGCTTGAGAAGAGTGTTTTTTAGTGAGTAAAGATTGTATCTTTGAATGAAACTACCTCAATAAGGGCACCTATTGTGTTACTAGACCATTTTAATGTCCAAAGATTTCTTTAACAGAAAATAAGAGTTTTTGAGTTAAACGTATGCGAGTTCCCTTTGACGTCACAAAGAGTGTTTTAATGAGTAAAGATAGAATCTTTGAAAGAAATTACCCTGATCATGGAACCTATTATGTCACTAGGCCGTTTTAATGTATGAAGATTGAATCTTTGAAAGAAAATGATAGTTTAGAATTTAGCTTATTCGAGTTCCCTTTGAAGTCGCGAAGAGTGTTTTTATGACTAAATATTGAATCTCTGAATGAAAATACCTCAATCACGGTACCTATTATGTCACTAGACCATTTTAATTTGCAAAGTTTAAATCTTCGTTTGAAAATGCGAGTTTTGAGTTAAACTTATTCGAGTTCCCTTTGTCGTCACGAAGAGTGTTTTAATGATTAAAGATTGATTCCTTGAATGAAATTACCTCAATCACGGTACCTATTATGTCACTAGACCATTTTAATGTATCAAGATTGGATCTTCGAAAGAAAAGGAGGGTTGTGAGTTAAACTTATTCGAGTTCCCTTTGACGTCCTGAAGAGTGTTTTAATGAGTAAAGATTGAATCTTTGAATGAAAATACCTCAATCAAGGTACCTATTATGTCACTAGACCATTTTGATGTTTAAAGATTAAATCTTTGAAAAAAAGTGCGAGTTTTGAGTTAAACTTATTCGAGTTCCCTTTGTCGTCACGAAGAGTGTTTTAATGAGCAATGATTGAATCTTTGAATGAAATTACCTCAATCAAAGTATCTATATGTCAGTAGACCATTTTAATGTATAAAGGTTTAAATATTGAATTACCTCAATCAAGGTACCAATTATGTCACTAGATCTATTTCATGTATAAAGATTGAATCTTTGAAAGAATGAGAGTTGTGAGTTAAACTTATTCGAGTTCCCCTTAACGACCAGAAGAGTGTTTTAGTGAGTAAAGATTGAATCTTTGAAAGAAAATACCTCAATCAAGGTACCTACTGTGTCACTAACATTCTTAAGGTATAAAGATTATATCTTTGAATGAAAATACCTCAATTAAGGTACCTATTATGTCAGTAGACCATTTTAATGTATAAAGATTAAGTCTTTGAAAGAAAATGTGAGTTTTGAGTTAAACTTATTCGAGTTCCCTTTGACATCACGAAGAGTGTTTTAATGAGTAAATACTGAATCATTGAATGAAATTACATCATTCAACGAACCTATTATGTCAGTAGACCTTTTTAATGTATAAAGATTGAATCTTTGAAAGAAAATGAGAGCTTTGAGTTGAACTTATTCGAGTTCCCGATAAGGTTGAGAAGAGTGTTTTTTAGTGAGTAAAGATTGTATCTTTGAATGAAACTACCTCAATAAGGGCACCTATTTTGTTACTAGACCATTTTAATGTCCAAAGATTTCTTTGACAGAAAATAAGAGTTTTTGAGTTAAACGTATTCGAGTTTCCTTTGACGTCACAAAGAGTGTTTTATTGAGTAAAGATGGAATCTTTGAATGAAATTACCTTAATCAAGGTTCCTATTATGTCATTAGAACTTTTTAACGTGTAAAAGTTGAATCTTTGAAAGAAAATAAGAGTTTTGAGATCAACTTATTCGAGTTCCCTATGAAGTCACGGGTCAAGGCACCTATTATGTCACTAGATCTATTTATTGTATAATGATTGAATCTTTGAAAGAAAATGAGAGTTTTGAGTTCAACTTATTCGAGTTCCCCATGACATCACGAAAAGTGTTTTAATGAGCAAAGATTGAATCTTTGAATGAAATGACCTCAATCAAGGCACCTATTGTGTCGCGGAACCTTTCAAATGTATGAAGATTCAATCTCTGAAAAAAACTGAGAGTTTTAAGTTTAACTTATTCGAGATCCCTATGAAGTCACGAAGAGTGTTTTAATGAGTAAAGAATGAATCTTCGAATGAAAATACCTCAATTAAGGTACCTATTATGTCACTAGCCCATTTCAATGTGTAAAGAATAAATCTTTGAAAGAAAATGAGAGTTTTCAGTTAAAATTATTTGAGTTCCCTTTGACGACACGAAGAGTGTTTTAATGAGTAAAGATAGAGTCTTTGAAAGAAATTACCCTGATCATGGTACCTATTATGTCACTAGACCGTTTTAATGTATTAAGATTGAATCTTTGAAAGAAAATGAGAGTTTAGAATTTAGCTTATTCGAGTTCCCTTTGAAGTCGCGAAGAGTGTTTTTATGACTAAATATTGAATCTCTGAATGAAAATACCTCAATCAAGGTACCTATTATGTCACTAGACCATTTTAATTTGCAAAGTTTAAATCTTCGATTGAAAATGCGAGTTTTGAGTTAAACTTATTCGAGTTCCCTTTGTCGTCACGAAGAGTGTTTTAATGATTAAAGATTGATTCCTTTAATGAAATTACCTCAATCACGGTACCTATTATGTCACTAGACCATTTTAAGGTTTCAAGATTGGATCTTCGAAAGAAAAGGAGGGTTGTGAGTTAAACTTATTCGAGTTCCCTTTGACGTCCTGAAGAGTGTTTTAATGAGTAAAGATTGAATCTTTGAATGAAAATACCTCAATCAAGGACCTATTATGTCACTAGACCATTTTGATGTTTAAAGATTAAATCTTTGAAAAAAAGTGCGAGTTTTGAGTTAAACTTATTCGAGTTCCCTTTTTCGTCACGAAGAGTGTTTTAATGAGCAATGATTGAATCTTTGACTGAAATTACCTCAATCAAAGTATCTATATGTCAGTAGACCATTTTAATGTATAAAGGTTGAAATATTGAATTACCTCAATCAAGGTACCACTTATGTCACTAGATCTATTTCATGTATAAAGATTGAATCTTTGAAAGAATGTGAGTTGTGAGTTAAACTTATTCGAGTTCCCCTTAACGACCTGAAGAGTGTTTTAGTGAGTAAAGATTGAATCTTTGAAAGAAAATACGTCAATCAAGGTACCTACGGTGTCACTAACATTCTTAAGGTATAAGGATGAAAACTTTGAAGGAAATTGAGAGTTTTGAGTTAAATCTATTCAAGTTCCCTTTGACGTTCCGATTAGTGTTTTAATGAGTAAGACTGAATCTTTGAATGAAAATACCTGAATCACGGTTCCTATTATGTCACCAGATGATTTTAATGTATAAAGATTAAATCTTTGAAAGAAAATTAGAGTTTTCAGTTAAATTTATTCGAGTTTCCTTGTCGTCACAATGAGTGTCTTAATAACTAAAAAGAGAATACTTGAATGAAATTACCTCAATCAAGGTACGTATATGTCACTATACCATTTTAATGTATAATGATTGAAATACTGAATCTTTGAAAGAGGGTTAGAGTTTCTGAGTTTAACATATTCGAGGTCCCTTTGAAGTCGCGAAGAGTGGTTTTACTGCTAAAGATAGAATCTTTGTAAGAAAGTGAGAGTTTTGAGTTTAAAATATTCAGGTTCCCTGCGAAGTCGCAAAGAGTGTTTCAATGACTAAAGATTGAATCTTTGAATTAAAATGTCTCAATCAAGGAACCTATTATGTCATTTGACCTTTTTAATGAGAGTTTTGAATTAAGCTTATTAGAGTTCCGTTGACGTCCCGAAGAGTCTTGTAATGATGAAAGATTATATCTTTGAATGAAAATACCTCAATTAAGGCACCTATTATGTCAGTAGACCATTTTAATGTATAAAGATTTAGTCTTTGAAAGAAAATGTGAGTTTTGAGTTAAACTTATTCGAGTTCCCTTTGACATCACGAAGAGTGTTTTAATGAGTAAATACTGAATCTTTGAATGAAATTACATCATTCAACGGACCTATTATGTCAGTAGACCTTTTTAATGTATAAAGATTGAATCTTTGAAAGAAAATGAGAGCTTTGAGTTTAACTTATTCGAGTTCCCGATAAGATTGAGAAGAGTGTTTTTTAGTGAGTAAAGATTGTATCTTTGAATGAAACTACCTCAATAAGGGCACCTATTTTGTTACTAGACCATTTTAATGTCCAAAGATTTCTTTGACAGAAAATAAGAGTTTTTGAGTTAAACGTATTCGAGTTCCCTTTGACGTCACAAAGAGTGTTTTAATGAGTAAAGATGGAATCTTCGAATGAAATTACCTTAATCAAGGTTCCTATTATGTCATTAGAACTTTTTAACGTGTAAAAATTGAATCTTTGAAAGAAAATAAGAGTTTTGAGATCAACTTATTCGATTTCCCTATAAAGTCACGGGTCAAGGCACCTATTATGTCACTAGATCTATTTATTGTATAATGATTGAATCTTTGAAAGAAAATGAGAGTTTTGAGTTCAACTTATTCGAGTTCCCTTTGACATCACGAAAAGTGTTTTAATGAGCAAAGATTGAATCTTTGAATGAAATGACCTCAATCAAGGCACCTATTGTGTCACTGGACCTTTCAAATGTATGAAGATTCAATCTCTGAAAAAAACTGAGAGTTTTAAGTTTAACTTATTCGAGATCCCTATGAAGTCACGGAGAGTGTTTTAATGAGTAAAGAATGAATCTTCGAATGAAAATACCTCAATTAAGGTACCTATTATGTCACTAACCCATTTCAATGTGTAAAGAATAAATCTTTGAAAGAAAATGAGAGTTTTCAGTTAAAATTATTTGAGTTCCCTTTGACGACACGAAGAGTGTTTTAATTAGTAAATATAGAATCTTTGAAAGAAATTACCCTTATCATGGTACCTATTATGTCACTAGACCGTTTTAATGTATTAAGATTGAATCTTTGAAAGAAAATGAGAGTTTAGAATTTAGCTTATTCGAGTTCCCTTTGAAGTCGCGAAGAGTGTTTTTATGACTAAATATTGAATCTCTGAATGAAAATACCTCAATCGAGGTACCTATTATGTCACTAGACCATTTTAATTTCCAAAGTTTAAATCTTCGATTGAAAATGCGAGTTTTGAGTTAAACTTATTCGAGTTCCCTTTGTCGTCACGAAGAGTGTTTTAATGATTAAAGATTGATTCCTTGAATGAAATTACCTCAATCACGGTACCTATTATGTCACTAGACCATTTTAATGTATCAAGATTGGATCTTCGAAAGAAAAGGAGGGTTGTGAGTTAAACTTATTCGAGTTCCCTTTGACGTCCTAAAGAGTGTTTTAATGAGTAAAGATTGAATCTTTGAATGAAAATACCTCAATCAAGGTACCTATTATGTCACTAGACCATTTTGATGTTTAAAGATTAAATCTTTGAAAAAAAGTGCGAGTTTTGAGTTAAACTTCTTCGAGTTCCCTTTTTCGTCACGAAGAGTGTTTTAATGAGCAATGATTGAATCTTTGAATGAAATTACCTCAATCAAAGTATCTATATGTCAGTAGACCATTTTAATGTATAAAGGTTGAAATATTGAATTACCTCAATCATGGTACCAATTATGTCACTAGATCTATTTCATGTATAAAGATTGAATCTTTGAAAGAATGAGAGTTGTGAGTTAAACTTATTCGAGGTCCCCTTAACGACCTGAAGAGTGTTTTAGTGAGTAAAGATTGAATCTTTGAAAGAAAATACCTCAATCAAGGTACCTACTGTGTCACTAACATTCTTAAGGTATAAAGATGAAAACTTTGAAGGAAAATGAAAGTTTTGAGTTAAATCTATTCAAGTTCCCTTTGACGTTCCGATTAGTGTTTTAATGAGTAAGACTGAATCTTTGAATGAAAATACCTCAATCAAGGTTCCTATTATGTCACCAGACGATTTTAATGTATAAAGATTAAATCTTTGAAAGAAAATGAGAGTTTTCAGTTAAACTTATTCGAGTTCCCTTTGTCGTCACAATGAGTGTTTTAATAACTAAAAAGTGAATCTTTGAATGAAATTACCTCAATCAAGGTACGTATATGTCACTAGACCATTTTAATGTATAAAGATTGAAATACTGAATCTTTGAAAGAGAGTTAGAGTTTTTGAGTTTAACATATTCGAGGTCTCTTTGAAGTCGCGAAGAGTGGTTTTACTGCTAAAGATAGAATCTTTGTAAGAAAGTGAGAGTTTTGAGTTTAAAATATTCAGGCTCCCTGCGAAGTCGCAAAGAGTGGTTTCAATGACTAAAGATTGAATCTTTGAATTAAAATGTCTCAATCAAGGAACCTATTATGTCATTTGACCTTTTTAATGAGAGTTTTGAATTAAGCTTATTAGAATTCCTTTGACGTCCCGAAGAGTCTTGTAATGATGAAAGATTATATCTTTGAATGAAAATACCTCAATTAAGGTACCTATTATGTCAGTAGACCATTTTAATGTATAAAGATTAAGTGTTTGAAAGAAAATGTGAGTTTTGAGTTAAACTTATTCGAGTTCCCTTTGACATCACGAAGAGTGTTTTAATGAGTAAATACTGAATCTTTGAATGAAATTACATCATTCAATGGACCTATTATGTCAGTAGACCTTTTTAATGTATAAAGATTGAATCTGTGAAAGAAAATGAGAGCTTTGAGTTTAACTTATTCGAGTTCCCGATAAGGTTGAGAAGAGTGTTTTTTAGTGAGTAAAGATTGTATCTTTGAATGAAACTACCTCAATAAGGGCACCTATTTTGTTACTAGACCATTTTAATGTCCAAAGATTTCTTTGACAGAAAATAAGAGTTTTTGAGTTAAACGTATTCGAGTTCCCTTTGACGTCACAAAGAGTGTTTTAATGAGTAAAGATGGAATCTTCGAATGAAATTACCTTAATCAAGGTTCCTATTATGTCATTAGAACTTTTTAACGTGTAAAAATTGAATCTTTGAAAGAAAATAAGAGTTTTGAGATCAACTTATTCGAGTTCCCTATGAAGTCAAGGGTGAAGGCACCTATTATGTCACTAGATCTATTTATTGTATAATGATTGAATCTTTGAAAGAAAATGAGAGTTTTGAGTTCAACTTATTCGAGTTCCCTTTGACATCACGAAAAGTGTTTTAATGAGCAAAGATTGATTCTTTGAATGAAATGACCTCAATCAAGGCACCTATTGTGTCACTGGACCTTTCAAATGTATGAAGATTCAATCTCTGAAAAAAACTGAGAGTTTTAAGTTTAACTTATTCGAGATCCCTATGAAGTCACGGAGAGTGTTTTAATGAGTAAAGAATGAATTTTCGAATGAAAATACCTCAATTAAGGTAGCCCATTTCAATGTGTAAAGAATAAATCTTTGAAAGAAAATGAGAGTTTTCAGTTAAAATTATTTGAGTTCCCTTTGACGACACGAAGAGTGTTTTAATGAGTAAAGATAGAATCTTTGAAAGAAATTACCCTGATCATGGTTGATAAGCGCCGAATATTACATATTCAAGCGCCCTTATTTGCATTAGTTAAGTCCATTAGTTGTTTATTTTTTTTAGATTGCCTTCATTTGCATGTTCATATTTATTTTCAGGTTCATTGGCCAAAAAGGAGCAAGAATGAGTTTTTGTTGAAGCCTTAAATGTCATGGTGCTCATTAAGGAAGTTCTGGCAGCAGTGGGAAGTGAGTTTGATCGCCATTTTTGACCTAGCAAACTCGAGAACTGGACTTTCATCAAAACATATAACATGAAGAGCTATGAATCAGCTTTCCAAAGACATAAAGTTTGCTTCATTTGGAGTTCAGAGCAAAGAGTTATACTATTTTCACCAAAGGTGCGCAGAACAGCCTGGCAGCAATGGATTTCGACCTTGCTCCTCATTTTTGACCCTCCAACCTTCAGAACTGGACTTTCATTATAACATGGTTTATGTAGAGCTTTGAATTAGCTTTCCAAATCTTCAAACGGTTCGTCATTTGGAGTTCGGAGCGGGAAGTTATGGTCATTTTTGCCAAAGTGGCTCAAGCTGGAAAGTAGCTTCGAGCGCTCGAAGAGCCACCTTCGAGCGCTCGAAAATTGGGTAGAATGCCCTCCGGAAGTCCTCATTTTCAGCCCACTTGTGCCTTGTCACCCTCATCTCTTATTTCCTCTTTTTGGAGTTGGTAGAAGATGTGTGGAGGGCCTTGTTTTGAGGGGTTTTGGTTGGTTTTCTTGCCTACAAAAGCTAAAGGAGCATTTCATTATAAAATATCTTGAAAGGGCAGAATTTCTAGAGAGAGAGAGGAGAGCAAGAGAAGGTTTTCTTGAAGCCACAAGAAGGGAGCTCGAAAATGGAGGGAAAAGGCATGGTTTTTCCTTCATCTAAAGCTTCTATGGGTAACTAACTCACCCTCTAGGGAGGTGATGAAGTCCCTCCCTTGTAAGCATGATCTAGTTTAGCTTTATTTTGGGGATTACAATGTATATGCTATGGTCTTTTCATAACCAAGAGCACTTCATTTGTTGTAATGAATGTTAATATTGCTATGAATGATTTATTTGAGTTGTTTATCTTGTTTTAGATGACCTCTTACATTAATCATGTTGCTTGAGTTTTCATGGTGAGAATGGAAACTAGGTTATGGAATGGTTTAATGACATGTTGATAGGTGACTTTGATAGATCATTGCTTAGGGAAGCCCTTTGATGGTGTATGCTTAATCCCTACCTTCATATGCTTCATCATTGTGTCAAGGGCTTGATAGTCTTTCATTTAAGTATATGTGTTTAAGCTACACTCTAGTTTAGGTAGTCTAAACATATTCACCTTTGATGGATTATTCTTGTTTGTGATTCAATGTACTTCTTGTTAATTATATGGCAACCATGAGTTGCTATATAATTCTTGGCCATTATATATTGTTTTTCCCCAATTTAGCTCTAATCTAGCATGTGTATAGGGATGGAGAGGGATTCACTCCCCTAGTTGTCTTTAATCGAATTTCATCTCATTTAAATTCTTGCAAGTTTTTAGTTCATGCATCTTAATTTCATAACTTAAGTGACAACCAACAAATCCTCTATGAACACTCCATATCACTCTAAAATGATTCTAGATACTTAGGTTGCCGTAGATTAGCGCAGTCCCAGTGGTTCGACTTACCCGACCAATAGCCCTATTTTACAATGATTCGTGCTATTGCGAAGGTTGATTAAATTTAGGTCATATTATCAACCGATCAAATTTTGGCGCCGTTGCCGGGGACTTGCAAACGGTTTAGCAACCAAAGTTCTAGGGTTAATTTTAGTTTGATTGTTAATATTGTGAATTGTGCATATTTCTTGTGTGGTTTTGACCATCTTTATGTTTTAAGTGATCTTGTGAGATTCTAGGAATTCGGGGCTCACTGAGGAAATGCTAGCAAATTTGTAAGTCTAGAGGACTCCAGGTAAGTCTCTTGACCTCCTAGTTTCAAACTTGTTAATATTTTGCATGTGTTTAATCTAGAGATTTTTAGCTTGTGAAGCCCTTGTCGAGGCTATTTCTGTTTTTCTGTTTTACAAAGCATCGGTCCTTGTCGAGGCCAATTTTTATATGTCTTGTGATAATTGAGGAGAAAGGGAACATCGTATGTGAAGTTGATGATAAAAATTTTTGTTATGATGATTGTGTTGTGAGTGTTGATGTTTGGCCGTAGATCGCTTTCCTTCCCAACTCTTGACTCGCCAGTTGACATAAATTCACTTGAAAGAACTCTTAGACGGAACCTTAGGGAATCTTCTAGCATAAGAGAACTTGAAACTGAATTTAACACAATGGCTAAAAATGTAGGAAATGTCGGAAATGAGGGAATTAATGGTGATAGGGCTGGAATTCCAAATGTAGAGCCAATGACCCTCAGAGACCATTTCATCCCTACCACCTATGCTTCACCTTCATGCATAGTGATGCCAAACATTGATGCAGCTCAATATGAGATCAAATCTAGTACCATTCAAATGCTTCCATCTTTCCATGGCCTTGATAATGAAGATCCATATAAGCATCTTGATGAGTTCCTTGAGATTTGTTCAACCATCAGGTTGCGAGGTTTCCCTGAAAATGCCCTCCATTTGCATCTTTTTCCATTCTCCTTAAAAGATCGCGCAAAATATTGGTTGAGCTCCCTAGTGGCAAATTCCATCAATTCTTGGGCTCAATTGCAACAAGAATTTCTTAAGAAATATTATCCGGTGAGCAAAACCAACCAAATGAGGCGTTCCATTCTCAGCTTTTCTCAAATCGATGGAGAACAACTCCATGAGACTTGGGAAAGGTTGCAAGATCTTCTTAGGAAATGTCCGCATCATTTGATTCCAAAATGGCAATTGGTGCAAGCCTTCTATGATGGTTTAACTGAACCACATAGACTCATGGTTGACTCCTCTTGTGGAGGGATGTTCATGTCCAAGAGTGCGGATGAGGCTTGGACTCTACTTGAGAATTTAAGTGAAAATTCACTTCAACATACTTCTCGTAGGGCTCCAACCTCAATCGCTGCAAAGAACACCAATCCTTGTCAACCAAAGACGATGAGGGAAGAATCCTCTCAAGTGGATGCCATAGCTCACAAATTCTATCAATTGATGGCACCACATCTTTCTACCTCTTTGTCTCAAAATTTGGCAAGTACGGTATGTGCATCATGTACTAGTCCATTCCATCTCTCAGAAGATTGCCCCACACCGGAGCAATTTCCCAATCTAAATCAAGAGCAAGCAAATGCCATGTTCTCAAGGCCTGGGAATAATCCATATTCCAATACTTATAATCCAGGTTGGAGAGATCATCCAAATTTTTCGTGGAGGCAACAAGCCCCACAAAATTCTCAATTTCAAAGCCAAGGGCATCAAAATCCTCCCTCCTCTCAATTTCAAAATAGGCAATTTCCAGCCTCTTCAAGCTACCGTCCTCCGTATAATCCAAATGTCTCTAATCAACCTCCGGTGTACCCAACTGATGAAATTGTGGCTGCAAACAAGCAAATGATGGAATCCTTAAACAAGCAAATTATGGATTCTAACAAGCAACTCTTGACATCTCTGCAGCCTACCCTTCAAATGGTTCACTCTCATACTCAGTCCATAGCTAAGCTCGAAAATCAAGTGGGCCAAATAGCTAACTCTGTGAACCAATTGCTTCAAAAGGACAAGGGTAAGCTTCCCGCTCAACCCTTTGAAAATCCTAGAGGAATGCATGCGATTGATGAAACCCCTCCATCGAGTGGGCCGAGTCATGAGCATGTTCAAGCAATCACCACCCTTAGGAGTGGTAGAGTGGTTGACAATAAGGTTGATGGAGACAAAAATGAAAAAGAACCTCCCTTGAAAAATCCAAATCCAAGCTCTTCTCGTCCAAATACCATTTCTGGAAATCCCGCACATGTAAACCCAAATGTGGAAACTACTTATGAGCCAAAAGCTCCGTTTCCTCAACGTCTTCAAGAGTCGACACATATTGGGAACAAGAATTGTAAAATTCAAGACATGTGGGAAGTTTTCAAGCAAGTGAAGATCAACTTGCCCCTCTTGGATGCTATCAAGCAAATCCCTCCCTATGCAAAATTTCTCAAAGACTTGTGCACTCAAAAGCGCACTTCTAAAAATCATTTGCCAAAGAAAGTAATGTTAACTGAAAATGTGAGTGCAATCATTCAACATAGTGCTCCTCCAAAGTATAAGGATCCTGGCGCCCCCACAATCTCTTGTGTCATTGGTGACAACAAAATCGAGAGGGCCCTCCTTGACTTAGGAGCTAGTGTGAATTTAATTCCATATTCAGTTTACTTGCAGCTTGGTTTGGGAGATCTAAAGCCGACTTCCGTGGTTTTGCAACTTGCCGATAGATCGGTCAAGCATCCACGAGGCATTTTTGAGGATGTTATCATCAAAGTGGACAAATTCTACTTCCCGGTAGACTTTGTGGTTCTTGACACGGAACCGGTCCATGACCCAAAGAAGCATATCCCCGTGATCCTCGGTAGGCCATTCTTAGCTACGGCTAATGCATCAATTAATTGTCGGACCGGGGTGATGGACATTGCTTTTGGAAACATGCAAGTTAAACTCCACATCTTTCATGCAACTCAACATCCTTCCAATGAGGATGATTGTTTCCTTGTTGATGTCATTGATGACGTGGTTGAGGAATCTCTTCCCTTCGTTCTAAGCAAGGACCCCCTTGAAACTTGCATGTCTCATTTCGACTTCTCAAACTTTGATATTGACAAATCAATCCAAGAAGTTAATTCATTGCTCGACATTAATGCTATCATGGACACTCCTCCATGGAAAGTTCCAAAAGAACCACTTCCTCAACTCTCTTCTTCTACTCCGGTCCCTTCTTTGGAGTCTCCACCGCAACTTGAGCTTAAGCCGCTCCCGGCCCATCTCAAGTATGTATTCCTTGGTTCGAATCAAACTCTCCCGGTCATCATTGCATCGGACCTTCTAAAGGACCAAGAAACCAACCTTTTAGCAGTGCTACAAGAGCACAAAGAAGCTATTGGTTGGGCAGTGGCTGACTTGAAAGGAATTGACCCCTCTATTTGTATGCACCGCATTCATATGGAGGATGACGCAAAGCCTACTAGAGAGGCTCAGCGCCGGTTAAATCCTAACATGAAGGAAGTGGTAATGAAGGAAGTGATAAAATTGCTAGATGCGGGAATCATCTACCCCATCTCTGATAGCAAGTGGGTAAGCCCCACACAAGTTGTCCCCAAGAAATCCGGTCTCACCGTTGTTGAAAATTCAGCGGGTGAGCTCGTGCTGCAACGAACAACCACCGGGTGGCGTGTGTGCATTGACTACCGGAAGCTCAATTCGTCAACTAGGAAAGATCATTTCCCACTCCCATTGATTGATCAAATCCTAGAAAGGCTAGCCGGCCAAAGCTACTATTGTTTTCTTGACGGTTATTCCGGCTATAACCAAGTGGCAATCGCCCCTCAAGATCAAGAAAAAACAACATTCACGTGTCCCTTTGGAACCTTTGCATACCGACGCATGCCTTTTGGG
Source organism: Cornus florida (assembly GCF_030987335.1). NCBI lineage: Eukaryota > Viridiplantae > Streptophyta > Magnoliopsida > Cornales > Cornaceae > Cornus > Cornus florida. The sequence goes on along the minus strand of NW_026775577.1, from coordinate 66,272,352 downwards.
CTATGCAACGCTCCGGCAACGTTTCAAAGGTGTATGATGTCCATATTTTCCGATATGGTTGAAAAATTCTTGGAAGTTTTCATGGACGATTTTTCCGTCTTTGGCTCCTCCTTTGATTCTTGTCTCAAAAATTTATCTCTTGTGCTCCAAAGATGCAAAGAGACAAATCTAATCTTAAGCTGGGAGAAAAGCCACTTCATGGTCCAAGAAGGCATTGTGTTGGGACATGTCATCTCTCAACAAGGAATCGAGGTAGACAAGGCAAAAGTTGAATTAATCTCTAATCTTCCTCCTCCGAATTCCGTCCGTCAAATCCGTTCTTTTCTTGGCCATGCCGGATTCTATCGTCGCTTCATCAAAGATTTTAGCAAAATCTCGCGACCCTTGTGTAATCTCTTAGCCAAGGATGTTCCATTCAAATTTGATGAGGCATGCATGGAAGCTTTCATTAAACTTCGCACTCTCCTCTCATCTGCCCCAATAATGAAACCACCTAATTGGTCTCTTCCTTTTGAGATCATGTGTGATGCATCCGATTATGCATTAGGTGCAGTTTTGGGCCAACGTGTGGACAAGCTCCCATACGTCATTTATTATGCTAGTCGAACTCTTTCTGATGCTCAATTAAATTACACCACTACTGAAAAAGAGCTGCTAGCCGTAGTCTTTGCCTTGGAAAAATTCCGCTCCTATCTTCTAGGTTCCAAGGTTGTAGTTTTCTCGGATCATGCCGCTCTTCGGCACCTGTTAGCAAAGAAAGAGACCAAACCCCGTTTGATTCGATGGATACTCTTGCTTCAAGAGTTCGACAATGAAATCCGAGACAAAAAAGGGGCAGACAATGTTGTCGCTGATCATCTCTCTCGCTTACTCATTGAAAAATCTTCAGATTTCGCTGCCGTCCGTGATTCCTTTCCGGATGAGCAACTCTTCCAGACTTCTCATACAAATCTTCCATGGTTTGCAGATATTGTCAACTTCCTCGCGGTCGGTAAAATCCCAACTCATTGGTCCAAACAAGAGAAGGACCGGTTCTTCTCCCAAGTCAAGCATTTCTTTTGGGAAGATCCGGAACTATTCAAATATTGCCCAGACCAAATTATCCGGTGATGCATTCCTGAAACTTAGACCACAAGCATCCTCAATTTCTGCCATACTCTTGCTTGTGGAGGCCATTTCAGTGCCAAAAAGACCGCTCACAAAGTTCTTCAAAGCGGATTCTTCTGGCCCTCCTTGTTTCGAGATGCATATAATTTCTGTAAATTATGTGAAAGATGCCAAAGGCTCGGATCCATGTCCCGAAGAGACATGATGCCCCTCACTCCTATCTTAATAATTGAAATCTTTGATGTATGGGGAATTGACTTCATGGGACCATTTCCACCTTCTTTTGGCTATGAGTACATCCTTGTAGCGGTGGATTATGTTTCCAAATGGGTAGAAGCCGTGGCTACCAGAACAAATGATCATAAAGTCGTGATCGCGTTCATTCAATCTGACATCTTTAGTCGTTTTGGTACGCCCCGAGCAATCATCAGTGATGGCGGATCACATTTCAGAAATCGTTATCTTAAATCAGTCCTTTCTAAATATTCCGTCATTCATAAGGTTGCCACACCTTACCATCCTCAAACGAGTGGTCAAGTAGAGGTCTCTAACCGGGAGATTAAGCACATTCTGGAAAAAACGGTTCGGCCGGACCGCAAAGATTGGTCGCTAAGACTAAACGATGCACTTTGGGCTTACCGGACAGCTTACAAGACACCCATTGGCATGTCGCCATACCGACTTGTCTTTGGCAAAGCATGTCATCTCCCGGTAGAATTAGAGTACCGTGCTTTTTGGGCCATAAAAAGGCTCAATTTTGATCTCAAACAGGCCGGCTCTACTCGTGCATTACACCTAAATGAACTTGAGGAAATCCGAAATGCTGCATATGAAAGTGCAAAAATCTACAAGGCGAAGACTAAAGCTTTCCATGACAAACACATTGTCAACAAGTCTTTCGCCCCGGGACAAAAGGTCTGGCTTTTCAATTCCCGCTTGAAACTCTTTCCCGGTAAACTCCGGTCAAGATGGGATGGTCCTTACCTCATCAATACTGTTTTCCCTCATGGTGCAATCGAAATTCAGAATCCGACTGATGGATCCCTATTCAAGGTCAATGGCCACCGGCTTAAGCCTTGCATTGACGGCATAGTCCCAACTCGAAAAAATGAGAAAGTCCTCTTGACGGACCCAATTTACAAGGATTAATGCCTGCTCTAGCTTCGTCTAGCTATCGACTTTAAATTTAGCAAAGTAAGAGAAGCAATTCTTTCTATTGCCCAGCTTTTCTTCTTCTCAAATTGCTCGTGCCTTGCAATTTTCTGGAAAACGGTTGAGAAAGCCAAAAATTTAATTTTTCTTTGGGGACTAACTTGAATTGTGCTCCTGCAATTCCAAGTGGTTGTCTTAGTCATTTTAAGCCTTTGCTTTCATTCTCGGAGATTTTCAGCTCTATCCGGCAAATTCATCGGTCCTTCAACATGGTACTCTTGCGCATAACCTCCTTCTTTCAATACACCAAATGTTCAAGGTTTTCCAAGTCCATCCGAGTGTTTTAATCCCTACATTGACTCACCCGGGGACTTTGTTGTCACTACCATGTAGCAAAAAGTTCATTCCAAGCTTTTAGGGGACCTAGGAACATCAATGCCCTGAAGTTCAAGCCTTAAGGAGCCTACTGCCAGAAGTTCGAGCGCTCGAAAAAGGGCCTTCGAGCGCTCGAAGCTTTCAAGGAGCACACTGCCCAGATTTCGAGCGCTCGAGGAGCCTCCTTCGAGCGCTCGAAGCTTCCCCTCGCAGCCAAGCACCCCACTGCCCAAATCTCGAGCGCTCGACGCCACCCTCGAGCACTCGAGGCAACCTGCAACCCTCACTGCCCGAATCTCGAGCGCTCGAAGCGCCTCCTTCGAGCGCTCGACGCCTCCTGATGCCCCACTGCCCAATTCTCGAGCGCTCGAAGCGCCACCTTCGAGCGCTCGAGCAGCTTCAGTTTTTTTAAAACCCACCCTTTCCCTCTCCCAACTGCCTAACCTCTCCACTACCCCACCACCTCTCCCACTCCCTCCATGAACTTCCTCCATAACTACCCCACCACCTCTCCACTTCCCCCATTCCAGCACCCCCATTCATGTCTTCCACCCCTTTAAATACCCCTCTTCACCACCCTCCTCCCTCAATCCATCCATCATCTTGCTCCCAAGCTTCCTCTCACTGTAAGTATCCTCTTCTTTTTCTTTTTCAGTTCATTTCTATTGTGTCATTTTGAGGAGTGTGGGGATGATAATTTTGGAGGAGTGTTGGGTTTGTTGATGTTGCTCTAGGATAGAGAGCATAGGTTGTTAAAATTTTTTTGGGTTTTTCATCCATTGCCATCTCTTACACCTTCTTCTTCTTGTAGTGCACGCCAGGTGTTCGCTGAAATTCCCCATCCACGTCCACCTCTCCAAATGTCTCGTGCCGGCCCTTCTCGTCATTCTAGACCATCTGTGGATGCCCCAATTGCTGCTCGTGAGCAGCCCCAGCCCCCTTGGCTCGACAGAAAGCTCAATTATGAGCTTCTCTTTCCGCTCACGGATGTCTTTGCCGCTCTTCCCACCACCTCTTGGGCAGTGTCCGACTTAGCCAACCGGCGCATTTAGCACATTTGCCGGCCCTTCGCTAGGACCACCTATCCTCGAGTGGTGCAACTCTTCTACCAGAATCTCACTTGTCCTGAAGAGTCGCCCATCATCTCTCTCGCCACATCTATTGATGGTGTTCCTTTTTCGTTCACTTTGGCCGACATTTTTGACATTTCCGGTTGTCCTCTGGAATGTCCCGATGACCTCTTAGACCCCACAGGCCGGCCATTGTATGAGCAAGTCGATGATTTAACTGTCGAGCAAGTGGTGGCTGCCATTTGCAATATTGATGACCCTCATCGACCCCGGAGCTTTACACTCAAATCCACTCTTCCGGAGCGCGTGTGGTTCCTTGACTCGGTTCTCAAGCACAATGTTTGCCCCTTGGTGCACAGCACCGAGCGTCGAGGCTTAATGTTGCAAGCTTTGTATGCCATGGACCAAGGCCAATGGTTCTCTATCCCGGAGCTCATTTGGGACACATTTATGCGGTTTTGGGACGAATGTATCAATGCGCGGCATCAGCGCGTTCAAAATCGGCCATTGCCATTGCCTTTCTTCATCATCCGGCTCTTAAAGTGTAAAGGTTTCATTGTTCCCCCTCATGAACCTAAAGGCAAAAAGATTCAGACTTTTTCTCTCCGCCGGTGGACCAATGTTCTTAGCCATTCTCGGCCACTTCAGCTTGCTGACCTTCCAGTCCCCCGCTCTCCATCTCCTCCTCTTTCCGGGGATGATCCCATGGCTGAGGCTGCTGGCATGGAGGTGCCCCCTGTTGACCCTCCACCTGACTATGCTTTTCTACAAGCCAGCATTGCCGGCATCCACACCCGCCTGGACCATTTTGAGGCCACCCTTGCTGACTACAATCGGACCATGCGTGAGGACTACCACCGTGCAGAAGAAGACCGCCGTATTGCTACTGAAGAGCGTCGCATAGCTCAAGAAGAAAGGCGTGAAACCAACTCTCTCCTCAATGCTATCCTTGCCCGTCTTCCCCCTCGCTCGTAGTTTATTTTTATTTTATTATTTTTTTTTTTCAATTGTGTATGTTCGTTTTTATTTTGAACTTGGCAAGTTGTTTTTGTCTTTCTAGATCTGGTTTGGCATGCCCCCTTTTTAGTTCTTTTTGTTCTTTTGTCCACCTGCTTTTCAATACATATTTTCTTTTACTGTCTCATTATTTTTGTCATGTTTATTCCCATCTATCTTTCTAACTGTTTCTTGCAGCTTGCACAATTCAAGTTTGGGGGCTTGTTTTTGTGAGACGTCGCATGGGAGCTTTTTGTCACCCCGTCATGCTCTCTCCTCATTCTCATGGTATTGTTGTTCCTGTTTTTGCTTTTCACTTTTTGTTGACGTCACTTGTCTTCACACATTGAGGACAATGTGTCATTCAAGTTTGGGGGTGCAATTGCATTTTTGGTATTTCATTTTTGCCTGCATAATGTATTTTGATCCATGTAAAGCAATAAAGTCAACTTTTGTAAAACAATGATATGACAATTTGAAACTTGTCGGAGATGATGCTCATGTTTAATACCTTGTGTATAAAAGCAATTGTTAAGTCTGGAAAATAAAGAAAAAATTTTGAATTTGAAATGATCATGCGGATGCAATTCAATCTGTATAAATGCTTCAATTAGATTCTCGTTGGATCTTATACTCTTGTATGCTTCACAATGCACAGATGCACACCGGAAACTTGACTGTGAGGCATGTAACTGGATTGACCTTGTTCTTGACCTAGTTAATCTGAATTGATGAACCTAATGGATGGATACCTTTGGCATGTTATAAAAAAATAAATAAAAAAAAAAAAAAAAAAAAGAAAGAAAGAAAAAGGAAAATAGAAAGATAATGACTAGCTTAAGTTCGTAGCCTTGCTGACTCGAGTTATTAAGCCCTAGGAGTGTTCTCTCACTTAGCACCCTAAAACCGTCCGGTTTGGGAGTTGCTGGCCTAACGCTTGCTACATGGGTTGGTTAGAAAGCTTAAGGGACTTAGGCATTGCACGGTCATTCACAAAAATAAGAATAAATAACTGTGGTTCGTTGGAGTTCGTAGCCTTGCCAATTCGAGTTATTAAGCCCTAGGAGTGTCTTTTCACTTAGCACCCTAAAGCCGTCCGGTTTGGGAGTTGCTGGCCTAACGCTTGCTACATGGGTTGGTTAGAAAGCTTAAGGGACTTCAACATTGCACAACCATATTATGTATCGTTTTTTTGTTTTAATAAATTGTCAACAAGCAACAAAAGTTGTTTTGTGAATAAATTCGTGCCTTAGGGACTTCAAAAGTAAGGGAATTCAATGATTTGAAGACTTGTGTCTTGGAATTGGAAAAGAAAAGGTTAAAGCCACATGTTAGGAAATCCGGTTCACTTTCACTGAAGTTAGAGTTGATTTCCATTCAAGAGATGACAATTGAATTATTTATATTGACCACGATGTTGATGCATGTATTTGAAAATGTGTTTAGCAAATTTTTGTATCAATGCTTCGTATATGCAAGGTAGTCTACCTAATGATAGCATCTCTGACCTTTTGTCTGTTTCAAGTTGTAATTGAGCGATGCATGTTTCCTTTTCACCATGGTTGATGTCTATGGGAAGCATTTCATTGGTTGTCATTTCATTAAGTTTTTTTTTTTTTTTTTTTCATTCTAGTTTTGCTAAGGGACTAGCAAAATGTAAGTTTGGGGGTGTGATAAGCGCCGAATATTACATATTCAAGCGCCCTTATTTGCATTAGTTAAGTCCATTAGTTGTTTATTTTATTTAGATTGCCTTCATTTGCATGTTCATATTTATTTTCAGGTTCATTGGCCAAAAAGGAGCAAGAATGAGTTTTTGTTGAAGCCTTAAATGTCATGGTGCTCATTAAGGAAGTTCTGGCAGCAGTGGGAAGTGAGTTTGATCGCCATTTTTGACCTAGCAAACTCGAGACCTGGACTTTCATCAAAACATATAACATGAAGAGCTATGAATCAGCTTTCCAAAGACATAAAGTTTGCTTCATTTGGAGTTCAGAGCAAAGAGTTATGCTATTTTCACCAAAGGTGCGCAGAACAGCCTGGCAGCAATGGATTTCGACCTTGCTCCTCATTTTTGACCCTCCAACCTTCAGAACTGGACTTTCATTATAACATGGTTTATGTAGAGCTTTGAATTAGCTTTCCAAATCTTCAAACGGTTCGTCATTTGGAGTTCGGAGCGGGAAGTTATGGTCATTTTTGCCAAAGTGGCTCAAGCTGGAAAGTAGCTTCGAGCGCTCGAAGAGCCACCTTCGAGCGCTCGAAAATTGGGCAGAATGCCCTCCGAAAGTCCTCATTTTCAGCCCACTTGTGCCTTGTCACCCTCATCTCTTATTTCCTCTTTTTGGAGTTGGTAGAAGATGTGTGGAGGGCCTTGTTTTGAGGGGTTTTGGTTGGTTTTCTTGCCTACAAAAGCTATAGGAGCATTTCATTATAAAATATCTTGAAAGGGCAGAATTTCTAGAGAGAGAGAGGAGAGCAAGAGAAGGTTTTCTTGAAGCCACAAGAAGGGAGCTCGAAAATGGAGGGAAAAGGCATGGTTTTTCCTTCATCTAAAGCTTCTATGGGTAACTAACTCACCCTCTAGGGAGGTGATGAAGTCCCTCCCTTGTAAGCATGATCTAGTTTAGCTTTATTTTGGGGATTACAATGTATATGCTATGGTCTTTTCATAACCAAGAGCACTTCATTTGTTGTAATGAATGTTAATATTGCTATGAATGATTTATTTGAGTTGTTTATCTTGTTTTAGATGACCTCTTACATTAATCATGTTGCTTGAGTTTTCATGGTGAGAATGGAAACTAGGTTATGGAATGGTTTAATGACATGTTGATAGGTGACTTTGATAGATCATTGCTTAGGGAAGCCCTTTGATGGTGTATGCTTAATCCCTACCTTCATGTGCTTCATTATTGTGTCAAGGGCTTGATAGTCTTTCATTTAAGTATATGTGTTTAAGCTACACTCTAGTTTAGGTAGTCTAAACATATTCACCTTTGATGGATTATTCTTGTTTGTGATTCAATGTACTTCTTGTTAATTATATGGCAACCATGAGTTGCTATACAATTCTTGGCCATTATATATTGTTTTTCCCCAATTTAGCTCTAATCTAGCATGTGTATAGGGATGGAGACGGATTCACTCCCCTAGTTGTCTTTAATCGAATTTCATCTCATTTAAATTCTTGCAAGTTTTTAGTTCATGCATCTTAATTTCATAACTTAAGTGACAACCAACAAATCCTCTATGAACACTCCATATCACTCTAAAATGATTCTAGATACTTAGGTTGCCGTAGATTAGCGCAGTCCCAGTGGTTCGACTTACCCGACCAATAGCCCTATTTTACAATGATTCGTGCTATTGCGAAGGTTGATTAAATTTAGGTCATATTATCAACCGATCAATGGTACCTATTATGTCACTAGACCGTTTTAATGTATTAAGATTGAATCTTTGAAAGAAAATGAGAGTTTAGAATTTAGCTTATTCGAGTTCCCTTTGAAGTCGCGAAGAGTGGTTTTATGACTAAAGATTGAATCTCTGAATGAAAATACCTCAATCAAGGTACCTATTATGCCACTAGACCATTTTAATTTGCAAAGTTTAAATCTTCGATTGAAAATGCGAGTTTTGAGTTAAACTTATTCGAGTTCCCTTTGTCGTCACGAAGAGTGTTTTAAAGATTAAAGATTGATTCCTTGAATGAAATTACCTCAATCACGGTACCTATTATGTCACTAGACCATTTTAATGTATCAAGATTGGATCTTCGAAAGAAAAGGAGGGTTGTGAGTTAAACTTATTCGAGTTCCCTTTGACGTCCTAAAGAGTGTTTTAATGAGTAAAGATTGAATCTTTGAATGAAAATACCTCAATCAAGGTACCTATTATGTCACTAGACCATTTTGATGTTTAAAGATTAAATCTTTGAAAAAAAGTGCGAGTTTTGAGTTAAACTTATTCGAGTTCCCTTTTTCGCCACGAAGAGTGTTTTAATGAGCAATGATTGAATCTTTGAATGAAATTACCTCAATCAAAGTATCTATATGTCAGTAGACCATTTTAATGTATAAAGGTTGAAATATTGAATTACCTCAATCATGGTACCAATTATGTCACTAGATCTATTTCATGTATAAAGATTGAATCTTTGAAAGAATGAGAGTTGTGAGTTAAACTTATTCGAGGTCCCCTTAACGACCTGAAGAGTGTTTTAGTGAGTAAAGATTGAATCTTTGAAAGAAAATACCTCAATCAAGGTACCTACTGTGTCACTAACATTCTTAAGGTATAAAGATGAAAACTTTGAAGGAAAATGAGAGTTTTGAGTTAAATCTATTCAAGTTCCCTTTGACGTTCCGATTAGTGTTTTAATGAGTAAGACTGAATCTTTGAATGAAAATACCTCAATCAAGGTTCCTATTATGTCACCAGACGATTTTAATGTATAAAGATTAAATCTTTGAAAGAAAATGAGAGTTTTCAGTTAAACTTATTCGAGTTCCCTTTGTCGTCACAATGAGTGTTTTAATAACTAAAAAGTGAATCTTTGAATGAAATTACCTCAATCAAGGTACGTATATGTCACTAGACCATTTTAATGTATAAAGATTGAAATACTGAATCTTTGAAAGAGAGTTAGAGTTTTTAAGTTTAACATATTCGAGGTCCCTTTGAAGTCGCGAAGAGTGGTTTTACTGCTAAAGATAGAATCTTTGTAAGAAAGTGAGAGTTTTGAGTTTAAAATATTCAGGCTCCCTGCGAAGTCGCAAAGAGTGGTTTCAATGACTAAAGATTGAATCTTTGAATTAAAATGTCTCAATCAAGGAACCTATTATGTCATTTGACCTTTTTAATGAGAGTTTTGAATTAAGCTTATTAGAGTTCCTTTGACGTCCCGAAGAGTCTTGTAATGATGAAAGATTATATCTTTGAATGAAAATACCTCAATTAAGGTACCTATTATGTCAGTAGACCATTTTAATGTATAAAGATTAAGTCTTTGAAAGAAAATGTGAGTTTTGAGTTAAACTTATTCGAGTTCCCTTTGACATCACGAAGAGTGTTTTAATGAGTAAATACTGAATCTTTGAATGAAATTACATCATTCAACGGACCTATTATGTCAGTAGACCTTTTTAATGTATAAAGATTGAATCTGTGAAAGAAAATGAGAGCTTTGAGTTTAACTTATTCGAGTTCCCGATAAGGTTGAGAAGAGTGTTTTTTAGTGAGTAAAGATTGTATCTTTGAATGAAACTACCTCAATAAGGGCACCTATTTTGTTACTAGACCATTTTAATGTCCAAAGATTTCTTTGACAGAAAATAAGAGTTTTTGAGTTAAACGTATTCGAGTTCCCTTTGACGTCACAAAGAGTGTTTTAATGAGTAAAGATGGAATCTTCGAATGAAATTACCTTAATCAAGGTTCCTATTATGTCATTAGAACTTTTTAACGTGTAAAAATTGAATCTTTGAAAGAAAATAAGAGTTTTGAGATCAACTTATTCGAGTTCCCTATGAAGTCAAGGGTGAAGGCACCTATTATGTCACTAGATCTATTTATTGTATAATGATTGAATCTTTGAAAGAAAATGAGAGTTTTGAGTTCAACTTATTCGAGTTCCCTTTGACATCACGAAAAGTGTTTTAATGAGCAAAGATTGATTCTTTGAATGAAATGACCTCAATCAAGGCACCTATTGTGTCACTGGACCTTTCAAATGTATGAAGATTCGATCTCTGAAAAAAACTGAGAGTTTTAAGTTTAACTTATTCGAGATCCCTATGAAGTCACGGAGAGTGTTTTAATGAGTAAAGAATGAATTTTCGAATGAAAATACCTCAATTAAGGTACCTATTATGTCACTAGCCCATTTCAATGTGTAAAGAATAAATCTTTGAAAGAAAATGAGAGTTTTCAGTTAAAATTATTTGAGTTCCCTTTGACGACACGAAGAGTGTTTTAATGAGTAAAGATAGAATCTTTGAAAGAAATTACCCTGATCATGGTACCTATTATGTCACTAGACCGTTTTAATGTATTAAGATTGAATCTTTGAAAGAAAATGAGAGTTTAGAATTTAGCTTATTCGAGTTCCCTTTGAAGTCGAGAAGAGTGGTTTTATGACTAAAGATTGAATCTCTGAATGAAAATACCTCAATCAAGGTACCTATTATGCCACTAGACCATTTTAATTTGCAAAGTTTAAATCTTCGATTGAAAATGCGAGTTTTGAGTTAAACTTATTCGAGTTCCCTTTGTCGTCACGAAGAGTGTTTTAAAGATTAAAGATTGATTCCTTGAATGAAATTACCTCAATCACGGTACCTATTATGTCACTAGACCATTTTAATGTATCAAGATTGGATCTTCGAAAGAAAAGGAGGGTTGTGAGTTAAACTTATTCGAGTTCCCTTTGACGTCCTAAAGAGTGTTTTAATGAGTAAAGATTGAATCTTTGAATGAAAATACCTCAATCAAGGTACCTATTATGTCACTAGACCATTTTGATGTTTAAAGATTAAATCTTTGAAAAAAAGTGCGAGTTTTGAGTTAAACTTATTCGAGTTCCCTTTTTCGTCACGAAGAGTGTTTTAATGAGCAATGATTGAATCTTTGAATGAAATTACCTCAATCAAAGTATCTATATGTCAGTAGACCATTTTAATGTATAAAGGTTGAAATATTGAATTATCTCAATCATGGTACCAATTATGTCACTAGATCTATTTCATGTATAAAGATTGAATCTTTGAAAGAATGAGAGTTGTGAGTTAAACTTATTCGAGGTCCCCTTAACGACCTGAAGAGTGTTTTAGTGAGTAAAGATTGAATCTTTGAAAGAAAATACCTCAATCAAGGTACCTACTGTGTCACTAACATTCTTAAGGTATAAAGATGAAAACTTTGAAGGAAAATGAGAGTTTTGAGTTAAATCTATTCAAGTTCCCTTTGACGTTCCGATTAGTGTTTTAATGAGTAAGACTGAATCTTTGAATGAAAATACCTCAATCAAGGTTCCTATTATGTCACCAGACGATTTTAATGTATAAAGATTAAATCTTTGAAAGAAAATGAGAGTTTTCAGTTAAACTTATTCGAGTTCCCTTTGTCGTCACAATGAGTGTTTTAATAACTAAAAAGTGAATCTTTGAATGAAATTACCTCAATCAAGGTACGTATATGTCACTAGACCATTTTAATGTATAAAGATTGAAATACTGAATCTTTGAAAGAGAGTTAGAGTTTTTGAGTTTAACATATTCGAGGTCCCTTTGAAGTCGCGAAGAGTGGTTTTACTGCTAAAGATAGAATCTTTGTAAGAAAGTGAGAGTTTTGAGTTTAAAATATTCAGGCTCCCTGCGAAGTCGCAAAGAGTGGTTTCAATGACTAAAGATTGAATCTTTGAATTAAAATGTCTCAATCAAGGAACCTATTATGTCATTTGACCTTTTTAATGAGAGTTTTGAATTAAGCTTATTAGAGTTCCTTTGACGTCCCGAAGAGTCTTGTAATGATGAAAGATTATATCTTTGAATGAAAATACCTCAATTAAGGTACCTATTATGTCAGTAGACCATTTTAATGTATAAAGATTAAGTCTTTGAAAGAAAATGTGAGTTTTGAGTTAAACTTATTCGAGTTCCCTTTGACATCACGAAGAGTGTTTTAATGAGTAAATACTGAATCTTTGAATGAAATTACATCATTCAACGGACCTATTATGTCAGTAGACCTTTTTAATGTATAAAGATTGAATCTGTGAAAGAAAATGAGAGCTTTGAGTTTAACTTATTCGAGTTCCCGATAAGGTTGAGAAGAGTGTTTTTTAGTGAGTAAAGATTGTATCTTTGAATGAAACTACCTCAATAAGGGCACCTATTTTGTTACTAGACCATTTTAATGTCCAAAGATTTCTTTGACAGAAAATAAGAGTTTTTGAGTTAAACGTATTCGAGTTCCCTTTGACGTCACAAAGAGTGTTTTAATGAGTAAAGATGAAATCTTCGAATGAAATTACCTTAATCAAGGTTCCTATTATGTCATTAGAACTTTTTAACGTGTAAAAATTGAATCTTTGAAAGAAAATAAGAGTTTTGAGATCAACTTATTCGAGTTCCCTATGAAGTCAAGGGTGAAGGCACCTATTATGTCACTAGATCTATTTATTGTATAATGATTGAATCTTTGAAAGAAAATGAGAGTTTTGAGTTCAACTTATTCGAGTTCCCTTTGACATCACGAAAAGTGTTTTAATGAGCAAAGATTGATTCTTTGAATGAAATGACCTCAATCAAGGCACCTATTGTGTCACTGGACCTTTCAAATGTATGAAGATTCAATCTCTGAAAAAAACTGAGAGTTTTAAGTTTAACTTATTCGAGATCCCTATGAAGTCACGGAGAGTGTTTTAATGAGTAAAGAATGAATTTTCGAATGAAAATACCTCAATTAAGGTACCTATTATGTCACTAGCCCATTTCAATGTGTAAAGAATAAATCTTTGAAAGAAAATGAGAGTTTTCAGTTAAAATTATTTGAGTTCCCTTTGACGACACGAAGAGTGTTTTAATGAGTAAAGATAGAATCTTTGAAAGAAATTACCCTGATCATGGTACCAATTATGTCACTAGACCGTTTTAATGTATTAAGATTGAATCTTTGAAAGAAAATGAGAGTTTAGAATTTAGCTTATTCGAGTTCCCTTTGAAGTCGCGTAGAGTCGTTTTATGACTAAAGATTGAATCTCTGAATGAAAATACCTCAATCAAGGTACCTATTATGCCACTAGACCATTTTAATTTGCAAAGTTTAAATCTTCGATTGAAAATGCGAGTTTTGAGTTAAACTTATTCGACTTCCCTTTGTCGTCACGAAGAGTGTTTTAAAGATTAAAGATTGATTCCTTGAATGAAATTACCTCAATCACGGTACCTATTATGTCACTAGACCATTTTAATGTATCAAGATTGGATCTTCGAAAGAAAAGGAGGGTTGTGAGTTAAACTTATTCGAGTTCCCTTTGACGTCCTGAAGAGTGTTTTAATGAGTAAAGATTGAATCTTTGAATGAAAATACCTCAATCAAGGTACCTATTATGTCACTAGACCATTTTGATGTTTAAAGATTAAATCTTTGAAAAAAAAATGCGAGTTTTGAGTTAAACTTATTCGAGTTCCCTTTGTCGTCACGAAGAGTGTTTTAATGAGCAATGATTGAATCTTTGAATGAAATTACCTCAATCAAAGTATCTATATGTCAGTTGACCATTTTAATGTATACAGGTTGAAATATTGACTTACCTCAATCAAGGTACCTATTATGTCACTAGATCTATTTCATGTATAAAGATTGAATCTTTGCAAGAATGAGAGTTGTGAGTTAAACTTATTCGAGTTCCCCTTAACGACCTGAAGAGTGTTTTAGTGAGTAAAGATTGAATCTTTGAAAGAAAATACCTCAATCAAGGTACCTACTGTGTCACTAACATTCTTAAGGTATAAAGATGAAAACTATAAAGGAAAATGAGTGTTTTGAGTTAAATCTATTCAAGTTCCTTTTAACGTTCCGATTAGTGTTTTAATGAGTAAGACTGAATCTTTGAATGAAAATACCTCAATCAAGGTTCCTATTATGTCACCAGACGATTTTAATGTATAAAGATTAAATCTTTGAAAGAAAATGAGAGTTTTCAGTTAAACTTATTCGAGTTCCCTTTGTCGTCACAATGAGTGTTTTAATAACTAAAAAGTGAATCTTTGAATGAAATTACCTTAATCAAGGTACGTATATGTCACTAGACCATTTTAATGTATAAAGATTGAAATACTGAATCTTTGAAAGATAGTTAGAGTTTTTGAGTTTAACATATTCGAGGTCCCTTTGAAGTCGCGAAGAGTGGTTTTACTGCTAAAGATAGAATCTTTGTAAGAAAGTGAGAGTTTTGAGTTTAAAATATTCAGGCTCCCTGCGAAGTCGCAAAGAGTGGTTTCAATGACTAAAGATTGAATCTTTGAATTAAAATGTCTCAATCAAGAAACCTATTATGTCATTTGACCTTTTTAATGAAAGTTTTGAATTAAGCTTATTAGAGTTCCTTTGACGTCCCGAAGAGTCTTGTAATGATGAAAGATTATATCTTTGAATGAAAATACCTCAATTAAGGTACCTATTATGTCAGTAGACCATTTTAATGTATAAAGATTAAGTCTTTAAAAGAAAATGTGAGTTTTGAGTTAAACTTATTCGAGTTCCCTTTGACATCACGAAGAGTGTTTTAATGAGTAAATACTGAATCTTTGAATGAAATTACATCATTCAACGGACCTATTATGTCAGTAGACCTTTTTAATGTATAAAGATTGAATCTTTGAAAGAAAATTAGAGCTTTGAGTTTAACTTATTCGAGTTCCCGATAAGGTTGAGAAGAGTGTTTTTTAGTGAGTAAAGATTGTATCTTTGAATGAAACTACCTCAATAAGGGCACCTATTTTGTTACTAGACCATTTTAATGTCCAAAGATTTCTTTGACAGAAAATAAGAGTTTTTGAGTTAAACGTATTCCAGTTCCCTTTGACGTCACAAAGAGTGTTTTAATGAGTGAAGTTGGAATCTTCGAATGAAATTACCTTAATCAAGGTTCCTATTATGTCATTAGAACTTTTTAATGTGTAAAAATTAAATCTTTGAAAGAAAATAAGAGTTTTGAGATCAACTTATTCGAGTTCCCTATGAAGTCACGGGTCAAGGCACCTATTATGTCACTAGATCTATTTATTGTATAACGATTGAATCTTTGAAAGAAAATGAGAGTTTTGAGGTCAACTTATTCGAGTTCCCTTTGACATCACGAAAAGTGTTTTAATGAGCAAAGATTGAATCTTTGAATGAAATGACCTCAATCAAGGCACCTATTGTGTCACTGGACCTTTAAATGTATGAAGATTCAATCTCTGAAAAAAACTGAGAGTTTTAAGTTTAACTTATTCGAGATCCCTATGAAGTCACGGAGAGTGTTTTAATGAGTAAAGAATGAATCTTCGAATGAAAGTACCTCAATTAAGGTACCTATTATGTCACTAGCCCATTTCAATGTGTAAAGAATAAATCTTTGAAAGAAAATGAGAGTTTTCAGTTAAAATTATTTGAGTTCCCTCTGACGACACGAAGAGTGTTTTAATGAGTAAAGATAGAATCTTTGAAAGAAATTACCCTGATCATGGTACCTATTATGTCACTAGACCGTTTTAATGTATTAAGATTGAATCTTTGAAAGAAAATGAGAGTTTAGAATTTAGCTTAATCGAGTTCCCTTTGAAGTCGCGAAGAGTGGTTTTATGACTAAAGATTGAATCTCTGAATGAAAATACCTCAATCAAGGCACCTATTATGCCACTAGACTATTTTAATTTGCAAAGTTTAAATCTTCGATTGAAAATGCGAGTTTTGAGTTAAACTTATTCGAGTTCCCTTTGTCGTCACGAAGAGAGTTTTAATGATTAAAGATTGATTCCTTGAATGAAATTACCTCAATCACGGTACCTATTATGTCACTAGACCATTTTAATGTATCAAGATTGGATCTTCGAAAGAAAAGGAGGGTTGTGAGTTAAACTTATTCGAGTTCCCTTTGTCGTCACGAAGAGTGTTTTAATGAGCAATGATTGAATCATTGATTGAAATTACCTCAATCAAAGTATCTATATGTCAGTAGACCATTTTAATGTATAAAGGTTGAAATATTGAATTACCTCAATCAAGGTACCTATTATGTCACTAGATCTATTTCATGTATAAAGATTGAATCTTTGGAAGAATGAGAGTTGTGAGTTAAACTTATTCGAGTTCCCCTTAACGACCTGAAGAGTGTTTTAGTGAGTAAAGATTGAATCTTTGAAAGAAAATACCTCAATCAAGGTACCTACTGTGTCACTAACATTCTTAAGGTATAAAGATGAAAACTTTGAAGGAAAATGAGAGTTTTGAGTTAAATCTATTCAAGTTCCCTTTGACGTTCCGATTAGTGTTTTAATGAGTAAGACAGAATCTTTGAATGAAAATACCTCAATCAAGGTTCCTATTATGTCACCAGATGATTTTAATGTATAAAGATTAAATCTTTTGAAAGAAAATGAGAGTTTTCAGTTAAACTTATTCGAGTTCCCTTTGTCGTCACAATGAGTGTTTTAATAACTAAAAAGTGAATCTTTGAATGAAATTACCTCAATCAAGGTACGTATATGTCACTAGACCATTTTAATGTATAAAGATTGAAATACTAATCTTTGAAAGAGAGTTAGAGTTTCTGAGTTTAACATATTTGAGGTCCCTTTAAAGTCGCGAAGAGTGGTTTTACTGCTAAAGATAGAATCTTTGTAAGAAAGTGAGTGTTTTGAGTTTAAAATATTCAGGTTCCCTGCGAAGTCGCAAAGAGTGTTTCAATGACTAAAGATTGAATCTTTGAATTAAAATGACTCAATCAACGAACCTATTATGTCATTTGACCTTCTTAATGAGAGTTTTGAATTAAGCTTATTAGAGTTCCTTTGACGTCCCGAAGAGTCTTGTAATGATGAAAGATTATATCTTTGAATGAAAATACCTCAATTAAGGTACCTATTATGTCAGTAGACCATTTTAATGTATAAAGATTAAGTCTTTGAAAGAAAATGTGAGTTTTGAGTTAAACTTATTCGAGTTCCCTTTGTCGTCACGAAGAGTGTTTTAAAGATTAAAGATTGATTCCTTGAATGAAATTACCTCAATCACGGTACCTATTATGTCACTAGACCATTTTAATGTATCAAGATTGGATCTTCGAAAGAAAAGGAGGGTTGTGAGTTAAACTTATTCGAGTTCCCTTTGACGTCCTGAAGAGTGTTTTAATGAGTAAAGATTGAATCTTTGAATGAAAATACCTCAATCAAGGTACCTATTATGTCACTAGACCATTTTGATGTTTAAAGATTAAATCTTTGAAAAAAAATGCGAGTTTTGAGTTAAACTTATTCGAGTTCCCTTTGTCGTCACGAAGAGTGTTTTAATGAGCAATGACTGAATCTTTGAATGAAATTACCTCAATCAAAGTATCTATATGTCAGTTGACCATTTTAATGTATAAAGGTTGAAATATTGAATTACCTCAATCAAGGTACCTATTATGTCACTAGATCTATTTCATGTATAAAGATTGAATCTTTGAAAGAATGAGAGTTGTGAGTTAAACTTATTCGAGTTCCCCTTAACGACCTGAAGAGTGTTTTAGTGAGTAAAGATTGAATCTTTGAAAGAAAATACCTCAATCAAGGTACCTACTGTGTCACTAACATTCTTAAGGTATAAAGATGAAAACTTTAAAGGAAAATGAGCGTTTTGAGTTAAATCTATTCAAGTTCCTTTTAACGTTCCGATTAGTGTTTTAATGAGTAAGACTGAATCTTTGAATGAAAATACCTCAATCAAGGTTCCTATTATGTCACCAGACGATTTTAATGTATAAAGATTAAATCTTTGAAAGAAAATGAGAGTTTTCAGTTAAACTTATTCGAGTTCCCTTTGTCGTCACAATGAGTGTTTTAATAACTAAAAAGTGAATCTTTGAATGAAATTACCTCAATCAAGGTACGTATATGTCACTAGACCATTTTAATGTATAAAGATTGAAATACTGAATCTTTGAAAGAGAGTTAGAGTTTTTGAGTTTAACATATTCGAGGTCCCTTTGAAGTCGCAAAGAGTGGTTTTACTGCTAAAGATAGAATCTTTGTAAGAAAGTGAGAGTTTTGAGTTTAAAATATTCAGGCTCCCTGCGAAGTCGCAAAGAGTGGTTTCAATGACTAAAGATTGAATCTTTGAATTAAAATGTCTCAATCAAGGAACCTATTATGTCATTTGACCTTTTTAATGAGAGTTTTGAATTAAGCTTATTAGAGTTCCTTTGACGTCCCGAAGAGTCTTGTAATGATGAAAGATTATATCTTTGAATGAAAATACCTCAATTAAGGTACCTATTATGTCAGTAGACCATTTTAATGTATAAAGATTAAGTCTTTGAAAGAAAATGTGAGTTTTGAGTTAAACTTATTCGAGTTCCCTTTGACATCACGAAGAGTGTTTTAATGAGTAAATACTGAATCTTTGAATGAAATTACATCATTCAATGGACCTATTATGTCAGTAGACCTTTTTAATGTATAAAGATTGAATCTGTGAAAGAAAATGAGAGCTTTGAGTTTAACTTATTCGAGTTCCCGATAAGGTTGAGAAGAGTGTTTTTTAGTGAGTAAAGATTGTATCTTTGAATGAAACTACCTCAATAAGGGCACCTATTTTGTTACTAGACCATTTTAATGTCCAAAGATTTCTTTGACAGAAAATAAGAGTTTTTGAGTTAAACGTATTCGAGTTCCCTTTGACGTCACAAAGAGTGTTTTAATGAGTAAAGATGGAATCTTCGAATGAAATTACCTTAATAAAGGTTCCTATTATGTCATTAGAACTTTTTAACGTGTAAAAATTGAATCTTTGAAAGAAAATAAGAGTTTTAAGATCAACTTATTCGAGTTCCCTATGAAGTCACGGGTCAAGGCACCTATTATGTCACTAGATCTATTTATTGTATAATGATTGAATCTTTGAAAGAAAATGAGAGTTTTGAGTTCAACTTATTCGAGTTCCCATTCACATCACGAAAAGTGTTTTAAAGAGCAAAGATTGAATCTTTGAATGAAATGACCTCAATCAAGGCACCTATTGTGTCACTAGACCTTTGAAATGTATGAAGATTCAATCTCTGAAAAAAACTGAGAGTTTTAAGTTTAACTTATTCGAGATCCCTATGAAGTCACGGAGAGTGTTTTAATGAGTAACGAATGAATCTTCGAACGAAAATACCTCAATTAAGGTACCTATTATGTCACTAGCCCATTTCAATGTGTAAAGAATAAATCTTTGAAAGAAAATGAGAGTTTTCAGTTAAAATTATTTGAGTTCCCTTTGATGACACGAAGAGTGTTTTAATGAGTAAAGATAGAATCTTTGAAAGAAATTACCCTGATCATGGTACCTATTATGTCACTAGACCGTTTTAATGTATTAAGATTGAATCTTTGAAAGAAAATGAGAGTTTAGAATTTAGCTTATTCGAGTTCCCTTTGAAGTCGCGAAGAGTGGTTTTATGACTAAAGATTGAATCTCTGAATGAAAATACCTCAATCAAGGTACCTATTATGCCACTAGACCATTTTAATTTGCAAAGTTTAAATCTTCGATTGAAAATGCGAGTTTTGAGTTAAACTTATTCGAGTTCCCTTTGTCGTTACGAAGAGTGTTTTAATGATTAAAGATTGATTCCTTGAATGAAATTACCTCAATCACGGTACTTATTATGTCACTAGACCATTTTAATGTATCAAGATTGGATCTTCGAAAGAAAAGGAAGGTTGTGAGTTAAACTTATTCGAGTTCCCTTTAACGTCCTGAAGAGTGTTTTAATGAGTAAAGATTGAATCTTTGAATGAAAATACCTCAATCAAGGTACCTATTATGTCACTAGACCATTTTGATGTTTAAAGATTAAATCTTTGAAAAAAAATGCGAGTTTTGAGTTAAACTTATTCGAGTTCCCTTTGTCGTCACGAAGAGTGTTTTAATGAGCAATGATTGAATCTTTGAATGAAATTACCTCAATCAAAGTATCTATATGTCAGTAGACCATTTTAATGTATAAAGGTTGAAATATTGAATTACCTCAATCAAGGTACCTATTATGTCACTAGATCTATTTCATGTATAAAGGTTGAATCTTTGAAAGAATGAGAGTTGTGAGTTAAACTTATTCGAGTTCCCCTTAACGACCTGAAGAGTGTCTTAGTGAGTAAAGATTGAATCTTTGAAAGAAAATACCTCAATCAAGGTACCTACTGTGTCACTAACATTATTAAGGTATAAAGATGAAAACTTTGAAGGAAAATGAGAGTTTTGAGTTAAATCTATTCAAGTTCCCTTTGACGTTCCGATTAGTGTTTTAATGAGTAAGACTGAATCTTTGAATGAAAATACCTCAATCAAGGTTCCTATTATGTCACCAGACGATTTTAATGTATAAAGATTAAATCTTTGAAAGAAAATGAGAGTTTTCAGTTAAACTTATTCGAGTTCCCTTTGTCGTCACAATGAGTGTTTTAATAACTAAAAAGTGAATCTTTGAATGAAATTACCTCAATAAAGGTACGTATATGTCACTAGACCATTTTAATGTATAAAGATTGAAATACTAAATCTTTGAAAGAGGGTTAGAGTTTCTGAGTTTAACATATTCGAGGTCCCTTTGAAGTCGCGAAGAGTGGTTTTACTGCTAAAGATAGAATCTTTGTAAGAAAGTGAGTGTTTTGAGTTTAAAATATTCAGGTTCCCTGCGAAGTCGCAAAGAGTGTTTCAATGACTAAAGATTGAATCTTTGAATTAAAATGTCTCAATCAAGGAACCTATTATGTCATTTGACCTTTTTAATGAGAGTTTTGAATTAAGCTTATTAGAGTTCCTTTGACGTCCCGAAGAGTCTTGTAATGATGAAAGATTATATCTTTGAATGAAAATACCTCAATTAAGGTACCTATTATGTCAGTAGACCATTTTAATGTATAAAGATTAAGTCTTTGAAAGAAAATGTGAGTTTTGAGTTAAACTTATTCGAGTTCCCTTTGACATCACGAAGAGTGTTTTAATGAGTAAATACTGAATCTTTGAATGAAATTACATCATTCAACGGACCTATTATGTCAGTAGACCTTTTTAATGTATAAAGATTGAATCTTTGAAAGAAAATGAGAGCTTTGAGTTTAACTTATTCGAGTTCCCGAGAAGGTTGAGAAGAGTGTTTTTTAGTGAGTAAAGATTGTATATTTGATTGAAACTACCTCAATAAGGGCACCTATTTTGTTACTAGACCATTTTAATGTCCAAAGATTTCTTTGACAGAAAATAAAAGTTTTTGAGTTAAACGTATTCGAGTTCCCTTTGACGTCACAAAGAGTGTTTTAATGAGTAAAGATGGAATCTTCGAATGAAATTACCTTAATCAAGGTTCCTATTATGTCATTAGAACTTTTTAACGTGTAAAAATTGAATCTTTAAAAGAAAATAAGAGTTTTGAGATCAACTTATTTGAGTTCCCTATGAAGTCACGGGTCAAGGCACCTATTATGTCACTAGATCTATTTATTGTATAATGATTGAATCTTTGAAAGAAAATGAGAGTTTTGAGTTCAACTTATTCGAGTTCCCTTTGACATCACGAAAAGTGTTTTAATGAGCAAAGATTGAATCTTTGAATGAAATGACCTCAATCAAGGCACCTATTGTGTCACTGGACCTTTCAAATGTATGAAGATTCAATCTCTGAAAAAAACTGAGAGTTTTAAGTTTAACTTATTCGAGATCCCTATGAAGTCACGGAGAGTGTTTTAATGAGTAAAGAATGAATCTTCGAATGAAAATACCTCAATTAAGGTATCTATTATGTCACTAGCCCATTTCAATGTGTAAAGAATAAATCTTTGAAAGAAAATGAGAGTTTTCAGTTAAAATTATTTGAGTTCCCTTTGACGACACGAAGAGTGTTTTAATGAGTAAAGATAGAATCATTGAAAGAAATTACCCTGATCATGGTACCTATTATGTCACTAGACCGTTTAAATGTATTAAGATTGAATCTTTGAAAGAAAATGAGAGTTTAGAATTTAGCTTATTCGAGTTCCCTTTGAAGTCGCGAAGAGTGTTTGTATGACTAAATATTGAATCTCTGAATGAAAATACCTCAATCAAGGTACCTATTATGTCACTAGACCATTTTTATTTGCAAGGTTTAAATCTTCGATTGAAAATGCGAGTTTTGAGTTAAACTTATTCGAGTTCCCTTTGTCGTCACGAAGAGTGTTTTAATGATTAAAGATTGATTCCTTGAATAAAATTACCTCAATCACGGTACCTATTATGTCACTAGACCATTTTAATGTATCAAGATTGGATCTTCGAAAGAAAAGGAGGGTTGTGAGTTAAACTTATTCGAGTTCCCTTTGACGTCCTGAAGAGTGTTTTAATGAGTAAAGATTGAATCTTTGTATGAAAATACCTCAATCAAGGTACCTATTATGTCACTAGACCATTTTGATGTTTAAAGATTAAATCTTTGAAACAAAGTGCGAGTTTTGAGTTAAACTTATTCGAGTTCCCTTTGTCGTCACGAAGAGTGTTTTAATGAGTAATGATTGAATCTTTGAATGAAATTACCTCAATCAAAGTATCTATATGTCAGTAGACCATTTTAATGTATAAAGGTTGAAATTTTGAATTACCTCAATCAAGGTACCAATTATGTCACTAGATCTATTTCATGTATAAAGATTGAACCTTTGAAAGAATGAGAGTTGTGAGTTAAACTTATTCGAGTTCCCCTTAACGACCTGAAGAGTGTTTTAGTGAGTAAAGATTGAGTCTTTGAAAGAAAATACCTCAATCAAGGTACCTACTGTGTCACTAACATTCTTAAGGTATTAAGATGAAAACTTTGAAGGAAAATGAGAGTTTTGAGTTAAATCTATTCAAGTTCCCTTTGACGTTCCGATTAGTGTTTTAATGAGTAAGACTGAATCTTTGAATGAAAATACCTCAATCAAGGTTCCTATTATGTCACCAGACGATTTTAATGTATAAAGATTAAATCTTTGAAAGAAAATGAGAGTTTTCAGTTAATCTTATTCGAGTTCCCTTTGTCGTCACAATGAGTGTTTTAATAACTAAAAAGTGAATCTTTAAATGAAATTACCTCAATCAAGGTACGTATATGTCACTAGACCATTTTAATGTATAAAGATTGAAATACTGAATCTTTGAAAGAGAGTTAGAGTTTTTGAGTTTAACATATTCGAGGTCCCTTTGAAGTCGCGAAGAGTGGTTTTACTGCTAAAGATAGAATCTTTGTAAGAAAGTGAGAGTTTTGAGTTTAAAATATTCAGGCTCCCTGCGAAGTCGCAAAGAGTGGTTTCAATACCTAAAGATTGAATCTTTGAATTAAAATGTCTCAATCAAGGAACCTATTATGTCATTTGACCTTTTTAATGAGAGTTTTGAATTAAGCTTATTAGAGTTCCTTTGACGTCCCGAAGAGTCTTGTAATGATGAAAGATTATATCTTTGACTGAAAATACCTCAATTAAGGTACCTATTATGTCAGTAGACCATTTTAATGTATAAAGATTAAGTCTTTGAAAGAAAATGTGAGTTTTGAGTTAAACTTATTCGAGTTCCCTTTGACATCACGAAGAGTGTTTTAATGAGTAAATACTGAATCTTTGAATGAAATTACATCATTCAATGGACCTATTATGTCAGTAGACCTTTTTAATGTATAAAGATTGAATCTTTGAAAGAAAATGAGAGCTTTGAGTTTAACTTATTCGAGTTCCCGATAAGGTTGAGAAGAGTGTTTTTTAGTGAGTAAAGATTGTATCTTTGAATGAAACTACCTCAATAAGGGCACCTATTTTGTTACTAGACCATTTTAATGTCCAAAGATTTCTTTGACAGAAAATAAGAGTTTTTGAGTTAAATGTACTCGAGTTCCCTTTGACGTCACAAAGAGTGTTTTAATGAGTAAAGATGGAATCTTCGAATGAAATTACCTTAATCAAGGTTCCTATTATGTCATTAGAACTTTTTAACGTGTAAAAATTGAATCTTTGAAAGAAAATAAGAGTTTTGAGATCAACTTATTCGAGTTCCCTATGAAGTCGCGGGTCAAGGCACATATTATGTCACTAGATCTATTTATTGTATAATGATTGAATCTTTGAAAGAAAATGAGAGTTTTGAGTTCAACTTATTCGAGTTCCCTTTGACATCACGAAAAATGTTTTAATGAGCAAAGATTGAATCTTTGAATGAAATGACCTCAATCAAGGCACCTATTGTGTCACTGGACCTTTCAAATGTATGAAGATTCAATCTCTGAAAAAAACTGAGAGTTTTAAGTTTAACTTATTCGAGATCCCTATGAAGTCAAGGAGAGTGTTTTAATGAGTAAAGAATGAATCTTCGAATGAAAATACCTCAATTAAGGTACCTATTATGTCACTAGCCCATTTCAATGTGTAAAGAATAAATCTTTGAAAGAAAATGAGAGTTTTCAGTTAAAATTATTTGAGTTCCCTTTGACGACACGAAGAGTGTTTTAATGAGTAAAGATAGAATCTTTGAAAGAAATTACCCTGATCATGGTACCTATTATGTCACTAGACCATTTTAATGTATTAAGATTGAATCTTTGAAAGAAAATGAGAGTTTAGAATTTAGCTTATTCGAGTCCCCTTTGAAGTCGCGAAGAGTGGTTTTATGACTAAAGATTGAATCTCTGAATGAAAATACCTTAATCAAGGTACCTATTATGCCACTAGACCATTTTAATTTGCAAAGTTTAAATCTTCGATTGAAAATGCGAGTTTTGAGTTAAACTTATTCGAGTTCCCTTTGTCGTTACGAAGAGTGTTTTAATGATTAAAGATTGATTCCTTGAATGAAATTACCTCAATCACAGTACCTATTATGTCACTAGACCATTTTAATGTATCAAGATTGGATCTTCGAAAGAAAAGGAGGGTTGTGAGTTAAACTTATTCGAGTTCCCTTTGACGTCCTGAAGAGTGTTTTAATGGGTAAAGATTGAATCTTTGAATGAAAATACCTCAATCAAGGTACCTATTATGTCACTAGACCATTTTGATGTTTAAAGATTAAATCTTTGAAAAAAAATGCGAGTTTTGAGTTAAACTTATTCGAGTTCCCTTTGTCGTCACGAAGAGTGTTTTAATGAGCAATGATTGAATCTTTGACTGAAATTACCTCAATCAAAGTATCTATATGTCAGTAGACCATTTTAATGTATAAAGGTTGAAATATTGAATTACCTCAATCAAGGTACCTATTATGTCACTAGATCTATTTCATGTATAAAGATTGAATCTTTGAAAGAATGAGAGTTATGAGTTAAACTTATTCGAGTTCCCCTTAATGACCTGAAGAGTGTTTTAGTGAGTAAAGATTGAATCTTTGAAATAAAATACCTCAATCAAGGTACCTACTGTGTCACTAACATTCTTAAGGTATAAAGATGAAAACTTTGACGGAAAATGAGAGTTTTGAGTTAAATCTATTCAAGTTCCCTTTGACGTTCCGATTAGTGTTTTAATGAGTAAGACTGAATCTTTGAATGAAAATACCTCAATCAAGGTTCCTATTATGTCACCAGACGATTTTAATGTATAAAGATTAAATCTTTGAAAGAAAATGAGAGTTTTCAGTTAAACTTATCCGAGTTCCCTTTGTCGTCACAATGAGTGTTTTAATAACTAAAAAGTGAATCTTTGAATGAAATTACCTCAATCAAGGTATGTTTATGTCACTAGACCATTTTAATGTATAAAGATTGAAATACTAAATCTTTGAAAGAGAGTTAGAGTTTTTGAGTTTAACATATTCGAGGTCCCTTTGAAGTCGCGAAGAGTGGCTTTACTGCTAAAGATAGAATCTTTGTAAGAAAGTGAGAGTTTAGAGTTTAAAATAATCAGGTTCCCTGCGAAGTCGCAAGAGTGGTTTCAATGACTAAAGATTAAATCTTTGAATTAAAATGTCTCAATCAAGGAACCTATTATGTCATTTGACCTTTTTAATGAGAGTTTTGAATTAAGCTTATTAGAGTTCCTTTGACATCCCGAAGAGTCTTGTAATGATGAAAGATTATATGTTTGATTGAAAATACCTCAATTAAGGTACCTATTATGTCAGTAGACCATTTTAATGTATAGAGATTAAGTCTTTGAAAGAAAATGTGAGTTTTGAGTTAAACTTATTCGAGTTCCCTTTGACGTCACGAAGAGTGTTTTAATGAGTAAATACTGAATCTTTGAATGAAATTACATCATTCAACGGACCTATTATGTCAGTAGACCTTTTTAATGTATAAAGATTGAATCTTTGAAACAAAATGAGAGCTTTGAGTTTAACTTATTCGAGTTCCCGATAAGGTTGAGAAGAGTGTTTTTTAGTGAGTAAAGATTGTATCTTTGAATGAAACTACCTCAATAAGGGCACCTATTTTGTTACTAGACCATTTTAATGTCCAAAGATTTCTTTGACAGAAAATAAGAGTTTTTGAGTTAAACGTATTCGAGTTCCCTTTGACGTCACAAAGTGTGTTTTAATGAGTAAAGAGGGAATCTTCGAATGAAATTACGTTAATCAAGGTTCCTCTTATGTCATTAAAACTTTTTAACGTGTAAAAATTGAATCTTTGAAAGAAAATAAGAGTTTTGAGATCAACTTATTCGAGTTCCCTATGAAGTCACGGGTCAAGGCACCTATTATGTCACTAGATCTATTTATTGTATAATGATTGAATCTTTGAAAGAAAATGAGAGTTTTGAGTTCAACTTATTCGAGTTCCCTTTGACATCACGAAAAGTGTTTTAATGAGCAAAGATTGAATCTTTGAATGAAATGACCTTAATCAAGGCACCAATTGTGTCGCTGGACCTTTCAAATGTATGAAGATTCAATCTCTGAAAAAAACTGAGAGTTTTAAGTTTAACTTATTCGAGATCCCTCTGAAGTCAAGGAGAGTGTTTTAATGAGTAAAGAATGAATCTTCGAATGAAAATACCTCAATTAAGGTACCTATTATGTCACTAGCCCATTTCAATGTGTAAAGAATAAATCTTTGAAAGAAAATGAGAGTTTTCAGTTAAAATTATTTGAGTTCCCTTTGACGACACGAAGAGTGTTTTAATGAGTAAAGATAGAATCTTTGAAAGAAATTACCCTGATCATGGTACCTATTATGTCACTAGACCATTTTAATGTATTAAGATTGAATCTTTGAAAGAAAATGAGAGTTTAGAATTTAGCTTATTCGAGTCCCCTTTGAAGTCGCGAAGAGTGGTTTTATGACTAAAGATTGAATCTCTGAATGAAAATACCTTAATCAAGGTACCTATTATGCCACTAGACCATTTTAATTTGCAAAGTTTAAATCTTCGATTGAAAATGCGAGTTTTGAGTTAAACTTATTCGAGTTCCCTTTGTCGTCACGAAGAGTGTTTTAATGAATAAAGATTGATTCCTTGAATGAAATTACCTCAATCACGGTACCTATTATGTCACTAGACCATTTTAATGTATCAAGATTGGATCTTCGAAAGAAAAGGAGGGTTGTGAGTTAAACTTATTCGAGTTCCCTTTGACGTCCTGAAGAGTGTTTTAATGGGTAAAGATTGAATCTTTGAATGAAAATACCTCAATCAAGGTACCTATTATGTCACTAGACCATTTTGATGTTTAAAGATTAAATCTTTGAAAAAAAATGCGAGTTTTGAGTTAAACTTATTCGAGTTCCCTTTGTCGTCACGAATAGTGTTTTAATGAGCAATGATTGAATCTTTGAATGAAATTACCTCAATCAAAGTATCTATATGTCAGTAGACCATTTTAATGTATAAAGGTTGAAATATTGAATTACCTCAATCAAGGTACCTATTATGTCACTAGATCTATTTCATGTATAAAGATTGAATCTTTGAAAGAATGAGAGTTGTGAGTTAAACTTATTCGAGTTCCCCTTAACGACCTGAAGAGTGTTTTAGTGAGTAAAGATTGAATCTTTGAAATAAAATACCTGAATCAAGGTACCTACTGTGTCACTAACATTCTTAAGGTATAAAGATGAAAACTTTGAAGGAATATGAGAGTTTTGAGTTAAATCTATTCAAGTTCCCTTTGACGTTCCGATTAGTGTTTTAATGAGTAAGACTGAATCTTTGAATGAAAATACCTCAATCAAGGTTCCTATTATGTCACCAGACGATTTTAATGTATAAAGATTAAATCTTTGAAAGAAAATGAGAGTTTTCAGTTAAACTTATTCGAGTTCCCTTTGTCGTCACAATGAGTGTTTTAATAACAAAAAAGTGAATCTTTGAATGAAATTACCTCAATCAAGGTATGTTTATGTCACTAGACCATTTTAATGTATAAAGATTGAAATACTAAATCTTTGAAAGAGAGTTAGAGTTTTTGAGTTTAACATATTCGAGGTCCCTTTGATGTCGCGAAGAGTGGTTTTACTGCTAAAGATAGAATCTTTGTAAGAAAGTGAGAGTTTTGAGTTTAAAATAATCAGGTTCCCTGCGAAGTCGCAAGAGTGGTTTCAATGACTAAAGATTGAATCTTTGAATTAAAATGTCTCAATCAAGGAACCTATTATGTCATTTGACCTTTTTAATGAGAGTTTTGAATTAAGCTTATTAGAGTTCCTTTGACATCCCGAAGAGTCTTGTAATGATGAAAGATTATATCTTTGAATGAAAATAACTCAATTAAGGTACCTATTATGTCAGTAGACCATTTTAATGTATAGAGATTAAGTCTTTGAAAGAAAATGTGAGTTTTGAGTTAAACTTATTCGAGTTCCCTTTGACATCACGAAGAGTGTTTTAATGAGTAAATACTGAATCTTTGAATGAAACTACATCATTCAACGGACCTATTATGTCAGTAGACCTTTTTAATGTATAAAGATTGAATCTTTGAAACAAAATGAGAGCTTTGAGTTTAACTTATTCGAGTTCCCGATAAGGTTGAGAAGAGTGTTTTTTAGTGAGTAAAGATTGTATCTTTGAATGAAACTACCTCAATAAGGGCACCTATTTTGTTACTAGACCATTTTAATGTCCAAAGATTTCTTTGACAGAAAATAAGAGTTTTTGAGTTAAATGTATTCGAGTTCCCTTTGACGTCACAAAGAGTGTTTTAATAAGTAAAGATGGAATCTTCGAATGAAATTACCTTAATCAAGGTTCCTATTATGTCATTAGAACTTTTTAACGGGTAAAAATTGAATCTTTGAAAGAAAATAAGAGTTTTGAGATCAACTTATTCGAGTTCCCTATGAAGTCGCGGGTCAAGGCACTTATTATGTCACTAGATCTATTTATTGTATAATGATTGAATCTTTGAAAGAAAATGAGAGTTTTGAGTTCAACTTATTCGAGTTCCCTTTGACATCACGAAAAGTGTTTTAATGAGCAAAGATTGAATCTTTGAATGAAATGACCTCAATCAAGGCACCTATTGTGTCACTGGACCTTCCAAATGTATGAAGATTCAATCTCTGAAAAAAACTGAGAGTTTTAAGTTTAACTTATTCGAGATCCCTATGAAGTCAAGGAGAGTGTTTTAATGAGTAAAGAATGAATCTTCGAATGAAAATACCTCAATTAAGGTACCTATTATGTCACTAGCCCATTTCAATGTGTAAAGAATAAATCTTTGAAAGAAAATGAGAGTTTTCAGTTAAAATTATTTGAGTTCCCTTTGACGACACGAAGAGTGTTTTAATGAGTAAAGATAGAATCTTTGAAAGAAATTACCCTGATCATGGTACCTATTATGTCACTAGACCGTTTTAATGTATTAAGATTGAATCTTTGAAAGAAAATGAGAGTTTAGAATTTAGCTTATTCGAGTCCCCTTTGAAGTCACGAAGAGTGGTTTTATGACTAAAGATTGAATCTCTGAATGAAAATACCTCAATCAAGGTACCTATTATGCCACTAGACCATTTTAATTTGCAAAGTTTAAATCTTCGATTGAAAATGCGAGTTTTGAGTTAAACTTATTCGAGTTCCCTTTGTCGTCACGAAGAGTGTTTTAATGATTAAAGATTGATTCCTTGAATGAAATTACCTCAATCACGGTACCTATTATGTCACTAGACCATTTTAATGTATCAAGATTGGATCTTCGAAAGAAAAGGAGGGTTGTGAGTTAAACTTATTCGAGTTCCCTTTGACGTCCTAAAGAGTGTTTTAATGAGTAAAGATTGAATCTTTGAATGAAAATACCTCAATCAAGGTACCTATTATGTCACTAGACCATTTTGATGTTTAAAGATTAAATCTTTGAAAAAAAATGCGAGTTTTGAGTTAAAGTTATTCGAGTTCCCTTTGTCGTCACGAAGAGTGTTTTAATGAGAAATGATTGAATCTTTGAATGAAATTACCTCAATCAAAGTATCTATATGTCAGTAGACCATTTTAATGTATAAAGGTTGAAATATTGAATTACCTCAATCAAGGTACCTATTATGTCACTAGATCTATTTCATGTATAAAGATTGAATCTTTGAAAGATTGAGAGTTGTGAGTTAAACTTATTCAGGTTCCCCTTAACGACCTGAAGAGTGTTTTAGTGAGTAAAGATTGAATATTTGAAATAACAAACCTCAATCAAGGTACCTACTGTGTCACTAACATTCTTAAGGTATAAAGATGAAAACTTTGAAGGAAAATGAGAGTTTTGAGTTAAATCTATTCAAGTTCCCTTTGACGTTTCGATTAGTGTTTTAATGAGTAAGACTGAATCTTTGAATGAAAATACCTCAATCAAGGTTCCTATTATGTCACCCGACGATTTTAATGTATAAAGATTAAATCTTTGAAAGAAAATGAGAGTTTTCAGTTAAACTTATTCGAGTTCCCTTTGAAAGAGAGTTAGAGTTTTTGAGTTTAACATATTCGAGGTCCCTTTGAAGTCACGAAGAGTGTTTTAATGACTAAAGAATGAATCTTCGAATGAAAATACCTCAATTAAGGTACCTATTATGTCACTAGCCCATTTCAATGTGTAAAGAATAAATCTTTGAAAGAAAATGAGAGTTTTCAGTTAAAATTATTTGAGTTCCCTTTGACGACACGAAGAGTGTTTTAATTAGTAAAGATAGAATCTTTGAAAGAAATTACCCTGATCATGATACCTATTATGTCACTAGACCGTTTTAATGTATTAAGATTGAATCTTTGAAAGAAAATGAGAGTTTAGAATTTAGCTTATTCGAGTTCCCTTTGAAGTCGCGAAGAGTGGTTTTATGACTAAAGATTGAATCTCTGAATGAAAATACCTCAATCAAGGTACCTATTATGTCACTAGACCATTTTAATTTGCAAAGTTTAAATCTTCGATTGAAAATGCGAGTTTTGAGTTAAACTTATTCGAGTTCCCTTTGTCGTCACGAAGAGTGTTTTAATGATTAAAGATTGATTCCTTGAATGAAATTACCTCAATAACGGTACCTATTATGTCACTAGACCATTTTAATGTATCAAGATTGGATCTTCGAAAGAAAAGGAGGGTTGTGAGTTAAACTTATTCGAGTTCCCTTTGACGTCCTGAAGAGTGTTTTAATGAGTAAAGATTGAATCTTTGAATGAAAATACCTCAATCATGATACCTATTATGTCACTAGACCATTTTGATATTTAAAGATTAAATCTTTGAAAAAAAATACGAGTTTTGAGTTAAACTTATTCGAGTTCCCTTTGTCGTCACGAAGAGTGCTTTAATGAGCAATGATTGAATCTTTGAATGAAATTACCTCAATCAAAGTATCTATATGTCAGTAGACCATTTTAATGTATGAAGGTTGCAATATTGAATTACCTCAATCAAGGTTCCTATTATGTCACTAGATCTATTTCATGTATAAAGATTGAATCTTTGAAAGAATGAGAGTTGTGAGTTAAACTTATTCGAGTTCCCCTTAACGACCTGTAGAGTGTTTTAGTGAGTAAAGAATGAATCTTTGAAAGAAAATACCTCAATCAAGGTACCTACTGTGTCACTAACATTCTTAAGGTATAAAGATGAAAACTTTGAAGGAAAATGAGAGTTTTGAGTTAAATCTATTCAAGTTCCCTTTGACGTTCCGATTAGTGTTTTAATGAGTAAGACTGAATCTTTGAATGAAAATACCTCAATCAAGGTTCCTATTATGTCACCCGACGATTTTAATGTATAGAGATTAAATCTTTAAAAGAAAATGAGAGTTTTCAGTTAAACTTATTCGAGTTCCCTTTGTCGTCACAATGAGTGTTTTAATAACTAAAAAGTGAATCTTTGAATGAAATTACCTCAATCAAGGTACGTATATGTCACTAGACCATTTTAATGTATAAAGATTGAAATACTAAATCTTTGAAAGAGAGTTAGAGTTTTTGAATTTAACATATTCGAGGTCCCTTTGAAGTCGCGAAGAGTGGTTTTACTGCTAAAGATAGAATCTTTGTAAGAAAGTGAGAGTTTTGAGTTTAAAATATTTAGGTTCCCTGCGAAGTCGCAAAGTGGTTTCAATGACTAAAGATTGAATCTTTGAATTAAAATGTCTCAATCAAGGAACCTATTATGTCATTTGACCTTTTTAATGAGAGTTTTGGATTAAGCATATTAGAGTTCCTTTGACGTCCCGAAGAGTCTTGTAATGATGAAAGATTATATCTTTGAATGAAAATACCTCAATTAAGTTACCTATTATGTCAGTAGACCATTTTAATGTATAAAGATTAAGTCTTTGAAAGAAAATGTGAGTTTTGCGTTAAACTTATTCGAGTTCCCTTTGACATCACGAAGAGTGTTTTAATGAGTAAATACTGAATCTTTGAATGAAATTACATCATTCAACGGACCTATATTTTCAGTTGACCTTTTTAATGTATAAAGATTGAATCTTTGAAAGAAAATGAGAGCTTTGAGTTTAACTTATTCGAGTTCCCGATAAGGTTGAGAAGAGTGTTTCTTAGTGAGTAAAGATTGTATCTTTGAATGAAACTACCTCAATAAGGTCACCTATTTTGTTACTAGACCATTTTAATGTCCAAAGATTTCTTTGACAGAAAATAAGAGTTTTTGAGTTAAACGTATTCGAGTTCCCTTTGACGTCACAAAGAGTGTTTTAATGAGTAAAGATGGAATCTTCGAATGAAATTACCTTAATCAAGGTTCCTATTATGTCATTAGAACTTTTTAACGTGTAAAAATTGAATCTTTGAAAGAAAATAAGAGTTTTGAGATCAATTTATTCGAGTTCCCTATGAAGTCACGGGTGAAGGCACCTATTTATTGTATAATGATTGAATCTTTGAAAGAAAATGAGAGTTTTGAGTTCAACTTATTCGAGTTCCCTTTGACATCACGAAAAGTGTTTTAATGAGCAAAGATTGAATCTTTGAATGAAATGACCTCAATCAAGGCACCTATTGTGTCACTGGACCTTTCAAATGTATGAAGATTCAATCTCTGAAAAAAACTGAGAGTTTTAAGTTTAACTTATTCGAGATCCCTATGAAGTCACGGAGAGTGTTTTATTGAGTAAAGAACGAATCTTCGAATGAAAATACCTCAATTAAGGTACCTATTATGTCACTAGCCCATTTCAATGTGTAAAGAATAAATCTTTGAAAGAAAATGAGAGTTTTCAGTTAAAATTATTTGAGTTCCCTTTGACGACACGAAGAGTGTTTTAATGAGTAAAGATAGAATCTTTAAAAGAAATTACCCTGATCATTGTTCCTATTATGTCACTAGACCGTTTTAATGTATTAAGATTGAATCTTTGAAAGAAAATGAGAGTTTAGAATTTAGCTTATTCGAGTTCCTTTTGAAGTCGCGAAGAGTGTTTTTATGACTAAAGATTGAATCTCTGAATGAAAATACCTCAATCAAGGTACCTATTATGTCACTAGACCATTTTAATTTGCAAAGTTTAAATCTTCGATTGAAAATGCGAGTTTTGAGTTAAACTTATTCGAGTTCCCTTTGTCGTCAACGAAGAGTGTTTTAATGATTAAAGATTGATTCCTTGAATGAAATTACCTCAATCACGGTACCTATTATGTCACTAGACCATTTTAATGTATCAAGATTGGATCTTCGAAAGAAAAGGAGGGTTGTGAGTTAAACATAATCGAGTTCCCTTTGACGTCCTGAAGAGTGTTTTAATGAGTAAAGATTGAATCTTTGAATGAAAATACCTCAATCAAGGTGCCTATTATGTCACTAGACCATTTTGATGTTAAGAGATTAAATCTTTGACAAAAAATGCGAGTTTTGAGTTAAACTTATTCGAGTTCCCTTTGTCGTCACGAAGGGTGTTTTAATGAGCAATGATTGAATCTTTGAATGAAATTACCTCAATCAAAGTATCTATATGTCAGTAGACCATTTTAATGTATAAAGGTTGAAATATTGAATTGCCTCAATCAAGGTACCTATTATGTCACTAGATCTATTTTATGTATAAAGATTGAATCTTTGAAAGAATGAGAGTTGTGAGTTAAACTTATTCGAGTTCCCCTTAACGACCTAAAGAGTGTTTTAGTGAGTAAAGATTGAATCTTTGAACGAATATACCTCAATCAAGGTACCTACTATGTCACTAACATTCTTAAGGCATAAAGATGAAAACTTTGAAGGAAAATGAGAGTTTTGAGTTAAATCTAGTCAAGTTCCCTTTGACGTTCCGATTAGTGTTTTAATGAGTAAGACTGAATCTTTGAATGAAAATACCTCAATCAAGGTTTCTATTATGTCACCAGACGATTTTAATGTATAAAGATTAAATCTTTGAAAGAAAATGAGAGTTTTCAGTTAAACTTATTCGAGTTCCCTTTGTCGTCACAATGAGTGTTTTAATAACTAAAAAGTGAATCTTTGAATGAAATTACCTCAATCAAGGTACGTATATGTCACTAGACCATTTTAATGTATAAAGATTAAAATACTGAATCTTTGAAAGAGAGTTAGAGTTTTTGAGTTTAACATATTCGAGGTCCCTTTGAAGTCGCGAAGAGCGGTTTTACTGCTAAAGATAGAATCTTTGTAAGAAAGTGAGAGTTTTGAGTTTAAAATATTCAGGTTCCCTGCAAAGTCGCAAGGAGTGGTTTCAATGACTAAAGATTGAATCTTTGAATTAAAATGTCTCAATCAAGGAACCTATTATGTCATTTGACCTTTTTAATGAGAGTTTTGAATTAAGCTTATTAGAGTTCCTTTGACGTCCCGAAGAGTCTTGTAATGATGAAAGATTATATCTTTGAATGAAAATACCTCAATTAAGGTACCTATTATGTCAGCAGACCATTTTAATGTATAAAGATTAAGTCTTTGAAAGAAAATGTGAGTTTTGAGTTAAACTTATTCGAGTTCCCTTTGACATCACGAAGAGTGTTTTAATGAGTAAATACTGAATCTTTGAATGAAATTACATCATTCAATGGACCTATTATGTCAGTGGACCTTTTTAATGTATAAAGATTGAATCTGTGAAAGAAAATGAGAGCTTTGAGTTTAACTTATTCGAGTTCCCGATAAGGTTGAGAAGAGTGTTTTTTAGTGAGTAAAGATTGTATCTTTGAATGAAACTACCTCAATAAGGGCACCTATTTTGTTACTAGACCATTTTAATGTCCAAAGATTTCTTTGACAGAAAATAAGAGTTTTTGAGTTAAACGTATTCGAGTTCCCTTTAACGTCACAAAGAGTGTTTTAATGAGTAAAGATGGAATCTTCGAATGAAATTACCTTAATCAAGGTTCCTATTATGTCATTAGAACTTTTTAACGTGTAAAAATTGAATCTTTGAAAGAAAATAAGAGTTTTGAGATCAACTTATTCGAGTTCCCTATGAAGTCACGGGTGAAGGCACCTCTTTATTGTATAATGATTGAATCTTTGAAAGAAAATGAGAGTTTTGAGTTCAACTTATTCGAGTTCCCTTTGACATCACGAAAAGTGTTTTAATGAGCAAAGATTGAATCTTTGAATCAAATGACCTCAATCAAGGCACCTATTGTGTCACTGGACCTTTCAAATGTATGAAGATTCAATCTCTGAAAAAAACTGAGAGTTTTAAGTTTAACTTATTCGAGATCCCAATGAAGTCACGGAGAGTGTTTTAATGAGTAAAGAATGAATCTTTGAATGAAAATACCTCAATTAAGGTACCTAATATGTCACTAGCCCATTTCAATGTGTAAAGAATAAATCTTTGGAAGAAAATGAGAGTTTTCAGTTAAAATTATTTGAGTTCCCTTTGACGACACGAAGAGTGTTTTAATGAGTAAAGATAGAATCTTTGAAAGAAATTACCTTGATCATGGTACCTATTATGTCACTAGACCGTTTTAATGTATTAAGATTGAATCTTTGAAAGAAAATGAGAGTTTAGAATTTAGCTTATTCGAGTTCCCTTTGAAGTCGCGAAGAGTGTTTTTATGACTAAAGATTGAATCTCTGAATGAAAATACCTCAATCAAGGTACCTATTATGTCACTAGACTATTTTAATTTGCCAAGTTTAAATCTTCGATTGAAAATGCGAGTTTTGAGTTAAACTTATTCGAGTTCCCTTTGTCATCACGAAGAGTGTTTTAATGATTAAAGATTGATTCCTTGAATGAAATTACCTCAATCACGGTACCTATTATGTCACTAGACCATTTTAATGTATCAAGATTGGATCTTCGAAAGAAAAGGAGGGTTGTGAGTTAAACTTATTCGAGTTCCCTTTGACGTCCTGAAGAGTGTTTTAATGAGTAAAGATTGAATCTTTGAATGAAAATACCTCAATCAAGGTACCTATTATGTCACTAGACCATTTTGATGTTAAAAGATTAAATCTTTGACAAAAAATGCGAGTTTTGAGTTAAACTTATTCGAGTTCCCTTTGTCGTCACGAAGAGTGTTTTAATGAGCAATGATTGAATCTTTGAATGAAATTACCTCAATCAAAGTATCTATATGTCAGTAGACCATTTTAATGTATAAAGGATGAAATATTGAATTGCCTCAATCAAGGTACCTATTATGTCACTAGATCTATTTTATGTATAAAGATTGAATCTTTGAAAGAATGAGAGTTGTGAGTTAAATTTATTCGAGTTCCTCTTAACGACCTGAAGAGTGTTTTAGTGAGTAAAGATTGAATCTTTGAAAGAATATACCTCAATCAAGGTACCTACTGTGTCACTAACATTCTTAAGGCATAAAGATGAAAACTTTGAAGGAAAATGAGAGTTTTGAGTTAAATCTAGTCAAGTTCCCTTTGACGTTCCGATTAGTGTTTTAATGAGTAAGACTGAATCTTTGAATGAAAATACCTCAACCAAGGTTCATATTATGTCACCAGACGATTTTAATGTATAAAGATTAAATCTTTGAAAGAAAATGAGAGTTTTCAGTTAAACTTCTTCGAGTTCCCTTTGTCGTCACAATGAGTGTTTTAATAACTAAAAAGTGAATCTTTGAGTGAAATTACCTCAATCAAGGTACGTATATGTCACTAGACAATTTTAATGTATAAAGATTGAAATACTGAATCTTTGAAAGAGAGTTGGAGTTTTTGAGTTTAACATATTCGACGTCCCTTTGAAGTCGCGAAGAGTGGTTTTACTGCTAAAGATAGAATCTTTGTAAGAAATTGAGAGTTCTGAGTTTAAAATATTCAGGTTCCTGCGAAGTCGCAAAGAGTGTTTCAATGACTAAAGATTGAATCTTTGAATTAAAATGTCTCAATCAAGGAACCTATTATGTCACTTGACCTTTTTAATGAGAGTTTTGAATTAAGTTTATTAGAGTTCCTTTGACGTCCCGAAGAGTCTTGTAATGATGAAAGATTATATCTTTGAATGAAAATACCTCAATTAAGGTACCTGTTATGTCAGCAGACCATTTTAATGTATAAAGATTAAGTCTTTGAAAGAAAATGTGAGTTTTGAGTTAAACTTATTCGAGTTCCCTTTGACATCACGAAGAGTGTTTTAATGAGTAAATACTGAATCTTTGAATGAAATTACATCATTCAATGGACCTATTATGTCAGTAGACCTTTTTAATGTATAAAGATTGAATCTCTGAAAGAAAATGTGAGCTTTGAGTTTAACTTATTCGAGTTCCCGATAAGGTTGAGAAGAGTGTTTTTTAGTGAGTAAAGATTCTATCTTTGAATGAAACTACCTCAATAAGGGCACCTATTTTGTTACTAGACCATTTTAATGTCAAAAAGATATCTTTGACAGAAAATAAGAGTTTTTGAGTTAAACGTATTCGAGTTCCCTTTGACGTCACAAAGAGTGTTTTAATGAGAAAAGATGGAATCTTCGAATGAAATTACCCTAATCAAGGTTCCTATTATGTCATTAGAACTTTTTAACGTGTACAAATTAAATCTTTGAAAGAAAATAAGAGTTTTGAGATCAACTTATTCGAGTTCCCAATGAAGTCACGGGTTAAGGCACCTATTATGTCACTAGATCTATTTATTGTATAATGATTGAATCTTTGAAAGAAAATGAGAGTTTTGAGTTCAACTTATTCGAGCTCCCTTTGACATCACGAAAAGTGTTTTAATGAGCAAAGATTGAATCTTTGAATGAAATGACCTCAATCAAAGCACCTATTGTGTCGCTAGACCTTTCTAATGTATGAAGATTCAATCTCTGAAAAAAACTGAGAGTTTTAAGTTTAACTTATTCGAGATCCCTATGAAGTCACGGAGAGTGTTTTAATGAGTAAAGAATGAATCTTTGACAGAAATTACCCTGATTATGGTACCTATTATGTCACTAGACCGTTTTAATGTATTAAGATTGAATCTTTGAAAGAAAATGAGAGTTTTGAATTTAGCTTATTCGAGTTCCCTTTGAAGTCGCGAAGAGTGGTTTTATGACTAAAGATTGAATCTCTGAATGACAATACCTCAATCACGGTACCTATTATGTCACTAGACCATTTTAATTTGCAAAGTTTAAATCTTTGATTGAAAATGCGAGTTTTGAGTTAAACTTATTCAAGTTCCCTTTGTCGTCACGAAGAGTGTTTTAATGAGCAATGATTGAATCTTTGAATGAAATTACCTCAATCAAAGTATCTATATGTCAGTAGACCATTTTAATGTATGAAGGTTGAAATATTGAGTTACCTCAATCAAGGTACCTATTATGTCACTAGATCTATTTCATGTATAAAGATTGAATCTTTGAAAGAATGAGAGTTGTGAGTTAAACTTATTCGAGTTCCCCTTAACGACCTGAAAAGTGTTTTAGTGAGTAAAGATTGAATCTTTGAAAGAAAATACCTCAATCAAGGTACCTACTGTGTCACTAACATTCTTAAGGTATAAAGATGAAAACTTTGAAGGAAAATGAGAGTTTTGAGTTAAATCTATTCAAGTTCCCTTTGACGTTCCGATTAGTGTTTTAATGAGTAAGACTGAATCTTTGAATGAAAATACCTCAATCAAGGTTCCTATTATGTCACCCGACGATTTTAATGTATAAAGATTAAATCTTTGAAAGAAAATGAGAGTTTTCAGTTAAACTTATTCGAGTTCCCTTTGAAAGAGAGTTAGAGTTTTTGAGTTTAACATATTCGAGGTCCCTTTGAAGTCACGAAGAGTGTTTTAATGACTAAAGAATGAATCTTCGAATGAAAATACCTCAATTAAGGTACCTATTATGTCACTAGCCCATTTCAATGTGTAAAGAATAAATTTTTGAAAGAAAATGAGAGTTTTCAGTTAAAATTATTTGAGTTCCCTTTGACGACACGAAGAGTGTTTTAATGAGTAAAGATAGAATCTTTGAAAGAAATTACCCTGATCATGGTACCTATTATGTCACTAGACCGTTTTAATGTATTAAGATTGAATCTTTGAAAGAAAATGAGAGTTTAGAATTTAGCTTATTCGAGTTCCCTTTGAAGTCGCGAAGAGTGGTTTTATGACTAAAGATTGAATCTCTGAATGAAAATACCTCAATCAAGGTACCTATTATGTCACTAGACCATTTTAATTTGCAAAGTTTAAATCTTCGATTGAAAATGCGAGTTTTGAGTTAAACTTATTCGAGTTCCCTTTGTCGTCACGAAGAGTGTTTTAATGATTAAAGATTGATTCCTTGAATGAAATTACCTCAATAACGGTACCTATTATGTCACTAGACCATTTTAATGTATCAAGATTGGATCTTCGAAAGAAAAGGAGGGTTGTGAGTTAAACTTATTCGAGTTCCCTTTGACGTCCTGAAGAGTGTTTTAATGAGTAAAGATTGAATCTTTGAATGAAAATACCTCAATCATGATACCTATTATGTCACTAGACCATTTTGATATTTAAAGATTAAATCTTTGAAAAAAAATACGAGTTTTGAGTTAAACTTATTCGAGTTCCCTTTGTCGTCACGAAGAGTGCTTTAATGAGCAATGATTGAATCTTTGAATGAAATTACCTCAATCAAAGTATCTATATGTCAGTAGACCATTTTAATGTATGAAGGTTGCAATATTGAATTACCTCAATCAAGGTTCCTATTATGTCACTAGATCTATTTCATGTCTAAAGATTGAATCTTTGAAAGAATGAGAGTTGTGAGTTAAACTTATTCGAGTTCCCCTTAACGACCTGAAGAGTGTTTTAGTGAGTAAAGAATGAATCTTTGAAAGAAAATACCTCAATCAAGGTACCTACTGTGTCACTAACATTCTTAAGGTATAAAGATGAAAACTTTGAAGGAAAATGAGAGTTTTGAGTTAAATCTATTCAAGTTCCCTTTGACGTTCCGATTAGTGTTTTAATGAGTAAGACTGAATCTTTGAATGAAAATACCTCAATCAAGGTTCCTATTATGTCACCCGACGATTTTAATGTATAGAGATTAAATCTTTAAAAGAAAATGAGAGTTTTCAGTTAAACTTATTCGAGTTCCCTTTGTCGTCACAATGAGTGTTTTAATAACTAAAAAGTGAATCTTTGAATGAAATTACCTCAATCAAGGTACGTATATGTCACTAGACCATTTTAATGTATAAAGATTGAAATACTAAATCTTTGAAAGAGGGTTAGAGTTTTTGAATTTAACATATTCGAGGTCCCTTTGAAGTCGCGAAGAGTGGTTTTACTGCTAAAGATAGAATCTTTGTAAGAAAGTGAGAGTTTTGAGTTTAAAATATTTAGGTTCCCTGCGAAGTCGCAAAGTGGTTTCAATGACTAAAGATTGAATCTTTGAATTAAAATGTCTCAATCAAGGAACCTATTATGTCATTTGACCTTTTTAATGAGAGTTTTGGATTAAGCATATTAGAGTTCCTTTGACGTCCCGAAGAGTCTTGTAATGATGAAAGATTATATCTTTGAATGAAAATACCTCAATTAAGTTACCTATTATGTCAGTAGACCATTTTAATGTATAAAGATTAAGTCTTTGAAAGAAAATGTGAGTTTTGCGTTAAACTTATTCGAGTTCCCTTTGACATCACGAAGAGTGTTTTAATGAGTAAATACTGAATCTTTGAATGAAATTACATCATTCAACGGACCTATATTTTCAGTTGACCTTTTTAATGTATAAAGATTGAATCTTTGAAAGAAAATGAGAGCTTTGAGTTTAACTTATTCGAGTTCCCGATAAGGTTGAGAAGAGTGTTTCTTAGTGAGTAAAGATTGTATCTTTGAATGAAACTACCTCAATAAGGTCACCTATTTTGTTACTAGACCATTTTAATGTCCAAAGATTTCTTTGACAGAAAATAAGAGTTTTTGAGTTAAACGTATTCGAGTTCCCTTTGACGTCACAAAGAGTGTTTTAATGAGTAAAGATGGAATCTTCGAATGAAATTACCTTAATCAAGGTTCCTATTATGTCATTAGAACTTTTTAACGTGTAAAAATTGAATCTTTGAAAGAAAATAAGAGTTTTGAGATCAATTTATTCGAGTTCCCTATGAAGTCACGGGTGAAGGCACCTATTTATTGTATAATGATTGAATCTTTGAAAGAAAATGAGAGTTTTGAGTTCAACTTATTCGAGTTCCCTTTGACATCACGAAAAGTGTTTTAATGAGCAAAGATTGAATCTTTGAATGAAATGACCTCAATCAAGGCACCTATTGTGTCACTGGACCTTTCAAATGTATGAAGATTCAATCTCTGAAAAAAACTGAGAGTTTTAAGTTTAACTTATTCGAGATCCCTATGAAGTCACGGAGAGTGTTTTATTGAGTAAAGAACGAATCTTCGAATGAAAATACCTCAATTAAGGTACCTATTATGTCACTAGCCCATTTCAATGTGTAAAGAATAAATCTTTGAAAGAAAATGAGAGTTTTCAGTTAAAATTATTTGAGTTCCCTTTGACGACACGAAGAGTGTTTTAATGAGTAAAGATAGAATCTTTAAAAGAAATTACCCTGATCATTGTTCCTATTATGTCACTAGACCGTTTTAATGTATTAAGATTGAATCTTTGAAAGAAAATGAGAGTTTAGAATTTAGCTTATTCGAGTTCCTTTTGAAGTCGCGAAGAGTGTTTTTATGACTAAAGATTGAATCTCTGAATGAAAATACCTCAATCAAGGTACCTATTATGTCACTAGACCTTTTTAATTTGCAAAGTTTAAATCTTCGATTGAAAATGCGAGTTTTGAGTTAAACTTATTCGAGTTCCCTTTGTCGTCAACGAAGAGTGTTTTAATGATTAAAGATTGATTCCTTGAATGAAATTACCTCAATCACGGTACCTATTATGTCACTAGACCATTTTAATGTATCAAGATTGGATCTTCGAAAGAAAAGGAGGGTTGTGAGTTAAACATATTCGAGTTCCCTTTGACGTCCTGAAGAGTGTTTTAATGAGTAAAGATTGAATCTTTGAATGAAAATACCTCAATCAAGGTGCCTATTATGTCACTAGACCATTTTGATGTTAAAAGATTAAATCTTTGACAAAAAATGCGAGTTTTGAGTTAAACTTATTCGAGTTCCCTTTGTCGTCACGAAGGGTGTTTTAATGAGCAATGATTGAATCTTTGAATGAAATTACCTCAATCAAAGTATCTATATGTCAGTAGACCATTTTAATGTATAAAGGTTGAAATATTGAATTGCCTCAATCAAGGTACCTATTATGTCACTAGATCTATTTTATGTATAAAGATTGAATCTTTGAAAGAATGAGAGTTGTGAGTTAAACTTATTCGAGTTCCCCTTAACGACCTAAAGAGTGTTTTAGTGAGTAAAGATTGAATCTTTGAACGAATATACCTCAATCAAGGTACCTACTATGTCACTAACATTCTTAAGGCATAAAGATGAAAACTTTGAAGGAAAATGAGAGTTTTGAGTTAAATCTAGTCAAGTTCCCTTTGACGTTCCGATTAGTGTTTTAATGAGTAAGACTGAATCTTTGAATGAAAATACCTCAATCAAGGTTCCTATTATGTCACCAGACGATTTTAATGTATAAAGATTAAATCTTTGAAAGAAAATGAGAGTTTTCAGTTAAACTTATTCGAGTTCCCTTTGTCGTCACAATGAGTGTTTTAATAACTAAAAAGTGAATCTTTGAATGAAATTACCTCAATCAAGGTACGTATATGTCACTAGACCATTTTAATGTATAAAGATTAAAATACTGAATCTTTGAAAGAGAGTTAGAGTTTTTGAGTTTAACATATTCGAGGTCCCTTTGAAGTCGCGAAGAGCGGTTTTACTGCTAAAGATAGAATCTTTGTAAGAAAGTGAGAGTTTTGAGTTTAAAATATTCAGGTTCCCTGCAAAGTCGCAAGGAGTGGTTTCAATGACTAAAGATTGAATCTTTGAATTAAAATGTCTCAATCGAGGAACCTATTATGTCATTTGACCTTTTTAATGAGAGTTTTGAATTAAGCTTATTAGAGTTCCTTTGACGTCCCGAAGAGTCTTGTAATGATGAAAGATTATATCTTTGAATGAAAATACCTCAATTAAGGTACCTATTATGTCAGCAGACCATTTTAATGTATAAAGATTAAGTCTTTGAAAGAAAATGTGAGTTTTGAGTTAAACTTATTCGAGTTCCCTTTGACATCACGAAGAGTGTTTTAATGAGTAAATACTGAATCTTTGAATGAAATTACATCATTCAATGGACCTATTATGTCAGTGGACCTTTTTAATGTATAAAGATTGAATCTGTGAAAGAAAATGAGAGCTTTGAGTTTAACTTATTCGAGTTCCCGATAAGGTTGAGAAGAGTGTTTTTTAGTGAGTAAAGATTGTATCTTTGAATGAAACTACCTCAATAAGGGCACCTATTTTGTTACTAGACCA
Organism: Cornus florida; assembly: GCF_030987335.1. Lineage (NCBI taxonomy): Eukaryota > Viridiplantae > Streptophyta > Magnoliopsida > Cornales > Cornaceae > Cornus > Cornus florida. Next base: position 66,227,620 of record NW_026775577.1, on the reverse strand, counting down.
TTTTAATGTCCAAAGATTTCTTTGACAGAAAATAAGAGTTTTTGAGTTAAACGTATTCGAGTTCCCTTTAACGTCACAAAGAGTGTTTTAATGAGTAAAGATGGAATCTTCGAATGAAATTACCTTAATCAAGGTTCCTATTATGTCATTAGAACTTTTTAACGTGTAAAAATTGAATCTTTGAAAGAAAATAAGAGTTTTGAGATCAACTTATTCGAGTTCCCTATGAAGTCACGGGTGAAGGCACCTATTTATTGTATAATGATTGAATCTTTGAAAGAAAATGAGAGTTTTGAGTTCAACTTATTCGAGTTCCCTTTGACATCACGAAAAGTGTTTTAATGAGCAAAGATTGAATCTTTGAATGAAATGACCTCAATCAAGGCACCTATTGTGTCACTGGACCTTTCAAATGTATGAAGATTCAATCTCTGAAAAAAACTGAGAGTTTTAAGTTTAACTTATTCGAGATCCCAATGAAGTCACGGAGAGTGTTTTAATGAGTAAAGAATGAATCTTTGAATGAAAATACCTCAATTAAGGTACCTAATATGTCACTAGCCCATTTCAATGTGTAAAGAATAAATCTTTGGAAGAAAATGAGAGTTTTCAGTTAAAATTATTTGAGTTCCCTTTGACGACACGAAGAGTGTTTTAATGAGTAAAGATAGAATCTTTGAAAGAAATTACCTTGATCATGGTACCTATTATGTCACTAGACCGTTTTAATGTATTAAGATTGAATCTTTGAAAGAAAATGAGAGTTTAGAATTTAGCTTATTCGAGTTCCCTTTGAAGTCGCGAAGAGTGTTTTTATGACTAAAGATTGAATCTCTGAATTAAAAAACCTCAATCAAGGTACCTATTATGTCACTAGACCATTTTAATTTGCAAAGTTTAAATCTTCGATTGAAAATGCGAGTTTTGAGTTAAACTTATTCGAGTTCCCTTTGTCGTCAACGAAGAGTGTTTTAATGATTAAAGATTGATTCCTTGAATGAAATTACCTCAATCACGGTACCTATTATGTCACTAGACCATTTTAATGTATCAAGATTGGATCTTCGAAAGAAAAGGAGGGTTGTGAGTTAAACATATTCGAGTTCCCTTTGACGTCCTGAAGAGTGTTTTAATGAGTAAAGATTGAATCTTTGAATGAAAATACCTCAATCAAGGTGCCTATTATGTCACTAGACCATTTTGATGTTAAAAGATTAAATCTTTGACAAAAAATGCGAGTTTTGAGTTAAACTTATTCGAGTTCCCTTTGTCGTCACGAAGGGTGTTTTAATGAGCAATGATTGAATCTTTGAATGAAATTACCTCAATCAAAGTATCTATATGTCAGTAGACCATTTTAATGTATAAAGGTTGAAATATTGAATTGCCTCAATCAAGGTACCTATTATGTCACTAGATCTATTTTATGTATAAAGATTGAATCTTTGAAAGAATGAGAGTTGTGAGTTAAACTTATTCGAGTTCCCCTTAACGACCTAAAGAGTGTTTTAGTGAGTAAAGATTGAATCTTTGAACGAATATACCTCAATCAAGGTACCTACTATGTCACTAACATTCTTAAGGCATAAAGATGAAAACTTTGAAGGAAAATGAGAGTTTTGAGTTAAATCTAGTCAAGTTCCCTTTGACGTTCCGATTAGTGTTTTAATGAGTAAGACTGAATCTTTGAATGAAAATACCTCAATCAAGGTTCCTATTATGTCACCAGACGATTTTAATGTATAAAGATTAAATCTTTGAAAGAAAATGAGAGTTTTCAGTTAAACTTATTCGAGTTCCCTTTGTCGTCACAATGAGTGTTTTAATAACTAAAAAGTGAATCTTTGAATGAAATTACCTCAATCAAGGTACGTATATGTCACTAGACCATTTTAATGTATAAAGATTAAAATACTGAATCTTTGAAAGAGAGTTAGAGTTTTTGAGTTTAACATATTCGAGGTCCCTTTGAAGTCGCGAAGAGCGGTTTTACTGCTAAAGATAGAATCTTTGTAAGAAAGTGAGAGTTTTGAGTTTAAAATATTCAGGTTCCCTGCAAAGTCGCAAGGAGTGGTTTCAATGACTAAAGATTGAATCTTTGAATTAAAATGTCTCAATCAAGGAACCTATTATGTCATTTGACCTTTTTAATGAGAGTTTTGAATTAAGCTTATTAGAGTTCCTTTGACGTCCCGAAGAGTCTTGTAATGATGAAAGATTATATCTTTGAATGAAAATACCTCAATTAAGGTACCTATTATGTCAGCAGACCATTTTAATGTATAAAGATTAAGTCTTTGAAAGAAAATGTGAGTTTTGAGTTAAACTTATTCGAGTTCCCTTTGACATCACGAAGAGTGTTTTAATGAGTAAATACTGAATCTTTGAATGAAATTACATCATTCAATGGACCTATTATGTCAGTGGACCTTTTTAATGTATAAAGATTGAATCTGTGAAAGAAAATGAGAGCTTTGAGTTTAACTTATTCGAGTTCCCGATAAGGTTGAGAAGAGTGTTTTTTAGTGAGTAAAGATTGTATCTTTGAATGAAACTACCTCAATAAGGGCACCTATTTTGTTACTAGACCATTTTAATGTCCAAAGATTTCTTTGACAGAAAATAAGAGTTTTTGAGTTAAACGTATTCGAGTTCCCTTTAACGTCACAAAGAGTGTTTTAATGAGTAAAGATGGAATCTTCGAATGAAATTACCTTAATCAAGGTTCCTATTATGTCATTAGAACTTTTTAACGTGTAAAAATTGAATCTTTGAAAGAAAATAAGAGTTTTGAGATCAACTTATTCGAGTTCCCTATGAAGTCACGGGTGAAGGCACCTATTTATTGTATAATGATTGAATCTTTGAAAGAAAATGAGAGTTTTGAGTTCAACTTATTCGAGTTCCCTTTGACATCACGAAAAGTGTTTTAATGAGCAAAGATTGAATCTTTGAATGAAATGACCTCAATCAAGGCACCTATTGTGTCACTGGACCTTTCAAATGTATGAAGATTCAATCTCTGAAAAAAACTGAGAGTTTTAAGTTTAACTTATTCGAGATCCCAATGAAGTCACGGAGAGTGTTTTAAAGAGTAAAGAATGAATCTTTGAATGAAAATACCTCAATTAAGGTACCTAATATGTCACTAGCCCATTTCAATGTGTAAAGAATAAATCTTTGGAAGAAAATGAGAGTTTTCAGTTAAAATTATTTGAGTTCCCTTTGACGACACGAACAGTGTTTTAATGAGTAAAGATAGAATCTTTGAAAGAAATTACCTTGATCATGGTACCTATTATGTCACTAGACCGTTTTAATGTATTAAGATTGAATCTTTGAAAGAAAATGAGAGTTTAGAATTTAGCTTATTCGAGTTCCCTTTGAAGTCGCGAAGAGTGTTTTTATGACTAAAGATTGAATCTCTGAATGAAAATACCTCAATCAAGGTACCTATTATGTCACTAGACTATTTTAATTTGCCAAGTTTAAATCTTCGATTGAAAATGCGAGTTTTGAGTTAAACTTATTCGAGTTCCCTTTGTCATCACGAAGAGTGTTTTAATGATTAAAGATTGATTCCTTGAATGAAATTACCTCAATCACGGTACCTATTATGTCACTAGACCATTTTAATGTATCAAGATTGGATCTTCGAAAGAAAAGGAGGGTTGTGAGTTAAACTTATTCGAGTTCCCTTTGACGTCCTGAAGAGTGTTTTAATGAGTAAAGATTGAATCTTTAAATGAAAATACCTCAATCAAGGTACCTATTATGTCACTAGACCATTTTGATGTTAAAAGATTAAATCTTTGACAAAAAATGCGAGTTTTGAGTTAAACTTATTCGAGTTCCCTTTGTCGTCACGAAGAGTGTTTTAATGAGCAATGATTGAATCTTTGAATGAAATTACCTCAATCAAAGTATCTATATGTCAGTAGACCATTTTAATGTATAAAGGATGAAATATTGAATTGCCTCAATCAAGGTACCTATTATGTCACTAGATCTATTTTATGTATAAAGATTGAATCTTTGAAAGAATGAGAGTTGTGAGTTAAATTTATTCGAGTTCCCCTTAACGACCTGAAGAGTGTTTTAGTGAGTAAAGATTGAATCTTTGAAAGAATATACCTCAATCAAGGTACCTACTGTGTCACTAACATTCTTAAGGCATAAAGATGAAAACTTTGAAGGAAAATGAGAGTTTTGAGTTAAATCTAATCAAGTTCCCTTTGACGTTCCGATTAGTGTTTTAATGAGTAAGACTGAATCTTTGAATGAAAATACCTCAACCAAGGTTCATATTATGTCACCAGACGATTTTAATGTATAAAGATTAAATCTTTGAAAGAAAATGAGAGTTTTCAGTTAAACTTCTTCGAGTTCCCTTTGTCGTCACAATGAGTGTTTTAATAACTAAAAAGTGAATCTTTGAGTGAAATTATCTCAATCAAGGTACGTATATGTCACTAGACAATTTTAATGTATAAAGATTGAAATACTGAATCTTTGAAAGAGAGTTGGAGTTTTTGAGTTTAACATATTCGACGTCCCTTTGAAGTCGCGAAGAGTGGTTTTACTGCTAAAGATAGAATCTTTGTAAGAAATTGAGAGTTCTGAGTTTAAAATATTCAGGTTCCCTGCGAAGTCGCAAAGAGTGTTTCAATGACTAAAGATTGAATCTTCTAATTAAAATGTCTCAATCAAGGAACCTATTATGTCACTTGACCTTTTTAATGAGAGTTTTGAATTAAGTTTATTAGAGTTCCTTTGACGTCCCGAAGAGTCTTGTAATGATGAAAGATTATATCTTTGAATGAAAATACCTCAATTAAGGTACCTATTATGTCAGTAGACCATTTTAATGTATAAAGATTAAGTCTTTAAAAGAAAATGTGAGTTTTGAGTTAAACTTATTCGAGTTCCCTTTGACATCACGAAGAGTGTTTTAATGAGTAAATACTGAATCTTTGAATGAAATTACATCATTCAATGGACCTATTATGTCAGTAGACCTTTTTAATGTATAAAGATTGAATCTCTGAAAGAAAATGTGAGCTTTGAGTTTAACTTATTCGAGTTCCCGATAAGGTTGAGAAGAGTGTTTTTTAGTGAGTAAAGATTCTATCTTTGAATGAAACTACCTCAATAAGGGCACCTATTTTGTTACTAGACCATTTTAATGTCAAAAAGATATCTTTGACAGAAAATAAGAGTTTTTGAGTTAAACGTATTCGAGTTCCCTTTGACGTCACAAAGAGTGTTTTAATGAGAAAAGATGGAATCTTCGAATGAAATTACCCTAATCAAGGTTCCTATTATGTCATTAGAACTTTTTAACGTGTACAAATTAAATCTTTGAAAGAAAATAAGAGTTTTGAGATCAACTTATTCGAGTTCCCAATGAAGTCACGGGTTAAGGCACCTATTATGTCACTAGATCTATTTATTGTATAATGATTGAATCTTTGAAAGAAAATGAGAGTTTTGAGTTCAACTTATTCGAGCTCCCTTTGACATCACGAAAAGTGTTTTAATGAGCAAAGATTGAATCTTTGAATGAAATGACCTCAATCAAAGCACCTATTGTGTCGCTAGACCTTTCTAATGTATGAAGATTCAATCTCTGAAAAAAACTGAGAGTTTTAAGTTTAACTTATTCGAGATCCCTATGAAGTCACGGAGAGTGTTTTAATGAGTAAAGAATGAATCTTTGACTGAAAATACCTCAATCAAGGTACCTATTATGTCACTAGCCCATTTCAATGTATAAAAAATAAATCTTTGAAAGAAAATGAGAGTTTTCAGTTAAAATTATTTGAGTTCCCTTTGACGACACGAAGAGTGTTTTAATGAGTAAAGATAGAATCTTTGAAAGAAATTACCCTGATCATGGTACCTATTATGTCACTAGACCGTTTTAATGTATTAAGATTGAATCTTTGAAAGAAAATGAGAGTTTAGAATTTAGCTTATTCGAGTTCCCTTTGAAGTCGCGGAGAGTGTTTTTATGACTAAAGATTGAATCTCTGAATGAAAATACCTCACTCAAGGTACCTATTATGTCACTGGACCATTTTTATTTGCAAAGTTTAAATCTTCGATTGAAAATGCGAGTTTTGAGTTAAACTTATTCGAGTTCCCTTTGCCGTCACGAAGAGTGTTTTAATGAGTAAAGATTGATTCCTTGAATGAAATTACCTCAAACACGGTACCTATTATGTCACTAGACCATTTTAATGTATCAAGATTGGATCTTCGAAAGAAAAGGAGGGTTGTGAGTTAAACTTATTCGAGTTCCCTTTGACGTCCTGAAGAGTGTTTTAATGAGTAAAGATTGAATCTTTGAATGAAAATACCTCAATCAAGGTACCTATTATGTCACTAGACCATTTTGATGTTTAAAGATTAAATCTTTGAAAAAAAATGCGAGTTTTGAGTTAAACTTATTCGAGTTCCCTTTGTCGTCACGAAGAGTGTTTTAATGAGCAATGATTGAATCTTTGAATGAAATTACCTCAATCAAAGTATCTATATGTCAGTAGATCATTTTAATGTATAAAGGTTGAAATATTGAATTGCCTCAATCAAGGTACCTATTATGTCACTAGATCTATTTCATATATAAAGATTGAATCTTTGAAAGAATGAGAGTTGTGAGTTAAACTTATTCGAGTTCCCCTTAACGACCTGAAGAGTGTTTTAGTGAGTAAAGATTGAATCTTTGAAAGAAAATACCTCAATCAAGGTACCTACTGTGTCACTAACATTCTTAAGGTATAAAGATAAAAACTTTGAAGGAAAATGAGAGTTTTGAGTTAAATCTATTCAAGTTCCCTTTGACGTTCCGATTAGTGTTTTAATTAGTAAGACTGAATCTTTGAATGAAAATACCTCAATCAAGGTTCCTATTATGTCACCAGACGATTTTAATGTATAAAGATTAAATCTTTGAAAGAAAATGAGAGTTTTCAGTTAAACTTATTCGAGTTCCCTTTGTCGTCACAATAAGTGTTTTAATAACTAAAAAGTGAATTTTTGAATGAAATTACCTCAATCAAGGTACGTATATGTCACTAGACCATTTTAATGTATAAAGATTGAAATACTGAATCTTTGAAAGAGAGTTGGAGTTTTTGAGTTTAACATATTCGAGGTCCCTTTGAAGTCGCGAAGAGTGGTTTTACTGCTAAAGATAGAATCTTTGTAAGAAAGTGAGAGTTTTGAGTTTAAAATATTCAGGTTCCCTGCGAAGTCACAAAGAGTGTTTCAATGACTAAAGATTGAATCTTTGAATTAAAATGTCTCAATCAAGGAACCTATTATGTCAGTTGACCTTTTTAATGAGAGTTTTGAATTAAGCTTATTAGAGTTCCTTTGACGTCCCGAAGAGTCGTGTAATGATGAAAGATTATATCTTTGAATGAAAATACCTCAATTAAGGTACCTATTATGTCAGTAGACCATTTTAATGTATAAAGATTAAGTCTTTGAAAGAAAATGTGAGTTTTGAGTTAAACTTATTCGAGTTCCCTTTGACATCACAAAAAGTGTTTTAATGAGTAAATACTGAATCTTTGAATGAAATTACATCTTTCAATGGACCTATTATGTCAGTAGACCTTTTTAATTTATAAAGATTGAATCTTTGAAATAAAATGAGAGCTTTGAGTTTAACTTATTCGAGTTCCCGATAAGGTTGAGAAGAGTGTTTTTTAGTAAGTAAAGATTGTATCTTTGAATGAAACTACCTCAATAAGGGCACCTATTTTGTTACCAGACCATTTTAATGTCAAAAAGATTTCTTTGACAGAAAATAAGAGTTTTTGAGTTAAACGTATTCGAGTTCCCTTTGACGTTACAAAGAGTGTTTTAATGAGTAAAGATGGAATCTTCGAATGAAATTACCTTAATCAAGGTTCCTATTATGTCATTAGAACTTTTTAACGTGTAAAAATTGAATCTTTGAAAGAAAATAAGAGTTTTGAGATCAACTTATTCGAGTTCCCTATGAAGTCACGAGTCAAGGCACCTATTATGTCACTAGATCTATTTATTGTATAATGATTGAATCTTTGAAAGAAAATGAGAGTTTTGAGTTCAACTTATTCGAGCTCCCTTTGACATCACGAAAAGTGTTTTAATGAGCAAAGATTGAATCTTTGAATGAAATGACCTCAATCAAGGCACCTATTGTGTCATTAGACCTTCCTAATGTATAAAGATTCAATCTCTGAAAAAAACTGAGAGTTTTAAGTTTAACTTATTCGAGATCCCTATGAAGTCACGGAGTGTGTTTTAATGAGTAAAGAATGAATCTTTGAATGAAAATACCTCAATCAAGGTACCTATTATGTCACTAGCCCATTTCAATGTATAAAGAATAAATCTTTGAAAGAAAATGAGAGTTTTCAGTTAAAATTATTTGAGTTCCCTTTGACGACACGAAGAGTGTTTTAATGAGTAAAGATAGAATCTTTGAAAGAAATTACCCTGATCATGGTACCTATTATGTCACTAGACCGTTTTAATGTATTAAGATTGAATCTTTGAAAGAAAAAGAGAGTTTAGAATTTAGCTTATACGAGTCCCCTTTGAAGTCGCGAAGAGTATTTTTATGACTAAAGATTGAATCTCTGAATGAAAATACCTCAATCAAGGTACCTTTTATGTCACTAGACCATTTTAATTTGCAAAGTTTAAATCTTCGATTGAAAATGCGAGTTTTGAGTTAAACTTATTCGCGTTCCCTTTGCCATCACGAAGAGTGTTTTAATGAGTAAAGATTGATTCCTTGAATGAAATTACCTCAATCACGGTACCTATTATGTCACTAGACCATTTTAATGTATCAAGATTGGATCTTCGAAAGAAAAGGAGGGTTGTGAGTTAAACTTATTCGAGTTCCCTTTGACGTCCTGAAGAGTGTTTTAATGAGTAAAGATTGAATCTTTGAATGAAAATACCTCAATCAAGGTACCTATTATGTCACTAGACCATTTTGATGTTTAAAGATTAAATCTTTGAAAAAAAATGCGAGTTTTGAGTTAAACTTATTCGAGTTCCCTTTGTCGTCACGAAGAGTGTTTTAATGAGCAATGATTGAATCTTTGAATGAAATTACCTTAATCAAAGTATCTATATGTCAGTAGACCATTTTAATGTATAAAGGTTGAAATATTGAATTGCCTCAATCAAGGTACCTATTATGTCAATAGATCTATTTCATATATAAAGATTGAATCTTTGAAAGAATGAGAGTTGTGAGTTAAACTTATTCGAGTTCCCCTTAACGACCTGAAGAGTGTTTTAGTGAGTAAAGATTGAATCCTTGAAAGTAAAATACCTCAATCAAGGTACCTACTGTGTCACTAACATTCTTAAGGTATAAAGATAAAAACTTTGAAGGAAAATGAGAGTTTTGAGTTAAATCTATTCAAGTTCCCTTTGACGTTCCGATTAGTGTTTTAATTAGTAAGACTGAATCTTTGAATGAAAATATCTCAATCAAGGTTCCTATTATGTCACCAGACGATTTTAATGTATAAAGATTAAATCTTTGAAAGAAAATGAGAGTTTTCAGTTAAACTTATTCGAGTTCCCTTTGTCGTCACAATAAGTGTTTTAATAACTAAAAAGTGAATCTTTGAATGAAATTACCTCAATCAAGGTACGTATATGTCACTAGACCATTTTAATGTATAAAGATTGAAATACTGAATCTTTGAAAGAGAGTTGGAGTTTTTGAGTTTAACATATTCGAGGTCCCTTTGAAGTCGCGAAGAGTGGTTTTACTGCTAAAGATAGAATATTTGTAAGAAAGTTAGAGTTTTGAGTTTAAAATATTCAGGTTCCCTGCGAAGTCGCAAAGAGTGTTTCAATGACTAAAGATTGAATCTTTGAATTAAAATGTCTCAACCACTGAACCTATTATGTCAGTTGACCTTTTTAATGAGAGTTTTGAATTAAGCTTATTAGAGTTCCTTTGACGTCCCGAAGAGTGTTGTAATGATGAAAGATTATATCTTTGAATGAAAATACCTCAATTAAGGTACCTATTATGTCAGTAGACCATTTTAATGTATAAAGATTAAGTCTTTGAAAGAAAATGTGAGTTTTGAGTTAAACTTATTCGAGTTCCCTTTGACATCACGAAGAGTGTTTTAATGAGTAAATACTGAATCTTTGAATGAAATTACATCATTCAATGGACCTATTATGTCAGTAGACCTTTTTAATGTATAAAGATTGAATCTTTGAAAGAAAATGAGAGCTTTGAGTTTAACTTATTCGAGTTCCCGATAAGGTTGAGAATAGTGTTTTTTAGTGAGTAAAGATTGTATCTTTGAATGAAATTACCTCAATAAGGGCACCTATTTTGTTACTAGACCATTTTAATGTCAAAAAGATTTCTTTGACAGAAAATAAGAGTTTTTGAGTTAAACGTATTCGAGTTCCCTTTAACGTTACAAAGAGTGTTTTAATGAGTAAAGATGGAATCTTCGAATGAAATTACCTTAATCAAGGTTCCTATTATGTCATTAGAACTTTTTAACATGTAAAAATTAAATCTTTGAAAGAAAATAAGAGTTTTGAGATCAACTTATTCGAGTTCCCAATGAAGTCAAGGGTTAAGGCACCTATTATGTCACTAGATCTATTTATTGTATAATGATTGAATCTTTGAAAGAAAATGAGAGTTTTGAGTTCAACTTATTTGAGCTCCCTTTGACATCAAGAAAAGTGTTTTAATGAGCAAAGATTGAATCTTTGAATGAAATGACCACAATCAAGGCACCTATTGTGTCACAAGACCTTTCTAATGTATGAAGATTCAATCTCTGAAAAAAATTAAGAGTTTTAAGTTTAACTTATTCGAGATCCCTATGAAGTCACGGAGAGTGTTTTAATGAGTAAAGAATGAATCTTTGACTGAAAATACCTCAATCAAGGTACCTATTATGTCACTAGCCCATTTCAATGTATAAAGAATAAATCTTTGAAAGAAAATGAGAGTTTTCAGTTAAAATTATTTGAGTTCCCTTTAACGACACGAAGAGTGTTTTTATGAGTAAAGACAAAATCTTTGAAAGAAATTACCCTGATCATGGTACCTATTATGTCACTAGACCATTTTAATGTATTAAGATTGAATCTCTGAATGAAAATACCTCAATCAAGGTACCTATTATGTCACTAGACCATTTTAATTCGCAAAGTTTAAATCTTCGATTGAAAATGCGAGTTTTGAGTTAAACTTATTCGAGTTCCCTTTGTCGTCACGAAGAGTGTTTTAATGAGCAATGATTGAATCTTTGAATGAAATTACCTCAATCAAAGTATCTATATGTCAGTAGTTTATTTTAATGTATAAAGGTTGAAATATTGAATTGCCTCAATCAAGGTACCTATTATGTCACTAGATCTATTTCATATATAAAGATTGAATCTTTGAAAGAATGAGAGTTGTGAGTTAAACTTATTCGAGTTCCGCTTCACGACCTGAAGAGTGTTTTAGTGAGTAAAGATTGAATCTTTGAAAGAAAATACCTCAATCAAGGTACCTACTGTGTCACTAACATTCTTAAGGTATAAAGATAAAAACTTTGAAGGAAAATGAGAGTTTTGAGTTAAATCTATTCAAGTTCCCTTTGACGTTCCGATTAGTGTTTTAATTAGTAAGACAGAATCTTTGAATGAAAATACCTCAATCAAGGTTCCTTTTATGTCACCAGACGATTTTAATGTATAAAGATTAAATCTTTGAAAGAAAATGAGAGTTTTCAGTTAAACTTATTCGAGTTCCCTTTGTCGTCACAATGAGTGTTTTAATAACTAAAAAGTGAATTTTTGAATGAAATTACCTCAATCAAGGTACGTATATGTCACTAGACCATTTTAATGTATAAAGATTGAAATACTGAATCTTTGAAAGAGAGTTAGAGTTTTTGAGTTTAACATATTCGAGGTCCCTTTGAAGTCGCGAAGAGTGGTTTTACTGCTAAAGATAGAATCTTTGTAAGAAAGTGAGAGTTTTGAGTTTAAAATATTCAGGTTCCCTGCGAAGTCGTAAAGAGTGTTTCAATGACTAAAGATTGAATCTTTGAATTAAAATGTCTCAATCAAGGAACCTATTATGTCAGTTGACCTTTTTAATGAGAGTTTTGAATTAAGCTTATTAGAGTTCCTTTGACGTCCCGAAGAGTCTTGTAATGATGAAAGATTATATCTTTGAATGAAAATACCTCAATTAAGGTACCTATTATGTCAGTAGACCATTTTAATGTATAAAGATTATGTCTTTGAAAGAAAATGTGAGTTTTGAGTTAAACTTATTCGAGTTCCCTTTGACATCACGAAGAGTGTTTTAATCAGTAAATACTGAATCTTTGAATGAAATTACATCATTCAATGGACCTATTATGTCGTAGACCTTTTTAATGTATAAAGATTGAATCTGTGAAAGAAAATGAGAGCTTTGAGTTTAACTTATTCGAGTTCCCGATAAGGTTGAGAAGAGTGTTTTTTAGTGAGTAAAGATTGTATCTTTGAATGAAACTACCTCAATAAGGGCACCTATTTTGTTACTAGACCATTCTAATGTCAAAAAGATTTCTTTGACAGAAAATAAGAGTTTTTGAGTTAAATGTATTCGAGTTCCCTTTGACGTTACAAAGAGTGTTTTAATGAGTAAAGATGGAATCTTCGAATGAAATTACCTTAATCAAGGTTCCTATTATGTCATTAGAACTTTTTAACGTGTAAAAATTGAATCTTTGAAAGAAAATAAGAGTTTTGAGATCAACTTATTCGAGTTCCCTATGAAGTCACGGGTCAAGGCAGCTATTATGTCACTAGATCTATTTATTGTATAACGATTGAATCTTTGAAAGAAAATGAGAGTTTTGAGTTCAACTTATTCGAGCTCCCTTTGACATCACGAAAAGTGTTTTAATGAGCAAAGATTGAATCTTTGAATGAAATGACCTCAATCAAGGCACCTATTGTGTCACTAGACCTTCCTAATGTATAAAGATTCAATCTCTGAAAAAAACTGAGAGTTTTAAGTTTAACTTATTCGAGATCCCTATGAAGTCACGGAGAGTGTTTTAATGAGTAAAGAATGAATCTTTGAATGAAAATACCTCAATCAAGGTACCTATTATGTCACTAGCCCATTTCAATGTATAAAGAATAAATCTTTGAAAAAAAATGAGAGTTTTCAGTTAAAATTATTTGAGTTCCCTTTAACGACACGAAGAGTGTTTTAATGAGTAAAGATAGAATCTTTGAAAGAAATTACCTTGATCATGGTACCTATTATGTCACTAGACCGTTTTAATGTATTAAGATTGAATCTTTGAAAGAAAAAGAGAGTTTAGAATTTAGCTTATTCGAGTCCCCTTTGAAGTCGCGAAGAGTGTTTTTATGACTAAAGAATTAATCTCTGAATGAAAATACCTCAATCAAGGTAGCTTTTATGTCACTAGACCATTTTAATTTGTAAAGTTTAAATCTTCGATTGAAAATGCGAGTTTTGAGTTAAACTTATTCGAGTTCCCTTTGCCGTAACGAAGAGTGTTTTAATGAGTAAAGATTGATTCCTTGAATGAAATTACCTCAATCACGGTACCTATTATGTCACTAGACCATTTTAATGTATCAAGATTGGATCTTCGAAAGAAAAGGAGGGTTGTGAGTTAAACTTATTCGAGTTCCCTTTGACGTCCTGAAGAGTGTTTTAATGTGTAAAGATTGAATCTTTGAATGAAAATACCTCAATCAAGGTACCTATTATGTCACTAGACCATTTTGATGTTTAAAGATTAAATCTTTGAAAAAAAATGCGAGTTTTGAGTTAAACTTATTCGAGTTCCCTTTGTCGTCACGAAGAGTGTTTTAATGAGCAATGATTGAATCTTTGAATGAAATTACCTCAATCAAAGTATCTATATGTCAGTAGACCATTTTAATGTATAAAGGTTGAAATATTGAATTGCCTCAATCAAGGTACCTATTATGTCACTAGATCTATTTCATATATAAAGATTGAATCTTTGAAAGAAAGAGAGTTGTGAGTTAAACTTATTCGAGTTCCCCTTAACGACCTGAAGAGTGTTTTAGTGAGTAAAGATTAAATCTTTGAAAGAAAATACCTCAATAAAGGTACCTACTGTGTCACTAACATTCTTAAGGTATATAGATAAAAACTTTGAAGGAAAATGAGAGTTTTGAGTTAAATCTATTCAAGTTCCCTTTGACGTTCCGATTAGTGTTTTAATTAGTAAGACTGAATCTTTGAATGAAAATACCTCAATCAAGGTTCCTATTATGTCACCAGACGATTTTAATGTATAAAGATTAAATCTTTGAAAGAAAATGAGAGTTTTCAGTTAAACTTATTCGAGTTCCCTTTGTCGTCACAATGAGTGTTTTAATAACTAAAAAGTGAATCTTTGAATGAAATTACCTCAATCAAGGTACGTATATGTCACTAGACCATTTTAATGTATAAAGATTGAAATACTGAATCTTTGAAAGAGAGTTGGAGTTTTAGAGTTTAACATATTCGAGGTCCCTTTGAATCTTTGAATTAAAATGTCTCAATCAAGGAACCTATTATGTCACTTGACCTTTTTAATAAGAGTTTTGAATTAAGCTTATTAGAGTTCCTTTGACGTCCCGAAGAGTCTTGTAATGATGAAAGATTATATCTTTGAATGAAAATACCTCAATTAAGGTACCTATTATGTCAGTAGACCATTTTAATGTATAAAGATTAAGTCTTTGAAAGAAAATGTGAGTTTTGAGTTAAACTTATTCGAGTTCCCTTTGACATCACGAAGAGTGTTTTAATGAGTAAATACTGAATCTTTGAATGAAATTACATCATTCAATGGACCTATTATGTCAGTAGACCTTTTTATTGTATAAATATTGAATCTTTGAAAGAAAATGAGAGCTTTGAGTTTAACTTATTCGAGTTTCCGATAAGGTTGAGAAGAGTGTTTTTTTGTGAGTAAAGATTGTATCTTTGAATGAAACTACCTCAATAAGGGCACCTATTTTGTTACTAGACCATTTTAATGTCAAAAAGATTTCTTTGACAGAAAATAAGAGTTTTTGAGTTAAACGTATTCGAGTTCCCTTTGACGTTACAAAGAGTGTTTTAATGAGTAAAGATGGAATCTTCGAATGAAATTACCTAAATCAAGGTTCCTATTATGTCATTAGAACTTTTTAACGTGTAAAAATTAAATCTTTGAAAGAAAATAAGAGTTTTGAGATCAACTTATTCGAGTTCCCAATGAAGTCACGGGTTAGGGCACCTATTATGTCACTAGATCTATTTATTGTATAATGATTGAATCTTTGAAAGAAAATGAGAGTTTTGAGTTCAACTTATTCGAGCTCCCTTTGACATCACGAAAAGTGTTTTAATGAGCAAAGATTGAATCTTTGAATGAAATGACCTCAATCAAGGCACCTATTGTGTCACTAGACCTTTCTAATGTATGAAGATTCAATCTTTGAAAAAAACTGCGAGTTTTAAGTTTAACTTATTCGAGATCCCTATGAAGTCACGGAGAGTGTTTTAATGAGTAAAGAATGAATCTTTGACTGAAAATACCTCAATCAAGGTACCTATTATGTCACTAGCCCATTTCAATGTATAAAGAATAAATCTTTGAAAGAAAATGAGCGTTTTCAGTTAAAATTATTTGAGTTCCCTTTGACGACACGAAGAGTGTATTTATGAGTAAAGATAGAATCTTTGAAAGAAATTACCCTGATCATGGTACCTATTATGTCACTTGACCATTTTAATGTATTAAGATTGAATCTCTGAATGAAAATACCTCAATCAAGGTACCTATTATGTCACTAGACCATTTTAATTCGCAAAGTTTAAATCTTCGATTGAAAATGCGAGTTTTGAGTTAAACTTATTTGAGTTACCTTTGTCGTCACGAAGAGTGTTTTAATGAGCAATGATTGAATCTTTGAATGAAATTACCTCAATCAAAGTATCTATATGTCAGTAGACCATTTTAATGTATAAAGGTTGAAATATTGAATTGCCTCACTCAAGGTACCTATTATGTCACTAGATCTATTTCATATATAAAGATTGAATCTTTGAAAGAATGAGAGTTGTGAGTTAAACTTATTCGAGTTCCCCTTAACGACCTGACGAGTGTTTTAGTGAGTAAAGATTGAATCTTTGGAAGAAAATACCTCAATCAAGGTACCTACTGTGTCACTAACATTCTTAAGGTATAAAGATAAAAACTTTGAAGGAAAATGAGAGTTTTGAGTTAAATCTATTCAAGTTCCCTTTGACGTTCCGATTAGTGTTTTAATTAGTAAGACTGAATCTTTGAATGAAAATACCTCAATCAAGGTTCCTATTATGTCACCAGACGATTTTAATGTATAAAGATTAAATCTTTGAAAGAAAATGAGAGTTTTCAGTTAAACTTATTCGAGTTCCCTTTGTCGTCACAATGAGTGTTTTAATAACTAAAAAGTGAATCTTTGAATGAAATTACCTCAATCAAGGTACGTATATGTCACTAGACCATTTTAATGTATAAAGATTGAAATACTGAATCTTTGAAAGAGAGTTGGAGTTTTTGAGTTTAACATATTCGAGGTCCCTTTGAAGTCGCGAAGAGTGGTTTTACTGCTAAAGATAGAATCTTTGTAAGAAAGTGAGAGTTTTGAGTTTAAAATATTCAGGGTCCCTGCGAAGTCGCAAAGAGTGTTTCAATGACTAAAGATTGAATCTTTGAATTAAAATGTCTCAATCAAGGAACCTATTATGTCACTTGACCTTTTTAATGAGAGTTTTGAATTAAGCTTATTAGAGTTCCTTTGACGTCCCGAAGAGTCTTGTAATGATGAAAGATTATATCTTTGAATGAAAATACCTCAATTAAGGTACCTATTATGTCAGTAGACCATTTTAATGTATAAAGATTAAGTCTTTGAAAGAAAATGTGAGTTTTGAGTTAAACTTATTCGAGTTCCCTTTGACATCACGAAGAGTGTTTTAATAAGTAAATACTGAATCTTTGAATGAAATTACATCATTCAATGGACCTATTATGTCAGTAGACCTTTTTAATGTATAAAGATTGAATCTTTGAAAGAAAATGAGAGCTTTGAGTTTAACTTATTCGGGTTCCCGATAAGGTTGAGAAGAGTGTTTTTTGGTGAGTAAAGATTGTATCTTTGAATGAAACTACCTCAATAAGGGCACCTATTTTGTTACTAGACCATTTTAATGTCAAAAAGATTTCTTTGACAGAAAATAAGAGTTTTTGAGTTAAACGTATTCGAGTTCCCTTTGACGTTACAAAGAGTGTTTTAATGAGTAAAGATGGAATCTTCGAATGAAATTACCTTAATCAAGGTTCCTATTATGTCATTAGAACTTTTTAACGTGTAAAAATTGAATCTTTGAAAGAAAATAAGAGTTTTGAGATCAACTTATTCGAGTTCCCAATGAAGTCACGGGTCAAGGCACCTATTATGTCACTAGATCTATTTATTGTATAATGATTGAATCTTTGAAAGAAAATGAGAGTTTTGAGTTCAACTTATTCGAGCTCCCTTTGACATCACGAAAAGTGTTTTAATGAGCAAAGATTGAATCTTTGAATGAAATGACCTCAATCAAGGCACCTATTGTGTCACTAGACCTTCCTAATGTATAAAGATTCAATTTCTGAAAAAAACTGAGAGTTTTCAGTTTAATTTATTCGAGATCCCTATGAAGTCACGGAGAGTGTTTTAATGAGTAAAGAATGAATCTTTGAATGAAAATACCTCAATCAAGGTACCTATTATGTCACTAGCCCATTTCAATGTATAAATAATAAATCTTTGAAAGAAAATGAGAGTTTTCAGTTAAAATTATTTGAGTTCCCTTTGATGACACGAAGAGTGTTTTAATGAGTAAAGATAGAATCTTTGAAAGAAATTACCCTGATCATGGTACCTATTATGTCACTAGACCATTTTAATGTATTAAGATTGAATCTTTGAAAGAAAATGAGAGTTTAGAATTTTGCTTATTCGAGTTCTCTTTGAAGTCGCGAAGAGTGTTTCTATGACTAAAGATTGAATCTCTGAATGAAAATACCTCAATCAAGGTACCTATTATGTCACTAGACCATTTTAATTTTCAAAGTTTAAATCTTCGATTGAAAATGCGAGTTTTGAGTTAAACTTATTCGAGTTCCCTTTGTCGTCACGAAGAGTGTTTTAAGGAGTAAAGATTGATTCCTTGAATGAAATTACCTCAATCACGGTACCTATTACGTCACTAGACCATTTTAATGTATCAAGATTGGATCTTCGAAAGAAAATGAGGGTTGCGAGTTAAACTTATTTGAGTTCCCTTTGACATCCTGAAGAGTGTTTTAATGAGTAAAGATTGTATCTTTGAATGAAAATACCTCAATCAAGGTACCTATTATGTCACTAGATCATTTTGATGTTTAAAGATTAAATCTTTGAAAAAAAATGCAAGTTTTGAGTTAAACTTATTCGAGTTCCCTTTAACGTCACGGAAAGTGTTTTAATGAGCAACGATTGAATCTTTGAATGAAATTACCTCAATCAAAGTATCTATATGTCAGTAGACCATTTTAATGTATAAAGGTTGAAATATTGAATTGCCTCAATCAAGGTACCTATTATGTCACTAGATCTATTTTGTGTATAAAGATTGAATTTTTGAAAGAATGAGAGTTGTGAGTTAAACTTATTCGTGTTCCCCTTAACGACCTGAAGAGTGTTTTAGTGTATAAAGATTGAATCTTTGAAAGAAAATACCTCAATCAAGGTACCTACTGTGTCACTAACATTCTTAAGGAATAAAGATGAAAACTTTGAAGGAAAATGAGAGTTTTGAGTTAAATCTATTCAAGTTCCCTATGACGTTCCGATTAGTGTTCTAATGAGTAAGACTGAATCTTTGAATGAAAATACCTCAATCAAGGTTCCTATTATGTCACCAGACGATTTTAATGTATAAAGATTAAATCTTTTAAAGAAAATGAGAGTTTTCAGTTAAACTTCTTCGAGTTACCTTTGTCGTCACAATGAGTGTTTTAATAACTAAAAAGTGAATCTTTGAATGAAATTACCTCAATCAAGGTACGTATATGTCACTAGACCATTTTAATGTATAAAGATTGAAATACTGAATCTTTGAAAGAGAGTTGGAGTTTTTGAGTTTAACATATTCGACGTCCCTTTGAAGTCGCGAAGAGTGGTTTTACTGCTAAAGATAGAATCTTTGTAACAAAGTGAGAGTTTTGAGTTTAAAATATTCAGGTTCCCTGCGAAGTCGCAAAGAGTGTTTCAATGACTAAAGATTGAATCTTTGAATTAAAATGTCTCAATCAAGGAACCTATTATCTCACTTGACCTTTTTAATGAGAGTTTTGAATTAAGCTTATTAGACGTCCCGAAGAGTCTTGTAATGATGAAAGATTATATCTTTGATTGAAAATACCTCAATTAAGGTACCTATTATGTCAGTAGACCATTTTAATGTATAAAGATTAAGTCTTTAAAAGAAAATGTGAGTTTTGAGTTAAACTTATTCGAGTTCCCTTTGACATCACGAAGAGTGTTTTAATGAGTAAATACTAAATCTTTGAATGAAATTACATCATTCAATGGACCTATTATGTCACTAGACCTTTTTAATGTATAAAGATTGAATCTTTGAAAGAAAATGTGAGCTTTGAGTTTAACTTATTCGAGTTCCCGATAAGGTTGAGAAGAGTGTTTTTTAGTGAGTAAAGATTATATCTTTGAATGAAACTACCTCAATAAGGGCACCTATTTTGTTACTAGACCATTTTAATGTCAAAAAGATTTCTTTGACTGAAAAGAAGAGTTTTTGAGTTAAACGTATTCGAGTTCCCTTTGACGTCACAAAGAGTGTTTTAATGAGTAAAGATGGAATCTTCGAATGAAATTACCCTAATCAAGGTTCCTATTATGTCATTAGAACTTTTTAACGTGTAAAAATTAAATCTTTGAAAGAAAATAAGAGTTTTGAGATCAACTTATTCGAGTTCCCAATGAAGTCACGGGTTAAGGCACCTATTATGTCACTAGATCTATTTATTGTATAATGATTGAATCTTTGAAAGAAAATGAGAGTTTTGAGTTCAACTTATTCGAGCTCCCTTTGACATAACGAAAAGTGTTTTAATGAGCAAAGATTGAATCTTTGAATGAAATGACCTCAATCAAGGCACCTATTGTGTCACTAGACCTTTCTAATGTATGAAGATTCAATCTCTGAAAAAAACTGAGAGTTTTAAGTTTAACTTATTCGAGATCCCAATGAAGTCACGGAGAGTGTTTAAATGAGTAAAGAATGAATCTTTGACTGAAAATACCTCAATAAAGGTACCTATTATGTCACTAGCCCATTCCAATGTATAAAGAATAAATCTTTGAAAGAAAATGAGAGTTTTCAGTTAAAATTATTTGAGTTCCCTTTGACGACACGAAGAGTGTTTTAATGAGTAAAGATAGAATCTTTGAAAGAAATTACCCTGATCATGGTACCTATTATGTCACTAGACCATTTTAATGTATTAAGATTGAATCTCTGAATGAAAATACCTCAATCAAGGTACCTATTATGTCACTAGACCATTTTAATTCGCAAAGTTTAAATCTTCGATTGAAAATGCGAGTTTTGAGTTAAACTTATTCGAGTTCCCTTTGTCGTCACGAAGAGTGTTTTAATGAGCAATGATTGAATCTTTGAATGAAATTACCTCAATCAAAGTATCTATATGTCAGTAGACCATTTTAATGTATAAAGGTTGAAATATTGAATTGCCTCAATCAAGGTACCTATTATGTCACTAGATCTATTTCATATATAAAGATTGAATCTTTGAAAGAATGAGAGTTATGAGTTAAACTTATTCGAGTTCCCCTTAACGACCTGACGAGTGTTTTAGTGAGTAAAGATTGAATCTTTGAAAGAAAATACCTCAATCAAGGTACCTACTATGTCACTAACATTCTTAAGGTATAAAGATAAAAACTTTGAAGGAAAATGAGAGTTTTGAGTTAAATCTATTCAAGTTCCCTTTGACGTTCCGATTAGTGTTTTAATTAGTAAGACTGAATCTTTGAATGAAAATACCTCAATCAAGGTTCCTATTATGTCACCAGACGATTTTAATGTATAAAGATTAAATCTTTGAAAGAAAATGAGAGTTTTCAGCTAAACTTATACGAGTTCCCTTTGTCGTCACAATGAGTGTTTTAATAACTAAAAAGTGAATCTTTGAATGAAATTACCTCAATCAAGGTCCGTATATGTCACTAGACCATTTTAATGTATAAAGATTGAAATACTGAATCTTTGAAAGAGAGTTGGAGTTTTTGAGTTTAACATATTCGAGGTCCCTTTGAAGTCGCGAAGAGTGGTTTTACTGCTAAAGATAGAATCTTTGTAAGAAAGTGAGAGTTTTGAGTTTAAAATATTCAGGTTCCCTGCGAAGTCGTAAAGAGTGTTTCAATGACTAAAGATTGAATCTTTGAATTAAAATGTCTCAACCAAGGAACCTATTATGTCAGTTGACCTTTTTAATGAGAGTTTTGAATTAAGCTTATTAGAGTTCCTTTGACGTCCCGAAGAGTCTTGTAACGATGAAAGATTAAGTCTTTGAAAGAAAATGTGAGTTTTGAGTTAAACTTATTCGAGTTCCCTTTGACATCACGAAGAGTGTTTTAATGAGTAAATACTGAATCTTTGAATGAAATTACATCTTTCAATGGACCTATTATGTCAGTAGACCTTTTTAATGTATAAAGATTGAATATTTGAAAGAAAATGAGAGCTTTGAGTTTAACTTATTCGAGTTCCCGATAAGGTTGAGAAGAGTGTTTTTTAGTGAGTAAAGATTGTATCTTTGAATGAAACTACCTCAATAAGGGCACCTATTTTGTTACTAGACCATTTTAATGTCAAAAAGATTTCTTTGACAGAAAATAAGAGTTTTTGAGTTAAACGTATTCGAGTTCCCTTTGACGTTACAAAGAGTGTTTTAATGAGTAAAGATGGAATCTTCGAATGAAATTACCTTAATCAAGGTTCCTATTATGTCATTAGAACTTTTTAATGTGTAAAAATTGAATCTTTGAAAGAAAATAAGAGTTTTGAGATCAACTTATTCGAGTTCCCTATGAAGTCACGGGTCAAGGCACCTATTATGTCACTAGATCTATTTATTGTATAACGATTGAATCTTTGAAAGAAAATGAGAGTTTTGAGTTCAACTTATTCGAGCTCCCTTTGACATCACGAAAAGTGTTTTAATGAGCAAAGATTGAATTTTTGAATGAAATGACCTCAATCAAGGCACCTATTGTGTCACTAGACCTTCCTAATGTATAAAGATTCAATTTCTGAAAAAAACTGAGAGTTTTCAGTTTAATTTATTCGAGATCCCTATGAAGTCACGGAGAGTATTTTAATGAGTAAAGAATGAATCTTTGAATGAAAATACCTCAATCAAGGTACCTATTATGTCACTAGCCCATTTCAATGTATAAAGAATAAATCTTTGAAAGAAAATGAGAGTTTTCAGTTAAAATTATTTGAGTTCCCTTTGATGACACGAAGAGTGTTTTAATGAGTAAAGATAGAATCTTTGAAAGAAATTACCCTGATCATGGTACCTATTATGTCACTAGACCATTTTAATGTATTAAGATTGAATCTTTGAAAGAAAATGAGAGTTTAGAATTTTGCTTATTCGAGTTCTCTTTGAAGTCGCGAAGAGTGTTTCTATGACTAAAGATTGAATCTCTGAATGAAAATACCTCAATCAAGGTACCTATTATGTCACTAGACCATTTTAATTTTCAAAGTTTAAATCTTCGATTGAAAATGCGAGTTTTGAGTTAAACTTATTCGAGTTCCCTTTGTCGTCACGAAGAGTGTTTTAAGGAGTAAAGATTGATTCCTTGAATGAAATTACCTCAATCACGGTACCTATTACGTCACTAGACCATTTTAATGTATCAAGATTGGATCTTCGAAAGAAAATGAGGGTTGCGAGTTAAACTTATTTGAGTTCCCTTTGACATCCTGAAGAGTGTTTTAATGAGTAAAGATTGTATCTTTGAATGAAAATACCTCAATCAAGGTACCTATTATGTCACTAGATCATTTTGATGTTTAAAGATTAAATCTTTGAAAAAAAATGCAAGTTTTGAGTTAAACTTATTCGAGTTCCCTTTAACGTCACGGAAAGTGTTTTAATGAGCAACGATTGAATCTTTGAATGAAATTACCTCAATCAAAGTATCTATATGTCAGTAGACCATTTTAATGTATAAAGGTTGAAATATTGAATTGCCTCAATCAAGGTACCTATTATGTCACTAGATCTATTTTGTGTATAAAGATTGAATTTTTGAAAGAATGAGAGTTGTGAGTTAAACTTATTCGTGTTCCCCTTAACGACCTGAAGAGTGTTTTAGTGTATAAAGATTGAATCTTTGAAAGAAAATACCTCAATCAAGGTACCTACTGTGTCACTAACATTCTTAAGGCATAAAGATGAAAACTTTGAAGGAAAATGAGAGTTTTGAGTTAAATCTATTCAAGTTCCCTATGACGTTCCGATTAGTGTTCTAATGAGTAAGACTGAATCTTTGAATGAAAATACCTCAATCAAGGTTCCTATTATGTCACCAGACGATTTTAATGTATAAAGATTAAATCTTTTAAAGAAAATGAGAGTTTTCAGTTAAACTTCTTCGAGTTACCTTTGTCGTCACAATGAGTGTTTTAATAACTAAAAAGTGAATCTTTGAATGAAATTACCTCAATCAAGGTACGTATATGTCACTAGACCATTTTAATGTATAAAGATTGAAATACTGAATCTTTGAAAGAGAGTTGGAGTTTTTGAGTTTAACATATTCGACGTCCCTTTGAAGTCGCGAAGAGTGGTTTTACTGCTAAAGATAGAATCTTTGTAACAAAGTGAGAGTTTTGAGTTTAAAATATTCAGGTTCCCTGCGAAGTCGCAAAGAGTGTTTCAATGACTAAAGATTGAATCTTTGAATTAAAATGTCTCAATCAAGGAACCTATTATCTCACTTGACCTTTTTAATGAGAGTTTTGAATTAAGCTTATTAGACGTCCCGAAGAGTCTTGTAATGATGAAAGATTATATCTTTGATTGAAAATACCTCAATTAAGGTACCTATTATGTCAGTAGACCATTTTAATGTATAAAGATTAAGTCTTTAAAAGAAAATGTGAGTTTTGAGTTAAACTTATTCGAGTTCCCTTTGACATCACGAAGAGTGTTTTAATGAGTAAATACTAAATCTTTGAATGAAATTACATCATTCAATGGACCTATTATGTCACTAGACCTTTTTAATGTATAAAGATTGAATCTTTGAAAGAAAATGTGAGCTTTGAGTTTAACTTATTCGAGTTCCCGATAAGGTTGAGAAGAGTGTTTTTTAGTGAGTAAAGATTATATCTTTGAATGAAACTACCTCAATAAGGGCACCTATTTTGTTACTAGACCATTTTAATGTCAAAAAGATTTCTTTGACTGAAAAGAAGAGTTTTTGAGTTAAACGTATTCGAGTTCCCTTTGACGTCACAAAGAGTGTTTTAATGAGTAAAGATGGAATCTTCGAATGAAATTACCCTAATCAAGGTTCCTATTATGTCATTAGAACTTTTTAACGTGTAAAAATTAAATCTTTGAAAGAAAATAAGAGTTTTGAGATCAACTTATTCGAGTTCCCAATGAAGTCACGGGTTAAGGCACCTATTATGTCACTAGATCTATTTATTGTATAATGATTGAATCTTTGAAAGAAAATGAGAGTTTTGAGTTCAACTTATTCGAGCTCCCTTTGACATAACGAAAAGTGTTTTAATGAGCAAAGATTGAATCTTTGAATGAAATGACCTCAATCAAGGCACCTATTGTGTCACTAGACCTTTCTAATGTATGAAGATTCAATCTCTGAAAAAAACTGAGAGTTTTAAGTTTAACTTATTCGAGATCCCAATGAAGTCACGGAGAGTGTTTAAATGAGTAAAGAATGAATCTTTGACTGAAAATACCTCAATAAAGGTACCTATTATGTCACTAGCCCATTCCAATGTATAAAGAATAAATCTTTGAAAGAAAATGAGAGTTTTCAGTTAAAATTATTTGAGTTCCCTTTGACGACACGAAGAGTGTTTTAATGAGTAAAGATAGAATCTTTGAAAGAAATTACCCTGATCATGGTACCTATTATGTCACTAGACCATTTTAATGTATTAAGATTGAATCTCTGAATGAAAATACCTCAATCAAGGTACCTATTATGTCACTAGACCATTTTAATTCGCAAAGTTTAAATCTTCGATTGAAAATGCGAGTTTTGAGTTAAACTTATTCGAGTTCCCTTTGTCGTCACGAAGAGTGTTTTAATGAGCAATGATTGAATCTTTGAATGAAATTACCTCAATCAAAGTATCTATATGTCAGTAGACCATTTTAATGTATAAAGGTTGAAATATTGAATTGCCTCAATCAAGGTACCTATTATGTCACTAGATCTATTTCATATATAAAGATTGAATCTTTGAAAGAATGAGAGTTATGAGTTAAACTTATTCGAGTTCCCCTTAACGACCTGACGAGTGTTTTAGTGAGTAAAGATTGAATCTTTGAAAGAAAATACCTCAATCAAGGTACCTACTATGTCACTAACATTCTTAAGGTATAAAGATAAAAACTTTGAAGGAAAATGAGAGTTTTGAGTTAAATCTATTCAAGTTCCCTTTGACGTTCCGATTAGTGTTTTAATTAGTAAGACTGAATCTTTGAATGAAAATACCTCAATCAAGGTTCCTATTATGTCACCAGACGATTTTAATGTATAAAGATTAAATCTTTGAAAGAAAATGAGAGTTTTCAGCTAAACTTATACGAGTTCCCTTTGTCGTCACAATGAGTGTTTTAATAACTAAAAAGTGAATCTTTGAATGAAATTACCTCAATCAAGGTCCGTATATGTCACTAGACCATTTTAATGTATAAAGATTGAAATACTGAATCTTTGAAAGAGAGTTGGAGTTTTTGAGTTTAACATATTCGAGGTCCCTTTGAAGTCGCGAAGAGTGGTTTTACTGCTAAAGATAGAATCTTTGTAAGAAAGTGAGAGTTTTGAGTTTAAAATATTCAGGTTCCCTGCGAAGTCGTAAAGAGTGTTTCAATGACTAAAGATTGAATCTTTGAATTAAAATGTCTCAACCAAGGAACCTATTATGTCAGTTGACCTTTTTAATGAGAGTTTTGAATTAAGCTTATTAGAGTTCCTTTGACGTCCCGAAGAGTCTTGTAACGATGAAAGATTAAGTCTTTGAAAGAAAATGTGAGTTTTGAGTTAAACTTATTCGAGTTCCCTTTGACATCACGAAGAGTGTTTTAATGAGTAAATACTGAATCTTTGAATGAAATTACATCTTTCAATGGACCTATTATGTCAGTAGACCTTTTTAATGTATAAAGATTGAATATTTGAAAGAAAATGAGAGCTTTGAGTTTAACTTATTCGAGTTCCCGATAAGGTTGAGAAGAGTGTTTTTTAGTGAGTAAAGATTGTATCTTTGAATGAAACTACCTCAATAAGGGCACCTATTTTGTTACTAGACCATTTTAATGTCAAAAAGATTTCTTTGACAGAAAATAAGAGTTTTTGAGTTAAACGTATTCGAGTTCCCTTTGACGTTACAAAGAGTGTTTTAATGAGTAAAGATGGAATCTTCGAATGAAATTACCTTAATCAAGGTTCCTATTATGTCATTAGAACTTTTTAATGTGTAAAAATTGAATCTTTGAAAGAAAATAAGAGTTTTGAGATCAACTTATTCGAGTTCCCTATGAAGTCACGGGTCAAGGCACCTATTATGTCACTAGATCTATTTATTGTATAACGATTGAATCTTTGAAAGAAAATGAGAGTTTTGAGTTCAACTTATTCGAGCTCCCTTTGACATCACGAAAAGTGTTTTAATGAGCAAAGATTGAATTTTTGAATGAAATGACCTCAATCAAGGCACCTATTGTGTCACTAGACCTTCCTAATGTATAAAGATTCAATTTCTGAAAAAAACTGAGAGTTTTCAGTTTAATTTATTCGAGATCCCTATGAAGTCACGGAGAGTATTTTAATGAGTAAAGAATGAATCTTTGAATGAAAATACCTCAATCAAGGTACCTATTATGTCACTAGCCCATTTCAATGTATAAAGAATAAATCTTTGAAAGAAAATGAGAGTTTTCAGTTAAAATTATTTGAGTTCCCTTTGATGACACGAAGAGTGTTTTAATGAGTAAAGATAGAATCTTTGAAAGAAATTACCCTGATCATGGTACCTATTATGTCACTAGACCATTTTAATGTATTAAGATTGAATCTTTGAAAGAAAATGAGAGTTTAGAATTTTGCTTATTCGAGTTCTCTTTGAAGTCGCGAAGAGTGTTTCTATGACTAAAGATTGAATCTCTGAATGAAAATACCTCAATCAAGGTACCTATTATGTCACTAGACCATTTTAATTTTCAAAGTTTAAATCTTCGATTGAAAATGCGAGTTTTGAGTTAAACTTATTCGAGTTCCCTTTGTCGTCACGAAGAGTGTTTTAAGGAGTAAAGATTGATTCCTTGAATGAAATTACCTCAATCACGGTACCTATTACGTCACTAGACCATTTTAATGTATCAAGATTGGATCTTCGAAAGAAAATGAGGGTTGCGAGTTAAACTTATTTGAGTTCCCTTTGACATCCTGAAGAGTGTTTTAATGAGTAAAGATTGTATCTTTGAATGAAAATACCTCAATCAAGGTACCTATTATGTCACTAGATCATTTTGATGTTTAAAGATTAAATCTTTGAAAAAAAATGCAAGTTTTGAGTTAAACTTATTCGAGTTCCCTTTAACGTCACGGAAAGTGTTTTAATGAGCAACGATTGAATCTTTGAATGAAATTACCTCAATCAAAGTATCTATATGTCAGTAGACCATTTTAATGTATAAAGGTTGAAATATTGAATTGCCTCAATCAAGGTACCTATTATGTCACTAGATCTATTTTGTGTATAAAGATTGAATTTTTGAAAGAATGAGAGTTGTGAGTTAAACTTATTCGTGTTCCCCTTAACGACCTGAAGAGTGTTTTAGTGTATAAAGATTGAATCTTTGAAAGAAAATACCTCAATCAAGGTACCTACTGTGTCACTAACATTCTTAAGGCATAAAGATGAAAACTTTGAAGGAAAATGAGAGTTTTGAGTTAAATCTATTCAAGTTCCCTATGACGTTCCGATTAGTGTTCTAATGAGTAAGACTGAATCTTTGAATGAAAATACCTCAATCAAGGTTCCTATTATGTCACCAGACGATTTTAATGTATAAAGATTAAATCTTTTAAAGAAAATGAGAGTTTTCAGTTAAACTTCTTCGAGTTACCTTTGTCGTCACAATGAGTGTTTTAATAACTAAAAAGTGAATCTTTGAATGAAATTACCTCAATCAAGGTACGTATATGTCACTAGACCATTTTAATGTATAAAGATTGAAATACTGAATCTTTGAAAGAGAGTTGGAGTTTTTGAGTTTAACATATTCGACGTCCCTTTGAAGTCGCGAAGAGTGGTTTTACTGCTAAAGATAGAATCTTTGTAACAAAGTGAGAGTTTTGAGTTTAAAATATTCAGGTTCCCTGCGAAGTCGCAAAGAGTGTTTCAATGACTAAAGATTGAATCTTTGAATTAAAATGTCTCAATCAAGGAACCTATTATCTCACTTGACCTTTTTAATGAGAGTTTTGAATTAAGCTTATTAGACGTCCCGAAGAGTCTTGTAATGATGAAAGATTATATCTTTGATTGAAAATACCTCAATTAAGGTACCTATTATGTCAGTAGACCATTTTAATGTATAAAGATTAAGTCTTTAAAAGAAAATGTGAGTTTTGAGTTAAACTTATTCGAGTTCCCTTTGACATCACGAAGAGTGTTTTAATGAGTAAATACTAAATCTTTGAATGAAATTACATCATTCAATGGACCTATTATGTCACTAGACCTTTTTAATGTATAAAGATTGAATCTTTGAAAGAAAATGTGAGCTTTGAGTTTAACTTATTCGAGTTCCCGATAAGGTTGAGAAGAGTGTTTTTTAGTGAGTAAAGATTATATCTTTGAATGAAACTACCTCAATAAGGGCACCTATTTTGTTACTAGACCATTTTAATGTCAAAAAGATTTCTTTGACTGAAAAGAAGAGTTTTTGAGTTAAACGTATTCGAGTTCCCTTTGACGTCACAAAGAGTGTTTTAATGAGTAAAGATGGAATCTTCGAATGAAATTACCCTAATCAAGGTTCCTATTATGTCATTAGAACTTTTTAACGTGTAAAAATTAAATCTTTGAAAGAAAATAAGAGTTTTGAGATCAACTTATTCGAGTTCCCAATGAAGTCACGGGTTAAGGCACCTATTATGTCACTAGATCTATTTATTGTATAATGATTGAATCTTTGAAAGAAAATGAGAGTTTTGAGTTCAACTTATTCGAGCTCCCTTTGACATAACGAAAAGTGTTTTAATGAGCAAAGATTGAATCTTTGAATGAAATGACCTCAATCAAGGCACCTATTGTGTCACTAGACCTTTCTAATGTATGAAGATTCAATCTCTGAAAAAAACTGAGAGTTTTAAGTTTAACTTATTCGAGATCCCAATGAAGTCACGGAGAGTGTTTAAATGAGTAAAGAATGAATCTTTGACTGAAAATACCTCAATAAAGGTACCTATTATGTCACTAGCCCATTCCAATGTATAAAGAATAAATCTTTGAAAGAAAATGAGAGTTTTCAGTTAAAATTATTTGAGTTCCCTTTGACGACACGAAGAGTGTTTTAATGAGTAAAGATAGAATCTTTGAAAGAAATTACCCTGATCATGGTACCTATTATGTCACTAGACCATTTTAATGTATTAAGATTGAATCTCTGAATGAAAATACCTCAATCAAGGTACCTATTATGTCACTAGACCATTTTAATTCGCAAAGTTTAAATCTTCGATTGAAAATGCGAGTTTTGAGTTAAACTTATTCGAGTTCCCTTTGTCGTCACGAAGAGTGTTTTAATGAGCAATGATTGAATCTTTGAATGAAATTACCTCAATCAAAGTATCTATATGTCAGTAGACCATTTTAATGTATAAAGGTTGAAATATTGAATTGCCTCAATCAAGGTACCTATTATGTCACTAGATCTATTTCATATATAAAGATTGAATCTTTGAAAGAATGAGAGTTATGAGTTAAACTTATTCGAGTTCCCCTTAACGACCTGACGAGTGTTTTAGTGAGTAAAGATTGAATCTTTGAAAGAAAATACCTCAATCAAGGTACCTACTATGTCACTAACATTCTTAAGGTATAAAGATAAAAACTTTGAAGGAAAATGAGAGTTTTGAGTTAAATCTATTCAAGTTCCCTTTGACGTTCCGATTAGTGTTTTAATTAGTAAGACTGAATCTTTGAATGAAAATACCTCAATCAAGGTTCCTATTATGTCACCAGACGATTTTAATGTATAAAGATTAAATCTTTGAAAGAAAATGAGAGTTTTCAGCTAAACTTATACGAGTTCCCTTTGTCGTCACAATGAGTGTTTTAATAACTAAAAAGTGAATCTTTGAATGAAATTACCTCAATCAAGGTCCGTATATGTCACTAGACCATTTTAATGTATAAAGATTGAAATACTGAATCTTTGAAAGAGAGTTGGAGTTTTTCAGTTTAACATATTCGAGGTCCCTTTGAAGTCGCGAAGAGTGGTTTTACTGCTAAAGATAGAATCTTTGTAAGAAAGTGAGAGTTTTGAGTTTAAAATAT
The DNA here is from genome assembly GCF_030987335.1 of Cornus florida. Lineage (NCBI taxonomy): Eukaryota > Viridiplantae > Streptophyta > Magnoliopsida > Cornales > Cornaceae > Cornus > Cornus florida. The sequence goes on along the minus strand of NW_026775577.1, from coordinate 66,196,617 downwards.
TCAGGTTCCCTGCGAAGTCGCAAAGAGTGTTTCAATGACTAAAGATTGAATCTTTGAATTAAAATGTCTCAACCAAGGAACCTATTATGTCAGTTGACCTTTTTAATGAGAGTTTTGAATTAAGCTTATTAGAGTTCCTTTGACGTCCCGAAGAGTCTTGTAACGATGAAAGATTAAGTCTTTGAAAGAAAATGTGAGTTTTGAGTTAAACTTATTCGAGTTCCCTTTGACATCACGAAGAGTGTTTTAATGAGTAAATACTGAATCTTTGAATGAAATTACATCTTTCAATGGACCTATTATGTCAGTAGACCTTTTTAATGTATAAAGATTGAATATTTGAAAGAAAATGAGAGCTTTGAGTTTAACTTATTCGAGTTCCCGATAAGGTTGAGAAGAGTGTTTTTTAGTGAGTAAAGATTGTATCTTTGAATGAAACTACCTCAATAAGGGCACCTATTTTGTTACTAGACCATTTTAATGTCAAAAAGATTTCTTTGACAGAAAATAAGAGTTTTTGAGTTAAACGTATTCGAGTTCCCTTTGACGTTACAAAGAGTGTTTTAATGAGTAAAGATGGAATCTTCGAATGAAATTACCTTAATCAAGGTTCCTATTATGTCATTAGAACTTTTTAACGTGTAAAAATTGAATCTTTGAAAGAAAATAAGAGTTTTGAGATCAACTTATTCGAGTTCCCTATGAAGTCACGGGTCAAGGCACCTATTATGTCACTAGATCTATTTATTGTATAATGATTGAATCTTTGAAAGAAAATGAGAGTTTTGAGTTCAACTTATTCGAGCTCCCTTTGACATCACGAAAAGTGTTTTAATGAGCAAAGATTGAATCTTTGAACGAAATGACCTCAATCAAGGCACCTATTGTGTCACTAGACCTTCCTAATGTATAAAGATTCAATCTCTGAAAAAAACTGAGAGTTTTAAGTTTAACTTATTCGAGATCCCTATGAAGTCACGGAGAGTGTTTTAATGAGTAAAGAATGAATCTTTGAATGAAAATACCTCAATCAAGGTACCTATTATGTCACTAGCCCATTTCAATGTATAAAGAATAAATCTTTGAAAGAAAATGGGAGTTTTCAGTTAAAATTATTTGAGTTCCCTTTGATGACACGAAGAGTGTTTTAATGAGTAAAGATAGAATCTTTGAAAGAAATTACCCTGATCATGGTACCTATTATGTCACTAGACCATTTCAATGTATTAAGATTGAATCTTTGAAAGAAAATGAGAGTTTAGAATTTAGCTTATTCGAGTTCTCTTTGAAGTCGCGAAGAATGTTTCTATGACTAAAGATTGAATCTCTGAATTAAAATACCTCAATCAAGGTACCTATTATGTCACTAGACCATTTTAATTTGCAAAGTTTAAATCTTCGATTGAAAATGCGAGTTTTGAGTTAAACTTATTCGAGTACCCTTTGTCGTCACGAAGAGTATTTTAATGAGTAAAGATTGATTCCTTGAAAGAAATTACCTCAATCACGGTACCTATTACGTCACTAGACCATTTTAATGTATCAAGATTGGATCTTCGAAAGAAAATGAGGGTTGCGAGTTAAACTTATTTGAGTTCCCTTTGACGTCCTGAAGAGTGTTTGAATGAGTAAAGATTGAATCTTTGAATGAAAATACCTCAATCAAGGTACCTATTATGTCACTAGACCATTTTGATGTTTAAAGATTAAATCTTTGAAAAAAAATGCGAGTTTTGAGTTAAACTTATTCGAGTTCCCTTTGTCGTCACGAAGAGTATTTTAATGAGCAATGATTGAATCTTTGAATGAAATTACCTCAATCAAAGTATCTATATGTCAGTAGACCATGTTAATGTATAAAGGTTGAAATATTGAATTGCCTCAATCAAGGTACCTATTATGTCACTAGATCTATTTTATGTATAAAGATTGAATCTTTGAAAGAATGAGAGTTGTGAGTTAAACTTATTCGTATTCCCCTCAACGACCTGAAGAGTGTTTTAGTGAGTAAAGATTGAATCTTTGAAAGAAAATACCTCAATCAAGGTACCTACTGTGTCACTAACATTTTTAAGGCATAAAGATGAAAACTTTGAAGGAAAATGAGAGTTTTGAGTTAAATCTATTCAAGTTCCCTTTGACGTTCCGATTAGTGTTTTAATGAGTAAGACTGAATCTTTGAATGAAAATACCTCAATCAAGGTTCCTATTATGTCACCAGACGATTTTAATGTATAAAGATTAAATCTTTGAAAGAAAATGAGAGTTTTCAGTTAAACTTATTCGAGTTCCCTTTGTCGTCACAATGAGTGTTTTAATAACTAAAAAGTGAATCTTTGAATGAAATTACCTCAATTAAGGTACGTATATGTCACTAGACCATTTTAATGCATAAAGATTGAAATACTGAATCTTTGAAAGAGAGTTGGAGTTTTTGAGTTTAACATATTCGACGTCCCTTTGAAGTCGCGAAGAGTGGTTTTATTGCTAAAGATAGAATCTTTGTAAGAAAGTGAGAGTTTTGAGTTTAAAATATTCAGTTTCCCTGCGAAGTCGCAAAGAGTGTTTCAATGACTAAAGATTGAATCTTTGAATTAAAATGTCTCAATCAAGGAACCTATTATGTCACTTGACCTTTTTAATGAGAGTTTTGAATTAAGCTTATTAGAGTTCCTTTGACGTCCCGAAGAGTCTTGTAATGATGAAAGATTATATCTTTGAATGAAAATACCTCAATTAAGGTACCTATTATGTCAGTAGACCATTTTAATGTATAAAGATTAAGTCTTTAAAAGAAAATGTGAGTTTTGAGTTAAACTTATTCGAGTTCCCTTTGACATCACGAAGAGTGTTTTAATGAGTAAATACTGAATCTTTGACTGAAATTACATCATTCAATGGACCTATTATGTCAGTAGACCTTTTTAATGTATAAATATTGAATCTTTGAAAGAAAATGTGAGCTTTGAGTTTAACTTATTCGAGTTCCCGATAAAGTTGAGAAGAGTGTTTTTAATGAGTAAAGATTATATCTTTGAATGAAACTACCTCAATAAGGGCACCTATTTTGTTACTAGACCATTTTAATGTCAAAAAGATTTCTTTGACAGAAAATAAGAGTTTTTGAGTTAAACGTATTCGAGTTCCCTTTGACGTCACAAAGAGTGTTTTAACGAGTAAAGATGGAATCTTCGAATGAAATTACCCTAATCAAGGTTCCTATTATGTCATTAGAACTTTTTAACGTGTAAAAATTAAATCTTTGAAAGAAAATAAGAGTTTTGAGATCAACTTATTCGAGTTCCCAATGAAGTCACGGGTTAAGGCACCTATTATGTCACTAGATCTATTTATTGTATAATGATTGAATCTTTGAAAGAAAATGAGAGTTTTGAGTTCAACTTATTCGAGCTCCTTTTGACATCACTAAAAGTGTTTTAATGAGCAATGATTGAATCTTTGAATGAATTGACCTCAATCAAGGCACCTATTGTGTCACTAGACCTTTCTAATGTATAAAGATTCAATCTCTGAAAAAAACTGAGGGTTTTAAGTTTAACTTATTCGAGATCCCTATGAAGTCACGGAGAGTGTTTTAATGAGTAAAGAATGAATCTTTGACTGAAAATACCCCAATCAAGGTACCTATTATGTCACTAGCCCATTTCAATGTATAAAGAATAAATATTTGAAAGAAAATGAGAGTTTTCAGTTAAAATTATTTGAGTTCCATTTGACGACACGAAGAGTGTTTTAATGAGTAAAGATAGAATCTTTGAAAGAAATTACCCTGATCATGGTACCTATTATGTCACTAGACCATTTTAATGTATTAAGATTGAATCTCTGAATGAAAATACCTCAATCAAGGTACCTATTATGTCACTAGACCATATTAATTCGCAAAGTTTAAATCTTCGATTGAAAATGCGAGTTTTGAGTTAAACTTATTCGAGTTCCCTTTGTCGTCACGAAGAGTGTTTTAATGTGCAATGATTGAATCTTTGAATGAAATTACCTCAATCAAAGTATCTATATGTCAGTAGACCATTTTAATGTATAAAGGTTGAAATATTGAATTGCCTCAATCAAGGTACCTATTATGTCACTAGATCTATTTCATATATAAAGATTGAATCTTTGAAAGAATGAGAGTTGTGAGTTAAACTTATTCGAGTTCCCCTTAACGACCTGACGAGTGTTTTAGTGAGTAAAGATTGAATCTTTGAAAGAAAATACCTCAATCAAGGTACCTACTGTGTCACTAACATTCTTAAGGTATAAAGATAAAAACTTTGAAGGAAAATGAGAGTTTTGAGTTAAATCTATTCAAGTTCCCTTTGACGTTCCGATTAGTGTTTTAATTAGTAAGATTGATTCTTTGAATGAAAATACCTCAATCAAGGTTCCTATTATGTCACCAGACGATTTTAATATATAAAGATTAAATCTTTGAAAGAAAATGAGAGTTTTCAGTTAAACTTATTCGAGTTCCCTTTGTCGTCACAATGAGTGTTTTAAAAACTAAAAAGTGAATCTTTGAATGAAATTACCTCAATCAAGGTACGTATATATCACTAGACCATTTTAATGTATAAAGATTGAAATACTGAATCTTTGAAAGAGAGTTGGAGTTTTTGAGTTTAACATATTCGAGGTCCCTTTGAAGTCGCGGAGAGTGGTGTTACTTCTAAAGATAGAATCTTTGTAAGAAGGTGAGAGTTTTGAGTTTAAAATATTCAGGTTCCCTGCGAAGTCGCAAAGAGTGTTTAAATGACTAAAGATTGAATCTTTGAATTAAAATGTCTCAATCAAGGAACCTATTATGTCACTTGACCTTTTTAATGAGAGTTTTGAATTAAGCTTTTTAGAGTTCCTTTGACGTCCCGAAGAGTCTTGTAATGATGAAAGATTATATCTTTGAATGAAAATACCTCAATTAGGGTACCTATTATGTCAGTAGACCATTTTAATGTATAAAGATTAAGTCTTTGAAAGAAAATGTGAGTTTTGAGTTAAACTTATTCGAGTTCCCTTTGACATCACGAAGAGTGTTTTAATGAGCAAATACAGAATCTTTGAATGAAATTACATCATTCAATGGACCTATTATGTCAGTAGACCTTTTTAATGTATAAAGATTGAATCTTTGAAAGAAAATGAGAGCTTTGAGTTTAACTTATTCGAGTTCCCGATAAGGTTGAGAAGAGTGTTTTTTAGTGAGTAAAGATTGTATCTTTGAATGAAACTACCTCAATAAGGGCACCTATTTTGTTACTAGACCATTTTAATGTCGAAAAGATTTCTTTGACAGAAAATAAGAGTTTTTGAGTTAAACGTATTCGAGTTCCCTTTGACGTTACAAAGAGTGTTTTAATGAGTAAAGATGGAATCTTCGAATGAAATTACCTTAATCAAGGTTCCTATTATGTCATTAGAAGTTTTTAACGTGTAAAAATTGAATCTTTGAAAGAAAATAAGAGTTTTGACATCAACTTATTCGAGCTCCCTATGAAGTCACGGGTCAAGGCACCTATTATGTCACTAGATCTATTTATTGTATAATGATTGAATCTTTGAAAGAAAATGAGAGTTTTGAGTTCAACTTATTCGAGCTCCCTTTGACATCACGAAAAGTGTTTTAATGAGCAAAGATTGAATCTTTGAGTGAAATGACCTCAATCAAGGCACCTATTGTGTCACTAGACCTTCCTAATGTATAAAGATTCAATCTCTGAAAAAAAACTAATAGTTTTAAGTTTAACTTATTCAAGATCCCTATGAAGTCACGGAGAGTGTTTTAATGAGTAAAGAATGAATCTTTGAATGAAAATACCTCAATCAAGGTACCTATTATGTCACTAGCCCATTTCAATGTATAAAGAATAAATCTTTGAAAGAAAATGAGAGTTTTCAGTTAAAATTATTTGTGTTCCCTTTGATGACACGAAGAGTCTTTTAATGAGTAAAGATAGAATCTTTGAAAGAAATTACCCTGATCATGGTACCTATTATGTCACTAGACCATTTTAATGTATTAAGATTGAATCTTTGAAAGAAAATGAGAGTTTAGAATTTAGCTTATTCGAGTTCTCTTTGAAGTCGCGAAGAGTGTTTCCATGACTAAAGATTGAATCTCTGAATGAAAATACCTCAATCAAGGTACCTATTATGTCACTAGACCATTTTAATTTGCAAAGTTTAAATCTTCGATTGAAAATGTGAGTTTTGAGTTAAACTTATTCGAGTTCCCTTTGTCGTCACGAAGAGTGTTTTAATGAGTAAAGATTGATTCCTTGAATGAAATTACCTCAATCACGGTACCTATTATGTCACTAGACCATTTTAATGTATCAAGATTGGATCTTCGAAAGAAAATGAGGGTTGCGAGTTAAACTTATTGGAGTTCCCTTTGACGTCCTGAAGATTGTTTTAATGAGTAAAGATTGAATCTTTGAATGAAAATACCTCAATCATGGTACCTATTATGTCACTAGACCATTTTGATGTTTAAAGATTAAATCTTTGAAAAAAAATGCGAGTTTTGAGTGAAACTTATTCGAATTCCCTTTGTCGTCACGAAGAGTGTTTTAATGAGCAATGATTGAATCTTTGAATTAAATTACCTCAATCAAAGTATCTATATGTCAGTAGACCATTTTAATGTATAAAGGTTGAAATATTGAATTGCCTCAATCAAGGTACCTATTATGTCACTAGATCTATTTTATGTATAAAGATTGAATCTTTGAAAGAATGAGAGTTGTGAGTTAAACTTATTCGTGTTCCCCTTAACGACCTGAAGAGTGTTTTACTGAGTAAAGATTGAATCTTTGAAAGAAAATACCTCAATCAAGGTACCTACTATGTCACTAACATTCTTAAGGCATAAAGATAAAAACTTTGAAGGAAAATGAGAGTTTTGAGTTAAATCTTTTCAAGTTCCCTTTGACGTTCCGATTAGTGTTTTAATGAGTAAGACTGAATCTTTGAATGAAAATACCTCAATCAAGGTTCCTATTATGTCACCAGACGATTTTAATGTATAAAGATTAAATCTTTGAAAGAAAATGAGAGTTTTCAGTTAAACTTATTCGTGTTCCCTTTGTCGTCACAATGAGTGTTTTAATAACTAAAAAGTGAATCTTTGAATGAAATTACCTCAATCAAGGTACGTATATGTCACTAGACCATTTTAATGTATAAAGATTGAAATACTGAATCTTTGAAAGAGAGTTGGAGTTTTTGAGTTTAACATATTCGACGTCCCCTTGAAGTCGCGAAGAGTGGTTTTACTGCTAAAGATAGAATCTTTGTAAGAAAGTGAGAGTTTTGAGTTTAAAATATTCAGGTTCCCTGGGAAGTCGCAAAGAGTGTTTCAATGACTAAAGATTGAATCTTTGAATTAAAATGTCTCAATCAAGGAACCTATTATGTCACTTGACCTTTTTAATGAGAGTTTTGAATTAAGCTTATTAGAGTTCCTTTGACGTCCCGAAGAGTCTTGTAATGATGAAAGATTATATCTTTGAATGAAAATACCACAATTAAGGTACCTATTATGTCAGTAGACTATTTTAATGTATAAAGATCAAGTCTTTAAAAGAAAATGTGAGTTTTGAGTTAAACTTATTCGAGTTCCCTTTGACATCACGAAGAGTGTTTTAATGAGTAAATACTGAATCTTTGAATGAAATTACATCATTCAATGGACCTATTATGTCAGTAGACCTTTTTAATGTATAAAGATTGAATCTTTGAAAGAAAATGTGAGCTTTGAGTTTAACTTATTCGAGTTCCAGATAAGGTTGAGAAGAGTGTTTTTTAGTGAGTAATGATTATATCTTTGAATGAAACTACCTCAATAAGGGCACCTATTTTGTTACTAGACCATTTTAATGTCAAAAAGATTTCTTTGACAGAAAATAAGAGTTTTTGAGTTAAACGTATTCGAGTTCCCTTTGACGTCACAAAGAGTGTTTTAACGAGTAAAGATGGAATCTTCGAATGAAATTATCCTAATCAAGGTTCCTATTATGTCATTTGAACTTTTTAACGTGTAAAAGTTAAATCTTTGAAAGAAAATAAGAGTTTTGAGATCAACTTATTCGAGTCCCCAATGAAGTCACGGGTTAAGGCACCTATTATGTCGCTAGATCTATTTATTGTATAATGATTGAATCTTTGAAAGAAAATGAAAGTTTTGAGTTCAACTTATTCGAGCTCCCTTTGACATCACGAAAAGTGTTTTAATGAGCAAAGATTGAATCTTTGAATGAAATGACCTCAATCAAGGCACCTATTGTGTCACTTGACCTTTCTAATGTATGAAGATTCAATCTCTGAAAAAAACTGAGAGTTTTAAGTTTAACTTATTCGAGATCCCTGTGAAGTCACAGAGAGTGTTTTAATGAGTAAAGAATGAATCTTTGACTGAAAATACCTCAATCAAGGTACCTATTATGTCACTAGCCCATTTCAATGTATAAAGAATAAATCTTTGAAAGAAAATGGGAGTTTTCAGTTAAAATTATTTGAGTTCCCTTTGACGATACGAAGAGTGTTTTAATGAGTAAAGATAGAATCTTTGAAAGAAATTACCCTGATTATGGTACCTATTATGTCACTAGACCATTTTAATGTATTAAGATTGAATCTCTGAATGAAAATACCTCAATCAAGGTACCTATTATTTCACTAGACCATTTTAATTCGCAAAGTTTAAATCTTCGATTGAAAATGCGAGTTTTGAGTTAAACTTATTCGAGTTCCCTTTGTCGTCACGAAGAGTGTTTTAATGAGCAATGATTGAATCTTTGAATGAAATTACCTCAATCAAAGTATCTATATGTCAGTAGACCATTTTTATGTATAAAGGTTGAAATATTGAATTGCCTCAATCAAGGTACCTATTATGTCACTAGATCTATTTCATATATAAAGATTGAATCTTTGAAAGAATGAGAGTTGTGAGTTAAACTTATTCGAGTTCCCCTTAACGACCTGACGAGTGTTTTAGTGAGTAAAGATTGAATCTTTGAAAGAAAATACCTCAATCAAGGTACCTACTGTGTCACTAACATTCTTAAGGTATAAAGATAAAAACTTTGAAAGAAAATGAGAGTTTTGAGTTAAATCTATTCAAGTTCCCTTTGACGTTCCGATTAGTGTTTTAATTAGTAAGACTGAATCTTTGAATGAAAATACCTCAATCAAGGTTCCTATTATGTCACCAGACGATTTTAATGTATAAAGATTAAATCTTTGAAAGAAACTGAGAGTTTTCAGTTAAACTTATTCGAGTTCCCTTTGTCGTCACAATGAGTGTTTTAATAACTAAAAAGTGAATCTTTGAATGAAATTACCTCAATCAAGGTATGTATATGTCACTAGACCATTTTAATGTATAAAGATTGAAATACTGAATCTTTGAAAGAGAGTTGGAGTTTTTGAGTTTAACATATTCGAGGTCCCTTTGAAGTCGCGAAGAGTGGTTTTACTGCTAAAGATAGAATCTTTGTAATAAAGTGAGAGTTTTGAGTTTAAAATATTCAGGTTCCCTGCGAAGTCGCAAAGAGTGTTTCAATGACTAAAGATTGAATCTTTGAATTAAAATGTCTCAATCAAGGAACCTATTATGTCACTTGACCTTTTTAATGAGAGTTTTGAATTAAGCTTATTAGAGTTCCTTTGACGTCCCGAAGAGTCTTGTAATGATGAAAGATTATATCTTTGAATGAAAATACCTCAATTAAGGTTCCTATTATGTCAGTAGACCATTTTAATGTATAAAGATTAAGTCTTTGAAAGAAAATGTGAGTTTTGAGTTAAACTTATTCGAGTTCCCTTTGACATCACGAAGAGTGTTTTAATGAGTAAATACTGAATCTTTGAATGAAATTACATCATTCAATGGACCTATTATGTCAGTAGACCTTTTTAATGTATAAAGATTGAATCTTTGAAAGAAAATGAGAGCTTTGAGTTTAACTTATTCGAGTTCCGGATAAGGTTGAGAAGAGTGTTTTTTAGTGAGTAAAGATTGTATCTTTGAATGAAACTACCTCAATAAGGGCACCTATTTTGTTACTAGACCATTTTAATGTCCAAAGATTTCTTTGAAAGAAAATAAGAGTTTTGGAGTTAAACGTATTCGAGTTCCCTTTGACGTCACAAAGAGTGTTTTAATGAGTAAAAATGGAATCTTGGAATGAAATTACCTTAATCAAGGTTCCTACTATGTCATTAGAACTTTTTAACGTATAAAAATTGAATCTTTGAAAGAAAATAAGAGTTTTGAGATCAACTTATTCGAGTTCCCTATGAAGTCACGGGTCAAGGCACCTATTATGTCACTAGATCTATTTATTGTATAATGATTGAATCTTTGAAAGAGAATGAGAGTTTTGAGTTCTACTTATTCGAGTTGCCTTTGACATCACGAAAAGTGTTTTAATGAACAAAGATTGAATCTTTGAATGAAATGACCTCAATCAAGGCAGCTATTGTGTCACTAGACCTTCCTAATGTATAAAGATTCAATCTGTGAAAAAAACTGAGAGTTTTATGTTTAACTTATTCGAGATCCCTATGAAGTCACGGAGAGTGTATCAATGAGTAAAGAATGAATCTTTGAATGAAAATACCTCAATCAAGGTACCTATTACGTCACTAGCCCATTTCAACATATAAAGAATAAATCTTTGAAAGAAAATGAGAGTTTTAAGTTAAAATTATTTGAGTTCCCTTTGACGACACGAAGAGTGTTTTAATGAGTAAAGATAGAATCTTTGAAAGAAATTACCCTGATCATGGTACCTATTATGTCACTAGACCATTTTATTGTATTAAGATTGAATCTTTGAAAGAAAATGAGAGTTTAGAATTTAGCTTATTCGAGTTCTCTTTGAAGTCGCGAAGAGTGTTTCTATGACTAAAGATTGAATCTCTGAATGAAATACCTCAATCAAGGTACCTATTATGTCACTAGACCATTTTAATTTTCAAAGTTTAAATCTTCGATTGAAAATGCGAGTTTTGAGTTAAACTTATTCGAGTTCCCTTTGTCGTCACGAAGAGTGTTTTAATGAGTAAAGATTGATTCCTTGAATGAAATTACCTCAATCACGGTACCTATTATGTCATTAGACCTTTTTAATATATCAAGATTGGATCTTCGAAAGAAAAGGAGGGTTGTGAGTTAAACTTATTCGAGTTCCCTTTGACGTCCTGAAGAGTGTTTTAATGAGTAAAGATTAAATCTTTGAATGAAAATACCTCAATCAAGGTACCTATTATGTCACTAGACCATTTTGATGTTTAAAGATGAAATCTTTGAAAAAAATGCGTGTTTTGAGTTAAACTTAGTCGAGTTCCATTTGTCGTCACGAAGAGTGTTTTAATGAGCAATGATTGAATCTTTGAATAAAATTACCTCAATCAAAGTATCTATATGTCAGTAGACCATTTTAATGTATAAAGGTTGAAATATTGAATTACCTCAATCAAGGTACCTATTATGTCTCTATATGTATTTCATGTATAAAGATTGAATCTTTGAAAGAATGAGAGTTGTGAGTTAAACTTATTCGAGTTCCCCTTAACGACCAGAAGAGTGTTTTAGTGAGTAAAGATTGATTCTTTGAATGAAAATACCTCAATCAAGGTACCTACTGTGTCACTAACATTCTTAAGGTATAAAGATGAAAACTTTGAAGGAAAATGAGAGTTTTGAGTTAAATCTATTCAAGTTCCCTTTGACGTTCCGATTAGTGTTTTAATGAGTAAGACTGAATCTTTGAATGAAAATACCTCAATCAAGGTTCCTATTATGTCACGAGACGATTTTAATGTATAAAGATTAAATCTTTGAAAGAAAATGAGAGTTTTCAGTTAAACTTATTCGGGTTCCCTTTGTCATCCCAATAAGTGTTTTAATAACTAAAAAGTGAATCTTTGAAAGAAAATGAGAGTTTTGAGTTCAACTTATTGAATCTTTGAATGAAAATACCTCAATCAAGGTACCTATTATGTCACTAGACCATTTTGATGTTTAAAGATTAAATCTTTGAAAAAAATGCGAGTTTTGAGTTAAACTTATTCGAGTTCCCTTTGTCGTCACGAAGAGTGTTTTAATGAGCAATGATTGAATCTTTGAATGAAATTACCTCAATCAAAGTATCTATATGTCAGTAGACCATTTTTGATGTATAAAGGTTGAAATATTGAATTACCTCGAACAAGGTACCTATTATGTCACTAGATCTATTTCATGTATAAAGATTGAATCTTTGAAAGAATGAGAGTTGTGAGTTAAACTTATTCGAGTTCCCCTTAACGACCTGAAGAGTGTTTTAGTGAGTAAAGGTTGAATCTTTTAATTAAAATACCTCAATCAAGGTACCTACTGTGTCACTAACATTCTTAAGGTATAAAGATGAAAACTTTGAAGGAAAATGAGAGTTTTGAGTTAAATCTATTCAAGTTCCCTTTGACGTTCCGATTAGTGTTTTAATTAGTAAGGCTGAATCTTAATCAAGGTTCCTATTACGTCACCAGACGATTTTAATGTATAAAGATTAAATCTTTGAAAGAAAATGAGAGTTTTCAGTTAAACTTATTCGAGTTTCCTTTGTCGTCACAATGAGTGTTTTAATAACTAAATAGTGAATCTTTGAATGAAATTCCCTCAATTATGGTACGTATATGTCACTAGACCATTTTAATGTATATAGATTGAAATACTGAATCTTTGAAAGAGAGTTAGAGTTTTTGAGTTTAACATATTCACGGTCCCTTTGAAGTCGCGAAGAGTGGTTTTACTGCTAAAGATAGAATCTTTGTAAGAAAGTGAGAGTTTTGAGTTTAAAATATTCAGGTTCCCTGCGAAGTCGCAAAGAGTGTTTCAATGACTAAAGATTGAATCTTTGAATTAAAATGTATCAATCAAAGAACCTATTATGTCACTTGACCTTTTTAATGAGAGTTTTGAATTAAGCTTATTAGAGTTCCTTTGACGTCCTGAAGAGTCTTGTAATGATTAAAGATTATATCTTTGAATGAAAATACCTCAATTAAGTTACCTATTATGTCAGTAGACCATTTCAATGTGTACAGATTAAGTCTTTCAAAGAAAATGTGAGTTTTGAGTTAAACTTATTCGAGTTCCCTTTGACATTACGAAGGTGTTTTAATGAGTAAATTCTGAATCTTTGAATGAAATTACATCATTCAATGGACCTATTATGTCAGTAGACCTTTTTAATGTATTAAGATTGAATATTTGAAAGAAAATGAGAGCTTTGAGTTTAACTTATTCGAGTTCCCGATAAGGTTGAGAAGAGTGTTTTTTAGTGAGTAAAGATTGTATCTTTGAATGAAACTACCTCAATAAGGGCGCCTATTTTGTTACTAGACCATTTTAATGTCCAAAGATTTCTTTGAAAGAAAATAAGAGTTTTGGAGTTAAACGTATTCGAGTTCCCTTTGATGTCACAAAGAATGTTTTAATGAGTAAAGATGGAATCTTGGAATGAAATTACCTTAATCAAGGTTCCTCTTATGTCATTAGAACTTTTTAACGTGTAAAAATTAAATCTTTGAAAGAAAATAAGAGTTTTGAGATCAACTTATTCGAGTTCCCTATGAAGTCACGGGTCAAGGCACCCATTATGTCACTAGATCTACTTATTGTATAATGATTGAATCTTTGAAAGAGAATGTGAGTTTTGAGTTCAACTTATTCGAGTTCCCTTTGACATCACGAAAAGTGTTTTAATGAGCAAAGATTGAATCTTTGAATAAAATGACCTCGATCAAGGCACCTATTGTGTCACTAGACCTTCCTAATGTATAAAGATTCAATCTCTAAAAAAAACTGAGAGTTTTAAGTTTAACTTATTCGAGGTCTCTTTGAAGTCACAGAGAGTGTTTTAATGAGTAAAGAATGAATCTTTGAATGAAAATACCTCAATCAAGGTACCTATTATGTCACTAGCCCATTTCAATGTATAAAGAATAAATCTTTGAAAGAAAATGAGAGTTTTCAGTTAAAATTATTTGAGTTCCCTTTGACGACACGAAGAGTGTTTTAATGAGTAAAGATAGAATCTTTGAAAGAAATTACCCTGATCTTGGTACCTATTATGTCACTAGACCGTTTTAATGTATTAAGATTGAATCTTTGAAAGAAAATGAGAGTTTAGAATTTAGCTTATTCGAGTTCTCTTTGAAGTTGCGAAGAGTGTTTCTATGACTAAAGATTGAATCTCTAAATGAAAAAACCTCAATCAAGGTACCTATTATGTCACTAGACCATTTTAATTTGCAAAGTTGAAATCTTCGATTGAAAATGCGAGTTTTGAGTTAAACTTATTCGAGTTCCCTTTGTCGTCACGAAGAGTGTTTTAATGAGTAAAGATTGATTCCTTGAATGAAATTACCTCAATCACGGTACCTATTATGTCACTAGACCTTTTTAATGTATCAAGATTGAATCTTCGAAAGAAAAGAAGGGTTGTGACTTAAACTTATTCGAGTTCCCTTTGACGTCCTGAAGAGTGTTTTAATGAGTAAAGATTGAATGTTTGAATGAAAATACCTCAATCAAGGTATCATTATGTCACTAGACCATTTTGATGGTTAAAGATTAAATCTTTGAAAAAAATGCGAGTTTTAAGTTAAACTTATTCGAGTTCCCTTTGTCGTCACGAAGAGTGTTTTAATGAGTAATGGTTGAATCTTTGAATGAAATTACCTTAATCAAAGTATCTATATGTCAGTAGGCCATTTTAATGTATAAAGGTTGAAATGTTGAATTACCTTAATCAAGGTACCTATTATTGTCGGGAAACGTGCAAGTTTTAAAAACTTTTCGAGGGATTTAAATTCATAGATCTTGATTCATTACATAGAGACAAGTTTTACGCAAAAATAAAATATGATGTATCATTCAATTAACAGATTGAATATTTACATTAAAGGTCTGAGTAAACCTTTAAAACTTTCCTCTAAAGTGAATGTTCTCACTTATTGTAGATCCCTTAGCAAGATGCCTTCTCCTTGGATCTCCATCTTCTTGGTAATTATTTTGTCTTTAGGAATCACTCATATGCCCCCATGAATGACCTTGGAAAACTAGGCTTGTGGGAGCCTCCATTAGATGAGAACATAAACCCTAATTTTCTAGAGAGAGAAAAGTTATTCCGTTTTTCTTCTCATCAAAATCACCCCTAAAATATACATAGACCATGTATATTTATAGGCAACATAAAGGTAAAGAAAAGGAAACAACTAATCCTTCTCAATCTCTAATTCACATGTCTCAAATCTAATATGATTCCAATATCAAGTTGGGCTATGAGTGAGAATCCATTGGGCCTATTATTTTATTGGTTACAATGAATTAATGATTGGCCCGGTCCATGGACCCAATTAAATTAATTCATAAATTAATTTCTACTCCACTAAAAGAAATTAATTGAACTCCAATTAAATAATAAATAACCTCTAAGTCAATGTTGCACTTTGACCCCTCTATGCATAATTAGTTATCGGATAAATAATGCCATCAATCCGACTACTTAATTAATATATTTATTTTGGTACCTTTGATTATTTCTGGCTCGATCACAATAAAACATTTGTTCGACAAAAATAATAATTTAATAAATAAATATATAATAAATCATTTTGTCTAAAATCATACGAAGGCCTTCGAATTTACTTTGTGATCAACCATAATCAATACAAAATAAATACAAGTAGCAATGATGCAAATATTGAAAATATAACCCTCTAACTATTAATTACATAACTACCCGAAGTGTCGGTCTAAGGATCCCGAAGAATCCGCCGAACAAATCAAAGTAATTATTAATTAATAAAAGAATCTATACTTTTCTCATGCTTAAGAGTCAAATGCCATGACGGTGATAGGGAGTAATTTCATACGACGGCTCTCGCAATATATCTCAACCTAATGCGGATCCAGTTCAAGTCTTAATTAATTATGAATCCATCCATAATTACCGACTATGAACAATTTATAATTACTATTTATATATCATGCATTGATTGCCATCACATACATATATATAAATATTTCTTGTAATTACATGGACACTATCAATTTCATAGTGAATCGAAATATAATACATTGAATTCACCAATTGTATAAAACATAAATATTTCAGATTCGTCAGGAACATATGTCAATTAATCCAAACAGGAATTTGCTATGCCAGGGCATATAAATCCCAACAGCTCCCACTTGCCCTCATAGCCAATTCAAATTGCACCTAACTCCAATGTTATCCAGATGATGATCAAAATTATTGATCAATGACACCTTTGATAATGGATCAACAAAGTTGTGTTCCAATGCAATGTTCTAGCTACAAGTACATTTTTTTGCCGGATAATATCATGTAGAACATGATACTTCCTATCAGTGTATTTTGTTCATCTATGGAACCTTGGGTCATTGGTTTGGACTACTTCTGCACTATTGTCGCAATATAGCTCGATAGGCAGGCTAGTATGCTCCATAACCTCTAAATCAGTGAGATCAAACCAATAGGCTTATATTGCCACCTATAAGGCTGCAATATATTCCACCTGCAGGTTTGAGTCAACAGTTGAAATCTGCTTGACAATCTACCAACTGATTTCCCTTCCATTAAGTGAACATACACTAAGTCATGAACCTCATAGTATCTACTTCTGATTGAAAATCAGAACTAGCATACCTGACTAGGACCATATCATCACATCCATAAATGAGTATGATATCATTGATTCTCCTTAGGTACTTAATGATATTTTTCACAATAGACCAGTTGTCTAGTCCAGTATTGGACTGATCTCTACTGACTATCCCTACTATGTAGCGGATGTCCTGTTTGGTATAGACCATGGCATATATGAGACTCTCATATGCCGAAACATATTGTTCCAGTCTCATTTGCTCAATCTCCTTTGATAGTCTTGAAAAACTACTTACTAGAGAGAGCCATCCATATCAATAAAGCAAGAACTCATTCTTTGAGTTATGCATACCAAACCTGGTCAAAACTTTATCAATGTAGGATTATTAAGATAAGCCTATTTTCCTTTTACCCTGATCTTGCAAAAGCTTGATCCTAGGAATCTAGCTTACATCCTGAAAATCCTTCATTTAAAAGTAATTGAACAACTACCTCTTTATTGATGACAAAACTTCCACATCATTCTAAATGAGTAGGATGTCATCAATACATATAGAATTAGAAAAATAATGACATTCCCTTGTACACTCATGATTTATTCACTAAGAAATCTTCTGGTATCTTTTTGTAGATTAACTTGCCTTCCATAGGAATCACCCTACTAGAAAGTTCTACAAGATCCCAGAATTTATTAGAATACATAGATTCCAACTCTGATTTCATAGTAACTCACCAAAACGATCTGTATCCACATCGGTTCACGCTTCCGTGTAGCTTACTGGGTCCAACTCATGTTTAACAGGGATGTCCATAATGGTCTCACCTAAAAACATGATTCTGTCGAATTGGATGATAATCCTCCCACTACATCAATGTACCGATGCAAGAATCTGTGTAGTAGATGATGCTAACGCATCAATAAGGAATTCATATATTATTCTCAATCTCTATAATAAGTGTGTTCACATGTGGTACATCTGGTACTCATACCAAATTCTCTAACATTATGCTACTAGGTATGTGATTCATAATATGATTCTCATATAGATAAACAGTGAGTGAAAATAATCAACTTTTATCTTTGAGATCATAAAATAATCCATCCTAGTGACATTTAGAGTAGCTATCAAATCTAGCATGCCTATGATCTGCTTCCAACTTACTTGTCCATATCAAGCGCACATGTGCAAGACTACCCCATATGTGCATATGATTCAAACTAATATTTAGTAAAAAACACAGCTCAACGGTATCCTTGAGACAGACTAAGATGGAATGCAGTTCATAATGCGCATCGATGTCATTAACGCTAAACTCTTAAATGAAAGAGATAATGTAGCATATCTGATCATAGATCTAACCATGTTAAGTGGAATTCTGTTATTCCTATTTGACACCTAAATGCATTTAGCGTCAATTGCGGAAAACTGGTACATAATACCCTCATTGACCATATAGTCTTTGCACTATCCCAAGAAATACTCATATCCTCGATCAGATCGAAGTGTCTCGATAAGTTTACCTAATATGTGTTCCACATCAGTCTTAACCTTCTCAGAAAATACCAAGAGTTTAAGACTTGTGTTGCATCAGATAAACTTATCCAAAACGTGAGTAATCTTGCTTGGATGTTCATAAGACCGCACGTGCCAGTGTGTACCGACTCCAATTGTCCTTTATGTCTATTTCATCTGGCTGATTAAGCCCTAAGAGTTATCTATCCTTCAAAACAGGGTTCACAAGTTTGGTTTAGGCTCCTCTGCCTCACTAGGTAATAAACCTTCTTTAACCAATCTTTAAATCTCATTTTGATTGATTACAACCCAAAAATAGACACCAAAAAAATACAATGAGTAAGGAATAACAAATTTTCTCTTAACATTCAATCTAGAAGATGCAACATTAGTTTCTATATCCTGCAAATCTTAAGAGCTTGTGATTATAGTATATTAATCATCTTTCAATGCACCAGAAGCAATCGCATATCTATTCAATTTTATAAAACCAGTTTTACAAAATAACGATCTAGTTTTTATAAACCAAAAGTGAAATAAGAATGAGATTGCGTTTCACTTCTGTGCATAAAGATAGTTCTCTAATACTAATATCCTTATACTCTCTAATTTCAGATGTAATACTCTCACTGACTTAACTACAACCTTGACATTAGGTCAAGTACAAATATATTCAATATCATCGAGGCTTCTAGATTCTTGAAATCCTTGCAATGAATTGCAAACATGTTTAGTGGCTCCAGAATCTATTCATCAGTAATTAATAGATACAACCATATAACATGGCTCAATGATTAAATATATATTTTCCTATGCCACGTCATTGCTTAGATAGTTTGTCCTTTAGTGTCTTAGTTAGCGACAAAAGAAACAGTTTTCTTTGCCCTCAACATACACTGCCTTATTCCCTTTAACCTTTTGGATACCCATGTTTTGTGCTAGCCTAGTCCTATTATCATCCTTCTTCTTTGCTTTGCCTGTCCACTTGGGCCTAGAAGAAAATAGTATAGACTAGGTTAGATTGATAGGAACGCCCATACTCTTGATTATCCCTTCATCTATTACCAATTCTATAAGAATATCAGCGAGTGTGAACTCAAACTGATTCCTTATTTAGTTCACTCTAACAGAGTCGAACGAGTTTGGTAACAAGGCAATAATCATGTCAACTTGAAACTTACCACCCAAGTTAGCCTTATTGATCTCCAGCTAATTTTTAAATAATAAACAATCATTTTTCAAAATTCGATTTCATACTGGAGTTCCTTAGGCTATCTTGATGCTATTCAAGTCTGACATAGTACTTTGGCATACTCTTTATCTAATCTCACCAAAATATCTCATTGACATTTAATATGATGCTTGAAGAAAATAAAATAACATAAATGTTAGCTTTGGAGTATATTCGAGCTAAACTCTAGAATATTGCACCAAGTCATATCATTTGCCTTATCTAATTTATTAAAAACATTAATGTCAAATTTGGTATCTCAAAGTAAAAGAGATAGGTATAGGAGTAATAAACACATTTTGTACCCTTACGTTGTGAATAAAATATCTAAGTTCATTTTCCAGTCATTATAAATAAGGTCCAATATCATAGAATATGTAAGCAAGCAGATAAACTGGATTAGACATAATTAATCTGAATATAAATGCATTCATACAATATGCAAGGTGAATTATTAATAATGTCATGCATATTTAAAATTAAAATGAGTTTGTTTACCACATAATATAATAAATCTCAATCGAACAAGAGATCATTATAATTATTGGTGAACAATCGCTTTTAATTAATGCGGGTCCCTCAACTCTGTAGCATAATAAATCAACCAATCAATATGTCAATAACTTATCCTGTTGGAGGAGTTCATTATTACTATTGTAGAGATTCATTTGCTATTAGGTGAGCACTTCCATTAAAATAATAATATGTGGGTCCCTTAACCACTGCATGAAAAATCGGATAACCAATACGCCAATAACTTATTCGGTTGGCGAAGTTCATTATTACTATTGGCGGACAAATCCCGTCATCTCCATATCTCTTAAGACAATGCCTTGTCTATCTATATGAAATGATTCCCGATTATGTTTAGCCTTTCTAAAATCACCTAATATAGACCACTCCGTTGGGGAGCTAACATTATTGATTTTAGATTGAGTGTATAACGTTATTAAAACTCTAATGAAAAATAAAACATTAAATATCTTGTCATTATAATCTAGACTCTTTAAATCATGCGTATGGCCTTATTTTTAAAGATCTAATTACAATGAACATTTAATATTTTAATTTTCATGAGACAACCATTCTTGTAATATTAAGACTCTTCAAATCATGCGTGGGGCCTTATTTTTGAAGATCTAATTACAATGGTGTTAATAACGAAGGCCATGGGGCAATGTATAAAAATCCCCGCTCCCACTCAATTTTTAATCATTCATAATTAGGGTTTTCAATTTATTCAAATACATGATATGATGCATGCAAAACATCTTGATTTTAATCCAATTAAATTTAGAAAATATTTGGACTTTAAACGATTCACTAATATTTAATTTGAAGCACACTTTAAAAAAAAATAATTTACAAAAATAATTTTTCGTTTCCCAATAAGTGCCCTCAAATTAATTAGTAATCTAATCCAATTAATTTTCATTATTTAATTAATGTAAATCAAGCCATTTAAATAAATATCATGGATCCAATGCATGAATAATAATTAATTAACAATTATATATTCCATGCATTTCATACATCGCATAAATAAATAAATAACAGATAAAACAAATAAAACGGCCAATGGAATCAGCTTTTAACATTTAATTGCTCTAATCACTGCGCGAAGATCTTCCATCAGCTTGCAAACACCTACAGGAAGCTGGTAGGCATCTGGAAAAGCAAAACAGTGCTTGGAACGCGCCCGGAGAGTGTCCAGCATGTCCCCACGCGCTCCTACGCGCTAGGGGAGTGGACAGGAAGTCTCCACGCGCTACTGGAAAGTTCCAGCGCGTGCCACGCGCTCCCACGCGCCTGCACGCGCTGGAGGGATGATACAGCGCGTGCCACGCGCCGGCACGAGCGCGTGTGATGTACTTGCTTGGCCTGGCGCGTGCTCCTCACGAGCCAGCAAGCAGCTGATCTGGCGCGTGTGGAACACGCGCCAGTTGCATGTAAGGTGCGCTGCACCTGATTCCTCTCTCCAATCCAACCGTTGTGGATCCGTGCGCACGATACTAAGGTGTACCTTACCACACTTGATCCTCCTCAATCCCTCCGGCTCTACAGTCGTTGCCGACGGCGCTCCGGTCGCCGGGAAGTCGCCGAAAAACCGCCGAAACTAATTAAAAATTCCAGAAAAATTAAATTTAAGCCCAAAAAATTTTAGAAAAATTCCAAAAAATTCCGGAAAAATTCCAGAAAATTCCTGAAGCCTAATTTAATCCTCTTGAACCTTCTTGAAGCTTCATAACATCCTTTGATGAAAATTACATGGCTTTAAAAATATTTACAATTTGAAATACAATGGAAAAAATTAAATTACATCATTGAACTTTCAAACGGCTAAATCAAAGCCTTAATTACATTCATCCAAAGATAAAATTACATTCAATATTCCTATAAGCTTCATCCATGGCCCATACATACATCATCATTCATTCACAATTATTCATACATCATCATGTATCAATATATATCAACATATTAAATCATACATCAACATACATCAATAAAAATATATATGAATATAATTTTGGATCCATGAATGATGATTTTCATAAAATCATGATCTCTAGTAATGAATCAAACCATGCTCTGATACCACTGTCGGAAAACGTGCTAATTTTAAAAACTTTTCGAGGGATTTAAATTCATAGATCTTGATTCATTACATAGAGACAAGTTTTACGTAAAAATAAAATATGATGTATCATTCAATTAACAGATTGAATACTTACATTAAAGGTCTGAGTAAACCTTTAAAACTTTCCTCTACAGTGAATGTTCTCACTTATTGTAGATCCCTTAGCAAGATGCCTTCTCCTTGGATCTCCATCTTCTTGGTAATTATTTTGCCTTTAGGAATCACTCATATGCCCCCATGAATGACCTTGGAAAACTAGGCTTGTGGGAGCCTCCATTAGATGAGAACATAAACCCTAATTTTCTAGAGAGAGAAAAGTTATTCCTTTTTTCTTCTCATCAAAATCACCCCTAAAATATACATAGACCATGTATATTTATAGGCAACATAAAGGTAAAGAAAAGGAAACAACTAATCCTTCTCAATCTCTAATTCACATGTCTCAAATCTAATATGATTCCAATATCAAGTTGGGCTATGAGTGAGAATCCATTGGGCCTATTATTTTATTGGCTACAATGAATTAATGATTGGCCCGGTCTATGGACCCAATTAAATTAATTCATAAATTAATTTCTACTCCACTAAAAGAAATTAATTGAACTCTAATTAAATAATAAATAACCTCTAAGTCAATGTTGCACTTTGACCCCTCTATGCATAATTAGTTATCGAATAAATAATGCCATCAATCCGACTACTTAATTAATATATTTATTTTGGTACCTTTGATTATTTCTGGCTCGATCACAATAAAACATTTGTTCGACAAAAATAATAATTTAATAAATAAATATATAATAAATCATTTTGTCTAAAATCCTACGAAGGCCTTCGAATTTACTTTGTGATCAACCATAATCAATACAAAATAAATACAAGTAGCAATGATGCAAATATTGAAAATATAACCCTCTAACTATTAATTACATAACTACCCGAAGTGTCGGTCTAAGGATCCCGAAGAATCCGCCGAACAAATCAAAGTAATTATTAATTAATAAAAGAGTCTATACTTTTCTCATGCTTAAGAGTCAAATGCCATGACGGTGATAGGGAGTAATTGCATACGACGGCTCTCGCAATATATCTCAACCTAACGCGGATCCAGTTCAAGTCTTAATTAATTATGAGTCCATCCATAATTACCGACTATGAACAATTTATAATTACTATTTATATATCATGCATTGATTGCCATCACATACATATATATAAATATTTCTTGTAATTACATGGACACTATCAATTTCATAGTGAATTGAAATATAATACATTGAATTCACCAATTGTATAAAACATAAATATTTCAGAAACGTCAGGAACATATGTCAATTAATCCAAACAGGAATTTGCTATGCCAGGGCATATAAATCCCAACAATTATGTCACTAGATCTATTTCATGTATAAAGAGTGAATCTTTGAAAGAATGAGAGTTGTGAGTTAAACTTATTCGAGTTCCTCTTAACGACCTGAAGAGTGTTTTACTGAGTAAAGGTTGAATCTTTGAATGAAAAAACCTCAATTAAGGTACCTACTGTGTCACTAACATTCTTAAGGTATAAAGATGAAAACTTTGAAGGAAAATGAGAGTTTTGAGTTAAATCTATTCAAATTCCCTTTGACGTTCCGATTAGTGTTTTAATGAGTAAGACTGAATCTTTGAATGAAAACACCTCAATCAAGGTTCCTATTATGTCACCAGACGATTTTAAAGTATAAAGATTAAATCTTTGAAAGAAAATGAGAGTTTTCAGTTAAACTTATTCGAGTCCCCTTTCTCGTCACAATGAGTGTTTTAATAACTAAAAAGTCAATCATTGAATGAAATTACCTCAATCAAGGTACGTACATGTCACTAGACCATTTTAATGTATAAAGATTGAAATAATGAATCTTTGAAAGAGAGTTAGAGTTTTTGAGTTTAACATATTCGAGGTCCCTTTGAAGTCGCGAAGAGTGGTTTTACTGCTAAAGATAGAATCTTTGTAAGAAAGTGAGAGTTTTGAGTTTAAAATATTCAGGTTCCCTACGAAGTCGCAAAGAGTGTTTCAATGACTAAAGATTGAATCTTTGAATTAAAATGCATGAATCAAAGAACCTATTATGTCACTTGACCTTTTTAATGAGAGTTTTGAATTAAGCTTATTAGAGTTCCTTTGACGTCCCGAAGAGTCTTGTAATGATTAAAGATTATATCTTTGAATGAAAATACCTCAATTAAGGTACCTATTATGTCAGTAGACCATTTTAATGTATAAAGATTAAGTTTTTGAAAGAAAATGTGAGTTTTGAGTTAAATTTATTCGAGTTCCCTTTGACATCACGAAGAGTGTTTTAATGAGTAAATACTGAATCTTTGAATGAAATTACATCATTCAATGGACCTATTATGTCAGTAGACCTTTTTAATGTATAAAGATTGAATCTTTTAAAGAAAATGAGAGCTTTGAGTTTAACTTATTCGAGTTCCCGATAAGGTTGAGAAGAGTGTTTTTTAGTGAGTAAAGATTGTATCTTTGAATGAAACTACCTCAATAAGGGCACCTATTTTGTTACTAGACCATTTTAATGTCCAAAGATTTCTTTGAAAGAAAATAAGAGTTTTGGAGTTAAACGTATTCGAGTTCCCTTTGACGTCACAAAGAGTGTTTTAATGAGTAAAAATTGAATCTTAGAATGAAATTACCTTAATCAAGGTTCCTATTATGTCATTAGAACTTTTTAACGTGTAAAAATTGAATCTTTGAAAGAAAATAAGAGTTTTTAGATCAACTTGTTCGAGTTCCCTATGAAGTCACGGGTCAAGGCACCTATTATGTCACTAGATCTATTTATTGTATAATGATTGAATCTTTGAAAGAGAATGAGAGTTTTGAGTTCAACTTATTCGAGTTGCCTTTCACATCACGAAAAGTGTTTTAATGAGCAAAGATTAAATCTTTGAATGAAATGACCTCAATCAAGGCACCTATTGTGTCACTAGACCTTCCTAATGTATAAAGATTCAATCTTTGAAAAAAAACTGAGAGTTTTAAGTTTAACTTATTCGAGATCCCAATGAAGTCACGGAGAGTGTTTTAATGAGTAAAGAATGAATCTTTGAATGAAAATACCTCAATCAAGGTACCTATTATGTCACTAGCCCATTTCAATGTATAAAGAATAAATCTTTGAAAGAAAATGAGAGTTTTCAATTAAAATTATTTGAGTTCCCTTTGACGACACGAAGAGTGTTTTAATGAGTAAAGATAGAATCTTTGAAAGAAATTACCTTGATCATGGTACCTATTATGTCACTAGACCATTTCAATGTATTAAGATTGAATCTTTGAAAGAAAATGAGAGTTTAGAATTTAGCTTATTCGAGTTCTCTTTGAAGTCGCGAAGAGTGTTTCTATGACTAAAGATTGAATCTCTGAATGAAAATACCTCAATCAAGGTACCTATTATGTCACTAGACCATTTTAATTTGCAAAGTTTAAATCTTCGATTGAAAATGCGAGTTTTGAGTTAAACTTATTCGAGTTCCCTTTGTCGTCACGAAGAGTGTTTTAATGAGTAAAGATTGATTCCTTGAATGAAATTACCTCAATCACGGTACCTATTATGTCATTAGACCTTTTTAATGTATCAAGATTGGATCTTCGAAAGAAAAGGAAGTTGTGAGTTAAACTTATTCGAGTTCCCTTTGACGTCCTGAAGAGTGTTTTAATGAGTAAAGATTGAATCTTTGAATGAAAATACCTCAATCAAGGTACCTATTATGTCACTAGACCATTTTGATGTTTAAAGATTAAATCTTTGAAAAAAATGCGAGTTTTGAGTTAAACTTATTCAAGTTCCCTTTGTCGTCACGAAGAGTGTTTTAATGAGCAATGATTGAATCTTTGAATGAAATTACCTCAATCAAAGTATCTATATGTCAGTAGACCATTTTAATGTATAAATGTTGAAATATTGAATTACCTCAATCAAGGTACCTATTATGTCACTAGATCTATTTCATGTATAAAGATTGAATATTTGAAAGAATGAGAGTTGTGAGTTAAACTTATTCGAGTTCCCCTTAACGACCTGAAGAGTGTTTTAGAGAGTAAAGATTGAATCTTTGAATGAAAATACCTCAATCAAGGTACCTACTGTGTCACTAACATTCTTAAGGTATAAAGATGAAAACTTTGAATGAAAATGAGAGTTTTGAGTTAAATCTTTTCAAGTTCCCTTTGAGGTTCCGATTAGTGTTTTAATGAGTAAGACTGAATCTTTGAATGAAAATACCTCAATCAAGGTTCCTATTATGTCACCAGACGATTTTAATGTATAAAGATTAAATCTTTGAAAGAAAATGAGAGTTTTCAGTTAAACTTATTCGAGTTCCCTTTGTCGTCACAATGAGTGTTTTAATAACTAAAAAGTGAATCTTTGAATGAAATTACCTCAATCATGGTACGTATATGTCACTAGACCATTTTAATGTATAAAGATTGAAATACTGAATCTTTGAAAGAGAGTTAGAGTTTTTTAGTTTAACATATTCGCGGTCCCTTTGAAGTCGCGAAGAGTGGTTTTACTGCTAAAGATAGAATCTTTGTACGAAACTGAGAGTTTTGAGTTTAAAATATTCAGGTTCCCTGCGAAGTCGCAAAGAGTGGTTTCAATGACTAAAGATTGAATCTTTGAATTAAAATGTCTCAATCAAGGAACCTATTATGTCATTTGACCTTTTTAATGAGAGTTTTGAATTAAGCTCATTAGAGTTCCTTTGACGTCCCGAAGAGTCTTGTAATGATTAAAGAATATATCTTTGAATGGAAATACCTCAATTAAGGTACCTATTATGTCAGTAGACCATTTTAATGTATAAAGATTAAGTCTTTGAAAGAAAATGTTAGTTTTGAGTTAAACTTATTCGAGTTCCCTTTGACATCACGAAGAGTGTTTTAATGATTAAATACTGAATCTTTGAATGAAATTACATCATTCAATGGACCTATTATGTCAGTAGACCTTTTTAATGTATAAAGATTGAATCTTTGAAAGAAAATGAGAGCTTTGAGTTTAAATTATTTGAGTTCCCGTTAAGGTTGAGAAGAGTGTTTTTTAGTGAGTAAAGATTGTATCTTTGAATGAAACTACCTCGATAAGGGCACCAATTTTGTTACTAGACCATTTTAATGTCCAAAGATTTCTTTGAAAGAAAATAAGAGTTTTGGAGTTAAACATATTCGAGTTCCCTTTGACGTCACAAAGAGTGTTTTAATGAGTAATGATGGAATCTTGGAATGAAATTACCTTAATCAAGGTTCCTCTTATGTCATTAGAACTTTTTAACGTGTAAAAATTGAATTTTGAAAAAAAATAAGAGTTTTGAGATCAACTTATTCGAGTTCCCTATGAATTCACGGGTCAAGGCACCTATTATGTCACTAGATCTACTTATTGTATAATGATTCAATCTTTGAAAGAGAATGAGAGTTTGAGTTCAACTTAATCGAGTTCCCTTTGACATCACGAAAAGTGTTTTAATGAGCAAAGATTAAATCTTTGAATGAAATGACCTCAATCAAGGCACCTATTGTGTCACTAGACCTTTCTAATGTTTAAAGATTCAATCTCTAAAAAAAACTGAGAGTTTTAAGTTATTATGTCAGTAGACCATTTTAATGTATAAAGATTAAGTCTTTGAAAGAAAATGTGAGTTTTGAGTTAAACTTATTCGAGTTCCCTTTGACATCACGAAGAGTGTTTTAATGAGTAAATACTAAATCTTTGAATGAAATTACATTATTCAATGGACCTATTATGTCAGTAGACCTTTTTAATGTATAAAGATTGAATCTTTTAAAGAAAGTGAGAGCTTTGAGTTTAACTTATTCGAGTTCCCGATAAGGTTGAGAAGAGTGTTTTTTAGTGAGTAAAGATTGTATCTTTGAATGAAACTACCTCAATAAGGGCACCTATTTTGTTACTAGACCATTTTAATGTCCAAAGATTTCATTGAAAGAAAATAAGAGTTTTGGAGTTAAACGTATTCGAGTTCCATTTGACGTCACAAAGAGTGTTTTAATGAGTAAAGATGGAATCTTGAAATGAAATTACCTTAATCAAGGTTCCTATTATGTCATTAGAACTTTTTAACGTGTAAAAATTGAATCTTTGAAAGAAAATAAGAGTTTTGAGATCAACTTATTCGAGTTCCCTATGAAGTCACGGGTCAAGGCACCTATTATGTCACTAGATCTACTTATTGTATAATGATGGAATCTTTGAAAGAGAATGAGAGTTTTGAGTTCAACTTATTCGAGTTGCCTTTGACGTCACGAAAAGTGTTTTAATGAGCAAAGATTGAATCTTTGAGTGAAATGACCTCAATCAAGGCACCTATTGTGTCACTAGACCTTTCTAATGTATAAAGATTCAATCTCTGAAAAAAACTGAGAGTTCTAAGTTTAACTTATTCGAGATCCCTATGAAGTCACGGAGAGTGTTTTAATGAGTAAAGAATGAATCTTTGAATGAAAATACCTCAATCAAGGTACTTATTATGTCACTAGCCCATTTCAAGGTATAAAGAATAAATCTTTGAAAGAAAATTAGAGTTTTCAGTTAAAATTATTTGAGTTCCCTTTGAGGACACGAAGAGTGTTTTAATGAGTAAAGATAGAATCTTTGAAAGAAATTACCCTGATCATGGTACCTATTATGTCACTAGACCGTTTTAATGTATTAAGATTGAATCTTTGAAAGAAAATGAGAGTTTAGAATTTAGCTTATTCGAGTTCCCTTTGAAGTCGCGAAGAGTGTTTCTATGACTAAAGATTGAATCTCTGAATGAAAATACCTCAATCAAAGTACCTATTATGTCACTAGACCATTTTAATTTGCAATGTTTAAATCTTCGATTGAAAATGCGAGTTTTGAGTTAAACTTATTCGAGTTCCCTTTGTCGTCACGAAGAGTGTTTTAATGAGTAAAGATTGATTCCTTGAATGAAATTACCTCAATCACGGTACCTATTATGTCACTAGACCTTTTTAATGTATCAAGATTGGATCTTCGAAAGAAATGGAGGGTTGTGAGTTAAACTTATTCGAGTTCCCTTTGACGTCCTGAAGAGTGTTTTAATGAGTAAATATTTAATTTTTGAATAAAAATACCTCAATCAAGGTACCTATTATGTCACTAGACCGTTTTGATGTTTAAAGATTAAATCTTTGAAAAAAATGCGAGTTTTGAGTTAAACTTATTCGAGTTCCCTTTGTCGTCACGAAGAGTGTTTTAATGAGCAATGATTGAATCTTTGAATGAAATTACCTTAATCAAAGTATCTATATGTCAGTAGACCATTTTAATGTATAAAGGTTGAAATGTTGAATTACCTCAATCAAGGTACCTATTATGTCACTAGATCTATTTCATGTATAAAGAGTGAATCTTTGAAAGAATGAGAGTTGTGAGTTAAACTTATTCGAGTTCCCCTTAACGACCTGAAGAGTGTTTTAGTGAGTAAAGGTTGAATCTTTGAATGAAAAAACCTCAATCAAGGTACCTACTGTGTCACTAACATTCTTAAGGTATAAAGATGAAAATTTTGAAGGAAAATGAGAGTTTTGAGTTAAATCTATTCAAATTCCCTTTGACGTTCCGATTAGTGTTTTAATGAGTAAGACTGAATCTTTGAATGAAAATACCTCAATCAAGGTTCCTATTATGTCACCAGACGATTTTAAAGTAGAAAGATTAAATCTTTGAAAGAAAATGAGAGTTTTCAGTTCAACTTATTCGTGTTCCCTTTGTCATCACAATGAGTGTTTTAATAACTAAAAAGTCAATCTTTGAATGAAATTACCTCAATCAAGGTACGTACATGTCACTAGACCATTTTAATGTATAAAGATTGAAATACTGAATCTTTGAAAAAGAGTTAGAGTTTTTGAGTTTAACATATTTGAGGTCCCTTTGAAGTCGCGAAGAGTGGTTTTACTGCTAAAGATAGAATCTTTGTAAGAAAGTGAGAGTTTTAAGTTTAAAATATTCAGGTTCCCTGCAAAGTCGCAAAGAGTGTTTCAATGACTAAAGATTGAATCTTTGAATTAAAATGTGTCAATCAAGGAACCTATTATGTCACTTGACCGTTTTAATGAGAGTTTTGAATTAAGCTTATTAGAGTTCCTTTGACGTCCCGAAGAGTCTTGTAATGCTGAAAGATTATATCTTTTAATGAAAATACCTCAATTAAGGTACCTATTGTGTCAGTAGACCATTTTAATGTATAAAGGTTAAGTCTTTGAAAGAAAATGTGAGTTTTGAGTTAAACTTATTCGAGTTCCCTTTGACATCACGAAGAGTGTTTTAATGAGTAAATACTGAATCTTTGAATGAAATTACATCATTCAATGGACCTATTCTGTCAGTAGACCTTTTTAATGTATAAAGATTGAATCTTTGAAAGAAAATTAGAGCTTTGAGTTTAACTTATTCGAGTTCCCGATAAGGGTGAGAAGAGTGTTTTTTAGTGAGTAAAGATTCTATCTTTGAATGAAACTACCTCAATAAGGGCACCTATTTTGTTACTAGACCATTTTAATGTCCAAAGATTTCTTTGAAAGAAAATAAGAGTTTTGGAGTTAAACGTATTCGAGTTCCCTTTGACGTCACAAAGAGTGTTTTAATGAGTAAAAATGGAATCTTGGAATGAAATTACCTTAATCAAGGTTCCTATTATGTCATTAGAACTTTTTAACGTGCAAAAATTGAATCTTTGGAAGAAAATAAGAGTTTTGAGATCAAGTTATTCGAGTTCCCTATGAAGTCACGGGTCAAGGCACCTATTATGTCACTAGATCTATTTATTGTATAATGATTGAATCTTTGAAAGAGAATGAGAGTTTTGAGTTCAACTTATTCGAGTTGCCTTTGACATCACGAAAAGTGTTTTAATGGGCAAAGATTGAATCTTTGAATGAAATGACCTCAATCAAGGCACCTATTGTGTCACTAGACCTTTCTACTGTATAAAGATTCAATCTCTGAAAAAAACTGAGAGTTTTAAGTTTAACTTATTCGAGATCCCTATAAAGTCACGGAGAGTGTTTTAATGAGTAAAGAATGAATCTATGAAAGAAAATACCTCAATCAAGGTACCTATTATGTCACTAGCCCATTTTAATGTATAAAGAATAAATCTTTGAAAGAAAATGAGACTTTTCAGTTAAAATTATTTGAGTTCCCTTTGACGACACGAAGAGTGTTTTAATGAGTAAAGATAGAATCTTTGAAAGAAATTACCCTGATTATGGTACCTATTATGTCACTAGACCATTTAAATGTATTAAGATTGAATCTTTTAATGAAAATGAGAGTTTTGAGTTCAACTTATTCGAGTTCCCATTGACATCACGAAAAGTGTTTTAATGAGCAAAGATTGAATCTTTGAATGAAATGACCTCAATCAAGGCACCTATTGTGTCACTAAACCTTTCTAATGTATAAAGATTTAATCTCTGAAAAAAACTGAGCGTTTTAAGTTTAACTTATTCGAGATCCCTATGAAGTCAAGGAGAGTGTTTTAATGAGTAAAGAATGAATCTTTGAATGAAAATACCTCAATCAAGGTACCTATTATGTCACTAGCCCATTTCAATGTATAAAGAATAAATCTTTGAAAGAAAATTAGAGTATTCAGTTAAAATTATTTGAGTTCCCTTTGACGACACGAAGAGTGTTTTAATGAGTAAACATAGAATCTTTGGAAGAAATTACCCTGATCATGGTACCTATAATGTCAATAGACCGTTTTAATGTATTAAAATTGAATATTTGAAAGAAAATTAGAGTTTAGAATTTAGCTTATTCGAGTTCCCTTTGAAATCGCGAAGAGTGTTTCTATGACTAAAGATTGAATCTCTGAATGAAAATACCTCAATCAAGGTACCTATTATGTCACTAGACCATTTTAATTTGCAAAGTTTAAATCTTCGATTGAAAATGCGAGTTTTGAGTTAAACTTATTCGAGTTCCCTTTGTCGTCACGAAGAGTATTTTAATGAGTAAAGATTGATTCCTTGAATGAAATTACCTCAATCACTGTACCTATTATGTCACTAGACCATTTTAATGTATCAAGATTGGATCTTCGAAAGAAAAGGAGGGTTGTGAGTTAAACTTATTCGAGTTCCCTTTGACGTCCTGAAGAGTGTTTTAATGAGTAAAGATTGAATCTTTGAATGAAAATACCTCAATCAAGGTACCTATTATGTCACTAGACCATTTTGATGTTTAAAGATTAAAACTTTGAAAAAAATGCGAGTTTTGAGTTAAACTTATTCGATTTCCCTTTGTCGTCACGAAGAGTGTTTTAATGAGCAATGATTGAATCTTTAAATGAAATTACCTCAATCAAAGTATCTATATGTCAGTAGACCATTTTAATGTTTAAAGGTTGAAATATTGAATTACCTCAATCAAGTTACCTATTATGTCACTAGATCTATTTCATGTATAAAGATTGAATCTTTGAAAGAATGAGAGTTCCCCTTAACGACCTGAAGAGTGTTTTAGTGAGTAAAGATTGAATCTTTGAATGAAAATACCTCAATCAAGGTACCTACTATGTCACTAACATTCTTAAGGTATAAAGATGAAAACTTTGAAGGAAAATGAGAGTTTGGAGTTAAATCTATTCAAGTTCCCTTTGACGTTCCGATTAGTGTTTTAATGAGTAAGACTGAATCTTTGAATGAAAATACCTCAATCAAGGTTCCTATTATGTCACCAGACGATTTTAATGTATAAAGATTAAATCTTTGAAAGAAAATGAGAGTTTTCAGTTAAACTTATTCGAGTTCCCTTTTTCGTCACAATGAGTGTTTTAATAACTAAAAAGTGAATCTTTGAATGAAATTACTTCAATCATGGTACGTATATGTCACTAGACCATTTTAATGTAGAAAGATTGAAATACTGAATCTTTGAAAGAGAGTTAGAGTTTTTGAGTTTAACATATATGCGGTCCCTTTGAAGTCGCGAAGAGTGTTTTACTGCTAAAGATAGAATCTTTGTAAGAAAGTGAGAGTTTTGAGTTTAAAATATTCAGGTTCCCTGCGAAGTCGCAAAGAGTGTTTCAATGACTAAAGATTGAATCTTTGAATTAAAATGTATCA
This sequence comes from Cornus florida, assembly GCF_030987335.1. Classification (NCBI taxonomy): domain Eukaryota; kingdom Viridiplantae; phylum Streptophyta; class Magnoliopsida; order Cornales; family Cornaceae; genus Cornus; species Cornus florida. The sequence goes on along the minus strand of NW_026775577.1, from coordinate 66,163,358 downwards.
ATCAAAGAACCTATTATGTCACTTGACCTTTTTAATGAGAGTTTTGAATTAAGCTTATTAGAGTTCCTTTGACGTCCCGAAGAGTCTTGTAATGATTAAAGATTATATCTTTGAATGAAAATACCTCAATTAAGGTACTTATTATGTCAGTAGACCATTTTAATGTATAAAGATTAAGTCTTTGAAAGAAAATGTGAGTTTTGAGTTAAACTTATTCGAGTTCCCTTTGGCATCACGAAGAGTGTTTTAATGAGTAAATACTGAATCTTTGAATGAAATTACATCATTCAATGGACCTATTATGTCAGTAGACCTTTTTAATGTTTAAAGATTGAATCTTTGAAAGAAAATGAGAGCTTTGAGTTTAACTTATTCGAGTTCCCGATAAGGTTGAAAAGAGTGTTTTTTAGTGAGTAAAGATTGTATCTTTGAATGAAACTAACTCAATAAGGGCACCTATTTTGTTACTAGACCATTTTAATGTCCAAAGATTTCTTTGAAAGAAAATAAGAGTTTTGGAGTTAAACGTATTTGAGTTTCCTTTGATGTCACAAAGAGTGTTTTAATGAATAAAGATGGAATCTTGGAATGAAATTACCATAATCAAGGTTCCTATTATGTCATTAGAACTTTTTAACGTGTAAAAATTGAATCTTTGAAAGAAAATAAGAGTTTTGAGATCAACTTATTCGAGTTCCCTATGAAGTCACGGGTCAAGGCACCTATTATGTCACTAGATATACCTATTGCATAGGGATTGAATCTTTGAAAGAGAATGAGAGTTTTGAGTTCAACTTATTCGAGTTCCCTTTGACATCACGAAAAGTGTTTTAATGAGCAAAGATTGAATCTTTGAATGAAATGACCTCAATCAAGGCACCTATAGTGTCACTAGACGTTTCTAATGTATAAAGATTCAATCTCCGAAAAAAACTGAGAGTTTTAAGTTTAACTTATTCGAGATACCTATGAAGTCACGGAGAGTGTTTTAATGAGTAAAGAATGAATCTTTGAATGAAAATACCTCAATCAAGGTACCTATTATGTCGCTAGCCCATTTCAATGTATAAAGAATAAATCTTTGAAAGAAAATTAGAGTTTTCAGTTAAAATTATTTGAGTTCCCTTTGACGACACGAAGAGTGTTTTAATGAGTAAAGATAGAATCTTTGAAAGAAATTACCCTGATCATGGTACCTATTATGTCACTAAACCGTTTTAATGCATTAAGATTGAATCTTTGAAAGAAAATGAGAATTTAGAATTTAGCTTATTCGAGTTCCCTTTGAAGTCACGAAGAGTGTTTCTATAACTAAAGATTGAATCTCTGAATGAAAATACCTCAATCAAGGTACCTATTATGTCAGTAGACCATTTTAATTTGCAAAGTTTAAATCTTCGATTGAAAATGCGAGTTTTGAGTAAAACTTATTCGAGTTCCCTTTGTCGTCACGAAGAGTGTTTTAATGAGTAAAGATTGATTCCTTGAATGAAATTAACTCAATCACGGTACCTATTATGTCACTAGACCTTTTTAATGTATCAAGATTGGATCTTTGAAAGAAAAGGAGGGTTGTGAGTTAAACTTATTCGAGTTCCCTTTGACGTCCTGAAGAGTGTTTTAATGAGTAAAGATTGAATCTTTGAATGAAAATACCTCAATCAAGGTACCTATTATGTCACTAGACCATTTTGATGTTTAAAGATTAAATCTTTGAAAAAAATGCGAGTTTTGAGTTAAACTTATTCGAGTTCCCTTTGTCGTCACGAAGAGTGTTTTAATGAGCAATGATTGAATCTTTGAATGAAATTACCTCACTCAAAGTATCTATATGTCAGTAGACCATTTTAATGTATAAAGGTTGAAATATGGAATTACCTCAACCAAGGTACCTATTATGTCACTAGATCAATTCCATGTATAAAGATTGAATCTTTGAAAGAATGAGAGTTGTGAGTTAAACTTATTCGAGTTCCCCTTAATGACCTGAAGAGTGTTTTAGTGAGTAAAGATTGAATCTTTGAATGAAAATACCTCAATCAAGGTACCTACTGTGTCACTAACATTCTTAAGGTATAAAGATGAAAACTTTGAAGGAAAATGAGAGTTTTGAGTTAAATCTATTCAAGTTCCCTTTGACATTCCGATTAGTGTTTTAATGAGTAAGACTGAATCTTTGAAAGAAAATACCTCAATCAAGGTTCCTATTATGTCACCAGACGATTTTAATGTATAAAGATTAAATCTTTGAAAGAAAATGAGAATTTTCAGTTAAATTTATTCGAGTTCCCTTTGTCGTCACAATGAGTGTTTTAATAACTAAAAAGTCAATCTTTGAATGAAATTACCTCAATCATGGAACGTATATGTCACTAGACTATTTTAATGTATAAAGATTGAAATACTGAATCTTTGAAAGAGAGTTAGAGTTTTTGAGTTTAATATTTTCGCGGTCCCTTTGAAGTCGCGAAGACTGGTTTTACTGCTAAAGATAGAATCTTTGTAAGAAAGTGAGAGTTTTGAGTTTAAAATATTCCGGTTCCCTGCAAAGTCGCAAAGAGTGTTTCAATGACTAAAGATTGAATCTTTGAATTAAAATGTGTCAATCAAGGAACCTATTATGTCACTTGACCTTTTTAATGAGAGTTTTGAATTAAGCTTATTAGTGTTCCTTTGACGTCCCGAAGAGTCTTGTAATGATGAAAGATTGTATCTTTGAATGAAAATACCTCAATTAAGATACCTATTATGCCAGTAGACCATTTTAATATATAAAGATTAAGTCTTTGAAAGAAAATGTGAGTTTTAAGTTAAACTTATTCGAGCTCCCTTTGACATCACGAAGAGTGTTTGAATGAGTAAATACTGAATCTTTGAATGAAATTACATCATTCAATGGACCTATTATGTCAGTAGACCTTTTTAATGTATAAAGATTGAATCTTTGAAAGAAAATGAGACCTTTGAGTTTAACTTATTCGAGTTCCCGATAAGGTTGAGAAGAGAGTTTTTTAGTGAGTAAAGATTGTATCTTTGAATGAAACTACCTCAATAAGGGCACCTATTTTGTTACTAGACCATTTTAATGTCCAAAGATTTCTTTGAAAGAAAATAAGAGTTTTGGAGTTAAACGTATTCGAGTTCCCTTTGACGTCACAAAGAGTGTTTTAATGAGTACAGATGGAATCTTCGAATGAAATTACCTTAATCAAGGTTCCTATTATGTCATTAGAACTTTTTAACGAGTAAAAATTGAATCTTTGAAAGAAAATAAGAGTTTTGAGATCAACTTATTCGAGTTCCCTGTGAAGTCATGGGTCAAGGCACCTATTATGTCACTAGATCTATTTTTTGTATAATGATTGAATCTTTGAAAGGAAATGAGAGTTTTGAGTTCAACTTATTCGAGTTCCCTTTGACATCACGAAATGTGTTTTAATGAGCAAAGATTGAATCTTTGAAAGAAATGACCTCAATCAAGGGTCACTAGACCTTTCTAATGTATAAAGATTCAATCTCTGAAAAAAACTGAGAGTTATAAGTTTAACTTATTCGAGATCCCTATGAAGTCACGGAGAGTGTTTTAATGAGTAAATAATGAATCTTTGAATGAAAATACCTCAATCATGGTACCTATTATTTCACTAGCCCATTTCAATGTATAAAGAATAAATCTTTGAAGAAAATCAGAGTTTTCAGTTAAAATTATTTGAGTTCCCTTTGAGGACACGAAGAGTGTTTTAATGAGTAAAGATAGAATCTTTGAAAGAAATTACCCTGATCATGGTACCTATTATGTCACTAGACCGTTTTAATGTATTAAGGTTGAATCTTTGAAAGAAAATGAGAGTTTAGAATTTAGCTTATTCGAGTTCCCTTTGAAGTCGTGAAGAGTGTTTCTATGACTAAAGATTGAATCTCTGAATGAAAATACCTCAATCAAGGTACCTATTATGTCACTAGACCATTTTAATTTGCAAAGTTTAAATCTTCGATTGAAAATGCGAGTTTTGAGTTAAACTTATTCGAGTTCCCTTTGTCGTCACGAAGAGTATTTTAATGCGTAAAGATTGATTCCTTGAATGAAATTACCTCAATCACGGTACCTATTATGTCACTAGACCATTTTAATGTATCAAGATTGGATCTTCGAAAGAAAAGGAGGGTTGTGAGTTAAACTTATTCGAGTTCCCTTTGACATCCTGAAGAGTTTTTTAATGAGTAAAGATTGAATCTTTGAATGAAAATACCTCAATCAAGGTACCTATTATGTCACTAGACCATTTTGATGTTTAAAGATTAAATCTTTGAAAAAAATGCGAGTTTTGAGTTAAACTTATTCGAGTTCCCTTTGTCATCACGAAGAGTGTTTTAATGAGCACTGATTGAATCTTTGAAAGAAATTATCTTAATCAAAGTATATATATGTCAGTAGACTATTTTAATGTATAAAGGTTGAAATATTGAATTACCTCAATCAAGGTACATATTATGTCACTAGATCTATTTCATGTATAAAGATTGAACGTTTGAAAGAATGAGAGTTGTGAGTTAAACTTATTCGAGTTCCCCTTAACGACCTGAAGAGTGTTTTAGTGAGTAAAGGTTGAATCTTTGAACGAGAAAACCTTAATCAAGGTACCTATTGTGTCACTAACATTCTTAAGGTATAAAGATGAAAACTTTGAAGGAAAATGAGAGTTTTGAGTTAAATCTATTCAAGTTCCCTTTGACATTCCGATTAGTGTTTTAATGAGTAAGACTGAATCTTTGAATGAAAATACCTCAATCAAGGTTCCTATTATGTCACCAGACGATTTTAATGTATAAAGATTAAATCTTTGAAAGAAAATGAGAGTTTTCAGTTAAACTTATTCGAGTTCCTTTTGTCGTCACAATGAGTGTTTTAATAACTAAAAAGTCAATCTTTGAATGAAATTACCTCAATCAAGGTACGTATATGTCACTAGACCATTTTAATGTATAAAGATTGAAATACTGAATCTTTGAAAGAGAGTTAGAGTTTTCGAGTTTAACATATTCGCGGTCCCTTTGAAGTCGCGAAGAGTGGTTTTACTGCTAAAGATAGAATCTTTGTAAGAAAGTGAGAGTTTTGAGTTTAAAATATTCAGGTTCCCTGCGAAGTCGCAAAGAGTGTTTCAATGACTCAATATTGAATCTTTGAATTAAAATGTGTCAATCAAGGAACCTATTATGTCACTTGACCTTTTTAATGAGAGTTTTGAATTAAGCTTATTAGACTTCCTTTGACGTCCCGAAGAGTCTTGTAATGATGAAAGATTATATCTTTGAATGAAAATACCTCAATTAAGGTACCTATTATGTCAGTAGACCATTTTAATGTATAAAGATTAAGTCTTTGAAAGAAAAGGTGAGTTTTGAGTTAAACTTATTCGAGTTCCCTTTGACATCACGAAGAGTGTTTTAATGAGTAAATACTGAATCTTTGAATGAAATTACATCATTCAATGGACCTATTATGTCAGTAGACCTTTTTAATGTATAAAGATTGAATCTTTGAAAGAAATTGAGAGCTTTGAGTTTAACTTATTCGAGTTCCCGATAAGGTTGAGAAGAGTGTTTTTTAGTGAGTAAAGATTGTATCTTTGAATGAAACTACCTCAATAAGGGCACCTATTTCGTTAGTAGACCATTTTAATGTCCAAAGATTTCTTTGAAAGAAAATAAGAGTTTTGGAATTAAACGTATTCGAGTTCCCTTTGACGTCACAAAGAGTGTTTTAATGAGTAAAGATGGAATCTTCGAATGAAATTACTTTAATCAAGGTTCCTATTATGTCATTAGAACTTTTTAACGTGTAAAAATTGAATCTTTGAAAGAAAATAAGAGTTTTGAGATCAACTTATTCGAGTTCCCTATGAAGTCACGGGTCAAGGCACCTATTGTGTCACTAGATCTATTTATTGTATAATGATTGAATCTTTGAAAGAAAATGAGAGTTTTGAGTTCAACTTATTCGAGTTCCCTTTGACATCACGAAAAGTGTTTTAATGAGCAAAGATTGAATCTTTGAATGAAATCACCTCAATCAAAGCACCTATTGTGTCACTGGACCTTTCTAATGTATGAAGATTCAATCTCTGAAAAAAACTGAGAGTTTTAAGTTTAACTTATTCGAGATCCCTATGAAGTCACGGAAAGTGTTTTAATGAGTAAAGAATGAATCTTCGATTGAAAATACCTTAATCAAGGTACCTATTATGTCACTAGCCCATTTCAATGTGTAAAGAATAAAACTTTGAAAGAAAATGAGAGTTTTCAGTTAAAATTATTTGAGTTCCCTTTGACGACACGAAGAGTGTTTTAATGAGTAAAGATAGAATCTTTGAAAGAAATTACCTTGATCATGGTACCTATTATGTCACTAGACCGTTTTAACGTATGAAGATTGAATCTTTGAAAGAAAATGAGAGTTTAGAATTTAGCTTATTCGAGTTCCCTTTGAAGTCGCGAAGAGTGTTTTTATGACTAAAGATTGAATCTCTGAATGAAAATACCTCAATCAAGGTACCAATTATGTCACTAGACCATTTTAATTTGCAAAGTTTAAATCTTCGATTGAAAATGCGAGTTTTGAGTTAAACTTATTCGAGTTCCCTTTGTCGTCACGAAGAATGTTTTAATGAGTAAAGATTGATTCCTTGAATGAAATTACCTCAATCACGGTACCTATTATGTCACCAGACCTTTTCAATGTATCAAGATTTAATCTTCGAAAGAAAAGTAGAGTTGTGAGTTAAACTTATTCGAGTTCCCTTTGACGTCCTGAAGAGTGTTTTAATGAGTAAAGATTGAATCTTTGATTGAAAATACCTCAATTGAGGTACCTATTATGTCAGTAAACCATTTTGATGTTTAAAGATTAAATCTTTGAAAAAAATGCGAGTTTTGAGTTCAATTTATTCGAGTTCCCTTTGTCGTCACGAAGAGTGTTTTAATGGGCAATGATTGAATCCTTGAATAAAATTACCTCAATCAAAGTATCTATATGTCACTAGACCATTTTTGATGTATAAAGGTTGAAATATTGAATTACCTCAATCAAGGTACCTATTATGTCACTAGATCTTTTTCATGTATGAAGATTGAATCTTTGAAAGAATGAGAGTTGCGAATTAAACTTATTCGAGTTCCCCTTAACGACCTGAAGAGTGTTTTAGTGAGTAAAGATTGAGTATTTGAATGAAAATACCTCAATCAAGGTACCTATTATGTCACTAACATTCTTCAGGTATAAAGATGAAAACTTTGAAGGAAAATGAGAGTTTTGAGTTAAATCTATTCAAGTTCCCTTTGACGTTTCGATTAGTGTTTTAATGAGTAAGATTGAATCTGTGAAAGAAAATACCTCAATCAAGGTTCCTATTATGTCACCCGATGATTTTAACGTATAAAGATTAAATCTTTGAAAGAAAATGAGAGTTTTCAGTTAAACTTATTCGAGTTCCATTTGTCGTCACAATGAGTGTTTTAATAACTAAAAAGTGAATCTTTGGTGAAATTACCTCAATCAAGATACGTATATGTCACTAGACCATTTTAATGTATAAAGATTGAAATACTGAATCTTTGAAAGAGAGTTAGAGTTTTGAGTTTCACATATTCGAGGCCCCTTTGAAGTCTCGAAAAGTGGTTTTACTGCTAAAGATAGAATCTTTGTAAGAAAGTGAGAGTTTTGAGTTTAAAATATTCAGGTTCCCTGCGAAGTCGCAAAGAGTGTTTCAATGACTAAAGATTGAATCTTTGAATTAAAATGTCTCAATCAAGGAACCTATTATGTCACTTGACCTTTTTAATGAGAGTTTTGATTTAAGCTTATTAGAGTTCCTTTGACTTCCCGAAGAGTCTTGTAATGATGAAAGATTATATCTTTGAATGAAAATACCTCAATTTAGGTACCTATTATGTCAGTAGACCATTTTAATGTATAAAGATTAAGTCTTTGAAAGAAAATGTGAGTTTTGAGTTAAACTTATTCGAGTTCCCTTTGAAATCACGAAGAGTGTTTTAATGAGTAAATACTGAATCTTTGAATGAAATTACATCATTCAATGGACCTATTATGTCAGTAGACCTTTTTAATGTATAAAGATTGAATCTTTGAAAGAAAATGAGAGCTTTGAGTTTAACTTATTCGAGTTCCCGATAAGGTTGAGAAGCATGTTTCTTAGTAAGGATTGTATCTTTGAATAAAGGTACCTATTATGTCACTAGCCCACTAAAATGTATAAAGAATAAATCTTTGAAAGAAAATGAGAGTTGTCAGTTAAAATTATTTGAGTTCCCTTTGACGACATGAAGAGTGTTTTAATGAGTAAAGATAGAATCTTTGAATGAAATTACCCTTATCATGGTACCTATTGTGTCACTAGACCGTTTTAATGTATTAAGATAGAATCTTTGAAAGAAAATAAGAGTTTAGAATTTAGATTATTCGTGTTCCCTTTGAAGTCGCGAAGAGTGTTTTGTTGACTAAAGATTGAATCTCTGAATGAAAACACCTCAATCAAGGTACCTATTATGTCACTAGACCATTTTAATTTGCAAAGTTTAAATCTACAATTGAAAATGCGAGTTTTGAGTTAAACTTATTCGAGTTCCCTTTGTCGTCACGAAGAGTGTTTTAATGATTAAAGATTGATTCCTTGAATGAAATTACCTCAATCGCTGTACCTATTATGTCACTAGACCATTTTAATGTATCAAGATTGGATCTTCAAAAGAAAAGGAGGGTTGTGAGTTAAACTTATTCGAGTTCCCTTTGACGTCCTGAAGAGTGTTTTAATGAGTAAAGATTGAATCTTTGAATGAAAATACCTCAATCAAGGTACCTATTATGTCACTAGACCATTTTGATGTTTAAAGATTAAATCTTTGAAAAAAAATGCGAGTTTTGAGTTAAACTTATTCGAGTGCCCTTTGTCGTCACGAAGAGTGTTTTAATGAGCAATGATTGAATGCTTGAATGAAATTACCTCAATTGAAGTATCTATATGTCAGTAGACCATTTTTGACGTATAAAGGTTGAAATATTGAATTACCTCAATCAAGGTACATATTATGTCACTAGATCTTTTTCTTGTATAAAGATTGAATCTTTGAAAGAATGAGAGTTGTGAGTTAAACTTATTTGAGTTCCCCTTAATGACCTAAAGAGTGTTTTAGTGAGTAAAGATTGAATCTTTGAATGAAAATACCTCAATCAAGGTACCTATTATGTCACTAACATTCTTAAGGTATAAAGATGAAAACTTTGAAGGAAAATGAGAGTTTTGAGTTAAATCTATTCAAGTTCCCTTTGACGTTCCGATTAGTGTTTTAATGAGTAAGATTGAATCTTTGAATGAAAATACCTCAATCAAGGTTCCTATTATGTCACCAGACGATTTTAATGTATAAATATTAAATCTTTGAAAGAAAATGAGAGTTTTCAGTTAAACTTATTCGAGTTCCCTTTGTCGTCACAATGAGGGTTTTAATAACTAAAAATTGAATCTTTGAATGAAATTACCTCAATCAAGGTACGTCTATGTCGCTATACCAGTTTAATGTATAAAGATTGAAATACTGAATCTTTAAAAAAGAGTTAGAGTTTTGAGTTTAACATATTCGAGGTCCCTTTGAAGTTGCGAAGAGTTGTTTTACTGCTAAAGATAGAATCTTTGTAAAAAAGTGAGAGTTTTGAGTTTAAAATATTCAGGTTCCCTGCGAAGTCGCAAAGAGTGTTTCAATGACTAAAGATTGAATCTTGGAATTAAAATGTCTCAATGAAGGAACCTATTATGTCACTTGACCTTTTTAATGAGAGTTTTGAATTAAGCTTATTAGAGTTCCTTTGATGTCCCGAAGAGTCTTGTAATTATGAAAGATTATATCTTTGAGTGAAAATACCTCAATCAAGGCACCTATTGTGTCACTAGACCTTTCTAATGTATAAAGATTCAATCTCTGAAAAAAACTGAGAGTTTTAAGTTTAACTTAATCGAGATCCCTATGAAGTCACGGAGAGTGTTTTAATGAGTAAAGAATGAATCTTTGGATGAAAATATCTCAATCAAGGTACCTATTATGTCAATAGCCCATTTCAATGTATAAAGAATAAATCTTTGAAAGAAAATGAGAGTTGTCAGTTAAACTTATTTGAGTTCCCTTTGACGTCCTGAAGAGTGTTTTAATAAGTAAAGATTGAATCTTTGAATGAAAATTTTAATGTAGTTGCCTATTATGTCACCAGACCATTTTGATGTTTAAAGATTAAATCTTTGAAAAAAATGCGAGTTTTGAGTGTTTTAATGAGCAAGGATTGAATCCTTGAATAAAATTACCTCAATCTAAGTATCTATATGTCAGTAGACCATTTTTGATGTATAAAGTTAAAATATTGAATTACCTCAATCAAGGTACCAATTATGTCAATAGATCTTTTCCATGTATAAAGATTGAATCTTTGAAAGAATGAGAGTTGTGACTTAAACTTATTCGAGTTCCCCTTAACGACCTGAAGAGTGTTTTAGTGAGTAAAGATTAAATCTTTAAATGAAAATACCTCAATCAAGGTACCTATTATGTTACTAAAATTCTTAAGGTATAAAGATGAAAACTTTGAAGGAAAATGAGAGTTTTGAGTTAAATCTATTCAAGTTCCCTTTAAAGTTCTGATTAGTGTTTTAATGAGTAAGATTGAATCTTTGAATGAAAATACCTCAATCAAGGTTCCTATTATGTCACCAGACGATTTTAATGTATAAAGATTAAATCTTTGAAAGAAAATGAGAGTTTTCAGTTAAACTTATTCGAGTTCCCTTTGTCGTCACAATGAGTGTTTTAATAACTAAAAAGTGAATCATTTAATGAAATTACCTCAATCAAGATACGTATATGTCACTAGACCATTTTCATGTATAAAGATTGAAATACTGAATCTTTGAAAGAGAGTTAGAGTTTTTGAGTTTAACATATTCGAGGTCCCTTTGAAGTTGCGAAGAGTGGTTTTACTGCTAAAGATAGAATCTTTGTAAGAAAGTGAGAGTTTTGAGTTTAAAATATTCAGGTTCCCTGCGAAGTCGCAAAGAGTGTTTCAATGACTAAAGATTGAATCTTTGAATTAAAATGTCTCAATCAAGGAACCTATTATGTCGCTTGACCTTTTTAATGAGAGTTTTGAATTAAGCTTATTAGAGTTCCTTTGACGTCCCGAAGAGTCTTGTAATGATGAAAGATTATATCTTTGAAAGAAAATACCTTTGACGTCCCGAAAAGTCTTGTAATGATGAAAGATTATATCTTTGAAAGAAAATAAGAGTTTTGAGTTTAACTTATTCGAGTTCCCGATAAGGTTGAGAAGAGTGTTTCTTAGTGGGTAAGGATTGTATCTTTGAATGAAACTACCTCAATAAAGGCACCTATTTTGTTACTAGACCATTTTAATGTCTAAAGATTTCTTTGAAAGAAAATAAGAGTTTTTGAGTTAAGCGTATTCGAGTTCCCTTTGACGTTACAGAGAGTGTTTTAATGAGTAAAGATGGAATCTTCGAATGAAATTACCTTAATCAAGGTTTCTATTATGTCATTAAAACTTTTTAACGTGTAAAAATTGAATCTTTGAAAGAAAATAAGAGTTTTGAGATCAACTTATTCGAGTTCCCTATGAAGTCACGGGTCAAGGCACCTATTATGTCACTAGATCTATTTATTGTATAATGATTGAATCTTTAAAAGAAAATGAGAGTTTTGAATTCAACTTATTCGAGTTCCCCCTGATATCACGAAAAGTGTTTTAATGAGTAAAGATTGAATCTTTGAACAAAATGACCACAATCAGGGCACCTATTGTGTCACTAGACCTTTCTAATGTATAAATATTCAATCTCTAAAAAAACACTGAGAGTTTTAAGTTTAACTTATTCGAGATCCCATTGAAGTCACGGAGAGTGTTTTAATGAGTAAAGAATGCATCTTTGGATGAAAATATCTCAATCAAGGTACCTATTATGTCATTAAACCATTTCAATGTATAAAGAATAAATCTTTGAAAGAAAATGAGAGTTGTCAGTTAAACTTATTCGAGTTCCCTTTGACGTTCTGAACAGTGTTTTAATGAGTAAAGATTGAATCTTTGAATGAAAATACCTCAATCGAGTTACCTATTATGTCTCTAGACAATTTTGATGTCTAGAGATTAAATCTTTGAAAAAAAATGCGAGTTTTGAGTTAAACTTATTCGAGTTTCCTTTGTCGTCACGAAGAGTGCTTTAATGAGCAATGATTGAATCCTTGAATGAAATTACCTCAATCGAAGTATCTATACGTTAGTAGACCATTTTTGATGTATAAAGGTTGAAATATTGAATTACCTCAATCAAGGTACCTATTATGTCCTTAGATCTTTTTCAAATATAAAGATTGAATCTTTGAAAGAATGAGAGTTGTGAGTTAAACTTATTCGAGTTCACCTTAACAACCTAAAGAGTGTTTTAGTGAGTAAAGATTGAATCTTTGAATGAAAATACCTCAATCAAGGTACCTATTATGTCACTAACATTCTTAAGGTATAAAGATGAAAACTTTGAAGGAAAATGAAAGTTTTGAGTTAAATCTATTCAAGTTCCCTTTGACGTTCCGATTAGTGTTTTAATGAGTAAGATTGAATCTTTGAATGAAAATACCTCAACCAAGGTTCCTATTATGTCAGCAAACGATTTTGATGTATAAATATTAAATCTTTGAAAGAAAATGAGAGTTTTCAGTTAAACTTATTCGAGTTCCCTTTGTCGTCACAATGAGTGTTTTAATAACTAAAAAGTGAATCTTTGAATGAAATTACCTCAATCAAGGTACGCATATGTCACTAGACCATTTTAATGTATAAAGATTGAAATACTGAATCTTTGAAAGAGAGTTAGAGTTTTGAGTTTAACATATTCGAGGGCCCTTTGAAGTCGCGAAGAGTGGTTTTACTGCTAAAGATAGAATCTTTGTAAGAAAGTGAGAGTTTTGAGTTTAAAATATTCAGGTTCCCTGCGAAGTCGCAAAGAGTGTTTCAATGACTAAAGATTGAATCTTGGAATTAAAATGTCTCAATGAAGGAACCTATTATGTCACTTGACCTTTTTAATGAGAGTTTTGAATTAAGCTTATTAGAGTTCCTTTGACGTCCCGAAGAGTCTTGTAATGATGAAAGATTATATCTTTGCTTGAAAATACCTCAATTAAGGTACCTATTATGTCAGTAGACCATTTTAATGTATAAAGATTAAGTCTTTGAAAGAAAATGTGAGTTTTGAGTTAAACTTATTCTAGTTCCCTTTGACATCACGAAGAGTGTTTTAATGAATAAATACTGAATCTTTGAATGAAATTACATTATTCAATGGACCTATTATGTCAGTAGACCTTTTTAATGTATAAAGATTGAATCTTTGAAAGAAAATGAGAGCTTTGAGTTTAACTTATTCGAGCTCCTGATAAGGTTGAGAAGAGTGTTTCTTAGTAAATAAGGATTGTATCTTTGAGTTAAACGTATTCGAGTTCCCTTTGACGTCACAAAGAGTGTTTTAATGAGTAAAGATGAAATCTTCGAATGAAATTACCTTAATCAAGGTTCCTATTATGTCATTAGAACTTTTTAACGTGTAAAAATTGAATCTTTGAAAGAATATAAGAGTTTTTAGATCAACTTATTCGAGTTCTCTATGAAGTCACGGGTCAAGGCACCTATTATGTCACTAGATCTATTTAATGTATAATGATTGAATCTTTGAAAGAAAATGAGATTTTTGAGTTCAACTTATTCGAGTTCTCTTTGACATCACGAAAAGTGTTTTATTGAGTAAAGATTGAATCTTTGAATGAAATGACCTCAATTAAGGCTTCTATTTTGTCACTAGACCTTTCTAATGTATAAAGATTCAATCTCCGAAAAAAACTGAGAGTTTTAAGTTTAACTTATTCGAGATCCCTATACAGTTACGGAGAGTGTTTTAATGTGTAAATAATGAATCTTTGAATGAAAAAACCTTAATCAAGGTACCTATTATGTCACAAGCCCATTTCAATGTATAAAGAATAAATATTTGAAAGAAAATGAGAGTTGTCAGTTAAAATTATTTGAGTTCCCTTTGACGACATGAAGAGTGTTTTAATGAGTAAAGATAAAATCTTTGAAAGAAATTACCCTGATCATGATACCTATTATGTGACTAGATCGTTTTAATGTATTAAGATTGAATCTTTGAAAGAAAATGAGAGTTTAGAATTTAGATTATTCGAGTTCCATTTGAAGTCGCGAAGAGTGTTTTGTTGGGCAAAGATTAAATCTCTGAATGAAAACACCTCAATCAAGGTACCGATTATGTCACTAGACCATTTTAATTTGCAAAGTTTAAATCTTCAATTGAAAATGCGAGTTTTGAGTTAAACTTATTCGAGTTTCCTTTGTCGTCACGAAGAGTGTTTTAATGAGTAAAGATTGATTCCTTGAATGAAATTACCTCAACCACGGTACCTATTTTGTCACTAGACCTTTTTAATGTATCAAGATTGGATCTTCGAAAGAAAAGGAGGGTTGTGAGTTAAACTTATTTGAGTTCCATTTGACGTCCTGAAGAGTGTTTTAATGAGTAAAGATTGAATCTTTGAATGAAAATACCTCAATTGACGTACTTATTATGTCACTAGACCATTTTGATGTTTAAAGATTAAATCTTTGAAAAAAAATGCCAGTTTTGAGTTAAACTTATTCGAGTTCCCTTTGTCGTCACGAAGAGTGTTTTAATGAGCAATGATTGAATCCTTGAATGAAATTACCTCAATCAAATTATCTATATGTCAGCAGACCATTTTTGATGTATAAAGGTTGAAATATTGAATTACCTCAATCAAGGTACCTATTATGTCACTAGATCTTTTTCATGTATAAAGATTGAATCTTTGAAAGAATGAAAGTTGTGAGTTAAACTTATTCGAGTTCCCCTTAACGACCTGAAGAGTGTTTTAGTGAGTAAGGATTGAATCTTTGAATGAAAATACCTCAATCAAGGTACCTATTATGTCACTAACATTCTTAAGGTATAAAGATGAAAACTTTGAAGGAAAATGAGAGTTTTGAGTTAAATCTATTCAAGTTCCCTTTGACGTTTCGATTAGTGTTTTAATGAGTAAGATTGAATCTTTGAATGAAAATACCTCAATCAAGGTTCCTATTATGTCACCAGACGATTTTAATGTATAAAGATTAAATCTTTGAAAGAAAATGAGAGTTTTCAGTTAAACTTATTCGAGTTCCCTTTGTCGTCACAATGAGTGTTTTAATAACTAAAAAGCGAATCATTTAATGAAATTACCTCAATCAAGGTACGTATATGTCACTAGACCATTTTAATGTATAAATATTGAAATACTGAATCTTTGAAAGAGAGTTAGAGTTTTGAGTTTAACATATTCGAGGTCCCTTTCAAGTTGCGAAGAGTGGTTTTACTGCTAAAGATAGAATCTTTGTAAGAAAGTGAGAGTTTTGAGTTTAAAATATTCAAGTTCCCTGCGAAGTCGCAAAGAGTGTTTCAATGACTAAAGATTGAATCTTTGAATTAAAATGTCTCAATCAAGGAACCTATTATGTCACTTGACCTTTTTAATGAGAGTTTTGAATTAAGCTTATTAGAGTTCCTTTGACGTCCCGAAAAGTCTTGTAATGATGAAAGATTATATCTTTGAATGAAAATACCTCAATTAAGGTACCTATTATGTCGGTAGACCATTTTAATGTATAAAGATTAAGTCTTTGAAAGAAAATGTGAGTTTTGAGTTAAACTTATTCGAGTTCCCTTTGACATCACGAAGAGTGTTTTAATGAGTAAATACAGAATCTTTGAATGAAATTACATCATTCAATGGACCTATTATGTCAGTAGACCTTTTTAATGTATAAAGATTGAATCTTTGAAAGAAAATGAGAGCTTTGAGTTTAACTTATTCGAGGTTTCGATAAGGTTGAGAAGAGTGTTTCTTAGTAAGTAAGGATTGTATCTTTGAATGAAACTACCACAATAAAGGCGCCTATTTTGTTACCAGACCATTTTAATGTCCAAAGATTTTTTTGAAAGAAAATAAGAGTTTTTGAGTTAAATGTATTCGAGTTCCCTTTAACGTCACAAAGAGTGTTTTAATGAGTGAAGATGGAATCTTCGAATGAAATTACCGTAATCAAGGTTCCTATTATATCATTAGAACTTTTTAATGTGTAAAAATTGAATCTTTGAAAGAAAAAATAAGAGTTTTGAGATCAAGTTATTCGAGTTCCCTATGAAGTCACGGGTCAAGGCACCTATTATGTCACTAGATCTATTTATTGTATAATGATTGAATCTTTGAAAGAAAATGAGTGTTTTTAGTTCAACTTATTCGAGTTCCCTTTGACATCACGAAAAGTGTTTTAATGAGTAAAGATTGAATCTTTGAAAGAAATGACCTCAATCAAGGCACCTATTGTGTCACTAGACCTTTCTAATGTATAAAGATTCAATCTCTGAAAAAAACTGAGAGTTTTAAGTTTAACTTATTCGAGATCCCTATGAAGTCACGGAGAGTGTTTTAATGAGTAAATAATGAATCTTTGAATGAAAATACCTCAATCAAGATACCTATTATGTCACAAGCCCATTTCATTGTATAAAGATTAAATCTTTGAAAGAAAATGAGAGTTTTCAGTTAAAATTATTTGAGTTCCCTTTGACGACACGATGAGTGTTTTAATGAGTAAAGATAGAATCTTTGAATGAAATTACCCTGATCATGGTACCTATTATGTCACTAGACCATTTTAATGTATTAAGATTGAATCTTTGAAAGAAAATTAGAGTTTAGAATTTAGCTTATTCGAGTTCCCTTTGAAGTCGCGAAGAGTGTTTTGTTGACTAAAGATTGAATCTCTGAATGAAAACACCTCAATCAAGGTACCTATTACGTCACTAGACCATTTTAAATTGAAAAGTTTAAATCGTCGATTGAAAATGCGAGTTTTAAATTAAACTTATTCGAGTTCCCTTTATCGTCACGAAGAGTGTTTTAATGAGTAAAGATTGATTCCTTGAATGAAATTACCTCAATCACGGTACCAATTATGTCACTAGACCTTTTTAATGTATCAAGATTGAATCTTCGAAAGAAAGTAGAGTTGTGAGTTAAACTTATTCGAGTTCTCTTTGACGTCCTGAAGAGTGTTTTAATGAGTAAAGATTGAATCTTTGAATAAAAATACCTCAATCGAGGTACCTATTATGTCACTAGACCATTTTGATTTTTAAAGATTAAATCTTTGAAAAAAATGCAAGTTTTGAGTTAAACTTATTCGAGTTCCCTTTGTCGTCACGAAGAGTGTTTTAATGAGCATGGATTGAATCCTTGAATGAAATTACCTCAATCAAAGTATCTATATGTCCGTAGAAAAGGAAAGTTGTGAGTTAAGCTTATTAGAGTTCATTTGACGTCCCGAAGAGTCTTGTAATGATGAAAGATTATATCTTTGAATGAAAATAACTCAATTAAGGTACCTATTATGTCAGTAGACCAATTTGATGTATAAAGATTAAGTCTTTGAAAGAAAATGTGAGTTTTGAGTTAAACTTATTCGAGTACCCTTGGACATCATGAAGAGTGTTTTAATGAGTAAATACTGAATCTTTAAATGAAATTACATCATTCAATGGACCTATTATGTCAGTAGACCTTTTTATTGTATAAAGATTGAATCTTTGAAAGAAAATGAGAGCTTTGAGTTTAACTTATTCGAGTTCCCGATAAGGTTGAGAAGAATGTTTCTTAGTGAGTAAGGATTGCATCTTTGAATAAAACTACCTCAATAAAGGCACCTAATTTGTTACCAGACCATTTTAATGTCCAAAGATTTCATTAAAAGAAAATAAGAGTTTTTGAGTTAAACGTATTCGAGTTCCTTTTGACGTCACAAAGAGTGTTTTAATGAGTAAAAATGAAATCTTCGAATTAAATTACCTTAATCAAGGTTCGTATTATCTCATTAGAACTTTTTTAACGTGTAAAAATTGAATTTTTGAAAGAAAATAAGAGTTTTGAGATAAACTTATTCGAGTTCCCTATGAAGTCACGGGTCAAGGCACCTATTATGTCACTAGATCTATTTATTGTATAATGATTGAATCTTTGAAAGAAAATGAGAGTTTTGAATTCAACTTATTAGAGTTTCCTTTGACATCACGAAAAGTGTTTTAATGAGTAAAGATTGAATGTTTGAATGAAATGACCTCAATCAAGGCACCTATTGTGTCACTAGACCTTTCTAATGTATAAAGATAAAATCTCTGAAAAAATCTGAGAATTTTAAGTTTAACTTATTCGAGATCCCTATGAAGTCACGGAGAGTGCTTTAATGAGTAAATAATAAATCTTTGACTGAAAATACCTCAATCACGATACCTATTATGTCACAAGCCTATTTCATTGTATAAAGAATAAATCTTTGAAAGAAAATGAGAGTTTTCATTTAAAATTATTTAAGTTCCCTTTGACGACACGAAGAGTGTTTTAATGAGTAAAGCGAGAATCTTTGAATGAAATTACCCTGATCATCGTACCTATTATGTCACTAGACCGTTTTAATGTATTAAGATTGAATCTTTGAAAGAAAATGAGAGTTTAGAATTTAGCTTATTCGAGTTCTCTTTGAACTTGCGAAGAGTGTTTCTATGACTAAAGATTGAATCTCTAAATGAAAATACCTCAATCTAGGTACCTATTATGTCACTAGACCATTTTAATTTGAAAAGTTTAAATCTTCGAAAGATTGAATCTTTGAATGAAATGACCTCAATCAAGGCACCTATTGTGTCACTAGACCTTTCTAATATATAAAGATTCAATCTCTGAAAAAAACTGAGAGTCTTAAGTTTAACTTATTCGAGATCCCTATGAAGTCACGGAGAGTGTTTTAATGAGTAAAGAATGAATCTTTGAATGAAAATACCTCAATCAATATACCTATTATGTCACTAGCCCATTTCAATGTATAAAGAATAAATCTTTGAAAGAAAATTAGAGTTTTTAGTTAAAATTATTTGAGTTCCCTTTGACGACACGAAGAGTGTTTTAATGAGTAAAGATAGAATCTTAGAAAGAAATTACCCTGATCATGGTACCTATTATGTCACTAGACCGTTTTCATGTATTAAGATTGAATCTTTGAAAGAAAATGAGAGTTTAGAATTTTGCTTATTCGAGTTCCCTTTGAAGTCACGAAGAGTGATTTGTGATGATGAAAGATTATATCTTTGAATGAAAATACCTCAATTAAGGTACCTATTATGTCAGTAGACTATTTTAATGTATAAAGATTAAGTCTTTGAAAGAAAATGTGAGTTTTGAGTTAAACTTATTCGAGTTCCCTTTGACATCACGACGAGTGTTTTAATGAGTAAATACTGAATCTTTGAATGAAATTACATCATTCAATGGACCTATTATGTCAGTAGACCTTTTTAATGTATAAAGACTGAATCTTTGAAAGAAAATGTGAGCTTTGAGTTTAACTTATTCGAGTTCCCGATAAGGTTGAGAAGAGTGTTTCTTAGTGGGTAAGGATTGTATCTTTGAATGAAACTACCTCAATAAAGGCACCTATTTTGTTACTAGACCATTTTAATGTCCCAAGATTTATATGAAAGAAAAGAAAAGTTTTTGAGTTAAACGTATTCGAGTTCCCTTTAACGTTACAAAGAATGTTTTAATGAGTAAAGATGGAATCTTCGAATGAAATTACCTTAATCAAGGTTCCTATTATGTCATTAGAACTTTTTAACGTGTAAAAATTGAATCTTTCAAAGAATATAAGAGTTTTGAGATCAACTTATTCGAGTTCCCTATGAAGTCATGGGTCAAGGCACCTTTTATGTTACTAGATCTATTTATTATATAATGATTGAATCTTTGAAAGAAAATGAGAGTTTTGAGTTCAACTTATTCGAGTTCCCTTTGATATCACGAAAAGTGTTTTAATGAGTAAAGATTGAATCTTTGAATGAAATGACCTCAATCAAGGTACCTATTATGTCACTAGACCTTTCTAATGTATAAAGATTCAATCTCTGAAAAAAACTAAGAGTTTTAAGTTTAACTTATTCGAGATCCTATGAAGTTACAGAGAGTGTTTTAATGAGTAAAGAATGAATCTTTGAATGAAAATACCTCAATCAAGGTACCTATTATGTCACTAGCCCATTTCAATGTATAAAGAATAAATCTTTGAAAGAAAATGAGAGTTGTCAGTTAAAATTATTTGAGTCCCCTTTGACGACATGAAGAGTGTTTTAATGAGTAAAGATATAATCTTTCAATGAAATTACCCTGATCATGGTACCTATTATGTCACTAGACCGTTTTAATGTATTAAGATTGAATCTTTGAAAGAAAATGAGAGTTTAGAATTTAGATTATTCGAGTTCCCTTTGAAGTCGCGAAGAGTGTTTTGTTGACTAAAGATTGAATCTCTGGATTAAAACACCTCAATCAAGGTACCTATTATGTCACTAGACCATTTTGATTTGCAAAGTTTAAATCTTCGATTGAAAATGCGAGTTTTAAGTTAAACTTATTCGAGTTCCCTTTGTCGTCACGAAAAGTGTTTTAATGAGTAAAGATTGATTCCTTGAATGAAATTACTTCAATCACGGTACCTATTATGTCACTAGACCTTTTTAATGTATCAAGATTGAATCTTCGAAAGAAAAGGAGAGTTGTGAGTTAAACTTATTCGAGTTTCCTTTGACGTCCTGAAGAGTGTTTTAATGAGTAAAGATTGAATCTTTGAATGAAAATACTTCAATCGAGGTACCTATTATGTCACTAGACCATTTTGATGTTTAAAGATATAATCTTTAAAAAAATGCGACTTTTGAGTTAAACTTATTCGAGTTCCCTTTGTCATCATGAAGGGTGTTTAAATGAGCAATGATTGAATCCTTGAATGAAATTAACTCAATCAAAGTATCTATATGTCAGTAGACCATTTTTGATGTATAAAGGTTGAAATATTGAATTACCTCAATCAAGGTACCTATTATGTCACTAGATATTTTTCATGTATAAAGATTGAATCTTAGAAAGAATGAGAGTTGTGAGTTAAATTTATTCGAGTTCCCCTTAACGACCTGAAGCGTGTTTTAGTGGGTAAAAATTGAATCTTTGAATGAAAATACCTCAATCAAGGTACCTATTATGTCACTAACATTCTTAAGGTATAAAGATGAAAACTTTGAAGGAAAATGAGAGTTTTTAGTTAAATCTATTCAAATTCCCTTTGACGTTCCGATTAGTGTTTTAATGAGTAAGATTGAATCTTTGAAAGAAAATACCCTAATCAAGGTTCCTATTATGTCACCAGAGGATTTTAATGTATAAAGATTAAATCTTTGAAAGAAAATGAGAGTTTTCAGTTAAACTTATTCGAGTTCCCTCTGTCGTCACAATGAGTGTTTTAATAACTAAAAAGTGAATCTTTGAATGAAATTACCTCAATTAAGGTACGTATATGTCACTAGACCATTTCAATGTATAAAGATTGAAATGCTGAATCTTTGAAAGAGAGTCAGAGTTTTGAGTTTAACATATTCGAGGTCCCTTTGAAGTGGCGAAGAGTGGTTTTACTGCTAAAGATAGAATCTTTGTAAGAAAGTGAGAGTTTTGAGTTTAAAATATTAAGGTTCCCTGCGAAGTCGCAAAGAGTGTTTCAATGACTAAAGATTGAATCTTTGAATTAAAATGTCTCAATCAAGGAACCTATTATGTCACTTGACCTTTTTAATGAGAGTTTTGAATTAAGCTTATTAGAGTTCCTTTGACTTCCCGAAGAGTCTTGTAATGGTGAAAGATTATATCTTTGAATGAAAATACCTCAATTAAGGTACTTATTATGTCAGTAGACCATTCTAAGTGAGTAAGGATTGTATCTTTGAATGAAACTACCTCAATAAAGATTTCTTTGAAAGAAAATAAGAGTTTTTGAGTTAAACGTATTCGAGTTCCCTTTGACGTCACAAAGAGTGTTTTATTGAGTAAAAATAAAATGTTCGAATTAAATTACCTTAATCAAGGTTCGTATTATCTCATTAGAACTTTTTTAACGTGTAAAAATTGAATTTTTGAAAGAAAATAAGAGTATTGAGATCAACTTATTCGAGTTCCCTATGAAGTCACGGGTCAAGGCACCTATTATGTCACTAGATCTATTTATTGTATAATGATTGAATCTTTGAAAGAAAATGAGAGTTTTGAATTCAACTTATTTGAGTTTCTTTGACATCACGAAAAGTGTTTTAATGAGTAAAGATTGAATCTTTGAATGAAATGACCTCAATCAAGGCACCTATTGTGTCACTAGACCTTTCTAATGTATAAAGATTCAATCTCTGAAAAAATCTGAGAGTTTTAAGTTTAACTTATTCGAGATCCCAATGAAGTCATGGAGAGTGTTTTAATGAGTAAATAATGAATCTTTGACTGAAAATACCTCAATCAAGATACCTATTATGTCACAAGCCCATTTCATTGTATAAAGAATAAATCTTTGAAAGAAAATGAGAGTTTTCAGTTAAAATTATTTAAGTTCCCTTTGACGACGCGAAGAGTGTTTTAATGAGTAAAGAGAGAATCTTTGAATGAAATTGCCCTGATCATAGTACCTATTATGTCACTAGACCGTTTTAATGTATTAAGATTGAATCTTTGAAAGAAAATGAGAGTTTAGAATTTAGCTTATTCGAGTTCCCTTTGAAGTCGTGAAGAGTGATTTGTTGACTAAAGATTGAATCTCTGAATGAAAATACCTCAATTAAGGTACCTATTATGTCACTAGACCATTTTAAATTGCAAAGTTTAAATCTTCAATTGAAAATGCGAGTTTTGAGTTAAACTTATTCGAGTTCCCTTTGTCGTCATGAAGAGTGTTTTAATGAGTGAAGATTGATTCCTTGAATGAAATTACCTCAATCACGGTACCAATTATGTCACTAGACCTTTTTAATGTATCAAGATTGAATCTTCGAAAGAAAAGTAGAGTTGTGAGTTAAACTTATTCGAGTTCCCTTTGATGTCCTAAAGAGTGTTTTATTGAGTAAAGATTGAATCTTTGAATGAAAATACCTCAATCGAGGTACCTATTATGTCACTAGACCATTTTGATGTTTAAAGATTAAATCTTTGAAAAAAATGCGAGTTCTGAGTTAAACTTATTCGAGTTCCCTTTGTCGTCACGAAAAGTGTTTTAATGAGCAATGATTGAATCCTTGAATGAAATTACCTTATTCAAAGTATCTATATGTCAGTAGACCATTTTTGATGTACAAAGGTTGAAATATTGAATTACCTCAATCGAGGTACCTATTATGTCACTAGATCTTTTTCATGTATAAAGATTGAATCTTTAAAAGAATGAGAGTTGTGAGTTAAACTTATTCGAGTTCCCCTTAACGACCTGAAGAGTGTTTTAGTGAGTAAAGATTGAATCTTTGAATAAAAATACCTCAATCAAGGTACCTATTATATCACTAACATTCTTAAGGTATAAAGATGAAAACTTTGAAGGAAAATGAGAGTTTTGAGTTAAATCTATTCAAGTTCCCTTTGACGTTCCGATTAGTGTTTTAATGAGTAAGATTGAATCTTTGAATGAAAATACCTCAATCAAGGTTCCTATTATGTCACCAGACGATTTTAATGTATAAATATTAAATCTTTGACAGAAAATGAGAGTTTTCAGTTAAACTTATTCGAGTTTCCTTTGTAGCCACAATGAGTATTTTAATAACTAAAAAGTGAATCTTTGAATTAAATTACCTCAATCAAGGTACGTATATGTCACTAGACCATTTTAATGTATAAAGATTGAAATACTGAATCTTTGAAAGAGAATTAGAGTTTCGAGTTTAACATATTCGAGGTCCCTTTGAAGTCGCGAAGAGTGGTTTTACTACTAAAGATAGAATATTTGTAAGAAAGTGAGAGTCTTGAGTTTAAAATATTTAGGTTCCCTGTGAAGTCGCAAAGAGTGTTTCAATGACTAAAGATTGAATCTTTGACTTAAAATGTCTCAATCAAGGAACCTATTATGTCACTTCACCTTTTTAATGAGAGTTTTGAATTAAACTTATTAGAGTTCCTTTGACGTCCCGAAGAGTCTTGTGATGGTGAAAGATTATATCTTTGAATGAAAATACCTCAATTAAGGTACCTATTATGTCAGTAGACTATTTTAATGTATAAAGATTAAGTCCTTGAAAGAAAATGTGAGTTTTGAGTTAAACTTATTCGAGCTCCCTTTGACATCACCACGAGTGTTTTAATGAGTAAATACTGAATCTTTGAATGAAATTACATCATTCAACGGACCTATTATGTCAGTAGACCTTTTTCATGTATAAAGATTGAATCTTTGAAAGAAAATGAGAGCTTTGAGTTTAACTTATTCGAGTTCCTGATAAGGTTGAGCAGAGTGTTTTTAGTGAGTAAGGATTGTATCTTTGAATGAAACTACCTCAATAAAGGCACCTATTTTGTTACCAGACCATTTTAATGTCCAAAGATTTCTTTGAAAGAAAATAAGAGTTTTTGAGTTAAACGTATTCGAGTTTGCTTTGACGTCACAAAGAGTGTTTTAATGAGTAAAGATGAATTCTTCGAATTAAATTACCTTAATCAAGGTTCCTATTATGTCATTAGAACTTTTTAACGTGTACAAATTGAATTTTTGAAAGAAAATAAGAGTTTTGAGATCAACTTATTCGAGTTCCCTAAGAAGTCACGGGTCAAGGCACCTATTATGTCACTAGATATATTTATTGTATAATGATTGAATCTTTGAAAGAAAATGAGAGTTTTGAGTTCAACTTATTCGAGTTCCCTTTGACATCACGAAAAGTGTTTTAATGAGTAAAGATTGAATCTTTGAATGAAATGACCTCAATCAAGGCACCTATTGTGTCACTAGACCTTTCTAATGTATAAAGATTCAATCTCTGAAAAAATCTGAGAGTTTTAAGTTTAACTTATTCGAGATCCCTATGAAGTCACGGAGAGTGTTTTAATGAGTAAATAATGAATCTTTGAATGAAAATACCTCAATCAAGATACCTATTATGTCACAAGCCCATTTCATTGTATAAAGAATAAATATTTGAAAGAAAATGAGAGTTTTCAGTTAAAATTATTTAAGTTCCCTTTGACGGCACGAAGAGTGTTTCAATGAGTAAAGATAAAATCTTTGAATGAAATTACCCTGATCATGGTAACTATTATGTCACTAGACCGTTTTAATGTATTAAGATTGAATCTTTGAAAGAAAATGAGAGTTTAGAATTTAGCTTATTCGAGTTCCCTTTGAAGTCGCGAAGAGTGATTTGTTGACTAAAGATTGAATCTCTGAATGAAAATACCTCAATCAAGGTACCTATTATGTCACTAGACCATTTTAAATTGCAAAGTATAAATCTTCAATTGAAAATGCGAGTTTTGAGTTAAACTTATTCGAGTTCCCTTTGTCGTCATGAAGAGTGTTTTAGTGAGTAAAGATTGATTCCTTGGATGAAATTACCTCAATCACGGTACCAATTATGTTACTAGACCTTTTTAATGTATCAAGATTGAATCTTCGAAAGAAAAGTAGAGTTGTGAGTTAAACTTATTCGAGTTCCCTTTGATGTCCTGAAAAGTGTTTTAATGAGTAAAGATTGAATCTTTGAATGAAAATACCTCAATCGAGGTACCTATTATGTCACTAGCCCATTTTGATGTTTAAAGATTAACTTTTTGAAAAAAATGCGAGTTTTGAGTTAAACTTATTCGAGTTCCCTTTGTCGTCACGAATAGTGTTTTAATGAGCAATGATTGAATCCTTGAATAAAATTACTTCAATCAAAGTATCTATATGTCAGTAGACCATTTTTGATGTATAAAGGTTGAAATATTGAATTACCTCAATCAAGGTACCTATTATGTCACTAGATCTTTTTCATGTATAAAGATTGAATCTTTGAAAGAATGAGAGCTGTAAGTTAAACTTATTCGAGTTACCCTTAACGACCTGAAGAGTGTTTTAGTGAGTAAAGATTGAATCTTTGAATGAAAATACCTCAATCAAGGTACCTATTATGTCACTAACATTCTTAAGGTATAAAGATGAAAACTTTGAAGGAAAATGAGAGTTTTGAGTTAAATCTATTCAAGTTCCCTTTGACGTTCCGATTATTGTTTTAATGAGTAAGATTGAATCTTTGAATGAAAATACCTCAATCAAGGTTCCTATTATGTCACCTGACAATATTAATGTATAAATATTAAATCTTTGAAAGAAAATGAAAGTTTTCAGTTAAACTTATTCGAGTTCCCTTTGTCGTCACAATGAGTGTTTTAATAACTAAAAAGTGAATCTTTGAATGAAATTACCTTAATCAAGGTACGTATATGTCACTAGACCATTTTAATGTATAAAGATTGAAATACTGAATCTTTGAAAGAGAGTTAGAGTTTTGAGTTTAACATATTCGAGGTCCTTTGAAGTCGCGAAGAGTGGTTTTACTGCTAAAGATAGAATCTTTGTAAGAAAGTGGGAGTTTTGAGTTTAAAATATTCAGGTTCCCTGCGAAGTTGCAAAGAGTGTTTCAATGACTAAAGATTGAATCTTTGAATTAAAATGTCTCAATCAAGGAACCTATTATGTCACTTGACCTTTTTAATGAGAGTTTTGAATTAAACTTGTTAGAGTTCCTTTGACGTCCCGAAGAGTCTTGTAATGATGAAAGATTATATCTTTGAATGAAAATACCTCAATTAAGGTACCTATTATGTCAGTAGACTTTTTTAGATTATTCGAGTTCCCTTTGAAGTCGCGAAGAGTGTTTTGTTGACTAAAGATCGAATATCTGACTGAAAACACTTCAATCAAGGTACCTATTATGTCACTAGACCATTTTAATTTGCAAAGTTTAAATCTTCGATTAAAAATGCGAGTTTTGAGTTAAACTTATTCGAGTTCCCTTTGACATCACGAAGTGTGTTTTAATGAGTAAATACTGAATCTTTGAATAAAATTACATCATTCAATGGACCTATTATGTTAGTAGACCTTTTTAATGTATAAAGATTGAATCTTTGAAAGAAAATGAGAGCTTTGAGTTTAACTTATTCGAGTTCCCGATAAGGTTGAGAAGAGTGTTTCTTAGTGAGTAAGGATTGTATCTTTGAATGAAACTACCTCAATAAAGGCACCTATTTTGTTACCAGACCATTTTAATGTCCAAAGATTTCTTTAAAAGAAAATAAGAGCTTTTGAGTTAAACGTATTCAAGTTCCCTTTGACGTCACAAAGACTGTTTTAATGAGTAAAGATGAAATCGTCGAATGAAATTACCTTAATCAAGGTTCCTATTATGTCATTAGATCTTTTTAACGTGTAAAAATTGAATCTTTGAAAGAAAATAAGAGTTTTAAGATCAACTTATTCGAGTTCCCTATGAAGTCAGGGGTCATGGCACCTATTATGTCACTAGATCTATTTATTGTATAATGATTGAATCTTTGAAGGAAAATGAGAGTTTTGAGTTCAACTTATTCGAGTTCCCTTTGATATCACGAAAAGTATTTTAATGAGTAAAGATTGAATCTTTGAATGAAATGACCTCACTCAAGGCACCTATTGTGTCACTAGACCTTTCCAATGTATAAAGATTCAATCTCTGAAAAAATCTGAGGGTTTTAAGTTTAACTTATTCGAGATCCCTATGAAGTCACGGAGAGTGTTTTAATGAGTAAATAATGAATCTTTGACTGAAAATACCTCAATCAAGATACCTATTATGTCACAAGCCCATTTCATTGTATAAAGAATAAATCTTTGAAAGAAAATGAGAGTTTTCAGTTAAAATTATTTAAGTTCCCTTTGACGACACGAAGAGTGTTTTAATGAGTAAAGATAGAATCTTTGAATGAAATTACCCTGATCATAGTACCTATTATGTCACTAGACCATTTTAATGTATTAAGATTGAATCTTTGAAAGAAAATGAGAGTTTAGAATTTAGCTTATTCGAGTTCCCTTTGAAGTCGCGAAGAGTGATTTGTTGACTAAAGATTGAATCTCTGAATGAAAATACCTCAATCAAGGTACCTATTATGTCACTAGACCATTTTAAATTGCAAAGTTTAAATCTTCAACTGAAAATGCGTGTTTTGAGTTAAACTTATTCGAGTTCCCTTCGTCGTCATGAAGAGTGTTTTAATGAGTAAAGATTGATTCCTTGAATGAAATTACCTCATTCACGGTACCAATTATGTCACTGGACCTTTTTAATGTATCAAGATTGAATCTTCAAAAGAAAAGTAGAGTTGTGAGTTAAACATATTCGAGTTCCCTTTGATGTCCTGAAGAGTGTTTTAATGAGTAAAGATTGAATCTTTGAATGAAAATACCTCAATCGAGGTACCTATTATGTCACTAGACCATTTTTAATGAGCAATGATTGAATCCTTGAATGTTTTAATGAGCAATGATTGAATCCTTGAATGTCACTAGACCATTTTGAGTTAAACTTATTCGAGTTCCCTTTGTCGTCACGAAGAGTGTTTTAATGAGCAATGATTGAATCCTTGAATGAAATTACCTCAATCAAAGTATCTATATGTCAGTAGACCATTTTTGATGTATAAAGGTTGAAAAATTGAATTACCTCAATCGAGGTACCTATTATGTCACTAGATCTTTTTCATGTATAAAGATTGAATCTTTGAAAGAATGAGAGTTGTGAGTTAAACTTATTCGAGTTCCCCTTAACGACCTGAAGAGTGTTTTAGTGAGTAAAGATTGAATCTTTGAATGAAAATACCTCAATCAAGGTACCTATTATGTCACTAACATTCTTAAGGTATAAAGATGAAAACTTTGAAGGAAAATGAGAGTTTTTAGTTAAATCTATTCAAGTTCCCTTTGACGTTCCGATTAGTGTTTTTATGAGTAAGATTGAATCTTTGATTGAAAATACCTCAATCAAGGTTCCTATTATGCCACCAGACGATTTTAATGTATAAAGATTAAATCTTTGAAAGAAAATGGGAGTTTTCAGTTAAATTTATTCGAGTTCCCTTTGTTGTTACAATGAGTGTTTTAATAACTAAAAAGTGAATCTTTGAATGAAATTACCTCAATCAAGGTACGTATATGTCACTAGACCATTTTAATGTATAAAGATTAAAATACTGAATCTTTGAAAGAGAGTTAGAGTTTTGAGTTTAACATATTCGAGGTCCGTTTGAAGTCGCGAAGAGTGGTTTTACTGCTAAAGATAGAATCTTTGTAAGAAAGTGAGAGTTTTGAGTTTAAAATATTCAGGTTCCCTGAGACGTCGCAAAGAGTGTTTCAATGACTAAAGATTGAATCTTTGAATTAAAATGTCTTAATCAAGGAACCTGTTATGTCACATGACCTTTTTAATGAAAGTTTTGAATTAAGCTTATTAGAGTTCCTTTGACGTCCCGAAGAGTCTTGTAATGATGAAAGATTATATCTTTGAATGAAAATACCTCAATTAAGATACCTATTATGTCAGTAGACCATTTTAATGTATAAAGATTAAGTCTTTGAAAGAAAATGTGAGTTTTGAGTTAAACTTATTCGAGTTCCCTTTGACATCACGAAGGGTGTTTTAATGAGTAAATACTGAATCTTTGAATGAAATTACATCATTCAATGGACCTATTATGTCAGTAGACCTTTTTAATATATAAAGATTGAATCTTTGAAAAAAAAATGAGAGCTTTGAGTTTAACTTATTCCAGTTCCCGATAAGGTTGAGAAGAGTGTTTCTTAGTGAGTAAGGATTGTAACTTTGAATGAAACTACCTCAATAAAGGCACCTATTTTGTTACTAGACTATTTTAATGTCCAAAGATTTCTTTGAAAGAAAATAAGAGTTTTTGAGTTAAATGTATTCGAGTTCCCTTTGACGTTACAAAGAGTGTTTTAATGAGTAAAGATGGAATCTTCGAAAGAAATTACCTTCATCAAGGTTCCTATTGTGTCATTAGAACTTTTAAAAGTGTAAAAATTGAATCTTTGAAAGAAAATAAGAGTTTTGAGATCAACTTGTTCGAGTTCCCTATGAAGTCACGGGTCAAGGCACCTATTATGTCACTAGATCGATTTATTGTATAATGATTGAATCTTTGAAGGAAAATGAGAGTTTTGAGTTCAATTTATTCGAGTTCTCTTTGACATCACGAAAAGTGTTTTAATGAGCAAAGATTGAATCTTTGAATGAAATGACCTCAATCAAGGCACCTATTGTGTCACTAGACCATTTTAATATATAAAGATTCAATCTCTGAAAAAAATTAAGAGTTTTAAATTTAGCTTATTCGAGATTCCTATGAAGTCACGGGGAGTGTTTTAATGAGTCAAGAATGAATCTTTGAATAAAAATACCTCAATCAAGGTACCTATTATGTCACAAGCCCATTTAAATGTATAAAGAATAAATCTTTGAATGAAAATGAGAGTTTTCAATTAAAATTATTTGAGTTCCCTTTGACGACACGAAGAGTGTTTTAATGAGTAAAGATAGAATCTTTGAATGAAATTACCCTGAGTATGGTACCTATTATGTCACTAGACCGTTTTATTGTATTAAGATTGAATCTTTAAAAGAAAATGAGAGTTTAGAATTTAGCTTATTCGAGTTCCCTTTAAAGTCGCGAAGAGTGTTTTGTTAACTAAAGATTGAATCTCTGAATGAAAATACCTCAATCAAGGTACCTATTATGTCACTAGACCATTTTAATTTGCAAAGTTTAAATCTTCGATTGAAAATGCGAGTTTTGAGTTAAACTTATTCGAGTTCCCTTTGTCATCACGAAGAGTGTTTTAATGAGTAAAGATTGATTCCTTGAATGAAATTACCTCAATCACGGTACCAATTATGTCACTAGACCTTTTTAATGTATCAAGATTGAATCTTCGAAAGAAAAGGAGAGTTGTGAGTTAAACTTAT
Organism: Cornus florida; assembly: GCF_030987335.1. Lineage (NCBI taxonomy): Eukaryota > Viridiplantae > Streptophyta > Magnoliopsida > Cornales > Cornaceae > Cornus > Cornus florida. The sequence continues at coordinate 66,132,261 of NW_026775577.1, read as the reverse complement.
TCGAGTTTCCTTTGACGTCCTGAAGTGTGTTTTAATGAGTAAGGATTGAATCTTTGAATGAAAATACCTCAATCAAGGTACCTATTATGTCACTAACATTCTTAAGGTATAAAGATGAAAACTTTGAAGGAAAATGAGAGTTTTTAGTTAAATCTATTCAAGTTCCCTTTGACGTTCCGATTAGTGTTTTTATGAGTAAGATTGAATCTTTGATTGAAAATACCTCAATCAAGGTTCCTATAATGCCACCAGACGATTTTAATGTATAAAGATTAAATCTTTGAAAGAAAATGGGAGTTTTCAGTTAAACTTATTCGAGTTCCCTTTGTTGTCACAATGAGTGTTTTAATAACTAAAAAGTGAATCTTTGAATGAAATTACCTCAATCAAGGTACGTATATGTCACTAGACCATTTTAATGTATAAAGATTAAAATACTGAATCTTTGAAAGAGAGTTAGAGTTTTGAGTTTAACATATTCGAGGTCCGTTTGAAGTCGCGAAGAGTGGTTTTACTGCTAAAGATAGAATCTTTGTAAGAAAGTGAGAGTTTTGAGTTTAAAATATTCAGGTTCCCTGAGACGTCGCAAAGAGTGTTTCAATGACTAAAGATTGAATCTTTGAATTAAAATGTCTTAATCAAGGAACCTGTTATGTCACATGACCTTTTTAATGAAAGTTTTGAATTAAGCTTATTAGAGTTCCTTTGACGTCCCGAAGAGTCTTGTAATGATGAAAGATTATATCTTTGAATGAAAATACCTCAATTAAGATACCTATTATGTCAGTAGACCATTTTAATGTATAAAGATTAAGTCTTTGAAAGAAAATGTGAGTTTTGAGTTAAACTTATTCGAGTTCCCTTTGACATCACGAAGGGTGTTTTAATGAGTAAATACTGAATCTTTGAATGAAATTACATCATTCAATGGACCTATTATGTCAGTAGACCTTTTTAATATATAAAGATTGAATCTTTGAAAAAAAAATGAGAGCTTTGAGTTTAACTTATTCCAGTTCCCGATAAGGTTGAGAAGAGTGTTTCTTAGTGAGTAAGGATTGTAACTTTGAATGAAACTACCTCAATAAAGGCACCTATTTTGTTACTAGACTATTTTAATGTCCAAAGATTTCTTTGAAAGAAAATAAGAGTTTTTGAGTTAAATGTATTCGAGTTCCCTTTGACGTTACAAAGAGTGTTTTAATGAGTAAAGATGGAATCTTCGAAAGAAATTACCTTCATCAAGGTTCCTATTGTGTCATTAGAACTTTTAAAAGTGTAAAAATTGAATCTTTGAAAGAAAATAAGAGTTTTGAGATCAACTTGTTCGAGTTCCCTATGAAGTCACGGGTCAAGGCACCTATTATGTCACTAGATCGATTTATTGTATAATGATTGAATCTTTGAAGGAAAATGAGAGTTTTGAGTTCAATTTATTCGAGTTCTCTTTGACATCACGAAAAGTGTTTTAATGAGCAAAGATTGAATCTTTGAATGAAATGACCTCAATCAAGGCACCTATTGTGTCACTAGACCATTTTAATATATAAAGATTCAATCTCTGAAAAAAATTAAGAGTTTTAAATTTAGCTTATTCGAGATTCCTATGAAGTCACGGGGAGTGTTTTAATGAGTCAAGAATGAATCTTTGAATAAAAATACCTCAATCAAGGTACCTATTATGTCACAAGCCCATTTAAATGTATAAAGAATAAATCTTTGAATGAAAATGAGAGTTTTCAATTAAAATTATTTGAGTTCCCTTTGACGACACGAAGAGTGTTTTAATGAGTAAAGATAGAATCTTTGAATGAAATTACCCTGAGTATGGTACCTATTATGTCACTAGACCATTTTATTGTATTAAGATTGAATCTTTAAAAGAAAATGAGAGTTTAGAATTTAGCTTATTCGAGTTCCCTTTAAAGTCGCGAAGAGTGTTTTGTTAACTAAAGATTGAATCTCTGAATGAAAATACCTCAATCAAGGTACCTATTATGTCACTAGACCATTTTAATTTGCAAAGTTTAAATCTTCGATTGAAAATGCGAGTTTTGAGTTAAACTTATTCGAGTTCCCTTTGTCATCACGAAGAGTGTTTTAATGAGTAAAGATTGATTCCTTGAATGAAATTACCTCAATCACGGTACCAATTATGTCACTAGACCTTTTTAATGTATCAAGATTGAATCTTCGAAAGAAAAGGAGAGTTGTGAGTTAAACTTATTCGAGTTTCCTTTGACGTCCTGAAGTGTGTTTTAATGAGTAAGGATTGAATCTTTGAATGAAAATACCTCAATCAAGGTACCTATTATGTCACTAACATTCTTAAGGTATAAAGATGAAAACTTTGAAGGAAAATGAGAGTTTTTAGTTAAATCTATTCAAGTTCCCTTTGACGTTCCGATTAGTGTTTTTATGAGTAAGATTGAATCTTTGATTGAAAATACCTCAATCAAGGTTCCTATTATGCCACCAGACGATTTTAATGTATAAAGATTAAATCTTTGAAAGAAAATGGGAGTTTTCAGTTAAACTTATTCGAGTTCCCTTTGTTGTCACAATGAGTGTTTTAATAACTAAAAAGTGAATCTTTGAATGAAATTACCTCAATCAAGGTACGTATATGTCACTAGACCATTTTAATGTATAAAGATTAAAATACTGAATCTTTGAAAGAGAGTTAGAGTTTTGAGTTTAACATATTCGAGGTCCGTTTGAAGTCGCGAAGAGTGGTTTTACTGCTAAAGATAGAATCTTTGTAAGAAAGTGAGAGTTTTGAGTTTAAAATATTCAGGTTCCCTGAGACGTCGCAAAGAGTGTTTCAATGACTAAAGATTGAATCTTTGAATTAAAATGTCTTAATCAAGGAACCTGTTATGTCACATGACCTTTTTAATGAAAGTTTTGAATTAAGCTTATTAGAGTTCCTTTGACGTCCCGAAGAGTCTTGTAATGATGAAAGATTATATCTTTGAATGAAAATACCTCAATTAAGATACCTATTATGTCAGTAGACCATTTTAATGTATAAAGATTAAGTCTTTGAAAGAAAATGTGAGTTTTGAGTTAAACTTATTCGAGTTCCCTTTGACATCACGAAGGGTGTTTTAATGAGTAAATACTGAATCTTTGAATGAAATTACATCATTCAATGGACCTATTATGTCAGTAGACCTTTTTAATATATAAAGATTGAATCTTTGAAAAAAAAATGAGAGCTTTGAGTTTAACTTATTCCAGTTCCCGATAAGGTTGAGAAGAGTGTTTCTTAGTGAGTAAGGATTGTAACTTTGAATGAAACTACCTCAATAAAGGCACCTATTTTGTTACTAGACTATTTTAATGTCCAAAGATTTCTTTGAAAGAAAATAAGAGTTTTTGAGTTAAATGTATTCGAGTTCCCTTTGACGTTACAAAGAGTGTTTTAATGAGTAAAGATGGAATCTTCGAAAGAAATTACCTTCATCAAGGTTCCTATTGTGTCATTAGAACTTTTAAAAGTGTAAAAATTGAATCTTTGAAAGAAAATAAGAGTTTTGAGATCAACTTGTTCGAGTTCCCTATGAAGTCACGGGTCAAGGCACCTATTATGTCACTAGATCGATTTATTGTATAATGATTGAATCTTTGAAGGAAAATGAGAGTTTTGAGTTCAATTTATTCGAGTTCTCTTTGACATCACGAAAAGTGTTTTAATGAGCAAAGATTGAATCTTTGAATGAAATGACCTCAATCAAGGCACCTATTGTGTCACTAGACCATTTTAATATATAAAGATTCAATCTCTGAAAAAAATTAAGAGTTTTAAATTTAGCTTATTCGAGATTCCTATGAAGTCACGGGGAGTGTTTTAATGAGTCAAGAATGAATCTTTGAATAAAAATACCTCAATCAAGGTACCTATTATGTCACAAGCCCATTTAAATGTATAAAGAATAAATCTTTGAAAGAAAATGAGAGTTTTCAGTTATAATTATTTGAGTTCCCTTTGACGACACGAAGAGTGTTTTAATGAGTAAAGATAGAATCTTTGAATGAAATTACCCTGAGTATGGTACCTATTATGTCACTAGACCGTTTTATTGTATTAAGATTGAATCTTTAAAAGAAAATGAGAGTTTAGAATTTAGCTTATTCGAGTTCCCTTTAAAGTCGCGAAGAGTGTTTTGTTAACTAAAGATTGAATCTCTGAATGAAAATACCTCAATCAAGGTACCTATTATGTCACTAGACCATTTTAATTTGCAAAGTTTAAATCTTCGATTGAAAATGCGAGTTTTGAGTTAAACTTATTCGAGTTCCCTTTGTCATCACGAAGAGTGTTTTAATGAGTAAAGATTGATTCCTTGAATGAAATTACCTCAATCACGGTACCAATTATGTCACTAGACCTTTTTAATGTATCAAGATTGAATCTTCGAAAGAAAAGGAGAGTTGTGAGTTAAACTTATTCGAGTTTCCTTTGACGTCCTGAAGTGTGTTTTAATGAGTAAGGATTGAATCTTTGAATGAAAATACCTCAATCGAGGTACCTATTATGTCACTAGACCATTTTGATGTTTAAAGATTAAATCTTTGAAAAAAAGGCGAGTTTTGAGTAAAACTTATTCGAGTTCCCTTTGTCGTCACGAAGAGTGTTTTAATGAGCAATGATTGAATCCTTGAATGAAATTAACTCAATCAAAGTATCTATAAGTCAGTAGACCATTTTTGATGCATAAAGGTTGAAATATTGAATTATCTCAATCAAGGTTCTTATTATGTCACTAGATCTTTTTCATGTATAAAGATTGAATCTTTGAAAGAATGAGAGTTGTGAGTTAAACTTATTCGAGTTCACCTTAACGACCTAAAGAGTGTTTTAGTGAGTAAAGATTGAATCTTTGAATGAAAATACCTCAATCAAGGTACCTATTATGTCACTAACATTCTTAAGGTATAAAGATGAAAACTTTAAAGGAAAATGAGACTTTTGAGTTAAATCTATTCAAGTTCCCTTTGACGTTCCGATTAGTGTTTTAATGAGTAAGATTGAAACTTTGAATGAAAATTCCTCAATCAAGGTTCCTATTATGTCACCAGACGATTTTAATGTATAAGGATTAAATCTTTGAAAGAAAATGAGAGTTTTCAGTTAAACTTATTCGAGTTCCCTTTGTCGTCACAATGGGTGTTTTAATAACTTAAAAGTGAATATTTGAATGAAATTACCTCAATCAAGGTACGTATATGTCACTAGACCATTTTAATGTATAAAGATTGAAATACTGAATCTTTGAAAGAGAGTTAGAGTTTTGAGTTTAACATATTCGAGGTCCCTTTGAAGTCGCGAAGAGTTGTTTTACTGCTAAAGATAGAATCTTTGTAAGAAAGTGAGAGTTTTGAGTTTAAAATATTTAGGTTCCTTGCGAAGTCGCAAAGAGTGTTTCAATGACTAAAGATTGAATCTTTGAATTAAAATGTGTCAATCAAGGAACCTATTATGTCACTTGACCTTTTTAATGAGAGTTTTGAATTAAACTTATTAGAGTTCCTTTGACGTCTCGATGAGTCTTGTAATGATGAAAGATTATATCTTTGAATGAAAATACCTCAATTAAGGTATCTATTATGTCAGTAGACCATTTTAATGTATAAAGATTAAGTCTTTGAAAGAAAATGTGAGTTTTGAGTTAAATTTATTCGAGTTCCCTTTGACATCACGAAGAGTGTTTTAATGAGTAAATACTGAATCTTTGAATGAAATTACATCATTCAATGAACATATTATGTCAGTAGACCTTTTTAATGTATAAAGAGTGAATCTTTGAAAGAAAATGAGAGCTTTGAGTTTAACTTATTCGAGTTCCCGATAAGGTTGAGAAGAGTGTTTCTAAGTGAGTAAGGATTGTATCTTTGAATGAAACTACCTCAATAAAGGCACCTATTTTGTTACCAGACCATTTTAATGTCCAAGATTTCTTTGAAAGAAAATAAGAGTTTTTGAGTTAAACGTATTCGAGTTTTCTTTGACGTCACAAAGAGTGTTTTAATGAGTAAAGATGGAATCTTAGAATGAAATTACCTTAATCAAGGTTCCTATTATGTCATTAGAACTTTTTAACGTGTAAAAATTGAATCTTTGAAAGAAAATAAGAGTTTTGAGATCAACTTATTCGAGTTCCCTATGAAGTCACGGGTCAAGGCACCTATTATGTCACTGGATTTATTTATTGTATAATGATTGAATATTTGAAAGAAAATGAGAGTTTTGAGTTCAACTTATTCGAGTTCCCTTTGACATAACGAAAAGTGTTTTAATGAGTAAATATTGAATCTTTGAATGAAATGACCTCAATCAAGGCACCTATTGTGTCACTAGACCTTTCTAATGTATAAAGATTCAATCTCTGAAAAAAACTGAGAGTTTTAAGTTTAACTTATTCGAAATCCCTATGAAGTTTTGGAGAGTGTTTTAATGAGTAAAGAATGAATCTTTGAATCAAAATACCTCAATCAAGGTACCTAGTATGTCACTAGCCCATTTCAATGTATAAAGAATAAATCTTTGAAAGAAAATGAGAGTTTTCAGTTAAAATTATTTGAGTTCCCTATGATGACACGAAGAGTGTTTTAATGAGTAAAGAAAGAATCTTTGAATGAAATTACCCTGATCATGGTACCTATTATGTCACTAGACCATTTTAATGTACTAAGATTGAATCTTTGAAAGAAAATAAGAGTTTAGAATTTAGCTAATTCGAGTTCTCTTTGAAATCACGAAGAGTATTTTGTTGACTAAAGATTGAATCTCTGAATGAAAACACCTCTCAATCAAAGTACCAATTATGTCACTAGACCATTTTAATTTGCAAAGTTTAAATCTTCGATTTAAAATGCGAGTTTTGAGTTAAACTTATTCGAGTTCCTTTTGTCGTCACGAAGAGTGTTTTAATGAGTAAATATTGATTCCTTGAATGAAATTACCTCAATCACGGTACCTATTATGTCATTAGACCTTTTTAATGTATCAAGATTGAATCTTCGAAAGAAAAGGAGAGTTATGAGTTAAACTTATTCGAGTTCACTTTGAGAAGAGTGTTTTAATGAGTAAAGATTGAATCTTTGAATTAAAATACCTCAATCGAGGTACCTGTTATGTCACTAGACCATTTTGATGTTTAAGGATTAAATCTATGAAAAAAATGCGAGTTTTAAGTTAAACTTATTTGAGTTCCTTTGTTGTCACGAAGAGTGTTTTAATGAGCAATGATTCAATCCTTGAATGAAATTACCTCAATCAAAGTATCTATATGTCAGTAGACCATTTTTGATGTATAAAGGTTGAAATATTGAATTACCTCAATCAAGGTACCTATTATGTCACTAGATCTTTTTCATGTATAAAGATTGAATCTTTGAAAGAATGAGAGTTGTGAGTTAAACTTATTCGAGTTCCCCTTAATGACCTGAAGAGTGTTTTAGTGAGTAAAGATTGAATGTTTGAATAAAAATACCTCAATCAAGGTACCTATTATGTTACTAACATTCTTAAGGTATAAAGACGAAAACTTTGAAGGAAAATGAGAGTTTTGAGTTAAATCTATTCAAGTTCCCTTTGACGTTCTGATTAGTGTTTTAACGAGTAAGATTAAATCTTTGAATGAAAATACCTCAATCAAGGTTCTTATTATATCACCAGACGATTTTAATGTTTAAAGATTAAATCTTTGAAAGAAAATGATAGTTTTCAGTTAAACTTATTCGAGTTCCCTTTGTCGTCACAATGAGTGTTTTAATAACTAAAAAGTGAATCTTTGAATGAAATTACCTCAATCAAGGTACGTATATGTCACTAGACCATTTTAATGTATAAAGATTGAAATACTGAATCTTTGAAAGAGAGTTAGAGTTTTGAGTTTAACATATTCGAGGTCCCTTTGAAGTCGCGAAGAGTGGTTTTACTGCTAAAGGTAGAATCTTTGTAAGAAAGTGAGAGTTTTGAGTTTAAAATATTCAGGTTCCCAGCGAAGTCGCAAAGAGTGTTTCAATGACTAAAGATTGAATCTTTGAATTAAAATGTCTCAATCAAGGAACCTATTATGTCACTTGACCTTTTTAATGAGAGCTTTGAATTAAGCTTATTAGAGTTCCTTTGACGTCCCGAAGAGTCTTGTAATGATGAAAGATTATATCTTTGAATGAAAATACCTCAATTAAGGTACCTATTATGTCAGTAGACCATTTAAATGTATAAAGATTAAGTCTTTGAAAGAAAATGTGAGTTTTGAGTTAAACTTATTCGAGTTCCCTTTAACATCACGAAGAGTGTCTTAATGAGTAAATACTGAATTTTTGAATGAAATTACATCATTCAAAGGACTTATTATGTCAGTAGACCTTTTTAATGTATAAAGATTGAATCTTTGAAAGAAAATGAGAGCTTTGAGTTTAACTTATTCGTGTTCCCGATAAGGCTGAGAAGAGTGTTTCTTAGTGAGTAAGGATTGTATCTTTGAATGAAACTACCTCAATAAAGGCTCCCATTTTGTTACTAGACCATTTTAATGTCCAAAGATTTCTTTGAAAGAAAATAAGAGTTTTTGAGTTAAACGTATTCGAGTTCCCTTTGACGTCACAAAGAGTGTTTTAATGAGTAAAGATGGAATCTTCGAAAGAAATTACCTTAATCAAAGTTCCTATTATGTCATTAGAACTTTTTAACTTGTAAAAATTGAATCTTTGAAAGAAAATAAGAGTTTTGAGATCAACTTATTCGAGTTCCCTATGAAGTCACGGGTCAAGGCACCTATTATGTCACTATATCTATTTACTGTATAATGATTGAATCTTTGAAAGAAATTGAGAGTTTTGAATTCAACTTATTCGAGTTTCCTTTGACATCATGAAAAGTGTTTTAATGAGTAAAGATTGAATCTTTGAATGAAATGACCTCAATCACGGCACCTATTGTGTCACTAGACCTTTCTAATGTATAAAGATTCAATCTCTGAAAAAAACTGAGAGTTTTAAGTTTAAGTTTAAGAAAGTGAGAGTTTTGAGTTTAAAATATTCAGGTTCTTTGCGAAGTCGCACAGAGTGTTTCAATGACTAAAGATTGAATCTTTGAATTAAAATGTCTCACTCAAGGAACCTATTATGTCGCTTGACCTTTTTAATGAGAGTTTTGAATTAAGCTTATTAGAGTTCCTTTGACGTCCCGAAGAGTCTTGTACTGATGAAAAATTATATCTTTGAATGAAAATACCTCAATTAAGGTACCTATTATGTCAGTAGACCATTTTAATGTATAAAGATTAAGTCTTTGAATGAAAATGTGAGTTTTGAGTTAAACTTATTCGAGTTCCCTTTGACATCACGAAGAATGTTTTAATGAGTAAATACTGAATCTTTGAATGAAATTACATCATTCAATGGACCTATTATATCAGTAGACCTTTTTAATGTATAAAGATTGAATCTTTGAAAGAAAATGAGAGCTTTGAGTTTAACTTATTCGAGTTCCCGATAAGGTTGAGAAGAGTGTTTCTTAGTGAGTAAGGATTGTATCTTTGAATGAAACTACCTCAATAAAGGCACCTATTTTTTTACTAGACCATTTTAATGTCCAAAGATTTCTTTGAAAGAAAATAAGAGTTTTTGAGTTTAACGTATTCGAGTTCCCTTTGACGTCACAAAGAGTGTTTTAATGAGTAAAGATGGAATCTTCGAAATAAATTACCTTAATCAAGGTTCCTATTATGTCTTTAGCACTTTTTAACGTGTAGAAATTGAATCTTTGAAAGAAAATAAGAGTTTTGAGATCAACTTATACGAGTTCCCTATGAAGTCACGGGTCAAGGCACCTATTATGTCACTAGATCTATTTATTGTATAATGACTGAATCTTTGTAAGAAAATGAGAGTTTTGAGTTCAACTTATTCGAATTCCCTTTGACATCACGAAAAGTGTTTTAATGAGTAAAGATTGAATCTTTGAATTAAATGACCTCAATCAAGGCACCTATTGTGTCACTAGACCTTTCTAATGTATAAAGATTCAATCTCTGAAAAAAACTGAGAGTTTTAAGTTTAACTTATTCGAGATCCCTATGAAGTCACGGAGAGTGTTTTAATGAGTAAAGAATGAATCTTTAAATGAAAATATCTCAATCATGGTACCTATTATGTCACTAGCCCATTTCAATGTATAAATAATAAATCTTTGAAAGAAAATGAGATTTTTCAGTTAAAATTATTTGAGTTCCCTTTGACGACACGAAGAGTGTTTTAATGAGTAAAGATAGAATCTTTGAATGAAATTACCCTGATTATGGTACCTATTATTTCACTAGACCGTTTTAATGTATTCAGATTGAATCTTTGAAAGAAAATGAAAGTTTAGAATTTAGCTTATTCGAGTTCCCTTTGAAGTCGGGAAGAGTGTTTTGTTGACTAAAGATTGAATGTCTAAATGAAAATTACTCAATCAAGGTACCTATTATGTCACTAGACCATTTAATTTGTAAAGTTTAAATCTTCGATTGAAATTGCGAGTTTTGAGTTAAACTTATTCGAGTTCCCTATGTCGTCACGAAGAGTGTTTTAATGAGTAAAGATTGATTCCTTGAATGAAATTACCACAATCACGGTACCTATTATGTCACTAGACCTTTTTAATGTATCAAGATTGAATCTTCAAAAGAAAAGGAGAGTTGTGAGTTAAACTTATTCGAGTTCTCTTTGACGTCTTGAAGAGTGTTTTAATGAGTAAAGATTGAATCTTTGAATGACAATACCTCAATCGAGGTGCCTATTATGTCACTAGACCATTTTGATGTTTAAAGATTAAATCTTTGAAAAAAATTTGAGTTTTGAGTAAAACTTATTCGAGTTCCCTTTGTCGTCACGAAGAGTGTTTTAATGAGCAATGATTGAATCCTAGAATGAAATTACCTCAATCAAAGTATCTATATGTCAGTAGACCATTTTTGATGTATAAAGGTTGAAATATTGAATTACCTCAATCAAGGTACCTATTATGTCACTAGATCTTTTTCATGTATAAAGATTGAATCTTTGAAAGAATGAGAGTTGTGAGTTAAACTTATTCGAGTTCCCCTTAACGACCTGAAGAGTGTTTTAGTGAGTAAAGATTTAATCTTTGAATGAAAATACCTCAATCAAGGTACCTATTATGTCACTAACATTCTTAAGGTATAAAGATGAAAACTTTGAAGGAAAATGAGAGTTTTGAGTTAAATCTATTCAAGTTCCCTTTGACGTTCCGATTAGTGTTTTAATGAGTAAGTTTGAATCTTTGAATGAAAATACCTCAATCAAGGTTCCTATTATGTCACCAGACAATTTTAATGTATAAAGATTAAATCTTTGAAAGAAAATGAGAGTTTTCAGTTAAACTTAATCGAGTTCCCTTTATCGTCACAATGAGTGTTTTAAGAACTAAAAAGTCAATCTTTGAATGAAATTACCTCAATCAAGGTACGTATATGTCACTAGACCATTTTAATGTATAAAGATTGAAATACTGAATCTTTGAAAGAGAGTTAGAGTTTTGAGTTTAACATATTCGTGGTCCCTTTGAAGTCACGAATAGTGGTTTTACTGCAAAATATAGAATCTTTGTAAGAAAGTGAGAGTTTTGAGTTTAAAATATTCAAGTTCCCTGCGAAGTCGCAAAGAGTGTTTCAATGACTAAAGATTGAATCTTTGAATTAAAATGCCTCAATCAAGGAACCTATTATGTCACTTGGCCTTTTTAATGAGAGTTTTGAATTAAGCTTATTAGAGTTCCTTTGACGTCCCGAAGAGTCTTGTAATGAAGAAAGATTATATCTTTGAATGAAAATACCTCAATTAAGGTACCTATTATGTCAGTAGACCATTTTAATGTATAAAGATTAAGTCTTTGAAAGAAAATGTGAGTTTTAAGTTAAACTTATTCGAGTTCCCTTTGACATCACGAAGAGTGTTTTAATGAGTAAATACTGAATCTTTGAATGAAATTACATCATTCAATGGACCTATTTTGTCAGTAGACCTTTTTAATATATAAAGATTGAATCTTTGAAAGAAAATGAGAGCTTTGAGTTTAACTTATTCGAGTTCCTGATAAGGTTGAGAAGAGTGTTTATTAGTGAATAAGGATTGTATCTTTGAACGAAACTACCTCAATAAAGGCACCTATTTTGTTACTAGACCATTTTAATGTCCAAAGATTTCTTTGAAAGAAAATAAGAGTTTTTGAGTTAAACGTATTCGAGTTCCCTTTGACGTCACAAAAAGTGTTTTAATAAGTAAAGATGGAATCTTCGAATGAAATTACCTTAATCAATGTTCCTATTATGTCATTAGAACTTTTTAACGTGTAAAAATTGAATCTTCGAAAGAAAATAAGAGTTTTGAGATCAACTTATTCGAGTTCCCTATGAAGTCACGGGTCAAGGTACCTATTATGTCACTAGATCTATTTATTATATAATGATTGAATCTTTGAAAGAAAATGAGAGTTTTGAGTTCAACTTATTCGAGTTCCCTTTGACATCACGAAAAGTGTTTTAATGAGTAAAGATTGAATCTTGGAATGAAATGACCTCAATCAAGGCACCTATTGTGTCACTAGACCTTTCTAATGTATAAAGATTCAATCTCTGAAAAAAACTGAGAGTTTTAAGTTTAACTTATTCGGGATCCTATGAAGTCACGGAGAGTGTTTTAATGAGTAAAGATTGAATCTTTGAATGAAAACACCTCAATCAAGGTACCTATTATGTCACTAGCCCATTTCAATGTATAAAAAATAAATCTTTAAAAGAAAATGAGAGTTTTCAGTTAAAATTATTTGAGTTCCCTTTGACGACACGAAGAGTGTTTTAATGAGTAAAGATAGAATCTTTGAATGAAATTACCCTGATCATGGTACCTATTATGTCACTAGACCGTTTTAATGTATTAAGATTGAATCTTTGAAAGAAAATGAGAGTTTAGAATTTAGCTTAATCGAGTTCCCTTTGAAGTCGCGAAGAGTGTTTTGTTGACTAAAGATTGAATCTCTGAATGAAAATGCCTCAATCAAGGTACCTATTATGTCACAAGACCATTTTAATTTGCAAAGTTTAAATCTTCGATTGAAAATGAGAGTTTTGAGTTAAACTTATTCGAGTTCCCTTTGTCGTCACGAAGAGTGTTTTAATGAGTAAAGATTGATTCCTTGAATGAAATTACCTCAATCACGGTACCTATTATGTCACTAGACCTTTTTAATATATCAAGACTGAATCTTCGAAAGAAAAGGAGAGTTGTGAGTTAAACTTATTCGAGTTCCTTTTGACGTCCTGAAGAGTATTTTATTGATTAAAGATTGAATCTTTGAATGAAAATACCTCAATCGAGGTACCTATTATGTCACTAGACCATTTTGTTGTTTAAAGATTAAATCTTTGAAAAAAATGCGAGTTTTGAGTAAAACTTATTCGAGTTCCCTTTGTCATCACGAAGAGTGTTTTAATGAGCAAGGATTGAATCCTTGAATGAAATTACCTCAATCAAAGTATCTATATGTCAGTAGACCATTTTTGATGTATAAAGGTTGAAATATTGAATTACCTCAATCAAGGTACCTATTATGTCACTAGATCTTTTTCATGTATAAAGATTGAATCTTTGAAAGAATGAGAGTTGTGAGTTAAACTTATTCGAGTTCTCCTTAACGACCTGAAGAGTGTTTTAGTGAGTAAAGTTTGAATCTTTGAATGAAAATACCTCAATCAAGGTACCTATTTTGTCACCAACATTCTTAAGGTATAAAGATGAAAACTTTGAAGGAAAATGAGAGTTTTGAGTTAAATCTATTCAAGTTCCCTTTGACGTTCCGATTAGTGTTTTAATGCGTAAGATTGAATCTTTGAATGAAAATACCTCAATCAAGGTTCCTATTATGTCACCAGATGATTTTAATGTATAAAGATTAAATCTTTGAAAGAAAATGAGAGTTTTCAGTTAAACTTATTCAAGTTCCCTTTGTCATCACAATGAGTGTTTTAATAACTAAAAAGTGAATCTTTGAATGAAATTACCTCAATCAAGGTACGTATATGTCACAGGACCATTTTAATGTATAAAGATTGAAATACTGAATCTTTGAAAGAGAGTTAGAGTTTTGAGTTTAACATATTCGAGGTCCCTTTGAAGTCACGAAGAGTGGTTTTACTGCTAAATATTGAATCTTTGTAAGAAAGTGAGAGTTTTGAGTTTAAAATATTCAGGCTCCCTGCGAAGTCGCAAAGAGTGTTTCAATGACTAAAGATTGAATCTTTGAATTAAAATGTCTCAATCAAGGAACCTATTATGTCACTTGACCTTTTTAATGAGTGTTTTGAATTAAGCTTATTAGAGTTCCTTTGACGTCCCGAAGAGTCTTGTAATGATGAAAGATTATATCTTTGAATGAAAATACCTCAATTAAGGTACCTATTATGTCAGTAGACCATTTTAATGTATAAAGATTAAGTCTTTGAAAGAAAATGTGAGTTTTAAGTTAAACTTATTCGAGTTCCCTTTGACATCACGAAGAGTGTTTTAATGAGTAAATACTGAATCTTTGAATGAAATTACATCATTCAATGGTCCTTTTTTGTCAGTAGACCTTTTTAATGTATAAAAATTGAATCTTTGAAAGAAAATGAGAGCTTTGAGTTTAACTTATTCGAGTTCCCGATAAGGTTGGGAAGAGTGTTTTTTAGTGAGTAAGGATTGTATCTTTTAACGAAACTACCTCAATAAAGGCACCTATTTTGTTACTAGACCATTTTAATGTCCAAAGATTTCTTTGAAAGAAAATAAGAGTTTTTGAGTTAAACGTATTCGAGTTCCCTTTGACGTCACAAAAAGTGTTTTAATGAGTAAAGATGGAATCTTCGAATGAAATTACCTTAATCAATGTTCCTATTATGTCATTACAACTTTTTAACGTGTAAAAATTGAATCTTCGAAAGAAAATAAGAGTTTTGAGATCAACTTATTTGAGTTCCCTATGAAGTCACGGGTCAAGGCACCTATTATGTCACTAGATCTATTTATTATATAATGATTGAATCTTTGAAAGAAAATGAGAGTTTTGAGTTCAACTTATTCGAGTTCCCTTTGACGTCACGAAAAGTGTTTTCATGAGTAAAGATTTAATCTTGGAATGAAATGACCTCAATCAAGGCACCTATTGTGTCACTAGACCTTTCTAATGTATAAAGATTCAATCTCTGAAAAAAACTGAGAGTTTTAAGTTTAACTCATTCGAGATCCCTATGAAGCCACGGAGAGTGTTTTAATGACTAAAGAATGAATCTTTGCATGAAAACACCTCAATCAAGGTACATATTATGTCACTAGCCCATTTCAATGTTTAAAGAATAAATCTTTGAAAGAAAATGAGAGTTTTCAGTTAAAATTATTTAAGTTCCCTTTGACGACACGAAGAGTGTTTTAATGAGTAAAGATAGAATCTTTGAATGAAATTACCCTGATCATGGTACCTATTATGTCACTAGACCGTTTTAATGTATTAAGATTGAATCTTTGAAAGAAAATGAGAGTTTAGAATTTAGCTTATTCGATTTCCCTTTGAAGTCGCGAAGAGTGTTTTGTTGACTAAAGATTCAATCTCTGAATGAAAATACCTCAATCAAGGTACCTATTATGTTAATAGACCATTTTAATTTGCAAAGTTTAAATCTTCGATTGAAAATGCGAGTTTCGAGTTAAACTTATTCGAGTTCCCTATGTCGTCACGAAGAGTGTTTTAAAGAGTAAAGATTGATTCCTTGAATGAAATTACCTCAATCACGGTACCTATTATGTCACTAGGCCTTTTTAATATATCAAGATCGAATCTTCGAAAAAAAAGGAGAGTTGTGAGTTAAACTTATTCGAGTTCCCTTTGACGTCCTGAAGAGTGTTTTAATGAGTAAAGATTGAATCTTTGAATGAAAATACCTCAATCGAGGTACCTATTATGTCACTAGACCATTTTGTTGATAAAGATTAAATCTTTGAAAAAAATGCGAGTTTTGAGTTAAACTTATTCGAGTTCCCTTTGTCGTCACAAAGAGTGTTTTAATGAGCAAGGATTGAATCCTTGAATGAAATTACCTCAATCAAAGTATCTATATGTTTGTAGACCATTTTTGATGTATAAAGGTTGAAATATTGAACTAACTCAATCAAGGTACCTATTATGTCACTAGATCTTTTTCATGTATAAAGATTGAATCTTTGAAAGAATGAGAGTTGTGAGTTAAACTTATTCGAGTTCCCCTGAACGACCTGAAGAGTGTTTTAGTGAGTAAAGATTGAATCTTTGAATGAAAATACCTCAATCAAGGTACCTATTATGTCACTAACATTCTTAAGGTATAAAGATGAAAACTTTGAAGGAAAATGAGAGTTTTGAGTTAAATATATTCAAGTTCCATTTGACGTTCCGATTAGTGTTTTAATGCGTAAGATTGAATCTTTGAATGAAAATACCTCAATCAAGGTTCCTATTATGTCACCAGACGATTTTAATGTATAAAGATTAAATATTTGAAAGAAAATGAGAGTTTTCAGTTAAACTTATTCAAGTTCCCTTTGTCATCACAATGAGTGTTTTAATAACTAAAAAGTGAATCTTTGAATGAAATTACCTCAATCAAGGTACGTATATGTCACTGGACCATTTTAATCTATAAAGATTGAAATACTGAATCTTTGAAAGAGAGTTAGAGTTTTGAGTTTAACATATTCGAGGTCCCTTTGAAGTCGGGAAGAGTGGTTTTACTGCTAAATATAGAATCTTTGTAAGAAAGTGAGAGTTTTGAGTTTAAAATATTCAGGTTCCCTGCGAAGTCGCAAAGAGTGTTTCAATGACTAAAGATTGAATCTTTGAATTAAAATGTCTCAATCAAGGAACCTATTATGTCACTTGACCTTTTTAATGAGAGTTTTGAATTAAGCTTATTAGAGTTCCTTTGACGTCCCGAAGAGTCTTGTAATGATGAAAGATTATATCTTTGAATGAAAATACCTCAATTAAGGTACCTATTAGGTCAGTAGACCATTTTAATGTATAAAGATTAAGTCTTTGAAAGAAAATGTGAGTTTTGAGTTAAACTTATTCGAGTTCCCTTTGACATCACAAAGAGTGTTTTAATAAGTAAATACTGAATCTTTGAATGAAATTACATCATTCAATGGACCTATTATGTCAGTAGACCTTTTTAATGTATAAAGATTGAATCTTTGAAAGAAAATGAGAGCTTTGAGTTTAACTTATTCGAGTTCCCGATAAGGTTGAGAAGAGTGTTTCTTAGCGAGTAAGGATTGTATCTTCGAACGAAACTACCTCAATAAAAGCACCTATTTTGTTACTAGACCATTTTAATGTCCAAAGATTTCTTTGAAAGAAAATTAGAGTTTTTGAGTTAAACGTATTCGAGTTCCCTTTGACGTCACAAAGAGTGTTTTAATGAGTAAAGATGGAATCTTCAAATGAAATTACCTTAATCAAGGTTCCTATTATGTCATTAGAACTTTTTAACCTGTAAAAATTGAATCTTTGAAAGAAAATAAGAGTTTTGAGATCAACTTATTCGAGTTCCCTATGAAGTCACGGGTCAAGGCACCTATTATGTCACTAGATCTATTTATTATATAATGATTGAATCTTTGAAAGAAAAAGAGAGTTTTGAGTTCAACTTATTCGAGGTCCCTTTGACATCACGAAAAGTGTTTTAATGAGTAAAGATTGAATCTTTTAATGAAATGACCTCAATCAAGGCACCTATTGTGTCACTAGACCTTTCTAATGTATAAAGATTCAATCTCTGAAAAAAACTGAGAGTTTTAAGTTTAAGTTATTCGAGATCCCTATGAAGTCACGGAAAGTATTTTAATGAGTAAAGAATGAATCTTTGAATGAAAACACCTCAATCAAGGTACTTATTATGTCACTAGCCCATTTCAATGTATAAAGAATAAATCTTTGAAAGAAAATGAGAGTTTTCAGTTAAAATTATTTGAGTTCCCTTTGACGACATGAAGAGTGTTTTAATGAGTAAAGATAGAATCTTTGAATGAAATTACCCTGATCATGGTACCTATTATGTCACTAGACCGTTTTAATGTATTAAGATTGAATCTTTGAAAGAAAATGAGAGTTTAGAATTTAGCTTATTCGAGTTCCCTCTGAAGTCGCGAAGAGTGTTTTATTGACTACAGATTAAATCTCTGAATGAAAATACCTCAATCAAGGTACCTATTATGTCACTAGACCATTTTAATTTGCAAAGTTTAAATCTTCGATTGAAAATGCGAGTTTTGAGTTAAACTTATTCGAGTTCCCTTTGTCGTCACGAAGAGTGTTTTAATGAGTAAAGATTGATTCCTTGAATGAAATTACCTCAATCACGGTACCTATTATGTCACTAGACCTTTTTAATATATCAAGATTGAATCTTCGAAAGAAAAGGAGAGTTGTGAGTTAAACTTATTCGAGTTCCCTTTGACGTCCTGAAGAGTGTTTTAATGAGTAAAGATTGAATCTTTGAATGAAAATACCTCAATCGAGGTACCTATTATGTCACTAGACCATTTTATTGACAAAGATTAAATCTTTGAAAAAAATGCGAGTTTTGAGTTAAACTTATTCGAGTTCCTTTTGTCGTCACGAAGAGTGTTTTAATGAGCAAGGATTGAATCCTTGAATGAAATTACCTCAATCAAAGTATCTATATGTCAGTAGACCATTTTTGATGTATAAAGGTTGAAATATTGAATTACCTCAATCAAGGTACCTATTATGTCACTAGATCTTTTTCATGTATAAAGATTGAATCTTTGAAAGAATGAGAGTTGTGAGTTAAACTTATTCGAGTTCCCCTTAACGACCTGAAGAGTGTTTTAGTGAGTAAAGATTGAATCTTTGAATGAAAATACCTCAATCAAGGTACCTATTATGTCCCTAACATTCTTCAGGTATAAAGATGAAAACTTTGAAGGAAAATGAGAGTTTTGATTTAAATCTATTCAAGTTCCCTTTGACGTTCCGATTAGTGTTTTAACGAGTAAGATTGAATCTTTGAATGAAAATACCTCAATCAAGGTTCCTATTATTCACCAGATGATTTTAATGCATAAAGATTAAATCTTTAAAAGAAAATGAGAGTTTTCAGTTAAACTTATTCAAGTTCCCTTTGTCGTCACAATGAGTGTTTAAATAACTAAAAAGTGAATCTTTGAATGAAATTACCTCAATCAAGGTACGTATATGTCACTAGACTATTTTAATGTATAAAGATTGAAATACTGAATCTTTGAAAGAGAGTTAGAGTTTTGAGTTTAACATATTCGAGGTCCCTTTAAAGTCGCGAAGAGTGGTTTTACTGCTAAAGATAGAATCTTTGTAAGAAAGTAAGAGTTTTGAGTTTAAAATATTCAGGTTCCCTGCGAAGTCGCAAAGAGTGTTTCAATGACTAAAGATTGAATCTTTGAATTAAAATGTTTCAATCAAGGAACCTATTATGTCACTTGACATTTTTAATGAGAGTTTTGAAATAAGCTTATTAGAGTTCCTTTGACGTCCCGAAGAGTCTTGTAATGATGAAAGATTATATCTTTGAATGAAAATACCTCAATTAAGGTACCTATTATGTCAGTAGACCATTTTAATGTCTAAAGATTAAGTCTTTGAAAGAAAAGGTGAGTTTTGAGTTAAACTTATTCAAGTTCCCTTTGACATCACGAACAGTGTTTTAATGAGTAAATACTGAATCTTTGAATGAAATTAAATCATTCAATGGACCAATTTTGTCAGTAGACCTTTTTAATGTATAAAAATTGAATCTTTGAAAGAAAATGAGAGCTTTGAGTTTAACTTATTCGAGTTCCCGATAAGGTTGAGAAGAGTGTTTCTTAGTGAGTAAGGATTGTATCTTTGAATGAAACTACCTCAATAAAGGCACCTATTTTGTTGCTAGACCATTTTAATGTCCAAAGATTTCTTTGAAAGAAAATAAGAGCTTTTGAGTTAAACGTATTCGAGTTCCCTTTGACGTCACAAAGGGTGTTTTAATTAGTAAAGATGGAATCTTCGAATGAAATTACCTTAATCAAGGTTCCTATTATGTCATTAGAACTTTTTACCGTGTAAAAATTGAATCTTTGAAAGAAAATAAGAGTTTTGAGATCAACTTATTCGAGTTCCCTATGAAGTCACGGGTCAAGGCACCTATTATGTCACTTGATCTATTTATTGTATAATGATTGAATCTTTGAAAGAAAATGAGAGTTTTGAGTTCAACTTATTCCTGTTCCCTTTGACATCACGAAAAGTGTTTTAATGAGTAAAGATTGAATCTTTGAATGAAATGACCTCAATCAAGGCACCTATTGTGTCACTGGACCTTTCTAATATATAAAGATTCAATTTCTGAAAAAAAAAAAACTGAGAGTTTTAAGTTTAACTTATTCGGGATCCCTATGAAGTCACGGAGAGTGTTTTAATGAGTAAAGAATGAATCTTTGAATGAAAATACCTCAATCAAGGTACTTATTATGTCACTAGCCCATTTCAATGTATAAAGAATAAATCTTTGATAGAAAATGAGAGTTTTCAGTTAAAATTATTTGAGTTCCCTTTGACGACATGAAGAGTGTTTTAATGAGTGAAGTTAGAATCTTTGAATGAAATTACCCTGATCATGGTACCTATTATGTCACTAGACCGTTTTAATGTATTAAGATTGAATCTTTGAAAGAAAATGAGAGTTTAGAATTTAGCTTGTTCGAGTTCCTTTTGAAGTCGCGAAGAGTGTTTTCTTGACTAAAGATTGAATCTCTGTATGAAAATACCTCAATCAAGGTACCTTTTATGTCACTAGACCTTTTTAATGTATCAAGGTTGAATCTTCGAAAGAAAAGGAGAGTTGTGAGTTAAACTTATTCGAGTTCCCTTTGACGTCCTGAAGAGTGTTTTAATGAGTAAAGATTGAATCTTTGAATGAAAATACCTCAATCGAGGTACCTATTATGTCACTAGACCATTTTGTTGATAAAGATTAAATCTTTGAAAAAAATGCGAGTTTTGAGTTAAACTTATTCGAGTTCCTTTTGTCGTCACGAAGTGTGTTTTAATGAGCAAGGATTGAATCCTTGAATGAAATTACCTCAATCAAAGTATCTATATGTCAGTAGACCATTTTTGATTTATAAAGGTTAAAATATTGAATTACCTCAATCAAGCTACCTATTATGTCACTAGATCTTTTTCATGTATAAAGATTGAATCTTTGAAAGAATGAGAGTTGTGAGTTAAACTTATTCGAGTTCCCCTTAACGACCTGAAGAGTGTTTTAGTGAGTAAAGATTGAATCTTTGAATGAAAATACCACAATCAAGGTACCTATTATGTCACTAACATTCTTAAGGTATAAAGATGAAAACTTTGAAGGAAAATGAGAGTTTTGAGTTAAATCTATTCAATCTCCCTTTGACGTTCCGATTAGTGTTTTTATGAGTAAGATTGAATCTTAGAATGAAAATACCTCAATCAAGGTTCATCTTATGTCACCAGACGATTTTAATGTATAATGATTAAATCTTTGAAAGAAAATGAGTGTTTTCAGTTAAACTTATTCAAGTTCCCTTTGTCGTCACAATGAGTGTTTTAATAACTAAAAAGTGAATCTTTGAATAAAATTACCTCAATCAAGGTACGTATATGTCACTAGACCATTTTAATGTATAAAGATTGAAATACTGAATCTTTGAAAGAGAGTTAGAGTTTTGAGTTTAACATATTCGAGGTCCCTTTGAAGTCGCGAAGAGTGGTTTTACTGCTAAATATAGAATCTTTGTAAGAAAGTGAGAGTTTTGAGTTTAAAATATTCAGGTTCCCTGCGAAGTCGAAAAGAGTGTTTCAATGACTAAAGATTGAATCTTTGAATTAAAATGTCTCAATCAAGGAACCTATTATGTCGCTTGACCTTTTTAATGAGAGTTTTGAATTAAGCTTATTAGAGTTCCTTTGACGTCCCGAAGAGTCTTGTAATGATGAAAGATTATATCTTTGAATGAAAATACCTCAATTAAGGTACCTATTATGTTAGTAGACCATTTTAATATATAAAGATTAAGTCTTTGAAAGAAAATGTGAGTTTTGAGTTAAACTTATTCGAGTTCCCTTTGACATCACGAAGAGTGTTTTAATAAGTAAATACTGAATCTTTGAATGAAATTACATCATTCAATGGACCTATTATGTCAGTAGACCTTTTTAATGGATAAAGATTGAATTTTTGAAAGAAAATGAGAGCTTTGAGTTTAACTTATTCGAGTTCCCGATAAGGTTGAGAAGAGTGTTTCTTAGTGAGTAAGGATTGTATCTCTGAATGAAACTACCTCAATAAAGGCACCTATTTTGTTACAAGACCATTTTAATGTCCAAAGATTTCTTTGAAAGAAAATAAGAGTTTTTGAGTTAAACGTATTCGAGTTCCCTTTGACGTCACAAAGAGTATTTTAATGTGTAAAGATGGAATCTTCGAATGAAATTACCTTAATCAAGGTTCCTATTATGTCATTAGAACTTTTTAACGTGTAAAAATTGAATCTTTGAAAGAAAATAAGAGTTTTGAGATCAACTTATTCGAGTTCCCTATGAAGTCACGGGTCAAGGCACCTATTATGTCACTAGATCTATTTATTATATAATGATTGAATCTTTGAAAGAAAATGAGTGTTTTGAGTTCAACTTATTCGAGTTCCCTTTGACATCACGAAAAGTGTTTTAATGAGTAAAGATTGAATCTTTGAATGAAATGACCTCAATTAAGGCACCTATTGTATCACTGGACCTTTCTAATGTATACAGATTCAACCTCTGAAAAAAACTGAGAGTCTTAAGTTTAACTTATTCGAGATCCCTATGAAGTCACGGAGAGTGTTTTATTGAGTAAAGAATGAATCTTTGAATGAAAATACCTCAATCAAGGTACCTATTATGTCACTAGCCCTTTTCAATGTATAAAGAATAAATCTTTGAAAGAAAATGAGAGTTTTCAGTTAAAATTATTTGAGTTCACTTTGACGAAACGAAGAGTGTTTTAATGAATAAAGATATAATCTTTGAATGAAATTACCCTGATCATGGTACCTATTATGTCACTAGACCGTTTTAATGTATTAAGATTGAATCTTTGAAAGAAAATGAGAGTTTAGAATTTAGTTTATTCGAGTTCCCTTTGAAGTCGCGAAGAGTGTTTTTATGACTAAAGATTGAATCTCTGAATGAAAATACCTCAATCAAGGTACCTATTTTGTCACTAGACCATTTTAATTTGCAAAGTTTAAATCTTCGATTGAAAATGCGAGTTTTGAGTTAAACTTATTCAAGTTCCCTTTGTCGTCACGAAGAGTGTTTTAATGAGTAAAGATTAATTCCTTGAATGAAATTACCTCAATCACGGTACCTATTATGTCACTAGACCTTTTTAGTGTATCAAGATTGAATCTTCGAAAGAAAAGGAGAGTTGTGAGTTTTGCATGTTTAATACAACTCTAGGGAAAGATTATAGATCAAAATTAAACTACGTTTTCATGTCTCTGTGTTTTAATACTACTCGTAGTCGTAAGATTTTGTATTGCTTGTTTTGAGGTTTTCTTGTATAACTTCTATTTTTAAATTCATGTAAATTGAAGTATGTAGAGTTTATTAGATCTAAAACATATTAGGAAACACTAGAATTAAGTTAGGTTGCAAGACTTTTGCTAAAATAGTTGATGTTAATGCGTGATTAAGTTACGCATATTTAATCCTTTCTGCAAAACTCATGTTTAAACTAGTTTTGGTAATTGAACAAAAAGGATTTTAATGGGTTCTGGAACATGTTGGAACCCATTTTAGAGACCTAGAAGTCTTAGGAGTGGAGGATAGTTCATCAGAAACTCACCGGACGTAGAGAAGATGAAGGAACAAAGGGAGACGGCTCATAGTTTTGAAAGAGCAGGCTCTTGGAGCCAAAGAGCCGGCTCTAGGGG
This sequence comes from Cornus florida, assembly GCF_030987335.1. Lineage (NCBI taxonomy): Eukaryota > Viridiplantae > Streptophyta > Magnoliopsida > Cornales > Cornaceae > Cornus > Cornus florida. Next base: position 66,108,189 of record NW_026775577.1, on the reverse strand, counting down.
AAGAGCAAGCTCCAAGGTTAGAAGAGCAAGCTCCAAGGTTAGTAGAGCATGCTCTTCCCTCGGGTGTGCGTTTTTAAGTTTTTCTGCGACTGTGTGGGCTATAAAAGTTGGATTTTGTTATTTTTAGTTTCTATTGGAAGCTATATTGAGGTGTTTAGAGGTGTTATAAGCTTGATTAAAATCCTTGAGAGAAGATTTATGTAAAATAGAGCGACTTTGTTTAATGCAACGGTAAGCAAAGGCTAAGTAAATCAATTTACTTTTCTGGATGGAAGGATTTCGAATTGCTTAAAGTTTAGGATAACAATTCTTAGTAATAAAATTTACAGTTAAATCTATCCCAGTGTTATAAAAATAATCATGTGGATATATATAATATAGTATGCTTATTTGGAACATAGTTGGTTTACGGTTTTCGGAAAGAAAGGATTTTATATTGCTTACTTTTATGATAGCAATTCTCATGAATGATTTGTTTTAAATTAAGTTCCAGTGTTACAAAAATAAGCCTGTGAATGTCTATATTTTGTTATGGTTATTTTGAAATAATTGGTTTACATATATGACCTATTGTATCAATTATTGGACTTTGCGGAGTAGTATGGATTAAGCCTGTTAACTGACAATCTTTTTATCATGTTTAATTTGGAACAATTGATGTTTGTACTTAATGTTTTATTATCAATTGTGGATTGTATGGATTAGTTGATAGTTATAATTTGTATGTTATTCTATTAATTGCTGGATGGATTGGATTCTATGCACCGGTATGGGACGGTGACATACCAAGAATGGTTTAGTTTCAAAATACTAAATCTAACCTGTATTGGAATAAGGGAATGGATTATAAATAAATCCTACTTATATTTATGCTAAGTCAAAGAAGCTGCACAAGCTGAATGACTGGCTGGATTACTTGTTATCTATGTTGAGTCAAAGAAGCTGCACAAGCTGAATGGCCAATTGGATTTCTTATGGATGGATAGGATAGGATTTTAAATATATTTTTATGGTACCATGATATGAGCCTGAGTCTCAGAGCCATTGGTTAGGGTGCGTAGATGCAGTGGATGCGTAGCTGGATATAGTAGGTTGAGGTGTACCCTGTTAGGTCTAGGTATTCATGCCCACCATTGGGTGCGTTTTCGCATGTTGCCTTCTATTCAGGTAGAGACCCCTATTATAGTCCAGTGAATGTCCCTTTGTGTGAATATATATATATATATATATATATATATATATATATATATATATATATATCTACAAACTATTTAGTTATTGTTGAGTTGTTTAGCATGTATATGCGTATCTACTTGGGTTGTAGTAGGATAGAACTTGTTCGTGGGCCTGACCCACTCCTATTTTTCAGGTGTATGTCAGCTCCAGGCTTGAGCTTGTTCGTTCTGAGCAGAGACGGTCACTCATTCTTCCGACGACGTAGGACTTCTCTCTATAGTTTACTCTGGATGTTCTTTGAGTAGTTTCATTTCAGTTGGAATTTTGTTAGGGGTCCATTAGAGATGGATTCCCGAGTTGTTTAAACTACCGAAGGTTTTGGATTACTAGATTTAAGTATTTATTGTTAAAGGATTTTATTTTAGTTTCATCCAGCTGTTATTTATTTATTTCTTATTTCACTTTGTATTCCGTGTTTATTTTAAATATTAATTGTTTGATATTCCCTCGGGTGTGGACCTGGGCCTGATCAACCCATGTCTCGGATCCGAGGGGTATCATAGTTGGTATCAGAGCACTCCAGGTTCAAGTGTCTCTAGGATGTTTCGTATTAAAACTTCCGCATAGCATTTTGTCTTGATTAAAGCTTAAGGTTAGGATTCATTGTATTCCTTTACGGTCCATTTAGAAATCGTACTGTTGTTTGTCTTTCTATGTTAACAAATGGTTAACGGTAGGAGAGGAGGACAGAATAGCAGGCAAATTAGAGCGGCACGTAGGCAACAACAGTTTCTCCTATGGCGTCAGCAGATTGGGGAAAAGCAGCAAATGCCTGCATTTCAGAATGGTGATGGTCAGTTGCATATCGAGCAGGAGAACGTACAGCTGACTCAAGAGTCTCAGGATCGGGGCTACAATCAAGACAGGAAACCAGAGTTTTTTTCTCTATTAGTTTACACCATTGTTCAAGCTGTGGCAAAGGGCATAACAACTGCACTTTAGAATCAGCTACACATTCAGCAAACACTAGAAGCAGTACCAGTGGTGTAGAATGTGTTTAAAGGACATTGTTATGCTTGCGGAGATTATAGGTATACAGCTAGACAATGTCCTAGGTTCGCTCAACGACAGCATACTGAGGGACCACAGGCAGGATGGGATCAGTTAGAGGCTAACCAACAGAGGAGACCATTTGGTACTTTTAGGGGTACTTGCTATACTTGTGGGGGGATGGGTCACACTTTCAGGCAGTGTCCTAAACAAGGAGATACCGGGCCATCCAGGCAAGAGGGTACTGACTCACAGGGAGGATGGTTCTATTAGGAGTTTTTTTTAGTTATTTATAGTAGTAGAGGTATTAGTAGAAGTGTGATACAGATTTAATCACGCACACTAGTAGCATGTTAAAGAATATTTTATTATTTTCTTTTAACAGGTTATGGTTTAAAGTATGCTGAGGTTTCTTCTATAAATGGTTTATGGAACTATTTTGTTTTTATTTATTACTCTTGTTGCAATAATAAGGATTATCACAGTGGAGTGATTGATTTTGGACAAAAAAACAAATATTTGTTTATATGTATGTTGTGTTGAGGCAGGACAATTACCAAGGAGTTATAAACGAACTTGTGTAAAACGATATGGTAGTTTTGTTAATGAATGATGAAGTCCCAGGATAGCACGATAATCTAAAAGGGTGTAGCTTCGGAGTATTTTAGTTACCTTACGTATTTTGCTCTACGGAGTATTCAGCATTCTGGTTTGGATAGTTTAGTTGGTGACACTAGATGTTGCAGGCTTAGATTTTTAGCCAATCTAGTGGTTCTGGATATGCACACTCATGTTGTGCTACTTGGGATGGGTTGGTTATCCTATTACTATGGCCAAGTTAATTATTATGATAGGTCAGTGGTTTTCACCATACCTGGTCAGGACATGTACGTTGTTGCTATGCCACATTCTAGTGGGGTCACTAGCACCTATTTGTTTCATATGGAGGAGGAAATGGAGGAGGGGACTACTATATCATTGGATAACATACCAATTATACAAGATTTCCTGGACGTATTTCAGGAGATTCCAGGGTTGCCGCCTAGTCGAGAGATTGACTTTGTGATAGACTTTGCTCCAGGCACTACGCGTATTGCTAGGGCACCGTATAGGATGGCACCAGTGGAGATACGAGAGCTAAGGGATCAAATTCAGCAGCTACTCAGCCAAGGTTTTATACGCAGGAGTACATCACCTTGGGGAGCATCGATTTTATTTGTGAAGAAGAAGGATGGTTCACTTCGGCTGTATATAGATTAAAGGGAGTTGAACAAGGTTACTATTCGTAACAAGTATCCATTACCCTGGATTGATGATTTTTTTTTTTGATCAGTTGAAGGGAGCTACGTACTTCTCTAAAATTGATCTACGGTTTGGATATCATCAACTTTGGGTTTGGGAGCAGGATGTTCCGAGGACGGCGTTTCTCACAAGATACGAATCTTATGAGTTTCGAGTGATACTGTTTAGGTTGACTAATGCACCAACGGTTTTCATAGATTTAATGAACAGAGTCTTCAGGGCTTACTTGGATTAATTTGTCATTGTCTTCATAGATGACATTTTAATTTACTCGAGGTTAGAGGACAATCATGCTAGACATCTTTGGATAGTCTTATAGACACTTTGTGAGCACCAGTTATATGCCACGTTCGAGAAATGTGAATTTTAGCAGTGGGAGGTGAAATTTCTGGGTCACGTGGTGTCAGAAAGAGGAATAGCAGTGGATCCAGCTAGGGTCTCAATGGTGGTTGAGTGGGGACAGCCTACTTCACCTACTAAGATTTGGAGTTTCCTCGGATTGGCAGGATATTACAGGAGGTTTATCCAGGGGTTCTCCAAAATAGCGGGGCCACTCACTCATCTGACTAAAAAGGGTGTACGGTTCGTGTGGGATAAACATTGTGCTTTTGATGAGCTGAAGACTAAGTTGACTTCTGCACCGGTTTTGTCTACCCCACTGAGTGGGATAGAGTATCTTGTGTGCACAGATGCTTCATTGCAGGGTCTTGGATGTGTTTTAATGCAGGAGGAGCAACTGATTTCGTATGGATCTCGGAAGCTTAAGTCTCATGAGCTTAATTATCCAACACATGACTTGGAGTTGGCAGCTGTGGTCTTTGCCTTATGTATTTGGAGGCATTATCTATTGGGAGAGTCCTTCAGGATTATTCAGCGATCACAAGAGTCTGTAGTATTTGTTCACTCAGCGGGAGCTGAATATGAGACAGCACAGATGGTTGGAATTTGTAAAAGACTATCACTTTTTTATACAGTACCATTCAGGGAAAGCGAATGTGGTGGCAAATGCACTCAGTCGCCGACCTATTGGTAGTCTTTCTACTCTATTCACTTCTGAGTGGAATGCTTTAAAGATAGTGGATGAGTTGTCGGATGCTTTCATGGCTTGCATGGTAGTTACACCTTCTAACATTCGCAAGATTTTGCAAGCACCACTTACGGATCAGTAGTGTATTGACAAAGTTGCAGAGATAGCTTCTGGGAAGGTTCCCTGTTACTATGTTGGGACTAACAGAGGCTTTAGGTACAGGGAACGCTTAGTGGTACCTTCTGCAGATGATTTGAGGAAGGATGTGAGGACTGAGACTCATCAATCTGAGTTTTCTGTTCATCCAGGAGGGGACAAGATGTATCAGGATATGAAGCGGCAGTTTCGGTGGGCAGGTATGAAGAGGGACATTGTTTTTTTTGTCTCACGATGTAGTACTTGTCAGATGGTCAAGATTGATCATCAGAGGCTGCCAGGAGCTCTACAGCCACTGCCGATACCAGAGTGGAAATGGGAGAGCATTTCTATGGATTTTGTGGAAAGGTTGCCAAATTCCTTTAGGGATCACAATTCCATTTGGGTCATCGTGGATAAATTGACGAAATCAGCTTACTTCTTGCTTATTCGCACTGACTTCACTTCGGAGCAGTTGGCGAGACTTTACATTTCAGAGATTGTAAAGTTGCATGGTATTGTGTCAGGCTTTTGGAAGAGTTTTCAGCAGGCTTTGTGGGAGCTGTCGCTTATCGGTTGGCACTTATAGATAATTTGGATCGTGTGCATAATGTGTTCCATGTTTCCATGTTGCGAAAATTTTTACGAAATGAGGATCGGTATCAGCATATCGATGTTGGGGAGATTGAGTTGCAACCGGATGCAACTTATTTGGAGTCACCGTGTTGTATTGTCGACCGTCGGGATCAAATCCTTCGTCACAAGGCTATTCCTTTTGTTCGTATTCAATGGAGTCACCACAATGAGGCTGAGTCTACTTGGGAACGGGAGGATGTCATTCGCTCACAGTTTCCTGATTTATGGGAAGAAGGTAAGAGCGAATTCTGAGGACGGAATTCCTTTTGTTAGAGGGGAAGAATGTAATACCCCTAATTTTAAAAGGATAGTCTTAGTATTTTAGTTAATTATTTTATTGCATTTTTAATTTATTTAATTGTATAATTGCTTGTTTATTTGAATTACTTGTGCTTGTTTATTTGAATTACTTGTTTTTAGTAAAATGAATTACTTGTTACTTGTTTAATTGTGTGTTTAAATTACATTACTTGTTTAATTGTTTTATTAAATCGAATTATTTGATTTGTTTGCGTTAATTACATTATTGGATTTAAATTGTGCGATTGTGTGTCCTTAGGTGGTTTATTATAATGATTATAATTGTTTAATTAGGTAATTAAGTTAAATGAGTTTTTTAATATATGTTCAGTACTTAGGGTTCTTTGAGAAGTCATGTATGTTGGCCGACGTAGATTTAAAAAGGGTTTTCTATGGGCCGACTAGGATTTAGTGTAGGGTTTGAATTGAACCTAGGTCTTATGTAAACCTAGAAATATAGGTATTAAGTTCTGCCTAGGGTTTTAGAACCCTATTCACGACAATGGAGGCAGAGAAGGAACAGAAGAGGATTACCGTAGTTCGCCGGAGAAACTTAGGAAGACGACGCTGAGGTTTTGAACTGAAAACTCACAGGCAAGTTCTAATCCTATCTCTTTTCCTTTGGCGCATGTTCTTTGCATGTCTAATACAACTCCAGGGAAAGATTACAGATCAAAATTAAACTACGTTTTCATGTCTCTGTGTTTTAATACTACTCGTAGTCGTAAGATTTTGTATTACTTGTTTTGAGGTTTTCTTGTATAACTTCTATTTCTAAATCCATTTAAATTGAAGTATGAAGAGTTTATTAGATCTAAAACATGTTGGGAAACACTAGAATTAAGTTAGGTTGCAAGACTTTTGCTAAAACAGTTGATGTTCATGCATGATTAAATTACGCGTATTTAATCCTTTCTGTAGAACTCGTGTTTAAAATAATTTTGTTAATTGAACAAAAAGGATTTTAATGGGTTCTGGAACATGTTGGAACCCAGTTTAGAGGCCTAGAAGTCTTAGGAGTGGAGGACAGTTCATCAAAAACTCACCGAACGTGGAGAAGATGAAGGAACAGTGGGAGACGGCTCACGGTTTTGAGAGAGCAGGCTCTTGGAGCGAAAGAGCCGGCTCTAGGGGAATTGGAGAAGGCTCCAATGTTAGAAGAGTAGGCTCCAATGTTAGAAAAGCAGGCTCCAAGGTTAGTAGAGCAGGCTCTTCCCTCGGGTGTCCGTTTTTCAGTTTTTCTACGACTGTGTGGGCTACAGAACTTGGATTTTGGAATTTTCAATTTTTATTGAAAGCTATATTAAGGTGTTCAGAGGTGGTCTAAGCTTGATTGAAATCCTTGGGAGAATATTTATGTAAAATAGAGCGACTTTGTTTAATGCAACAGTAAGCAAAGGCTAAGTAAATCAATTTACTTTTCTAGATGGAAGGATTTCAAATTGCTTAAAGTTTAGGATAGCAATTCTTACTAATAAAATTTACAGTTAAATCTATCCCAGTGTTATAAAAATAACTATGTAGATATATATAATATAGTATGCTTATTTAGAACATAGTTGGTTTACGGTTTCCAAAAAGAAAGGATTTTATATTGCTTACTTTTATGATAGCAATTCTCGTGGATGATTTGTTTCAAATTAAGTTCCAGTGTTATAAAAATAAGCCTGTGAACATCTATATTCTGTTATAGTTGTTTTGAAATAATTGGTTTACATATATGACCCGTTGTATCAATTATTGGACTTTGCGGAGTAGTATGGAATTAAGCCTGTTAACTGACAATCTTTTTATCATGTTTAATTTGGAACAATTGATGTTTGTACTTAATGTTTTATTATCAATTGTGGATTGTATGGATTAGTTGATAGTTATAATTTGTATGTTATTCTATCAACTGCTGGATGGATTGGATTCTATGCACCGGTATGGGACGGTGACATGCCAGGAATGGTTTAGTTTCAAAATACTAAATCTAACCTGTATTGGAATAAGGGAATGGATTATAAATAAATCCTACTTATATTTATGCTAAGTCAAAGAAGCTGCACAAGCTGAATGACTGGCTGGATTACTTGTTATCTATGTTGAGTCAAAGAAGCTGCACAAGCTGAATGGCCAACTAGATTTCTTATGGATGGATAGGATAGGATTTTAAATATATTTTTATGGTACCATGATATGAGCCTGAGTCTCGGAATCATTGGTTAGGGTGCGTATATGCAGTGGATGCGTAGCTGGATATAGTAGGTTGAGGTGTACCCTGTTAGGTCTAAGTATTCATGCCCACCATTGGGTGCGTTTTCGCATGTTGCCTTCTATTCAGGTAGAGACCCCTATTATAGTCCAGTGAATGTCCCTTTGTGTGAATATATATATATATATATATATATATATATATATATATATATATATATACAAACTATTTAGTTATTGTTGAGTTGGTTAGCATGTATATGCGTATCGAGTCTCTGCTTGGATTGTAGTAGGATAGAACTTGTTCGTGGGCCTAACCCACTCCTATTTTTCAGGTGTACGTCAGTTCCAAGCTTGAGCTTTTTCGTGCTGAGCAGAGACGGTCACTCATTCTTCCGAGGACGTAGGACTTCTCTCCATGGTTTACTCTGGATGTTCTTTGAGTAGTTTTATTTCAGTTGGGATTTTGTTAGGGGTCCATTAGAGATGGATTCCCAAGTTGTTTAAACTAGCGAAGGTTTTGGATTAGCGGATTTAAGTATTTATTGTTAAAGGATTTTATTTTAGTTTCATCCAGCTATTATTTATTTATTTCTTATTTCACTTTGTATTCCGTGTTCGTTTTAAATATTAATTGTTTGATATTCCCTCAGGTTTGGGCCTGGGCCTGATCAACCCATGTCTCGGATCCGAGCGGTGGCGAAGACTTCTTCCATAATTTGATTTCTTGTTTAAGCCGATGGATGAGATCGACGTGTGATTTTCATTATCCTTTCCTTCATGCCACTCAGAACTCTAATTCCTGAAGCAGTCTGTGCTGCGGTGCCTATCCTTGAGGCTGTGGCAGTGCTGGTAAAGCCAGGTATGTCTGTCCCTGAATCCGTGGAACCTGTGGAGCGGGTAAAGGTACCAGTGCCCAAACAAGTGGCCAAGTAGAATATCCAATCGTGAAATTAAGCGAATTCTTGAGAAAACCACTACCTATACCAGAGTGGAAATGAATGAGCATTTCTATGGATTTTGTAGAGGAATTGCCTAATTCATTTAAGGATCACAATTCATAACTAGTGCATTATTTGCACTCCACTCTTTGAACGAAACTTCAGGGTTTTGTCGGGGACAACACAGTGAACAATAAACCCCAAGGAAGTTCTACCAAAATCCTAACTTGGCTTCAAACCCGAACTCAAAAAATGGGCAAACGACCAAGGACTACTCATTGTGTGTAAAAAAAAAAAAAAAAATCCAAAAATATTTTGTTTTAATTTTCAAAAATTCAAAAAATTTCAAAAATACTGTGTCATTTTGTAAGTTCGATCTATTTGAGTTCCTTCGTGATTGATCTGAATTCGAATGATCTGATTTCCAAGTGATCGATCGAACTCTGTGTGTTCATGTTTTCTTTCCGCGTATCATCCTAAAATTTTATTCCAACATGTCCTACTCATGCATCGAGCTGAATGTGGTAAGGACAACAATTAATGGCACACCTTATGCATTCACCATCAATGACATTGCCGCAACTTAGAATTATCATTTGACTTCCCCTTTGAATGAGGAGGATGAGCCTATTTATTGTGAAACGTAAATATCTCCTAATAGGATGAGAATCTGATAATGAAATTGGTACCATTGGAAAGAGAACGAAAAATCCTTAAATTTGAGCTCAAGAATGACTTAATTTCGATTTAAGATGACTAAGTTATGACCATTTAATAGTTTGCTAGTAGACGAGGATAGCAGTTTGGGCCGTGTTCTTCTGGCAGTTGTTGAGAATTTTGGTGCGCACTAGGGGATCGTACCCTTGGGTTAGTAGACCTAAAGTGATCCCAAGAGTAAGGTTTTAATCCGGGCGATATCTGAGTTTCCACTTTAGTTGATTTCACTCCTTAAATTTCAAGTTGCTATTCCTTAGATTCCTCGGTCTTCTTGTTCTTTCTTGGCTATTTCTGGAAAAATAATAATAATAATAAATAAATAAATTCCCGGGAAAGAAAAAAAAAACGTCGGGGCGCACGACATGACGCTCAAGAGCTTTTATTTTCTCAACCACCAATTGTCGCGACTAACGTCGCAGGCGACTCGTTTTTTGGGCCGACCGCGAACCGGCTGGTAGTGAGCTGTTTTAATTCTCGAGCGCGCCCGAACTCCACCAACTTTTGAAGCTGCGAGTTTGCACCAATCAAAGGCCTTATTTCTGACTTGTTGCCTACAAAACATCTATAACATACCCCCAAACTTAGTCAAAAATCAATTCTAAAAAGATAGGCTCAAAGGATGCACAGAAACTCTAAAAAACTGTAAATGTGACCCGGCTTGCACGTGGCCATTGTATGCTAAAAAATGAAGTTTGGAGTTTGGGTTTGGAAGTTTTATGGGAGCTTCCTAGAAGGTTAAGAAGTGTTTTGCCCACAAAAAGATACTATTGTGCATCTGTGAGAAGTGAAGTACGCTAGAGACTAATTATCATTAACAATAGTCAAACTGGACAATGATGTGGTTGTTTAAGGATTCAAAGAAATAGACTGATGATTGGAATCATTGGGATGAGGGTGATCCCGTAGGTCTAGTTGGTAGCCCCATTTGACACTTTATTTGTAACTCGAATAAGTTAAACACAAAACTCTCATTTTCTTTTAAAGATGCAATCGTTATACATTAAAAAGGTCTAGTAACGTAATAGGTACCTTGATTGAGGTAATTTCATTCAAAGATTCAAACTTTGCTCATTAAAATACTCTTCGTGACGTCAAAGGGATCTCGTTTTTTTTTTTTTTTTTTTTTTTTTTTTTGTGAAAATGCCATTTTTATGATCACTTTTACATGTTTATGAGCCCCATTGTTTTCGGACATGCCTTAGAAACATGTTTAGGAAAATTGAGATTGAAACACGGTTTTCGACACTAAGACGACATTTTTCAGAAAAATGTCGTGAAGAAACTCCCCCCGAAATCTTGTTTTCTATGTGATGGAATCAAGACCGGAAGGCCCCAAGAGCCGAACGCCCAACCTCTTCCACCTGTCAATCCATTGTGTTCTCGACACGTCAACTCCCACACCTCGACCTAACAGTGGCCCACACCTCGACTCAACAGGGAGGGTGTGAAGCAGAAGAAGTTGTTGAGTTATGCGGCATCCTGTGAGCATGATGAAGAGTAATTGCAACACACACTTGTTAAAATCCTTTGCACTTGTATATGTGTCGTGATATGTGTAATGAATAAGTTATGTTGTTTAACATGTGTTTTTTTTTTTTTTTTTTTCAATATACCAAAGCAAGAAAAAGAAGACCGAGGCATCCAAATTTTTTTTTTTTTTTTTTCCGATATACCAAAGCAAAAACAAGAAGACCGATGTTTAAGGCCTTAAATCCTCAGTGCAAGTTCAGTCAGCAACTCCTACATTGCAAAACACCCTTATCAACAACCTCCAGTCACGAATCCAAAGCCTGACAATTTTAGGGTTTTTGGCCCCAGTTACCGCCGAACTTGTTCAGGGCATATCTATCTGCTCAAGACTCAGTTTTTGACGCCTTATCAAACAAGAACCGACACAATAAGTAACAAAAATTGAAATGAAAATAAAGTAAAGACACGATCAAAGGAGTACTAATTCCTAATTGATTCTGCAAATACTACGTTGAGTTAAACTTATTCAAGTTACCTAGAACATACCGGAAAGTGTTTGAATGAGTAAAGATTGATTATTTGATTGAAAATACCTCAATCAAGGCACCTATTATGTCAGTAGACCATTTTAATGTATAATGATTAAATCTTTGAAAGAAAATGTCTCATCTGTACATAGTTAATTTTGTCTAAAATAATTCTGGATTCGGATGCTACTGAGCACACCGCTGGAAATACAACAAAAAACTAATCAAGATAGACTTAAGAATCGCATGATTCGAAGTCCGGACGAAGGAGAAACGGCTCAAAATTCTCATTTTCTTTAAATGATTCAATCTTTATATATTAAACGTCTTCAATGATACCCCAGGGCTTCTTAATTGATCGGTCGGCTAGTTGCAAAACTACCAATGTCGGTTTCAAATCACCTAAGCCCAATTGAACATAAACCGAATAAGGGAGAAGACGTCGTTTAGGCTATAGTCGACAGATTGACAAAGGCAACTCAAACGGTGAAACTCCATGAATAAAGAAGAACCAAGATGAGAAAATATGAATAATGGAAGAAATGGTATCGAAAACCGAGTCCTGAGCAAAGAGGTATGCCCCGAACAAGTATCTTGAAGTTAGCTTTCCAGTGGTGCCAACCATGCATTAAAACTCTAACTGTAATGAGAGTTATTACAGTTTTAGTGCTGAAATTGAAAGGTGCTGAGGAGTTTAAGTAGACGGAACAACACTAGCAAGCCTTTGAAGGTCTGAAAATACAACTTCTCCTTCCTCTAAATGATAAGGTTCAGTGGACTTCTCGCGACGTCACCTGGAGCCGCGGATCATTCCCGCACGTTCAAAATTACTATTTATGTTTGCGTGCATGATCGTTTTCATGAAAAACCCTTTCATTTGTGTTTTAAGCAAATAATTCCTTGTGGCAAATGTCTCGCCATTACTATAGTGGTCAGTCAGTGCAACGGCCATGTCTGCATCAGATGGCCTATGGAGAATAGGATAATGAAGGCCGGGAAGGCTGACGTGCGGGACTTATCCCACATCGAATCTGGATGGAAATTGAAAGGGGTTTAAATGAGTGAATATGCAGCATCCATCATTTGCTTGTTTAGAGATTCCATCATTTGTTTGTTTGCAACCAAAATCTCATCAGTTGGGAACGCAGGAGGTTGATTAGAGAATTTGGATTATACGGAGGACGGTAGCTTGACTTGCCGACCCGGAATCCACCAAATAATATTTCCCTACCATTTTACAAACTATAAGGCACATTTTTTTACCATGATATTTTAAATAAGTATTGCAAAATTAAGTGGGGAATGGATAACTCAACACAAAAAATACCCCTTACTATTTTCTTTGCATTCTAATCAATTTTTATAAAACCTAAATCCTAAAATAAATGCAATTGTCAATATAAATATTCATTATACTTTAATCTGAGAATAGCATTGGTACCATTGGAAAGCTAACTCAAAATCCATGAATTTAAGCTCAAGAATCACCCCATTTGGATTAGAAATGAGGAAGATATGACCGTTTGAAGTCCGGCAATGGCGAGACTGAGTTCGGCAGATCCGGTGAAGACTAGATAGATGGGTCAGTAGATCTTCAGAAGGTTGCAGAGAGGGAGAGAGACTGGGTAGCTGTTACCAGATTTTAGCCCTCATAAACCCTATTTGGTTTTAGAAACAATTCTTCCAACAAAACCCAGTTACCAAGTTTCAGCGTGTGAAGTTGAACTATGGAGGCAAAATCATTTTTATCAATTAGTTCATAGACAGCATTATCATGAAAGTAAATAGTGTCACCACTAAACTGGTTGGCTCTCAGATCTCCATGGTCAAATGGTATCCCCCCGGATCGGCCCGTTGAGGTGAGCCTTGGGTCCAAAAAGAGAGGCAGTGCCCCGCCTCTGATTCACGGAATAAGTAAAATAACGTTAAAAGTAGTGGTATTTCACTTTCGCTGTAGTAACCTCGAGATTGCCAATAGCCAGCCATCGCTGGAAAAGGTGGCATAACCCCTAGCAATTAATAGTAGGATGAGTGGTGCCAGTTGGGGGTGATGATTGAAAGAAGAATGAAGATGGATAAGGAATAAGATGGATGGAGATGAGTGAAATTTGGAGATGGGAGAAGGGGGTAGAGGCGTGAGGTGTGGGTTGAGAGAGAGGAAGAGGTTTAAAATGAAGTGAAATGGGCTTTCAAGCCCATTTTACTAGCAGCGGAGGGGAGGCGCGGGCGCCCGCCACATTTTCGCGCGGGGCCCGTGAGACACGGCGGGGCCCTGCCAATTCTAAGAAGACACTAGCTAGTTTTGCGGGCACCCGTGGTGGTGCGGCGGGCGCCCACGGAGTTTCTTCAGATGCTGCCTTGTGCAGCCTAGCTCAGCGTGCAAGGCCCGAGACGTGATCTCCAGCAACTTTAAATCCAGGACATCCATATATCTTACGGTAGAACATATTTCAAAGAATTCATTAAGATGTTTGGCCTAGCGGGTTATTATCGGAGATTTGTGAAAGATTTCTCCCGTCTGGCAGCGCCTATGACCCGCTTGACCCGGAAAGGGATTAATTTCAGAATGATGTTGTTATTGATGAGGATGTGCCCAAATTGGTTTTAAGCTAGTTTTTCAATGGTACACACCTCATCCTCCATATTTAATATGAAATGGCCATTTTACCCTTAGCTTCCGTATTTATGACTATTTTAACCTTAGCGGGCTTCCGTATTTGTCTCTCGGGTTCTCGAGTACGGTTTAGATCTACTTGGTTAATGTACCGGATCATGGGATTTGAGGCATTACAATTTGATAATGATGATTAACCTTTTTAATAAAAATAAATGGCATACCGTACCTATTTGTTCCACATGTTGGATTAAAACGAACATCTCAAAAAAAAAAAAGTATAGCCCATCATTGATCTAGTATCCCCTATAAAAAATTAGTCATCCTGCCACCTAAATCATCTTGAATGGAATAATAGAACTGTTGATGGTTGGTCTACTGGCTTTTAGAAAAATTCAAAACTACTTGTATGCTTGTTGTTGTTCAAATTTTTGTGGCATGCTTATTGATCAGGCTATTGAATACTGGGGAATGATCCAAGACATTCACGTCATTATTTGAACCAGCCATACCAAAGAAAGCATGCCAGATCCACAGATCTTTCGATGCAACTACCTCCAATATAAGGGTAGGCTTATAATTTCTTCCCCTGTGTGTGCCATGCCACCCTGTAGGGTAGTTCTTCCATTCCCAATGCATACAATCTATAGAGCCAAGCATACCTAGGTTGCCTCTTTCCTCCCCTTCTCGAAGTAGACGTGCAATGTCCTCTTCATTCGATGTGCATTGGTACTTCCCTGCATACACCACAATTACAGCATCACAAAAACGCTTCAAGCTTTCAACCACAGTGGTTTCAGAAATCTGTATGTACTCATCACAAAGATCTGCTGAAATTCCATGTGTGAGTATACGTATTGCAGCTGTCATCTTCGATATAGGAGTAAAACCCATACGACCGAGGGCATCAAGCTTCTGGATGAACCATTCGGCATATGTTGTAACACCGTTTAAAATGCGAACAAACAACTCTCGCCACATCCTAAATCATCTACAAAACATCTGGGGTGGAAAAGTGGGATTTTCAGGAAAATAATCTTGAAATAGCCGCTGGGTTGTCTCATCTTGATCACATTTAATATATTTTATCTTACAACGTTGAAAGAATGCCTTTACCTTCTCAGTTGATAACAGTTACATCACCGCATTCATCCTTTTTCGACGTTTTCTAAGCTCATAATAAGAGTTGCTTACTTTTACGTAAAGGGCATGAATGCATAGTTTCTTCAGAAACATTCTTGATTTTGGGGTTTTAGTGTAATTATGTAAAGTAATTATTTTTCGTCTTAGGGACCATTTTTGTCATGACCCTAGATTTTTCAACCCAGTGTCTTGTGATGAACCAAAGATTGACCCCATAACGGATACAGATGCGGAAGCAAAAGAAACAAGACAATGGTCTCTTAAGGCATAACACACCTCTAAGACCCTAAGATGACCTTCCATAAGGTCACGAAACCCAAAGGAATCACCGGAAGTGAAAGCTAGAATGAAAAGGGGTCACTTGGTACCCTATGTCACCGATGACAACCAAAGGAGCAAGATCTAGTTCAAACTAGACCATGTGTGCCATAGAATGGCTCAAATAAGATAAACAAGGTCCTGTGGGAACAAACAAACGAGGTTAACCTGTCTAGGCAACAAACCAAACAAAACCCACAAGGCAGCCCTATTTCGGTCGACCAAAATGGAGCTTCGGTTGGCCGAAGTAAGCCAGGAAAAAAGAGAAGAATGAGCCTTCATTTCAGTCGACCAAAATGACAAACCAATCAATCGATTTATGGCTCGAGATGAAAAATGGCTACTGGAATTGAGTTTTCACTGTTCAATTGATGGAAAATCTATAAGGCAAAGAATTTGATGAAAAGCCAAACTTTTTGTCCATGGGCAAAAGACTTGTTGACAATGTGTTTGTCATGAAAATCTTTAGTCTTTGCCTTATAGATTTTGGCGCTTTCATATGCATCATTTCAAATTTCCTCAAGCTCATTGAGTTGCAATTTACGAGTAGAGCTAGCTTATTTGAGATCAAAGTTGAGCCTTTTTATGGCCCAATAAACGTGGTGCTCTAATTCGACCGGGAGATGATAGGTTTTTCCAAAGACAAGCCGATATGGTGATATACCAATAGACGTCTTATATATTGTCTGGTAGGCCCAAAGCGCATCATTTAGTCTCAATGACCAATCTTTGCGGTCCGGTCGAACCGTTTTTTCCAGAATATGCTTGATCTCAAGATTATATACTTCCACTTGACCACTCGTTTGGGGATGGTAAAGTGTGGCAACCTTATGAATGACCGAGTATTTAGAAAGGACGAATCTGAGGTAACGGTTTCGGAAATGAGATCCTCCATCACTAATGATGGCCCTAGGCATACCAAACTGACTGAAGATGTTTGATTGAACAAACTTGACCACAACTTTATGATCGTTGGTTTTGGTAGCTTTAGCTTCAACCCATTTAGACACGTAATCCATCGCTACGAAGATATACTCATAGTCATAAGAAGATAGAAACGGTCCCATGAAATCAATGCCCCACACATCAAAAATTTATATGCTTAAGATGGGAGTAAGGGGCATCATGTCTCTTCTAGACATAGAGCCAAGCTTTTGGCAACGCTCAGCATCCCGAAACAAGGAAAGCCAATATAATCTGCTTTGAAGGACCTTGTCAGCGGTCTTCTTGGCACTGAAGTGACCCCCACAAGCAAGGGTATGGTAGAAATTCAAGACACTTGTGAATTTAGTTTCGGGAATGCATCGCCGAATAATTTGATCTGGGCAATACTTGAATAATTCCGGATCTTCCCAAAAGAAATGCTTGACTTGGGAGAAGAAATGGTCTATTGATTGTTTTGACCAATTGGAGGGAATTTTTCCTACCGCAAGATAGTTGACAATATCCGCGAACCAAGGAAGACTTGAATGAGAAATCTGAAATAGTTACTCATCCGAGAAGGAATCACAAACCGTAGCAAATTCAGAGGATTTCTCAATGAGTAAGTAAGAGAGATGGTCTACGACAACATTGTCTATTCCCTTTTTATCCCGAATCTCAATATCAAACTCTTGGAGTAAGAGTATCCATTAGATGAGATGGGGTTTGGTCTCTTTTTTGGTGAGCAAATGCCTTAGAGCGGCATGGTTTGAAAAGACAATGACCTTGGATCCTAGAAGGTAAGAGTGGAATTTATCCAAGGCGTACACTACAGCTAGCAATTCTTTTTCAGTGGTGGTGTAATTTAATTGAGCATCAGAGAGAGTCTTCCTAGCATAACAGATAGCATGCGGAAGCTTGTCCACACGCTGGCCCAAAACTGAACCTAATGCATAATCGGATGCATCACACATGATCTCAAATGGAAGAGACCAATTAGGCGGTTTCATGATTGGGGCGGATGAGAAAAGAGTACGAAGTTTCATAAACACTTCCAAACAAGCCTCATCAAAATTGAACGGAACATCCTTGGCAAGAAGGTTACACAAGGGCCAAGAGATTTTGCTAAAATCTTTGATGAAGCGACGATAGAAACTGGCATACCCAAGAAAGGAACGGATTTGTTGGACAGAATTTAAAGGAGGAAGGTTAGAGATCAACTCGACTTTGGCTTTGTCAACCTCAATTCCCCTTTTGGAAATGACATGTCCCAAGACAATGCCTTCTTGTACCATAAAGTGACTCTTCTCCCAACTTAGAATAAGATTTGTCTCCTTGCATCTTTGAAGCACAAGGGATAGATTTTGGAAACATGAGTCAAAGGAAGATCCAAAGACGGAAAAATCATCCATGAACACTTCCAAAAACTTTTCGACCATATCGAAAAATATGGACATCATGCACCTTTGGAAAGTTACCGGTGCATTGCATAGCCCAAAGGGCATGCGTCTATATGCAAATGTTCCAAAGGGACATGTGAATGTGGTCTTTTCTTGATCTTGATGATCAATTACCACTTGGTTATAGCCGGAATAACCATCAAGGAAACAATAGTAACTTTGGCCGGCTAACCGCTCTAGGATTTGATTAATGAATGGAAGTGGGAAATGATCCTTCCTAGTGGTAGAATTGAGTTTCCGGTAGTCAATGCACACACGCCACCCGGTGGTGGTGTATTGCGGCACGAGTTCTCCCGTTGAATTCACAACAATGGTGAGGCCGGATTTCTTGGGAATAACTTGAGTGGGGCTTACCCACTTGCTATCAGAGATGGGCTAGATGATTCCCACATCTAGTAGCTTAATCACTTCTTTCATAACCACTTCCTTCGTGTTGGGATTCAACCGGCGCTGCATCTCTCTAGAAGGTTTAGCGTCGTCCTCCAAATGAATGCGGTGCATACAAATAGAAGGGTCGATTCCTTTCAAATCAGCCACTGCCCAGCCAATAGCTTCTTTGTGCTCTTGTAGCACCGCTAAAAGGCTAATTTCTTGATCCTTTAAAAGGTTCGATGCAATGATGACCGGAAGAGTTTGATTTACACCAAGAAACACATATTTGAGGTGAGTCGGGAGCGGCTTTAACTCAAGTTATGGTGGAGATTTCAAGGAAGGGACTGGAGGAGTAGTAGAGAGTTGAGGAAGTGGTTCTTTTGGCATCTTCCAAGGAGGAAAATCCATGATAGCACCTATGTTGAGCAACGAATTCACTTCTTGGATGGCTTGGTCAATATCAAAGTTCGAGAGGTCAAAATGAGACATGCAAGTTTCCAAAGGATCTTTGCTTAGAATAAAGGAGAGAGATTCTTCAACCACTTCATTGACCACATCAATAAGGAAACAATCATTATCTTCGGAAGGATGTTGAGTGGCATGGAAAATGTGGAGTTTGACTTGCTTATTTCCAAAGGCGATGTCCATTACCCCGGTTCGGCAATTAATTGAAGTATTAGCCGTAGCTAAGAATGGCCTACCAAGGATCACGGGGATATGCTTCTTTGGATCATGGACCGGTTCCGTGTCAAGAACCACAAAGTCTACCGAGAAGTAGAATTTGTCCACTTTGATTATGACATCTTCAAGAATGCCCCGTGGATACTTGACCGATCTGTCGGCAAGCTGCAAGACCACGGAGGTTGGCTTAAGATCTCCCAACCCAAGTTGTAAGTAGATTGAATATAGAATCAAGTTTACACTAGCTCCTAAGTTAAGGAGGGCTCTTTCTATCTTGTTGTCGCCAATGACACACGAGATTGTTGGGGCGCCCGGATCCTTATACTTTGGAGGAGCACTGTGTTGAATGATTGCACTCACATTTTCAGTCAATCTTACTTTCTTTGGCAAATAATTTTTGGAGGTGCGCTTTTGAGCGCACAAATCCTTGAGGAATTTAACATACGGGGAATTTGCTTTATAGCATCCAAGAGAGGCAAGTTGATCTTTACTTGCTTGAAGACTTCCCACATGTGTTAAATTTTACAATTTTTGTTCCCAAAATGTGTCGACTCTTGGAGATATTGAGGAAATGGAGCCTTAGGCTCATAAGAAGTCTCCACATTTGGGGCAATAAGCTTGGAATTTTCAGCATTAGACTTTGGAAATTCAGGAGTGAGATTTGGATTTTTGGGAGGAAGAACTTTTTCATTGTTTCTTTCATCAACCTTGTTATCCACAACTCGACCACTCTTAAGGGTGGTGATTGTTTGGACTTGTTCATGAGTTGGCCCACTCGGAGGAGGGGTTTCGTCAATCACATGAATCCCTCTAGGATTCTTAAATGGTTGAGCGGGAAGCTTCCCCTTATCTCTTTGAAGAAGTTGGTTCATTGAAGTGGCTATTTGCCCTACTTGATTCTCAAGTTTAGCAATAAACTGAGTATGAGAATGAACCATTTAGAGAGTGGGCTGCAATGATGTTAAGAGTTGCTTGTTAGATTCCATCATTGGCTTGTTTAGAGATTCCATCATTTGCTTGTTTGCAGCCAAAATCTCATCAGTTGGAAACGCAAGAGGTTGATTAGAGACATTTGGATTATAAGGGGGACGGTAGCTTGACGAGGCCTGAAATAGCCTATTTGAAATTGAGAAGGGGGCTGATTTTGATGCCCTTAATTCTGAAAGTTCGAATTTTGTGCGGCGGGTTGCCTCCATGAAAAATTCGGATGACCTCTCTATCCCAGATTATAGGTATTGGAGTAAGGATTGTTTCCGGGCCTGGAAAACATCGCATTTGCTTGCTCATAATTGGGATTAGGAAATTGCTCTGGTGTGGGGCAATCTTTCAAGAGATGGAAGGGACTCGTGCATGATGCACACACCACACCTTGCCGAATTTTGAGACAAAGAGGGAGAAAGATGTGGTGCCATTAATTGATAGAATTTATGAGCTATGGCATCCACTTGAGAAGATTCTTCCCTCATTGTTTTTGGTTGAAAAGGATTGGTGTTCTTAGCATTAGTTGAGATCGGAGCCCTACGAGAATTGTGTTGCAATGAATTTTCACTCAAATTCTTGAGTAAGGTCCAAGCCTCGTCCGCATTCTTAGACATGAACATCCCTCCACATGAGGAGTCAACCATAAGTCTATGTGGTTCGGTTAAACCATCATAAAAGGCTTGCACCAATTGCCATTTTGGAATTAGATGGTATGGGCATTTCCTAAGAAGATCTTGTAATCTTTCCCAAGTTTCATGGAGTTGTTCTCCATCAATTTGAGAAAAACTAAGAATGGAGCACCTCATTTGATTGGTTTTACTCACCGGATAATATTTCTTTAAAAATTCTTGTTACAATTGGGCCCATAATGTGATGGAGTTTGCAACAAGGGAATTTAACCAATACTTTGCCCTATCTTTCAAAGAGAATGGAAAAAGACGCAAATGGAGTGCATTCTCAGGGAAACCCCTCATCTTGATAGTAGAGCAAATTTCAAGGAACTCATCAAGATGTTTATAGAGATCTTCATTATCAAAGCCATGAAAGGATGGAAGCTTTTGGATGGTGCTAGATTTGATTTTATATTGAGCGGCTTCAATATTTGGCATCACTATGCAAGAGGGAGAAGCATAAGTGGTAGGGATGAAATGATCCCGAAGAGTCATGGGAACCACATTTGGAATTTCAGCCCCATTATTATTTATTCCCTCATTCTCCAAATTTTCTTCATTACCGGCCATTGTATTAAATTCAAGTTCAATTCCTCTTATGTTAACAGATTCCCTAAGGTTTCTTCTAAGAGTCCTTTCAAGTAAATTTATGTCAACTGGCGAGTCAAGAGTCGGTAAGGAAAGTGATCTACTGCCAAACATCAACAAATCGCAGCACAATCAAGACAACAATGCATCACCATAACCTCCACATACGATATTCCCGTTCTCCTCAATTATCAAAAATAGAGATTAAATGGCCACGACAAGGACCAATGCTTTGCAATATGAAAAAACAATAAATAGCCTCAACAAGGGCTTCACAATTTAACTATCTCTAATTCAACACATACAAGATATTTACGACTTTGAGACTAAAACTTCGAAAACTTACTGAGAGTCTTTTAGACTTACAAATTTGTTAGCTTTCCCACGGCAAGCCTTGAGTACCTAGAATCTCACAAGAAAACTTGAAGCACAAATTAATCAAAACCAACGAGAAAATATCCACAAGAAAACAATATTCACAATCAAACCAAAGTTAATCCTAGAACCTCGATTGCAAAACCGATTGCAGTCCCCGACAACGGCGCAAAAAATTAATCGGTTGTCAATTATATATCAACCTTTGCAATAGCACAAATCATTGTAAAATAGGGCTATTGGTCGAGTAAGTCGAACTACTGGGACTGCTAGTTTATGGCAACCAAGTTCTCTAGAATCACTTTTAGAATGATGAAGGTCTATAGAGTTTTGTTTGGGTTGTCACTAAAATTAGGAATCAAAAAATGCATAAAGTAATTTGCGAAGAATTAAAGAGATAAAATAATGTAAAGGGGACTAGGAAAGTGAATCCACTACCTACCCTATAAACATGCTAGCTGAGTTAAATTTAGGGAAAGCAACATAAATATGTGATCATGAAATGCTACAACACAACATTGCTACATTCCTTCAAGAAATTCATGAAATCAATAGCAAGAATAATCTATCAAAGTTACATATGCTTGAACTACCTAAACTAGTGTGTAGTCTTAGACATGCTTGCTAAGCTAGAGATTATCAACCCATCAATCACATGATAAGAGCACATGAAGTTAAAAATCAAGATTAATCCATCAAAGGGAAATCCTAAACCATGGATTAACAAGGTTCTCATACAACATGCCATTAAAACCATTCCACAATCTCCTTTTCATTGTCACTATGAAAAATCAAGTAATACAACCATGAGAACATACATTCTAAGACAAGAAAATAAATTCAACATGATCATTTATATCAAATTCAGTTCATTACATCAAGTGTAGACTCTAGATTATGGAACACCCACATATATACATTATTTTCCCCAAAATAAACCAAAAGCTAGAACATGCTTACTAGAGAGGGCTTCATCACCTCCCTAGATAAGGAGTTAGTTGCTCATGGATGCACTAGAGGAAGGAGAAAGGATGGAGAAACCTTCCATTTTCACACCTAGAGGACCCAAAATACACAAACCCTCAAGAACTCCTCTTTCTCTCTCTAAAACTTAGCAAAAATATGAGATCTCCAATAATACAAGCTTCCAACCTCTTATCTAGGCAAAATCCTCCCTCCAACCACTCAATTTCGAGCTCCAACCACCCTAGAAGCAAACTGGACCACAAAAATTGCATAGGGAACAAGATTCAGCACAAAAACAGGAGCAAGTGATTTGCTACCTATAGATCGGCGGGGGCCCGCGAGGCGCTGGCTGGCGCCCGCGGGGGCCTGGCATCCTAGGGAGCTCACTGGACAAAACGGTGGGCTCCAGCGGTGGCGCGGCGGGCGCCTGCGGAGGCTTGCGGCGGGGGCCCGTGAGACACTGCGTAGCCTCGCAGAGGAAAGCTTGCCACTGGGGTTATTGGCAGGCGCCCGCGGAGGCCTATCTTCAACACGAATCGCCATTTCTTTGAATCACATGGATTGGCCTGACGACACAATCGTCATTCTGAATACAATGCTGCAAAACTCACGTGCATGATGACTAAAGAAACTTGGCCCAAAAGATGGTTCCTAGCAACGGCATCCTTTGATTCTTCAAGAGATTATCAAAACCGTTCCTTTAACCATATTCGGAGGAACCAACCTAAAAGTGGAAGAAAACAAACAATTAAAGTGAAACTATACATTATGATCAACTAATGGACTTAACTAATGCAACTAAGGGTGCTTGAATATGCAATATTCGGTGCTTATCATAATGTTATTTAACAACATGGAAGCATGTTATACAAAGCAACAAGATATAGATTCTCAAAGTCCTTAACTTGAAATCTAAAACACGAAAACAACTAAAGTAGATCATGCCACCTAACGTTTATGTTCTAAATGAATCTATAGGATCGTTCCTAAGCAATATTTGAATATCAAAACACAAATCACAATATCGCTGCAATTTAACAAACATTGGAACTTCTAATACAACGCATAAAACAAGATTTCTCAAAGTTAACATCTTGAAACTCAAAATGGGAAATCAATTAAGAAACAACAAGTCACGATATCATCTAGTTATCAACTTGAAATGAAAAGTGAAATCAACCAAGGTGGATACCTGGACATCACACCGGATCAGACCGACACCATAGGTACTTTGGGGTTACTAACCCATAGGTAACCTCCCTATGTGCGCACTAAACTATAGAGGGACAATCCCCCGTACTAGAACCATATCCTAGCTGTAGTCAAATAACGACATCCCCAAGTTTCCAAAATTAACAAGTTATGCAACAACGTATATATCGACATGTATATACAAGATAATCAACCATCTACCATGCACAATTGAATTTGGAAACATATACAATACATGCACTAAGTCCACAACTACTATGGCATGAGAAATGTCGAATCTTCAGTGTGCGATTCATTACACGCTATGGCAATATATTTCAACATTGAAAACATAAACTCATAAATCTAATACAAATCCAAAATCATGATTTAAACATATAACCAATGTCAAACACATGATTAAATCATTAACGCTATAGAAACAGAAATTAATTAAATAAACTAATTAATTTCTTTAAGTTTCAAATCTCAATCAAATGACTCCTAATTAACACATATTAAACAACATTGCATGGTTATTACATACATCCATTCAAAATCTTAATTAGGCCAATGGAACAACAAAGTATAATTTAATTAAATCGTGATAATTAAATCTTTAACTTCTAAAACAACTTCAAATGGTCCCAATTCAAAATATATGCTAGTAAACAGGTCCCAGTCATTTCAAATATCAAGTTTAAAACTCAATTAAGCCAATGGAACCCTTAAATCGATTTTAATTAATTCTTTTAATTAAAATCTCTAGATTTTCATACTCATCCAAATGCTCCAAAATTAAAGTACGTTAAAGAGCATGCCAAGACTTAATTTAATAGCCTATCACAAGTTAATTCCATACAATGTACGACCATAATAATTAAACTTTCACAAAAAAAAATTATTAAATAAAAGATTTAATCTTTATTCAAATAATCCCAATTTAATATATATTAACAAACATACCAAAACCTAATTTACTAGCATACCACAATTTAATTCTAAGTTGAATATCATCATTAGAATTAAATCTTAAACATAGAAAATAGTTGAATTAAATTCTAGATTTTGAACAAAAATGATGAGCGCTGAAAAGTGCGTATTTAAATCCCTTAAGCTTAGGCATTCTAGCACCTTTATCTATCTTACTTTACCATTTTAGATTGATTTCGTATTATTTCCATTTTCAGGCACTTATCCCGAAAATAAGCTAACTCAACCAAATAAGAGCTTAATTGAAGCAATTCTGGGATTAAACAAAGAAAGGAGCAAAGTGGAGAAAGAAGAAACCAAATGAAGCCAAAGGTGGGAAGCAGCAAAGTTCGATCGATCCAAGTTCAAGGTTCGATCGATCGAACAATGATCAATCTCAGCACTTCAAGATAGATCCAAACCTTGGCCCAAAAGCATAAAGTCTAAATTTTTGTTCGATCCAACACCACCCTTCGATCGATCGAACACTTTTGTCCTTATTCAAATAATTGATCCTATCCACAGTTGTACCACCCACTAACCACTTTTATCCTTTTCCCATTAATATCTCCCAAAATATCTCAGATTTGTCTTTTCCCAAAAAGCTCAGCCAGTTGGATCAATCCAGCATAAGTTCGATGGATCTCAGCTAGTTTGATCAATCTAAGTCCAAGGTTCGATCGATCGAACTTCCTCCAGTGCAAAAAAGTTAAATTTCCATCTCATTAAAAGTTGTCCTTTATCCAATCATTAGGAAATATTGTGTGCACGACCCCAGCATGTCATTTTGACCTACCTATATAAGGATAAGGATTGCTTTTTACAAGGGGAGACAATTTCATTATCATATCATCTCTTGGAGGGGAAGTTTAGAGGAGGAAGAAGCTAGAGACACCATTGGAGTTCTTCATCAACAAGGAGCAAATTTCAGCCATGGAGTTATTCCTTGAGGGTTGGAGCAACATCACCATGAGTGGCTAGACATCCTCTTGGGGCTAGAGTTAGCCCCAAGCATGCTTTCTATATCTTAATCTTGTGTATTATTGAGGGATTAGTATTGTAATTAATGTTTTGACACTTTGATATATATAAATCTTGTTTATTCAATGATTTATGTGGTTTAATACTTTCAATTGATCATTTCATTCTATCTATATGTCTATGTATGCTAGAATAAATGTTCATGTGCTTGTCTCTAGATTTTGTGTTATTGATGCATGTCTATGTGTATTGATGCTATAAATTTGGAGATTGTCAAAACATAGTGCTTAAAGAAATACTCTTGTAATTCTCTTGATGGTTCATACTTACTCCTTGATGGATTATGCCTCTCCCCTACTTTTTTTTCATGCTAGTAGTGTAGTTGTAGTGTAGTGTTAAATGGGAGGATAATCTATGCTTGTTGCTTGATGATACAAGCTTTTGAATGCAAGTAGCATATGTCTCTAACCTTGTGTTGTATTTGGATTGTGAGCTTAATGAAAGGATTAATGACTTGTCCTGATCTATTGTACCTTTCACATGTTGTTTAGACAATATATGCTTCATTGCTTAGATATATTGTGCCTTTCACATGATGTTTAGACAATACATACTTAACTAGTCATTCTTGCTTGTTGAATCAACGAAACACACACACACCAATATTGCAGCACACCATTTGCCCTCATTAATCACTTATCAATGGTATAGAAATGCATTGCTTGGTGGTGATCTCTAAACACCAAGATCTCTCTCTCTCTATTACTTACTTTTAATTGCATTCTTTGTTATCACTTAGTTTAATTTAGTTGTTCACTAATCAACCAACCAACCAATTGTTTGATCACTCGACCTACTAGCCCTAATAACGATTCCACGACATTGCTCGTTCCTCATAATCCCTTGGGAAGATCCGTACTCGCCCTAGCTATATTTATAGTGAAAGGTAGTAGTGGCTATATTTATGGTGTAGCGACCCTCACAAGTAGGACCACGTCAGTTTTTGGCGCCGTTACCGGGGATTTGATTGATTAGATTTGGCAACGTCGGATTTGTGGAATTGATTAGGATTAGTACTCTTTTGATCATGTCTTTACTTTATTTTTATTTTTCTTTTTGGGTACTTATTGTGTTGTTCTTACTTAACTAGGTGCATTGTTGGAGAGGAAGCAAGCAAAGGAGCATTCAAGCTAAGCAAGCAAGAAAAAAAGCTAAAAATTCTAAAAATTTGCTAAGCTAAGCTTTAAATTTGGAGTTGAAGTGCTAAAAGACCTTTGTGAGACTTTCTTTACTCAATCCCTTAGTTAAATCGTCGGCCCGTGTGGAGGCTTATTTTTAATTGTTCTTGCATCATTGTTGTTAAAGCATGGGAGTATGAATTAAGTGTTTATGGAAGACGTTTAATTGCATTGTTGTGAAGGCATAGTGTTTGTCATTCTTTGTGTTTGTTGTGTTTTGCATTGTGCATGCATGGACGTCGTTCATTGAGACCAACTCTTGTCCATCTTGATTTGCATCTTGAATCTATCATTAGAAATCCTAGGGGAAGAGGAAGTTCAAATAGAGCCAATCTATCAATGGATGACCATAATGATAATCATGTTGAGGACTTTGGTCACATAGGCCAACAAGGTATCCTTCATCCCAATGTGCACAATGAGAACATACAAGTACCATTAGGCATGCCTAGGCCATTCATTCACCAACCACCACAACAATAAGGCCAAGTTCCATATGGAATACCAAGGCCAATGTATGCTCCACAACCTCCCAACATCAATCAAGGAATTCAAAACCAAGGTGTTCGTGTTACACCTCAAGTAGCTAATCCACCTCTTGCTTTAAGAGACCATTATGTACCTAATGAGTATAATGCACCTACATGCATCCAATTGCCTCCATTTAGAGCACATCATTATGAAATTAAACCATAAACCATTCAAATGCTTCCTAACTATCATGGACTTCCAAGTGAAGAACCTTACAAGCATTTGGATGAGTTTCTTAAAGTATGCTCCACCATAAAATATACGGACATGTCGGAAGAGGTTTTAAGACTCAAACTTTTTCCATTCACCTTAAAAGACAAGGCAAAGTATTGGTTTAACAATCTGAGACCTTTTTCAATCACTTATTAGGCATAAATGCAACAAGAATTCTTGAAGAAGTATTATCCGGTTTCTAATACCAATGCCATGAGAACCTCAATTTAAGAATTTTCACATGGGGATGGAGAAACGTTTCATGAGGCATGGGAACGCTTCAATTGATTGCTTAGAAAGTGTCCACATCATGACATGCCCAAATGGCAATTAGTTCAATACTTCTTTGAAAGCTTATCAGACAATTATAAGGGTATGGTTGATGATTCCATGGGTGGCTCATACATTGATAGACATAAGGATGACGTGTGGCATCTTTATGAGAGCATGAGTGAAAATTCTTTGCATAGAATACTATCATCCAAGAATGGTAGAAATTCACAAGGTAGGAAGAGTGTTGGCTTACATCAAGTCGACCATTCAAATGAAATAGCCGTTGAAATGAAGTCTTTATCTCAAAGGTTTGATCAATTTTTAATTAACCAAAACTCGGCAAACCAAGTATCTTCCTTCCCTAACCATTCTCATCGTGCATCAAATGAAACATGTATGACTTATTCTAATGTTCTTCATTCTACTTCTCATTGTTCTGACGGACAAGTGTAAAATGAACCTAATGAACAAGTCAATGAAGCTTTTGTGAACCAAGGGAACAATCCTTATGGTACTCATTATAATCCAAGTTGGAAGAATCATCCGAATTTCTCTTGGAAAAACCAAGGAGAGGGCTCAAACCCTTCCGAATGCGGTTTTCATGGGAAGTACATTCCACTTCCACTTCAACACCAAAGATCCCAAGGTTATAGACCTTATCAATCACAAGGGAATCAATTTGCTAATTCTCATTTTCCCAACTAATCTTATTCCCAACGTAATACTAGAAGTCCCGCCTTTGAAGAAAAAGTTTTGAATGCTTTGGGCACTTTAGAGGCTAACACTCAATTGTTTCATTCTCACTTTCAATCTATTGCGAAGCTAGAAACCCAAGTAGGGCAAATAGCAAGCACTCTCAATGCAAGAGAAAAGGGAAAGATGCCCATTAATGCTCCACCTAAGCAACAATGTGTTGTGGAAACCCATTCCTCATCGGAAGGCTACACCATTGAATATGTTAATGCGGTAACTACCTTGCGAAATGGTAGGATTGTGGACAATCAAGTTGGAATGTCCAATGAAGAGAGTGAATCGGTGCAACCTCAAGTTGTCACCCGTCCCGTTTCACATCCCATTCCTCCTTCATTGCATGTACATGACCTTGTGAATGAGAAAGTTTTGAAAAATGTGTTTGAAAAAGAAGTTTTGAAAAATGATGTTGAAAAGGTTTTGTTGAAAAATGATTCGGAACACAATGATTTAAAAACTTCTTGTGTTGAAAAGAGTTCAAAAGAAAATTCTGAAAAAGTGTTTGAACCAAAGGTTCCATTTCCGGATGCCTTAAAAGGATCCATTTCAAAAGACAAGCAAAAAGCAAAAACCAATGAAATTATGGAAACGTTTAGGCAAGTGAAAGTTAATCTTCCACTATTGGATGCAATCAAGCAAATTTCGGCTTATGCCAAATTCTTAAAAGACTTGTGCACCCAAAAGCAGAAGAACAAGAGCCAAGCACTAAGAAAAGTGGTTTTGACCAAGCAAGTAAGCTCAATTTTGCAACATAACACTCTTCCAAAGTTTAAGGACCCCAGTTCACCCACTACATCATGCATTATTGGTGATCATATCATTAATCGGGCGCTTCTTGACTCAGGAGCAAGTAACCTTCTTCCATACTCGGTTTATGTCAAATTGGGCCTAGGTGAATTGAAACTGACGTCGGTAGTTTTGCAACTTGCCGACCTATCCATTAAGAAGCCTAGGGGTATAATTGAGGATGTTTAGATTAAGATTGATAAATTTTTCTTCCCTGTTGATTTCGTTGTCATCGACACGGAACCGGTTCCCAATCCTGAGAGCCAAATTCCCATTATCCTTGGCCGTCCCTTCTTGGCAACCGCCAATGCCAACATCAATTGTGGGACGAGGATAATTAAAGGTGAGGTTGAATATCTTTAATCCCACGCCCAATTCATTTGACAAATATGAAGGAGAGGTTAATGTTGTAGATAAATATCATGATCTTCAATGTCAAGGAAATGAGCTTTTGTGTAAGACCAAAACTTCCAAAGGATCATCTTTAACCTTGCATTCTCAAAATCTTGTTTCAAATTCTTGCTTTGAAAGGGCATGGAAGCCCAAAAGTTGTAATTGCATAGACAAAGGACCAAAGGTTTCTTTTAAGCTTAATCCAACAAATTCTTTAAAGAACCATTTGTCGAGTGGAGTTCAAAGCATCTATCACCCCAACAAGGAGGGGATACATTACAAGATCTTTGATCCGGACTAAAAGAGCCCAACGTCTTACTAGAGACGTTAAAGACTAGCAAAAGCATTCGTAGGGTGTCAAAACCCTATTCCTCCCCCATTTCTATCTTAAATTTCATTTCTTGTAAAGTCTAGATACTTGTTTTTGGTTCATATGCATTGAAAGGAACTTTGGTGAGAATTGCATGAGCTTTCATGTCATTATTGAGCATTCTGCATAGTTTGATCGATCTCAAACCTGAGTTCGATCGATCGAACTCCATTCTGCATCCAACACTTAGAGAATTTTTTTACCTGCAGAAACCTGCATCCAAATCACCTCTCTGTCCCATCGTTCGAACCAATTCTTAGATCGATCAAGAGACCTTCGATCGATCCAACTCCCAAGTTCGATTGATCTCATGATTCAACACTAAGAAAAATTTTGAGCCTGCATCAACCTGCATATTTCAGCTCTCTGTCTCATCAATCGAAACATTCCAAGATCAATCTGAACTTCTTCGATCGATCTTCAAGTTCTAACACTTAGCCAATTTTCTGAACCAAAAACTTGCATATTTTTGCTCTCTGTCTAATCGATCGAACTCTTGTTTCGATCGATCTCAGTTCTTCATTTCATTATTTTGACTTTGTTTTGACTTTTCAAATTTTCAAAAATCCAAAAATATTTTCATTTTTATTTTATTTTATTTTTATTTTATTTCATTTTATGTTATTTTTTTTAAAAAAAAGTTTTCAAAAATTCAAAAATATTTTAATTAATTTTTAATTATTAGTGTTTATTCAATTAAAATTAAAAAAAAAAAACCCAAAAAAATATTTTATTCTATTTTATTTTACTTTATTTTCCAATTTTAATTTTAATTCCAATTTGTAATTTTAATTTTGTACTTTTCAAAAATCTTAAAAATCCAAAAATACTTTGAAGAGAGTTCATCAAAGTTCAATCGATCTCATTTGAAGTTCGATCGATCGAACTCTGTTGGGAATGTTTTTAAAAATAGAACCGAGGGTTTTCTAGATTGATACCTTAGATCGATCTCACCCTCTCTGCAAACCCTAACCCCCTCCTTCATCGCCGCCGCATCCAATCACCTCTCCCACCTCCGGTGAACTTTCCGGCGAGCATCGAAGCATCAATCTCTCTCTCCCTTCTCGGATTCATCTTCACTCTTCCACATCTCCACTTCTCTCATCGTTTAAGGTAAGATCCGAGAATATCCCTCTTGATTTAAGCTTCAATCTTGTGCATACATGCTTTATATGTTGAATACATGCTATATACATGACAAATACTCCATTGTTGAAGCTTGAAGCATTTGTCTATGTATATATGTGTGTGTATATATGTGTATATATTTTTGATGAATTGATTCGATTTGGGAGTATGGGCCATGATTGGGTGATGGGATTAGATGATTTGATTTGTTGAAGGGCCCACGAACACGTTTGTGTGGACCCCGTGCTTCCAAAGTCACAGATCTGTGACCTTTGAGTTTTCATCATCGCACAGTTTGATCGATCGAACTTATATCTCAGATCGATCTTGAGAGATCGATCGAACTCATGTCTTCGATTAATCGAAGTTGTGAGATCAATCTCACTTATTTTCGATCGATCCAACTTTTGTGATCGATCTCACTCCTTTTTATGATTGATCGAACTTTACAGATCTCACACACACACTTCATTCATCATATCTTATGTTCATGTTATCTCATATATGCCCAATGCCTGTGATATTCCACATTGGATGCATTTTATACTTACATTGTTTAGCATGTTTCATATCTTGCCGCTTGCATAGGTTCATGTCATATCTATTTTGTTTATTTTTACTTGACATACATGTTTCTATATCGTGCTTAAAATTTCTTACTCTGGTACTAACTTCCATTGCAAGTTTTTCTTTTTCTTTTTGCAGGCCATGGTTAAGAGGAAGACCGTTGCCAACAGGCAACAGGGGCCCACCTGACATATTAGGCCACGGACAGAGGAGCCAGCACAGGCTACCCCACCTCAGTCACTATCTCATGAGGCTGAGGATGACCACATACCATCCATCTCTACGGCTCATCCTACATTCACTCCATCACCATCTCCACTGCATACTAAAGCTGAGCATTCAACTATACCAACTAAGCCAGCTCAGCCTTCTCAGCCACCTCATCTGGAGCTTGATAGGCCCACGCCTCGATATACGCATATGACGATCAACCATGAGTCAGTGTTTGACATGGCCTTCTTCTCTAGATCGATGCTGACCCGATCCGCTTACCATGACATCATACAGAGGGGCCTGGCCACTATTCTTGCCCCCGTCACAGAGCCGGTCTACCCGCGGCTGGTACGGTTGTTCTACCAGAACCTCTGGCCATCCCCGCGTACCACAGCTGAGCTAGTTACTTCTATAGATGGCCATTCGATCACCATCACAGTGGACTCACTAGGCCGCTCTTGCCGCTGTCCACACTGCTGTCCTCCAGAGCTTCAGGACACATATCTAAGTCTATACAGGCCTTCCCATGCCGACATGGCAGTTTTTCTCACAGGTCACCATGCTAGTGGCGAGACCTTCGCCACTCGGACATTCTTTCCAGATGACCTTTGGTTCACCGATTCCGTTCTCTATCGGAATATATACATGGCGGGGCACAAGATTTAAAGGAGGGGCGATTATCTGACAGCCCTTTACTCCTTCTACATCTGGCACTAGGTGTCCATTCCCGCGCTCATCTCGAGCGTGATAAGGAAGCTATATGATGAGTACACCAGCAAGGAGACGCCCGGACGGGCTAAGTCTTTTCCCTTCAGCCACCTCATCACCCAGATTTTGATAGATCAATGCTACCCCATCCATCCTCGGGAGCACCCCGAGAAAGGTTCATGTCACTTCCTAAAAAAGGACTGGGACAAGAGCTACCGATCCATTATTACCAGACTGCAGGACCACGCAGTAGTGGCTGCAGCGGAGTTAGACTTAGAGGAGGCCCAAGCAGAGGCACAGGCCCAGGCAGAGGCAGCAGCAACACATCCCGCAGCGGACGACACACCATTCCATCCAGCTGCAGATCATATAGATATTGACTTGGAGCGCCCTGCAGACGACGCAGAGCAGAACTCTCCAGCCAGGTCGCCTATTCATGAGCAGGAGCAGACTCAGGAGTTTTCTTCTGATTCATCTATGCCTGGGGCTCCAGATCTGACCCTCGGCTTTGGAGCACGTCTGAAGACGTTTGAGGATACTGTTGTTGCCATCCAAGCTGATCTCACAGCCCATAGAGCTAATTTCGCTACCTTCCACATGGATGTCACGACTATGTTCCGAGATCTATCCAGAGACATCCGTGGTGTGATGACCCTGGTTTTTAGGCAAGCGTGTCCTGTGATGATCCGAAGATTGACCCGATAACGGATCCTATATGCGGAAGCGAAAACAAAAAACAAGACTCTAAGAAGTCAAAGTGACCTTCCATGAGGTCGTGGAACTCAATGAGAACTGATGCGGAAGCAAAAGGTCAAAAATATGACAAATAAGCCCACAGGGGCAAAATTATCATTTTACATAGAAATGACGTCCCTAATGTGTAAATTATTCTCGAGACACATCCATGACTTCCCGTGAAGTCACGGAACTCAAAAGAAAGTAGCAGAGGCGAATTACACGAAAACCGGACAAAAATAGCCTCAAGGGCAAAATGGTCATTTCTAAAAAAATATAAAATCTGGTGCTACCGAGCATACCGTTGGGAAGACAGCAAAATATTAATCAATTTAGACTCAAGAATCACTTAATTTGGAGTCCGGATGGAAGAGAAAAGTCAAAACAAAGTTTTGACGTTGTCGCGGCCGTGAATAGTAACCTGGGGAAAATGCTGAAGTTCGTGTGCCGTTTTGAGGTACCAAACGATGTTTTCTAGAAAAATACAAAGAAGAAATCCCCCTTAAAATAATTTTTCGAAGCTGACTATGTCAAAAGAAAATTTTATTTTTGACGTGAAATCTCCAAAATGCCCCTACAACAGACTTGTTCAAATAGTGCAAATGCGCACAGGAAATCAGATTTTGGCACGGGGTTTTCGGGTTCGAGATGACACTTTTTGAAAAACTGTTGTCAAGAAACCCCCCTAAAATCACGTTTTCTATTGGACCATATCAAGAACGGAATTTATTTTTCAAAGGAAATTCCAGAAATGCCCCTAGACCAGAGCTGAACAAGAGGGTTAAAAGTTGCTACAGTGACTGTCTATAACTGAGAGCAAAAACGGGCTAGAAGATGAATTTTTCTGGAAAAACACAAAGTAGAAACCCCCCTCAAAATTGAGTTTTCTACATGACTTGTGAGAGAATTCAAAAAAAATCGCAATGTAGAATGCCCGAAATGCCCCTCCATGAAATTTGGTCATGGAGGTCCAAAAAGCTGCTAAAAAAAAAAAAAAAAACAGAAAGCTGAACTTTGCGATCGATTTCCGGCATCAAGACGACAGTTTCTGAAAAAACACAAAAAAAGAAACCCCCCCTAAAATCACGTTTTCTAAGCGACCATGTGAAGACCGAAATTTATTTCCCGAAAGAAAACCCCAGAATGCCCTAAAATCATATTATGCAACAAAAGTGCAAAATGAATCCATAGGAGGCTCATTTCACCAAAGGAGAAGGTTTGCCTGGAAATGACCATGCACACAAACGTAACTTACCTATTAGGACTTGCTACAATAGTCCATGGTTTAAAAATACCACCGATGCAAAATTTGACCCCCCAACGGCCAAAAAGGCAAAAATGAACTAGAAATGGGAAATTTGAAAACTAAAATTAGGAAATGGTTTCAAATGACCATTTGGCCCTTGGCCACACTTCATACAAGATAAATGAGACCTAGTGGATGTGCCGGAACACACTTTACACTACTCGATTTGAAAATGAACCTTTAAAGGCTCGGTTTCTATTATTTTAGCCCAAAAATGCAATATGTGAACTAAAATGCAAAAATGAAAACTAAATGGTGTTTGGCCCTTGGCCACACCTCACATATGGTAAATGAATGATAAAGGATGAATTACATACACAATGCACACACCAGTACGAAAATGACATATCAAAACCCTAATTTTCATACTTTGCTCATGAAAGGCAAAATTCAACATTCATAATATTCATGGATTTCAAATAAAGTTTGGCCCTTGGCTACAAATTATATACATAGAATGAGTATCAAAAAGTGTGCTTAAGCGCATAATTCAAGTTTTATACAAAAGGCTATAAAATGATATTCCATGCTAACATTTGCATAAAATAGAAACTAAAAAGCTAGAAACCATCCTAATGAACAGCAAGCATCACGAACCATGTCTTCATACCTGATCAAAACCCCCAGTAACTTTGGGGTGAGTAAACAAGTTTACTCGTAGAGAATGAGCATGCATCAACTCGATTTCTTTAGAAATTTTTAGGACTAACATGATATATTTCAAAAGGGATCATGCTACCTAACGTCTATGTCAAATATTAGACTCAGGGATCATCCTAAGCTATCATGGAGTATAAGCAACAAGAATCATGATATATATACATATATGAAACAAATCAAGGTTGGAATAATCTAAGAACACGATAAGAAGGATACTTGAACATAGATTAACATGAATTGCATTATCAATACAATTAACATGATTGGAGTATTCCAATTAACACGATAAGGTTAATACACAAAATCAAGAACATGGCATAATATCTATGTTATTAGACAAAGTTGGAACCATTCACATAACACGAAAAGAGTTACACATGACATCAAGGATAATGCATAATATCTACGCAATTAAACAAAGATAGGATATTCCATAAAACACAAAAAGGAAGATACATGGAGTCAGGAGCAAGGCATAATATCTATGCATTTAAACATAGATAGAATCTACCACATAACACGAAAAGAGTCTTAAATCTTCAAAAAATACAACACTTGAAATTTAAGGAGTTAAATCACGAATGAAGCATAAAATCAATGCAATGAGACAAGATTGGTGCATTTCACATACACGACAAGTTTAAATCTTCAAGGAATAGCAACTTAAAATTTAAAGAGTGAAATCAACCAATGTGAAAACTTGGATATCACCCGGATTAAAACCGTACTCTTGAGATCACTTTAGGGCTACTAACCCATGGGTACCTTTCCCCTAATGCGCACTATAGTGTAGAGGGACATTCCCCCATACTAGAACCGAGTCTTAGCCATGTCAATTCTTGATTGATATCACAAGTCCCAAAATCAACAAGTTGTGCAAGTCAAAATTGTATCAAAATACAAGAAATGCATTAACCACATATCATGTACAACCAAGATTTTGGAACACACAAGTCAAGCCCTAAGTTTTTAACTATGATGGCATGTGAAATGTCAAGAAATCAATGTGTGCATTTATATAGACCACAACCAAGATAAATAGCACATGGAATCCATCGAAGCAAATATACCATAAGTATAAGATACATGATTCAATTGTATACTAAACAACACATGTGTAAATAAACCATTCCGAAACAAATGAGCATGTTCATTAAGCACATTAATGAAACCAAGATACAAGAAGTCTAGATACATAATATCAAGGCATGATTAACTCGAGGGAGACATAAAATGAAATTTAATCTACTTAAGGGATTAAATTATTAAGGTTACATGGCAAGTCCAAATGTTCTACGAACAGGTTATGTCAAGAATCATGTCAAGGCCAAGTTCAATGTCAAGTTTCAAATTTATTTCATACACGACACAACCATGTAAGTCAAGTTCCATACAAGGGAAATAAATAATTGTAAGTTTCAAAACTTATCCGATTATGCTCAAAGTAATACACGTGAAGGAACTTATCAAGAAAATCATGAATACAAGGTTAGAAACTTAATCAAGTGCATAGAACCATTAAATGGATTTTAATTATTTCATTTAATTAAAATCTCTAGATTTTGAAAGTCATCCAAATGACCTCAATTTAATATATGTTATACAATATGTCATAACTTGATTTAAGAACACGGTACAAGTACATTTCATGCAAGGTACGGCCACGAGTATTAAACTTTAATACTAGAAAAATAATAATTGAAAGGTTTCAAAACCTAATCAAATATTCTAGATTTAATATGTGAAACTATATGACATGCATATCAAGAATTTCAAGTCGGAAATCCAACAGGATGAATAGTACACTTAGAGCAATTTAATTAATCTAATTAATTAAATATTACTAGATTTTAAAACTTCTCCGATTACTCTCAAATTAATCTATGTTGAAGAGCATGCTAAAGCCTAATATAATATGCAATCACATGTTGATTTAAAGCTAGATAAAGCCACATGATTTAATATTTATTTCAAGATAAATATTAAATAAAATCTTCATTACTTATCCAAATAATCTATATTTAATATATGTCAATCTACATATCAAGGGGTAATATTCTATCATGCCACATGATTAAACAAAGGTATGGACAACCGGGAAAATTAAATCCTTCATAAGAAAAATAATAATAAAATCTCTAGATTTTGTGATTCAAGCATGTAATCAAGTTGTATAAGCATCACAAGCATGTAATATAGCAAGAAAGTAAATTATAACACCCCTACCTCAATTTGAGATGGAAATCTCAAATCCCCACTGGAAGAAAAGTGTTCCAAATCCGCCGAAATCGAAGGGTTTTGTCGGGGACAACATGATCTACATGAATACCCAAGAAGCCCCATGAAAATCACAACTTGATCTTAAGCCCAAACTCAAGAAATGGTCAGAAATGAATTCTAAAAAGGGGGAAAGGTAGAGCACGACGAGAGAAACAACAAATGCTAAGGCCAAAGGATTTCTACCAAGGAAATCAAGTGGAGGAGAACAAATAGTGAAGGCAACCCCTTGGGCTCCCATGGCTGCTGGCTAAGAGGAAGAAGAAGGTTAAAAAATCTGATTTTAAAAATTAGGGCAACCTATTTATAGAAATCTCAAAAAGTACCCCGAAAGGGCCCCGCTGGGTCCGGAAAAGTGGATTTTGAGTAAACGCGCTCAAATGGTAAAACTCCGTGAACGAAAAAGATTCAAAATAAGAAAATATGAACAACGGTAGAAACAGCATTGAAAAATGAGTCCCGATCATAAAGTTATGCCCCGAACAAGTTCAGTTGCAACTCGGTCCAGAAACTTTGAAACTGGAGAAAAACGACCAGAACGGAATTCTAAGAGTCCACGACTTGACGAAATGTGAAAATGAATCCCGTACGAGGATCCAGGCTCCAGACGAGGTATTTTGCAATAAC
The DNA here is from genome assembly GCF_030987335.1 of Cornus florida. NCBI lineage: Eukaryota > Viridiplantae > Streptophyta > Magnoliopsida > Cornales > Cornaceae > Cornus > Cornus florida. Next base: position 66,069,703 of record NW_026775577.1, on the reverse strand, counting down.
TTTCGTTAATTGCACAATGACCCCTACAAAAAAGGTTAACTGCGAAACTACCCCAGAATGAAAATATCTTCCAAAAGTTATTTTCTTAGATACCCCTAAAATAAAATATATTTATGAAAAATACCCCAAGAAATGAAAAAGATTCTGAAGAATTGTGCATTCATGCCCTTATGGGCACCGGGAGCAACCAGAGTACCTTCTTGCAAAAGTAAATATACGTATTTCGAGGAAACCACTCAAGATGAAGGCACGTGAAGTCAAAAACCAACTCCGAGCATGAGAAGTGAGGTTGTGCCAACAATGTGACAAATGGGGAAAAGACATAATAGGGAAAAGGACGAAATAGTGCATAGTGTCCGAAAAATGAAAATGCGAAAATGACTCAGCCCTCAAAGGAAGTTGTCAATTCACATGAAAGAGTCTCATAAACTAATTCCAAGCACTCGAGATGACACTAAGCGACACGAAATATAACTCAGAAAAGAAAATTAAACGAAAAAAATTCATTCGTAAAATTTCAGGAAAAATGAAAGGGAGGCAAATGACCGGGTCGTTACACGCGGAGCCCGACCTGCCCGTCCTACCTCATCCTCCTAAGCTCCCAGTCCCTTCTATCTCATGATCCCTCTCTCTTATTGATACTTTACTTTTGTCACTGTACATCATTATTATTTTTACAGTCGGTCTGTCGGCCTTGATATTTTTGTTATACCTGTACTTTATCTGTTTTATATATATCTATTTTTGCTATGGATGTCATATGATTGTATTCTCATATCTGTATGTTTGACTACATCAGGTGCATCACAGTGACTTCAGTGAGAGAGTGCTACCCAATTTTCAGGACCACCCTTATACCTCTCTCATCTATTTATCCGTTTATCCCATTTACACTTGCATGTCCACTATGCACTGATTGTCCCATTTTGTTATCTGATAAGTTTATCTAAGTCCCAATTTTTTGGACCACAGTTCATCCCAAGTTTGGGGGGGCCATGCCACCCACTTCGGATACTTCAGCCCCGATCATTCTTGTTTAGTTGCACTGGTATACTCTTTCCTTTGTTCTCTTTGTACATTGAGGACATTGTGCCATTTAAGTTTGGGGGGAATGGTGCTTTACAGTGTTAGTTTTAAATTCAAAATTTTGAGCATGACTTGTGTATTTGAGGGATATTTCTATGATTGGTCCATATCGAGCTATGATTTTGATCTTTTGAGGACTATATTGCTTAAAATTTAAAAATTGCTTGACTTGAGTGTCCAATACTCCTTGTATGCCTTGTGAATGCCATTTAGGAGTAAATTTTTTGAAAGATTGATATGTTTCTTGCACTTGTGGTCCACGTCATCTTAATTTTGTGATTGTTTTAAGATTCATTCTAGGATTCTACACTAGCACCGGTGCACACTAGTATTCATTTGTGGGGTACATGCTTTGTGGATTATTGAATTGGTTATATCCCAAATGAGCTAGTAATGCATTGAAAGCTTTCATTCTTGATAAAGGTGGATAACAACCCCTTTTCACTAAGTAGCCGGGATTCTAGCCTCATCAAGCACTGAACTTTTTGCGCTGAAAGGTGGAGGGCCCAAACTCTAGGTTAATAATTGAACTTGTTTTTTCAAAAAAAAAAAAAAAAAAGTGAGGACTTCTCCCAAATGGTGAGAAGTAAGAAATGATTAGATGGTTGTTGTCTTGATTTGTAGCCTAGTTGATTTGAGCTTCTAAGTCCGTAGGGGTGTTTGAACGCCTAATGCCCTAAAGCCGTCTAATTTGGGAGTCATTGACCTAACGCTCGACCTCATGAATCACTAGAAAGCTTAATAGATCAACACATTGCACCATGCTTCCATCTTTGAAAAAAAAAAAAAAAAAAAAATCGAGTGAAAATAAGCGCACCTAGAACAATAAAGCTTTAATAAAAGGTCCACTTTTTGTCTTGATGATCGGTACTAGATTTGTGTGCTAGTTTGAGGGTAAGGATGTGATTAACTCTTTAGTTGGGTTAGATAGCAACACATTTGATGCTAGTCCACTCAAAAGGATTCTAGAGTTGTTTTGATTTGCATGATCATTTTCTTGATGTGTGGAGGACCATACTTGTTTGCTTGATGTTGAAATTTTGGGAGATTACTCAGAAATGTTTGAAACATTGCATACTTGAGGTAGTTTTCTCCCAATGCTTGTTTGCAATATTGGTACCTCTTTTGAAAGAATGAGCTTAATGTTTGTGGGTACCATTTCTGGAAACCATCACGAGACTTCACTCATCCACTAGGGGTAACCTAGGGGTTTAAAAGGCTTATTGCATATGCTAAGTGCAATCGTGTTCCCTATGAAAGTGGCGTTATCCATTTATTGTTTTCTAGTTCATAGTTGTATAGTTGTTCATTTCATTCCTTTACTTTCTAGTTCATTGCTAGGGATTAGCAATATTTAAGTTTAGGGGTGTGATGAGCGCTAAAAAGTGTATATTTAAACCCCTTAAGCTTAGGCATTCTAGCACCTTTATCTATCTTACTTTACCATTTTAGATTAATTTCGTATTATTTCCATTTTCAGGCACTTATCCCGAAAATAAGCTAACTCAGCCAAATAAAAGCTTAATTGAAACAATTCTGGGATTAAACAAAGAAAGGAGCAAAGTGGAGAAAGAAGAAAGCAAATGAAGCCAAAGGTGGGAAGCAGCAAAGTTCGATCGATCCAAGTTCAAGGTTCGATCAATCGAACAATGATCAATCTCAGCACTTCAAGATAGATCTAAGCCTTGGCCCAAAAGCATAAAGTCCAAAAGTTTGATCAATCCAACACCACCCTTCGATCGATCGAATACTTCTGTCCTTCTTCAAATGATTGATCATATTCACAGTTGTACCACCCACTAACCACTTTTGTCCTTTTCTTATAAATATCTCCCAAAATATCTCAGATTTGTCTTTTCCTAAAAAGCTTAGCCAATTGGATCAATCCAGCCTAAGTTCGATGGATCTCAGCCAGTTCGATCGATCCAAGTCCAAGGTTCGATCGATCGAACTTCCTTCAGTGCGAAAAAGTTAAATTTCCATCTCATTGAAAGTTGTCCTTTATCCAATCATTAGGGAATATTGTGTGCACAACCCCAGCTCATTTTGGGTGTCATTTTGACCTACCTATATAAGGATAAGGATTACTTTTTACAAGGGGAGCCAATTTCATTATCATATCATCTCTTGGAGGGGAAGTTTAGAGGAGGAAGAGGCTAGAGACACCATTGGAGTTCTTCATCAACAAGGAGCAAATTTCAACCATGGAGTTAGCCCTTGAGGGTTGGAGTAACATCACCATGAGTGACTAGACATCCTCTTGGGGCTAGAGTTAGCCCCAAGCATGCTTTCTATATCTTAATCTTGTGTATTATTGAGGGATTAGTATTGTAATTAATGTTTTGACACTTTGATATATATAGATCTTGTTTATTCAATGATTTATGTGATTTAATGCTTCCAATTGATCAGTTCATTCTATCCATATGTCTATATATGCTAGAATAGATGTTCATGTGCTTGTCTCTAGATTTTGTGTTATTGATGCATGTCTATGTGTATTGATGCTATAGATTTGGAGATTGTCAAAACATAGTGCTTAAAGGAATGCTTTTGTGATTCTCTTGATGGTTTATACTTACTCCTTGATGGATTGTGCCTCTCCCCTAGTTTATTTTCATGCTAGTAGTATAGATGTAGTGTAGTTGTAGTGTAGTGTTAAATGGGAGGACAATCTATGCTTGTTGTTTGATGATCCAAGCTTTTGAATGCAAGTAGCATATGTCTCTAACCTTGTGTTGCATTTGGATTGTGAGCTTAATGAAAGGATTAATGACTTGTTTTGATCTATTATGCCTTTCACATGTTGTTTAGACAATATATGCTTCATTGTTTAGATATATTGTACCTTTCACATGATATTTAGACAATACATGCTTAACTAGTCATTCTTGCTTATTGAATCAACCAAACACACACACACCAATATTGCAACACACCATTTGCCCTCATTAATCACTCGTCAATGGTATAGAAATGCATTACTTGGTGGTGATCTCTAAACCCCAAGATCTCTCTCTCTCTTACTTACTCTTAATTGCATCCTTTGTTATCACTTAGTTTAATTTAGTTGTTCTCTAATCAACCAACCAACCAATTGTTTGATCACTCGACCTACTAGCCCTAATAATGATTCCACGACATTGCTCGATCCTCATAATCCCTTGGGACAATCCTTACTCGCCCTAGCTATATTTATAGTGAAAGGTAGTAGTGGCTTTTATAAATATAAAACTCTTGGCCCTCGCCTTAGAATCCACACACTCTCAAGCTTGATTGTGGTGCGGCGACACATCATAGCCACGGTCAAAAAGCATGCATACAAGTTGCATAAGCATCAATAGCATCTAAGACAACAAAAATGATAACCTATAACATCCCCTACCTCAATTTGAGATGAAAATCTCAAATGCCACCAAAATGAAACCGCTCCGATTCCGACGAAACTTCGGGGTTTTGTCGGGGACAACACTGTGAACGATAAACTCCAAAGAGGACATACCAAAATCCTAACTTGACCTCAAACTCGAACTCAAAAAATGACCAAAAATGGATTCTAATAAGGAGGAAAGATGCGCGTAGTCAAGACAAACATAAAACACAAAGGCACTACAACTTTTTAACAAAGGGAAGAAGCTCAAAAGAAGAGAGAGAAGGTGGCAGTCCCTTGGCTACCATGGAATTCGGCCAAGAGAGGGAGGAAGAAGGTAAAAAAGTGATTTTTCACTTTAAGGCATTCTATTTATAGTAAAACCCTAAAAGTGCCCCGAAAGGGCCCCTCCGGGTCCAGAAAAGTGGAATTTTGGGTAAATGTGCTCAAATGGCAAAACTCCATGAACAAAAAAGAACCAAAATGAGAAAAGATGTATAACGGAAGAAACGGCGTCAAAAATTGAGTCCCGAGCAGAGAGATATGCCCCGAACAATTTCGGCGGCAACCGGGGCCAAAAACCGTACAACTGGGGGAAACCGACCAGAAGGCAATTCTAAGAGTACACGACTCAACAAAAAGTGAAAATGAATCCTATACAAGGATCCAGGCTCAAAACGATGCATTTTTTAAATAACTTCCTTAATTGCACAATGGCCCCTCCAAAAAGTGAAAACTGCACTAATGACCCAGAATGAAAATATCTTCCAAGAATATTTTCTTAAAAACCCCTAAAATAATATCTTCAAAAGATATTTATGAAAAATAACCCAAGAAAAGAAAAAGATTCTGAAAAACTATGCATCCATACCCCTATGGACACCGGGAGCAACTAGAGTACTTTACTGCAAAAGTAAAGATACGTATTTCGTGGAAACCACTTAGAATGAAGATACGTGAAGTCAAAACCCAACTCCAAACACATAAAGTGAGGTTATGCCAATAAAGTGACAAACGAGGAAAAGACAAAATAGGGAAAAGGACAAAAAGTGAATAGTGTCGAAAAAATGAAAATGTGAAAATGACGCGGTCCTCAAAGAAAGTTATCAATCCAAAGAAAAGAGTCTCGGAAATCATTCAAGAGCACCCGAAACTACACTAAGTGACAAGAAACTGAACTCAGAAAGGAAAAGATCAACGGAAAAATATATATATATATATATTCGTGAAAATCTAAGAAAAAGGAAAGGAAGAAAAATGATCGGGTCATTACAATAGCTCAAAGGAATGAAATCGTCACCTCACCCCCAAACTTAGTCCTTTGTACCTGAAAAAATTATCACACTTGACAGCACACATCAGAGTATAAAGTATATGGAGTAAAACAGATATATATCATTATGCACAAGTCAAAATTTATTATTTATTTATTTTTTTTAAACAAAACTAACATAAACTAACCTAATATAAAAAAAACAGAAAAATTCACAAATAAACTAAAAACCTAGAAAAACTGAAAAGAATAAAAATAAAATATGGTACAAACATGCAAATGCTAAGTTTAAGTCGATAGCTCGACAGTATGCTAAGTTTAACGTCGATAGCTCGATTGTACACTACTCCTTAGCCTGTATCCAACAACTCAACTACCTCCCTCATCCCAAAACCAGTCCTATGGGTAACTACAAAATTCAAAACAGGAGGAACCATTGTAGTTCCATTAAGACCCAAAAAAAAATACTCAAGCTTATCCAGTGGTGGCTAAGGCTCAAGTTTATGAGAAGACTCACAAGAAGGACAAAGAGGACCCGAAATCAAAGAAGGAGGATCTTTTATTGGAAAAATGGTAACTAAATCCTCATCAATGACATCAAGAAAGAAGTACTCATCTTTCTCCGAGGAATATGGAGTGGCATTGAAGATGTTTAATTTAAGCTTCATGTTCCCAAAAGAAGTATCCATAGCCCTAGTCCTACAGTTAATGTTGGCATTCATTGTAGCCAAGAATAGATGACCAAGGATCACAGGAATATATTTATTAGGATTATGAACAGGTTCTGTATCCAGGATAAGAAAGTCAACCGAAAAATAAAACTTATCCACTTTAATGAGAACGTCTTCAATGATCCCATGTTGTTGCTTCATAGATCGATCAGCAAGTTACAACACCATTGATATGGGTTTAAGCTCTCCCAAGCCTAATTGCTCATACATCGAGTAAGGAAGAAGATTAACACTCGCTCCAAGATCAAGAAGTGCTCGGTTTATCACATTGTTTCCAATTATGCAAGATATGGTAGGAGCACCAGGATCTTTGAACTTACGAGAAGTGATGTGCTGAATGATTGCACTAACTTGCTCAGTGAGATAGATTTTCTTAGAGACTTGGCTTTTCAATTTTCTCTTTTGAGTGCACAAATCTTTCAGAAATTTAGCATAGGTAGGGATTTGACTGATAGCATCTAAGAGAGGAATATTAACTTTTACCTATTTGAAGACATCCATCATGTCTTGGATTTTCTCTCCTTACTTACCAAAGTAAGAGGGTCCCTTGAGACATTAAAGAAAAGGTGCTCTTGGCTCATAAGCTGTCGCAAGGTTAGGAGTAGATGAAGAAGTGACTTCACCTTCAACTCCTTTAGAGCTTGATGCAGTAAGACATGAGGGAACATCTGTGGGATGTGGATTTGGAATAACAGGACTAATGGCAATCCTATGTTTCTCTTTTTCTACCTCTTTTTCCTCAACTTGATTATCAATAATCTTTTCGCTCCTCAAAATAGTGATGACATTAACTTGCTCATGACGAGAACTTAAAGGATTAGTATCATCAATCATGTAAGTTTGCCTGACCGTATTTGTAATTAGCTAACTAAGCAGTTTTCCTTCCACTCTTTGAGTCAACACTTTAACTATTTGCCCAACTTGAATCTCTATCTTAGCTATAGATTGGGAATGGGAATGAACCAATTGAGTGGTGGAATTAAAATCATTAATTGCAGCCAAAACCTTCTCTTCAAATTCAAACGAGTACCTAGAAAGAGAAGGATCTGGATTAGTTTGGTTCTTAAATTAAGAAGGACAGTAGATGGAAGATTGATTGAAAGAATTATTTTGCAGAGGATTGGATGAATTATGGTACTGTCCCTGAGATTGGGGAACAGTATTGTCTTCCATGATATATTGGAATGATCTCTCCAGCCAGGGTTATAAGTATTGGAATTTGGATTGTAACCTGAACTGGAAAATGCAGCATTGGTTTGCACTTATGGATTTTCAAAAGAATGACCCAAGAGACGACAACTGATAGCATAATGAGATGGACTAGCACAGATAGAACACACCTCCTTTAACAAAGAAGAGTGCTGAGAAGAACTAAGAGTATTGACAGCTGACAAAACTTGGTCAAACTTTCGATTCAACACTTCCATTTGAATGGCTATCTCTCTAGTTTTCTCGCCCTCATACCAACTTTCAACCTAATGGATACCGGGAATGGACCTACACCTAGAGGAAGAAGCATGTTGAACAGAATTTTCACTTAAGGCCTCAACAGTTCCTAAGCTTCATCTGGGCTCTTATACAGGAAACCACCATTACTAGAAACATCTACCATGTTCCTATATGGATCATGTAATCCATCATAGAAGATTTTCACCAAATACCATTTAGCAATATCATGGTGTGGATACTTTCTCAAAAGATCATTGTATCTCTCCCAAGTATCATGAAGTTGTTCACCCGAGATTTGGGAGAACACCGTGATCTCTCTTGTCATTTGAGTGGTTTTACCCACAGTGTAGTATTTTTTTAAGAACTCTTGTTGCAACTTATCCCATATGCTTATGGAATTATGAGGTAGGGAGTGCAACCAAGTTCTAGCTTTGTCCTTGAGAGAAAATTGGAAGAGTCTCATCCTAAAAGCATCATCAGAGAGAGTGGACAACTTGGTAGTTGAACACAATTCTAGAAATTCATCTATGTGCTTATAGGGATCTTTAGTAGTAAACCCATGGAAAGTTAGAAGCATTTGGATCATAGCTGGTTGGATCTCAAAGTGGTTGTGGTGGAGGAATAGGTGCTTGTGGCACATGTGCCCCATTTAGATCATCACCATTATTAGCCATGTCTAATTTAGAAAATTCTCCTAACAATTTAGGCTAAGTTCAATGGTAGCAAGTAGAAAAAAAAAAATTCAAGCAAAGAAATAAATTGAAAAGAACTCACAAAAGGTCCTGAAACAGTAGTTTCTTCTCCTTAAGCTTCGTCGCCTTTTCTCCTTAATTCTTGTACTTGAAAAGAAAAAGAAGTAAGGTGAGATATTAGAAAGTCCTAAAACTATAAATTAAACTAGAACTAATCTAGAACTCAACAAAACACTAACACAATCCTTAGCAACGGCGCCAAAAATTGATGTGTGATTTTATTTATCAATAATAAAATACCACTCGCAATAGAACGAATCCTTATAGGATAGGGCTATGTTGGGGGTGTCGAACCTCAAGAACTGTGGTGGTTTATCGAGTCTTTAGTTAATACTATTTTAATTTAGAAAGAGGATTTGATTTTTTGTGTTGTACTGCAATTCAATAACATAAAAGAAAATAAACGGAATAAAATGATAGAGATCAAGAGAAGAAATACTTAGGGATCGACTTCACCACAAACCTCATACTATGGTCAATTAATTAGCCTTGGGAATTCAACAATTATGTATCATATGGAATTAAACTCAATAATATTTGTTTAATTTAGATTTAAAGAAAGATGTTCCATGAATTTCAATTAACTATAACCTATCTTTGGTTGGCACGAATTATCTACCTACCTACTTCTAACTAATTTTGTAGTATAACTCGTCTTCCCTAGGCATAGACTATGAAAACATTCATTCATGAAAAACGTTTAAACACCATTGCATGATCTCCATTTTTATGTCCAATAGGCCTCCACCAAATATCGTCCAATAAGAATGGGTTGAGTATAATTTAAGAACAATTAAATCTAAGACAATATATTAATCATTCAAAAACTATTTAATAATTAAAATCCAATTGAATTAAGTCAGTTGCCCAAAATTATGCAATCAACATACATAATATATTAAATTCCTAAAGTACAAAACAATCAAACCATAGTATTTGGATTCGGGCTACATCAATGCCCTAAGAGAGGAATTAGTTACTCATGACTACGCAAGATATTATCTGTGTTGTTGTGGTCTTCATCGCCATGGACTGCCAAAAATCCTTTTGAATCTTATTCTTCAAAACCCTAAAAGCTGCCATGAGAGAGATATATGAGAGATTAATAACCATAGAAGAGAGATTGATTTGATGGATGGATCCCTTCTTTTATAGTGGAAAACAAGTCCTGATCCCCTTTGGATTGATTTCTTACTTTAGGTAACAATTGGGCTCATAAAAAAATAAAGAGGAGTCAAAATATATAATTCCCGCATGTATTTTTAACCTTCAGGACATCAGAGCTCGAGCTCTAGAGTCAGGGCTTGAGCTTCACCTATCAGCAACTTGTTCTAATGTTGTAACACGATTTTGACATATTTAGGTCACGAATCTTGAGATAGCTATTAGAGAGAAAAACATAGGGCTTCGAGTCTTCTTTCTAGAGCCACTGAGTTTGCTTAATTTGGAGTTTTGAATCAAAATTTATTCCTAAAATACTGAAGCAGGTCTAGAGTTTTCAACAATACTCGAGCCCTGAGTGGTTGTGCTCGAGCTTTCTGGGTTAGGCTCGAGCTTCGAAGCTTGGGCTCAAGCTCTGGGAGAAAATTTTGTCTGAAATGCCTTTTTATTGATGGTGCTCGATCCTCTCTTCATGATGCTCGAGCCCAACAACCCCAAGGTGTTAGGCTCGAGCTCTAAGGCTCTAGGAGGTGTTAGTGCTCAATCCCTGAGGCTTGGCATGAGGTCCTAGGAGCTTGGATCAACTTTTCACATTCCGACGCATCATGTGCTCGAGCTCTTAGGCAAAGGTTCAAACACCCTGTGGTTGGGCTCGAGCTCTGAGGGTCAGGGCTCGAGCTTTCTTGCCTTCGTGGAATTTCTTGTTTTATCTGTTGTGCTTGAGTCATAGAATTGAGGCTTGAGCTTCTGAACTTGAGCTCTTCCAAAATTCACTATTTTGACTATCGGCTTGCTTCAGATGACCGGCAACAACGCGGTAAACTTGATTATCATTCTTTTCATCATAAAAGCCCAGTTTTAACTGTTTCTTTGGGAAAGTATCTAAAAACACGAAATACACAGAAATCAGTCTAACAATGCATAGAAGTATCACTTTAGGTTTTAACATAGGTATATTTAAGGGCTCGAATATGCAATATTCAGTGCTCATCAATGGACCATGCTACACCCATAGATTAATGTAGTTAGGTAAATGGTCCATGCCAACCAAAGATAGTTTATGCTAGATAATTGCTTTTATGTGCTAAAACTTGCAAATTCAAGACCTTGATAGGCCATGCTTAGGGAAGATGGCTCATACTACACCCTAGTTTAGGTAGATGATCCATATCAACTGTAGATGGGTTTTGCTTAGTCTTGAATTGCATAAATTTCTAAAAAGTTATTGTAGTTGTTAACACTTCTACACATTAACATTACATGTAATTGTTTTTCCCAAGTTAATTACACTAAAGCATGATTATGAGGTCTCAGTGAACTCAATTCCCTAGCCTCCTTTATTTGTCAATTCAATCTTTGAACTTGATATATTTTTATCTAAATTTTATGCTAAGTGACAAACAAACAAACGACTCTTCAAACAATCTTGTGACATTAACAAGCTTGGAATTAGTTTTGAAATTTGATTACCATAAGCTTCGCAATCTTTGTGGATCGATACCCTTACTTAGCCACTTTCTACGTGAATTCATGCTATAGCTAGTGTGGTTTTATTATTGAGCCCTTAGCGAGCCATCACGGGGCATGCTTCATAGAGAGAGCCGCTAAAAAGGATTTAACCACAGACTGTGATGATCAGTTGGACATCCTTTAAGTATAGTACTCGCGCATTGACAGATCAAAAGATAGATAAAAGGGGTGCTCACCAACCCCTCGACAAGCAATCGATGGGGTCGTCAAGGTGGACGACTGGTTTATCAATGGGTCTAAGGTCATCGATAGGGTCTGCGTGCTCGGAATCGACAGTCCTTGTCGATGAGGTGGGTAGGATACAATCGATGGGTAGCGTCATTAATAGGCCTGAATTCAACGAGCCTCGTCATTGACAGAGCCTAACAAGGGTCTGAAATCGATTGGTTGTCGACAAAACTGGTGGATAGGCCTCATCGTAACACTGTGTGCATGAAATCAACCAGCGTCATTGATAGACGATTGCAACAAATCGACGGGCCGCGTCGATTAAATTGATTGCATAAAACGACGAGGATTGGCGTTTGGGAAAGTTGCATGTAATCGACAGACTTCGTCGTTGACGATTTACATTAGATCGACAGGCTTCGTCATTGATGGTTTGCATTAGATCGATAGGTCCCGTCGTCGACGGGCAATTCGTCAAACCAAATGGTTCAACGAAAAGTCAATGGGCTATCATCGGAGATTGACAAGCATCATCAATAAAAATGATGGCATGAATTCGACGGGCGTCGGCATCGGCATCTGCAAAAATAGTAGCCTGAAATTGAGGTCGTCGGTAACCCCGGCACCTGCATCCAAGGATTTCACAAAAAATCATCTCGCCCAGCGCCATTTATAGATGAACAGAACAGTGGCCGGTAGTCTGACAAAGATGGCAAAGTGTTTTGACAACAAAACTGAGTTGCTCGAAACGACCGGTGCAGGAAATCGACTGCCCTCGTCCATTAAAACGATTGCATGAAATGACGGGTCGGCGTTTAGAAGAAACGATGGCATGAGATCGACGGGTGGGTGTCATCGTTGACAGTTGCATGAAATCAACGAGCCCTTGTTGATTAAAATTGGTTGCTTGACATCAACAGGCGTCGACGTTTCAAAAAAAAAAAAAAAAAAAAAAAAAAAACAAACAAACAAACAACTGCATGAGATCGACGGGTGGTGCAACATGAGATCGACGGCTTAAGGGAGTGGCTTATTAATAGACAAATTAGCAGCAGAAATCAAACAAAGCTTGAGGGATGTAACAATAAAAAGGTAAGGGAGGGAAAGGTAACAACTGTTATCGGGTAGACTTGAGTATCTGTTAATGAAGCAAGCATATTTGTATGCATTGATTTGTAGAAGCGGCAAGCTTTGGTTCGAAAAGGAAAATACAAGGGAAAATCAATAAGTATCGAGCAAGTCCTGCATTCTCTGGTTTATAAAAAGCGAAGTTGACAAGGTTAGCTTCAAAAAGGAAAAAATGCTTCACTGTGTAGACCCAGAAAGCGTGGGCTCCTTGGGGGATGGTGTGGCAAGGGTTTCTTGCTGCTTGGGTGAATAAATATATATTTAATATATATATTTAAAATACATATATATACGTTGTAGCTATCTCAAAGCACGTGGTTGGTCGATGGTCTATCAAAGATCTAGTGTATCGTTGGATAGGTAGATGGTGTCTAGATGGTTGTTTATTATAAGAGAATCTAATCAAAACATCATATACTGTAATACTAAAAGATCATCGATGCTCTACACCATGAAACAAGATTTATAAAGCTCAAATCAAGCCAGGTCTGTGTCAGCTTTTTGATAAGATAAAACGTGGGTTTTAGCAGCTAGCATTATATATATGTACATATATGTGTACTGTATAGATAATGACTAGTCAACAGATAAGGTTTTTATGGCTGTAAATGAAAGTAAGAAAAAAGGGGATATTTTTTCTTTTTTCAACAGTTGTAGTGATAAGATATTTGTGGCTATAAATGAAAGTTAAAGAAATGAGCTTTTTCTAGCAAGAAAGATATTTGTGTTTGTGATATAATATTTGTGAGAAAATGCTCAAGCAGATTGTGACCTTTACATTAAAGGACCATCGAGACATGTGTAGCATGCATTAGTCATCTAGTCTTCTTTTAGAAAAATCAAGACGGTGTGTGTAAGTTTAAGCCATTCAATTCATGAAACACAAAGTAAAGCAAGTGTGAAAAATAAGGTAAACAAATTGATTGTGTTTTGAGTTAATGCTAGCCAACGACAGTAAGACTACTTGTAAAACCGCTTAGAGTTCTAATGGTATAAATGCAAGGGATGAAGAACCACAAAACAGTAAAAGCAATAAGGTGTAATATTTGACATGAGTAATGAGGAAAAAATATTTGAAACAAGGAAAGAATATGGAGTGAGATCACCGTATGAAGCGTAAGTTCACATAGAAAAAAAAAACTTCCATCTCCCATGCCAGTGGGTGCAAGATTGTAGTCCAAATAACAGAGGGCTTCTGAGTTCTTTCATGTCCACAAAGGACTCTTCCCACGATTTACACGAGAATACCTCTCCAGCGGAGTCACCAAATGTATGTACCTAATTTTCAGGTGGGTTCCAAATCATAACAAATGGTGAGGTGTATCTTACAACATGATCGAATCTGAGGTGGATTGAGGGAGGTCGAAGCCAGGTAAGCGAGAGAGAGAGAGAGAGAGATAGAAAGAGGATGGCAGTATACAAAAACCATTGACTCCCTTGATCCATCTTTAAGGGTTGTGAAGACAACCCATTTCAGTGAGAGGCTTAGAGCTCTCAATCTCTAGGAGGTGTTTTCCCCCCTGTTTTGTCTACCCCCCTTTCTTGGCCTTAGGTCATTTCCTTTTATAGGCCAAGTGAGGGTGGGTGATGTCATCAATGACATCACATGTGGGTCCATTAACAAAAGAATTAAAAGAGATTAATTTATTAAATAATTATAAAGCAATGTTAAATAAGATGGGGTTAAATGCTCGGGAGTCATAATAGTATTTCTTTCTCTACAAGTCAGGCTGAGCGTCGATTCGACAAACCCTGAACTTCAGCCACCAAATCAAAACTTCCTCATATACCAGCAAATCCCGAGTCGTGCTCCCAACTCAAGTCTTCGTTCTTCTGTTTGAAGTATGTTGATGGCGCGGTAAATTTGACCGTTGACTAGGTTATGTGGGTCATCACTACTGATGTGGCGTAGCTCGTTGACCGCTTGACCGAGCTGTGTGAGCCATTATTGATGATGTGGCGTTTGCTATGTGGACTTGGCATATAGGTACCTAAGTTGTTTTATAAATAGAGGTAGAGTTTATTGCCTCCAAAGTTTCAAGCCAATTCAAACTAAATAATTTTGATGATTACAATCTATTAATGTGAGTATCTAACAGCCTACCTGAGTGAAATAAATTTTAGGAAAAATATGTAATCTCAAGTATCTGAGTTGGTGCATCAAGCTATATTCAATTTTAAGTACATGGACTTGACCTTACTGCTGAATTCAGCAAGCGTGCCCTTCTCTAATAACTCCTTTTTTACAAGATACGATGCTAGCCTTTATACACGATAGGCAAGATAGTTGCTTCTGACATTCAGTTGTGGCTTACCGATTCACTCTACGTAGCGTCATTCCCAATCTCGGCAGAATCTCCCGTTTACAAAAATGTTTATAAAAAATAAGAATGTAAATGCAGAAATGATTTAATTATTATTTTTAAAATTTATATTTAAAATAATTAGTATACATTATGATCATTTAAAATGTTTATAAAAATAAAATGCTATTGATATTTATATAGCAGTACAGATTGCATAGATATAGATCTTTGCGTGCGTGTGTAATGTATAGAAGAAGAAGAATAAGAAAATCATATAAAGTAAATATGTGATTAATTACCATTAGAAAAGAAATATATGATTTAATACCATTAAAATATAAACAAAAAATTGCTTTGAAGCACTTTTTTAAGAGAAATCTATCATAAATGTGATTTGTGATTCATTAAAAAAATTATGGGGTGGGGCCCGGGGGGAATGTTGATTTATTATTTATTAATGTGGAAACAGATGCCTCCAATATTGGATACGGTGGTATTCTTAAACAGAAAAATCCAAGGACTTAAAATTCGGACTTTATCCCATGATGAATCTGAAATTGGTTCTGATTCTGAAAATGTGTTACCTCATATTGAGGTATTCCAAAATGATTTTACTCAGATGCCTGAGTTCAACCGAATAGTCTATGATAAGAATATCCACTCTAATACAGCCCCTGCTCCGAGTAGATATTATTATCCCAGACCCACTCCTCAAGATATCTTGTATGAAGAAGATTATTTCCATACACAGAAATCTTTTCATGGCAAGACCATTTATGAATGGAACATAGATGGCAAATCTGATTATCAGATTTAGGAGGTTATTCATCAAATATTGATGTATAGCCAAGTTTGTAAAATCAACAACAACACTGACCCAACCATTGCTAAGTTTGTCGTTGCTGGTTTTACAGGAATCCTTAAAGGTTGGTGGGATAATGTCCTCACAGACGTTCAGAAAGCTGAAATCTTTTCTGCTACCAAGCTTGTTAAAGATGAAGCTACTCAACAATCAGGACCTGCTCCAGATGCGGTTTATACCCTCATCACCACAATTATCCAACATTTTGTTGGCCCTGAAGGTGCTAATAGTGAACGAAGTCGTGAACTTCTACAGAATCTAAGATGTCCATCTTTAACTCATTTCAGGTGGTATAAAGATGTATTCTTGGCAAAGGTTCTCCAACTCAATGATGCAAATCATGAGCACTGGAAAGCCAAATTTGTAGATGGTTTACCAACCTTCTTTGCTGAAAGAATCAGGAAAAAGCTTAGAGATATGAATAATGGTATCTCTATTCCTTACAGAAACTATACCTATGGTGGATTAGTCAACATTGTAATCCAGGAAGGTCTAGCTCTCTGTAATGATCTGAAGTTACAATCCCAGTTAAAATCACAAAGATTAACTGGTAGAAAGGAAGTAGGTGAATTTTGTGATCAATTTGCCTACCAGACTCCCTTATCTTATCCTAAACCTAGGAAAAGAAATAAGGTTGAAAAACCTTATAAAAGGAAGTATTCCAAAAGAAAGAATTATTCAAAAGAAAAGGATAATTCTAGACAGTATATTAAGCCTAAAAGAAAATATATTCCTAAAGCAAAGGGTAAAGGAAAGCCCAAGGCTGAGGCCAAATGTTTCAAATGTGGACGTATAGGCCACTATGCAAACAAGTGCAGAACTAAGGAGAAACTCAGTAGTCTTCACCTAGAAGAAGAACTGAGACTTCAATTAAGTAAATTGTTACTTAATACTAGTTCTTCTGAATCAGAATCATCAAGTGATTATGGGGATGTTGTTATGGAATTACAGTCTTCTTCTTTCTCTGAAGCAGAAATTAGAACTCCTAGATGTTCTTGTAATCCCTCTCATGATGATTATTATAAGGCAATTGTTGAGATGAATTGGTTAAGCTTAAATGTTTTGACTTCGACTCAACAATCCTTATTGGATCTTATAGATCATATCCAGGATCCTCAAATCAAGATGAAAGTCTTTGAAATAGGTTCTGCTCTGGCACGATCTAATGAGGATACGGATAATCCAGATTTTCTGAGAGCAGAAAATCATTACAGCATGAAAGAAGTTCTAAGCAGATTAGAACACCAAGGACAAAATTCTCGTCCTGCTAATCTCCCTGATCTCAGGATGGAGATTAATCTTTTAAAGGAAGAAATTCGTCAGTTAAAGTCTCGTCAGACTAATATAAAACTGGAAATTACTCTTTTAAAAGCAACATCTGTAACTGACACTTCATCATCCCAGATTGAAGTCCCTCAATCAGCAAACACGAATTATCTCCAACTCTTTAATCAAGTTACTTACCAAAAATGGTATATATCTATCAATTTGGTAATTAATCAAGAGTACACTATCACTAATGCTATTGCTTTAGTGGATAGTGGTGCAGATATGAACTGTATCCAGGAAGGATTAGTTCCTACCCAATATTTTGAGAAAACCACTCAAGGTCTTACCAGTGCAAGTGGTGGTAAGATGCAGATTAACTATAAACTTAATCATGTTTTCATTTGTAAAGAAGGTATTTGTTTACCATCTACTTTCTTACTCATCAGAAATATGGCACAACAAGTTATTTTGGGCCCCCCCTTTTTAGCTTTGATCATGCCAATTGAGAAAATTGATTCTCATGGAATATGCTCTAATTTACATGGTCAGTCAATCACTTTTCAGTTTTTGACCCCACCAGTAAACAAGCATATCCATACTCTTAAAGATAATATTATCTTTAAGGAAAAGCAACTGAATTATTTGCAAAAGGAGGTATCCTCCTTAGCAATTAATCAAAGATTGGTACAACCCACTGAGCAACAGAAAATTGCGTCCATATGACAAAACTTTCTAAAGGAAATCTGTAGTGAGATTCCTAATGCTTTTTGGGCAAGAAAGAAGCATATTGTTTCTTTACCCTATGAAAAGGGGTTTACCGATCTCATAATTCCTTCTAAAGCTAGTCCCAGCCATATGAAAGCTGACTACTTGGAATTATGCAAAACTGAAATCAGCTCTTTAATGACAAAGAAGCTTGTCACTACTAGCTACTCCCCCTGGAGTTGCAGAGCTTTTTATGTCAATAAAAATGCTGAAAAAGAAAGAGGAATTCCTCGCTTGGTTATTGATTATCGACCACTTAATCTGACTTTGCGTTGGATTCGATACCCAATTCCCAACATCAAAGATCTTTTAGATAGGTTACAATCTGCTGTAATCTTTTCTAAATTTGATCTGAAATCTGGATATTACCAGGTACAGATTGCCGAAGAGGACAGGTACAAAACAGCTTTTTGTGTACCTTTTGGACAGTATGAATGGACAGTAATGCCATTTGGATTAAAAAATGCCCCTTCAGAATTCCAACATATTTTGAATGACATATTTAATCCTTACACTGAATTTTCTATTGTTTATATTGATGATATTCTCATATTTTCAAAATCAATAGATCAGCATTATAAACACTTGAAAATTTTCAAAGATGTTATTTACCGCAGTGGTTTAGTAGTTTCTGGTGCGACCGAGCGTGTGCACAAAATAATGCACAACACTTTAGGTTTAGAAATAATGTCAAGTGGGCACCATATTTTAAAATTTATAAAACCACTAAACACTTATACTATGGAGTATGAAGTGAGCAGGGATCGTCCCAAGAGATCTAAACAATTATAGGTTTTCCAGAATTGAATTATACTTTAGTGCTTCTGTGATTGCCAAAAGGGTTTTGTTTGTGATTAAAACTAATTTTAAACTAAATGATTGCAATAAAGAAATAGAGTTTAAGAGATTGGAAAGAGACTTAGAGTGTAGGATACACCACTAAGCACATTCCCTAACTCACTCACTTTCAACTAATTGGGGAAATAATACTATGTAATCTATATGTGTCTAACAAGAGCAATGAAAAGTGTAAACCATCAATTTCAAGCATGAATCAACTACCTAATGACAATTAAACTAAGTGTAGTGCAATTCACCCATTAAAAGCATGATTTATCAATCCAAGTTACAAATTTAACACACATTAATCTAGAAGATAATGCAATTGTGACAAAAAGTATGGAATTCAAACATAAGTATGGATGGTCTACTTACCTAATAATTGAATTGCAATTAAATTAATTAAACTTAAATTAAACTAATTAAACATGAATTTAAAACTAATTAAACAACAAATTAACCTAAACATGTAGTACCATCCATCAAATGTAAGCATTTTTCATCAATTTGAAACACAATTACAACTAAGCAATACCATGCATAGCCATCACAAGAATCAATTAACAAAGAATTCGTGTGTAAAATTTGTTTATCAATCAACCGCACATAAGACAATATGAGATTAATACAGATAATCAATTGGAAGAATTTAATTCATAATATTCAAGACTATACACTAATTACATAAATTAATCCCCAAAAAGTATGAAAAGAGAGAGAGAATAGGTTACATGCTTAGGGTTTATCCAACCCTAAGTAGAAGAATCAGCCACTCATGGTTGATGGAGTCGAAGATAGGACAATCCCCATCATCTGCTTCATCTTCTCTGAACTTTTCTTCCAAACCCTAGCCTGTTCTTCTTTTTCCCTTTCTTCGCGTGTTTTTCCAGAGAGAAAATACGATACTACGATACAGAAAAAAAAAATAAAATAAAACTTTTCTCTCTTTTTTTCTCTAATAATCTTTTCCTAAATAAAAACTAAAACTAACCCTAATCTAATGGCTCACTGGGCCTTAAGTAACAATCTCATTAAAGCCCAATAGTTCCCAAAATGAGCCCAAAAATTAAATAAAAACTGTAATGTTGCTAAGTCCTGGGGGATCGATCCCCCACCCTGGGGATCGATCCCCCCAGAGTTGACAAATTCCTTTAAGCCCTATTCAGCTCCATTTTTGCCCCGGGCTATTTGGTTTGCTTCTCCATCTTTGGGAACATCATCAAAGGCCCGAAATTGACCGCTTTGTGCCATTGTCTGAAAATCTTTGCTTAACTCCAAAATGGCTTAATTGGACTGTTCTTAGCTCATTTTAACTTTATTGCCCTGAAATACACATAAACATAAATTAGGACTAAAATATAAAATTAAGATAGATGCAAAGACTGAAATACCTTAGCTTAGGTGCTGAAATGTGCAACATTTAAGCACTTATCACGCCCCCAAACTTAGATATTGCTAGTCCCTAGCAATAAACTACAGCATGGAAATGAAACAAACATATATACGATTATGAACTAATAAAGCAAATAAAGATAACACCACTTTCGTAGGGATCACGGTTGCATTTAGCATATGCAACAAGCCTTTTAAACCCCTAGGTTACCCCTAGTGGACGAGTGAAGTCTCGTGAAGGTTTACAGAAATGGTACCCACAAATATCAACAGCTCTTTCTTACTTGAGAAGTAACGACACATATTAAACAAGTGTTGAAAGTAGACTACCTCAAGTATGCAAATTTCTGCCATTTCTAAGCTATTCTCAATATTTCAACATCATGTAAGCAAAAACTGTCATCCACGCATCAATCAATTAATCATGCAAATTGAATCAATTATATCATCCTTTTAAGTGAACCGGCATCAAAATGTGTTGTTATCCTAGCAAATCAAAGTAATGGCATAGCCTTACCCTCAAACTAGCATGCAGATATAGTACCAAACATCAAGACATTGAATGAACCTTGTTATTTAATCAAACATTCTTTTTTTTTTTTTTTTTTTTATTGATTTCATTTTTTATTTTTATGTATGACCATGTGCAATGTCCAAGTTCCTTAAGCTCTCTAATCACCCCATGTAACAAGCGTTGAGCCAACGACTCCCAAACCAGATGGTCTTAGGGCGTTAAGTGTAAAGACACTCCTAAGGGCGTAATGACTCGGAATGGCTAGGCTACGAACTCAAACTAATCATACATCTTACATTCTTCCCTTGTCTTCCTTTTTAATCAGTTGACATGTTGAAAGAATGCAGTTTTTTTTTTTTTTTTTTTAATTTATTTCTTTTCTTTCCTTTGCAAGGTCATTTTATCAAGAATGAAAGCTTTCAAAGCATACTAGCTCAATTGGAACAAACCAAAACAATAATCAACTAAGCATGTACCCCACAAATTGAATGCTAGTGTGCGCAAGTGCAAATGTAGAATTCTAGAATCAACTCTCAAAGCATTTTCAACCAACAAGATGATGTGTACCACAAAAGCAAACATGATGTCAAAAATTAAAATTTACCCCTTAATGGCATCCTAGAGCATACAAGAAGTATTAGACTCTAACAACTTGTTTTTTAAAGGCACTATGCTTCAAAAGTTCAAAATCATTGCCAAATATATCTCAAATCTCAATCATGCATTTAAAACTCAACTTAAAGTAGAATGTAACAAGGCTACTTTACCCCCAAACTTAAACTGCACATTGTCCTCAATGTGCAATGAGAACAATGAAAGAAATGGAAAGAGTATACCGTGATGGCAAAAGTTAATGACGTCCGGTAATGATCCATGACGAAAGAGGTCTTCCCCAAACTTGGATGCAAAAACCTACTAGAAAAGCCACACTAGCAACTCACATCAAATATCAAATGGAATAAGTAAAGCATACATTCCAAAACAATATAGAATAAGATGTAAAGAGATATGATATCAAGCCCTTTGTAAAAGATGAAAACATGCATAACTAAGCAGAAGGGCATAACGGGGACACATATTTTTGAAATTTTGGTGATATGTTTTTTTTTTTTTTTTTTAATTTCAAGAATGGGATTGATTTCCCAGTTTTTTTTTTTTTTTTTTTTTTTTTTTTTTTAACACAAAGAAAAATATTCTAAACTAAAAAGAAAAAATATATATTAAACTAAAAAGAAATAAATATATACTAAAATAAATCAATGCAAGTTTTTTTTTTTTTTTTGTTTACAAAGGAAAAGAACATGTATATACAACCAACAAAATAAAATAAGAAAAATGGGCTAAGTTTAACGTCTCTAGCAAGACGGAATGTTACTGAAATTTTATTTTATTTTTATCAAAAATAAATAAAGAAATAAATAACTAAAAACACTACTACAAATTCTACTTAGCCTTTTTTTTTTTTTTTTAAACATCAATGCTACTCTTTTTTTTATCTATTTTTTTTTTTTTTTAATAAATCAATTCAAACAAAATATATATATATATATATACTTTTTAATTATTAAAATTTTTATGTTATGTTTTTATTTATTTATTATTATTTTTTTTTTTTTTGGTTTTTTTTTTATTATTTTATTATTTTAATTTTTTTCTTTTCTTTTTCTTTTTCTTTTTTTTTTATTTTTTTAAATTTTTTGGTATCAATTGGAACGGCGAAGCCAAAAGCTCGCCGGAGAAGATGAACAGCCGCGACCGCTGTTGGAAGAACCAACCACCGGAAATCGTGGCCGGAGAAGAACCAGCCTTGTTCACCGGCGAAACCAAGCCGAGATCGCCAGAGAGAAACGAACCCGCGACGCCGGAAAAATGAACCCAGTTGCGACCCAGCAGCGATCGGAGAAGAACCCAACCGCTATGCCGTTGGACGAACCAGCAGCAATCGCCGGAGAGACGACGCCGATGCAGCCGTAAACCAGCCGCGATCGCTGGGAGAAAAGGGACGCCGATGAAGCCGAGATCGCTGGAATATGATGCCGATGCAGCCGCGACCTCGCTGGAGAATAACGAGCCGCGAACGCACCAGCTGGAATTACCGGCTAACGAACCCAGAAAACGGCAAACGGCGTCGGAAAGACGAACCCAGATGCAACGCAGGAAAGCAACGAACAACCGCGTCATCGGATGACGAGATAGATCACCGGAAAGATGAACCCAGCTGCGAATCCGCTGCTGGGTCTCGCCGGCATATGAAATAGCCGTGACCCAGATCTGACGGCGGAAAAATAAAGGCCAAAACAGCCTTGATCGCTGGAGAACACCAGCCTAAATCGCTGGAAAAACTCAGCCTCGACGCTAGAGAAGAACTATGAACAGCCAAGAGAAGAGAAGAGCGAACCGTGAGGGTTGGACAATGAAATTGGGTTTAGAGATTTTTGGGGGAAGAAGCAGAATTTCAAGCAACAGAGAGAAATGTATTCGTGGCTTCAAGGGCTAAGGTGCGATCGATCTGCTTTGATGGGGGATCGACAATTTTAGGCAAAAAATGTCCCCTTCACTGTTTAATAAGAAGGGAGAAACATAAGTAAAATGGGATCGATCCATTTGGACGGGGGATCAATCCACTTGGCCTATTTTTTTGTTGCTCTCTGCCAATAAAATGGGATCGATCTCCTACCCGTTTTGGGATCGATCTTTCTTTTTTTCTTTTTTTTTCAATTTTTCAATTTTTTTTTTTTTTTTAAATAATAATAATAATAATAATAAAAATAAACAAAAAAAAACAAAACTAAAAAGAATATATACACTAAAATGAAAAATAGATAAAAAATAAAATAAAAATAATAATAATAATAATAATAAATAAAATTAAAATAAAATCACTTATCAACCTATACTAATTAATACTTTTTAAAATTTTTTTTTTTATGTTTTTGAATAAATCAAAATTAACATGAAATATATACAAAAATAATAAAAATAATAATAAAAAAATAGATAAAAAATCAAACACCAACCTACATTACTCATTTACAATTTTTTTTTTTTTATTTAAAAATGCATAAATGTACAAAAGTAAAAATAGAAATAAAATAATAATAAAATGAAAATTAAAATGCAACGAAGGAGAAACTCGATACAACTAGTGTTTAACGTCGCTAGAAAGACGTGAGATATTCTCAATCTTCAAAATAAATGGGATCTACCAAGAGGGCAGATTCCACATTTCTTTGAAAATTTTGTCCATCAATATATGGTTTAAGCCTTTGACCATTAACTTTGAAGGTCCCTTCATCTTTTAGATTTTTAAGTTCAACAGCCCCATGAGGTGAGACGGAGATAATTTGATAAGGGCCTTCCCATTTGGTTCGAAGCTTTCCAGGGAAAAATTTGAGCCTAGAGTTGAATAACCAAGCCTTTTGACCGGCTTCAAAGGACTTTTTCACAATATGTTTATCATGAAATGCTTTTGTCCTTGCCTTGTAAATTTTTGAACTATCATAGGCATCATTTCTCAATTCCTCTAGCTCATTGAGTTGGAGTAAACGGTCTTTTCCAGCCTTATCAAGATCAAAGTTGAGCCTTTTTATTGCCCAAAGTGCTTTGTGTTCTAGCTCAACCGGAAGATGACAAGGCTTCCCATAAACAAGTCTATATGGAGACATGCCTATTGGAGTCTTGTAAGCTGTCCGGTAAGCCCACAAAGCATCGTTCAATTTTCTTGACCAATCTTTTCGGGTCGGATTGACAGTTTTCTCAAGAATATGCTTGATTTCCCTATTTGACACCTCGACTTGCCCACTTGTCTGGGGATGGTAGGGAGTGGCCACTTTATGTGTGACGGAGTATTTCAAGAAAAGTTGCTTCAAGAATTGATTACAGAAATGTTTTCCTCCATCACTTATCATAGCCCTTGGCATACCAAAACGAGCAAAGATATTTGATTTAACGAATGCAATTACCACGGAGTGGTCATTCGTTTTGGTAGCACAAGCCTCAACCCACTTTGAAACATAATCAACAGCAACGAGGATGTATTGAAAGCCATAAGACATTGGGAATGGTCCCATAAAGTCTATGCCCCATACATCGAAGATTTCAACTACAAAGATTGAAGTTAAGGGCATCATGTCTCTCTTTGACATTGATCCCAACTTTTGACACTGAACACACACCTTACAAAAGTTATAGGCATCTCGGTGGATAGTGGGCCAGAAGAGCCCACTTTGAAGAACCTTCAAAGCGGTCTTTTTTCCACTAAAATGCCCACCACAAGCAAGTGTGTGACAAAACGCAAGGACGCTCGGAACTTCACTTTCCGGCACACATCTCTTGATGATTTGATCCGGGCAATAACGAAACAGAATGGGATCTTCCCAATAGTATTTCCGGATGTTAGCAAAGAATCGGTCCTTTTCTTGTTTTGACCAATTAATGGGAAGTTTGCTGGTTGCAAGATAGTTAACAATGTCGGCGAACCAAGGCAACGTCCCATTTGAGATTTGAAAGAGTTGTTCATCCGGAAATGATTCATGAATTTCAAGATTTGGAGAAGATTCAACCATTAATCTAGACAGATGATCGGTAACGACATTGTCGGAGCCCTTTTTATCCTTGATTTCAAAGTCAAATTCTTGAAGAAGTAGAATCCATCTTATCAAGCGAGGTTTGGTTTCCTTTTTCATTAAAAGATGCCTAAGAGCGGCATGATCGGAAAACACAATTACCTTGGATCCTAAGAGATATGACCGAAATTTATCAAGGGCATATACTACGGCAAGTAACTCTTTCTCGGTGGTAGAATAGTTCAATTGGGCACCTGAGAAAGTCTTACTCGCATAGTATATAGCATATGGTAGTTTACCTACCCTTTGCCCCAAAACAGCACCCATTGCGAAGTCGGAAGCATCACACATAATCTCAAATGGTAAGGACCAATTTGGAGGTTGCATGATAGGAGCGGATGATAGATGAGTGCGAAGTTGATGAAAAGCATTTAGGCATGCTTCATCAAAAACAAATGGAGTCTCCTTGGCAAGAAGGTTACACAAGGGTCTAGCAATTTTGCTAAAGTCTTTGATGAATCGGCGATAAAAACCGGCATGTCCTAGAAAGGAGCGGATTTCTCTCACCGTAGTAGGTGGAGACAATTCAGAAATTAGCTCAACTTTCGCTCTATCTACTTCTATTCCTCTTTTAGAGATGACATGTCCAAGCACGATTCCTTCTTGAACATGAAATAGCTCTTTTCCCAACTTAACACAAGATTAGTCTCACGACATCTTTGAAGCACTTTTTTGAGATTTTGGAGACACGAATCAAATGAGGACCCAAAAACCGAGAAGTCATCCATGAAGACTTCTAAATACTTCTCCACCATGTCCGAAAAAATTGACATCATACACCTTTGGAAAGTGGCAGGAGCATTGCACAATCCGAAAGGCATCCGTCGATAAGCAAATGTACCGAAAGGACATGTGAATGTGGTCTTTTCTTGATCCAATGGATCTAAGGCCACTTGATTGTACCCCGAGTAACCATCTAGGAAGCAATAGTATTGTTGCCCAGCCAATCTTTCCAAGATTTGGTCAATGAAAGGCAATGGAAAATGGTCCTTCCTAGTAGCAGAATTCAGCTTTCGGTAATCTATACAAACACGCCATGAAGTGGCGGTGCGTTTCGAAATAAGATCACCCTTAGCATTTTCAACAACTGTGATTCCCGACTTTTTAGGAACCACTTGAGTTGGACTAACCCACTTGGAATCAGAGATAGGATAAATGATTCCCGCGTCTAGAAGTTTCACAACCTCCTTCATGACCACTTCCTTCATATTTGGGTTCAATCTCCTTTGAGCATCCCTAAATGGCTTTTCATCATCTTCCATGTGTATGCGATGCATACAAATAAAAGGGTCAATGCCTTTTAAGTCAGCCACACTCCATCCAATGGCTTCTTTGTTAGCTTTAAGCACTTCCAAAAGATCATTCTCTTGGTCATTTTCAAGATTGGAAGCAATGATGACCGGAAGAGTCTCTTTTGGGCCTAAGAAGGCGTATTTCAGATTTGATGGAAGGGGCTTAAGCTCAAGAATAGGAGGAGAGATGAGAGATGGAACTGGTGGAGTACTAGAAAGTGAAGGAAGAGGTTCTTTCTTGCTTTTCCAAGGTGGGTAATCCAAAGTGGCCACAGAGTCCATTAAAGCATTCACCTCACTTATGGATCCTTCTGTGTCAAAACCACAACTTTCAAACATTTCGCAAAGGCACGCCTCAAGAGGTTCCTTAGATAAAATAGAGGGAAGAGTCTCCTCTATGGTTTCATCCAAGACATCTATTAGGAAACACTCGTCTTCATCTGTGGGATGTTGACTTGCATTGAATACATTAAGCTTAACCATCATGTTGCCAAAAGAGATGTCCATAATGCCGGATCTACAATTAATGGTGGCATTGGCAGTGGCAAGGAATGGCCTTCCTAGGATGACTGGAATGTGATTGGTGAGATTAGGGACTGGCTCAGTATCTAGTACCACAAAATCAACCGGGAAATAAAATTTATCAACCTTAATTAGAATATCCTCAACAATCCCCCTTGGTTTCTTAATTGATTTATCGGCTAGTTGGATTACTACCGATGTTGGCTTCAAGTCCCCTAACCCTAACTGCAAGTAAACAGAGTATGGAATGAGATTGATACTTGCACCTAAATCAAGGAGAGCTCTACGAACTTCTTGGTTTCCAATAACACAAGAAATAGTCGGAGCACCTGGATCCTTGAACTTAGGAGGAGTGTTAGAAAGAATGATGGAACTCACTTGTTCTGTTAAAAGCACTTTCTTAAGGTCCCTTCCCTTGCTCTTCCTCTTTTGTGTGCACAAGTCCTTCAAGAACTTTGCATATGGTGGAATTTGCCTAATTGCATCTAGAAGAGGAAGATTGATTTTCACTTGTTTAAACACTTCCATCATATCATGAATTTTTCCTTCTTGTCTCCCAAATGATGAAGTTTCTCTCAAAGCTTGAGGAAATGGAGCTTTTGGCTCATAAGGCTTCTCTAATTGGGGAGATGATGATGAAGATAATGGAATGTCCTTTTTGGAACCACTAGCATCCAAGGAAATTGGAATAGAATTTGGAATGGGATGGATGCAACCACTTGGTTGTGCCAATTCATTATCCTCCTTAGGTACCTCTACCTTATTATCCACTTTCCTACCACTCCTCAAGGTAGTAATTGCTTGAACTTGCTCATTTCCAGAAAATTCTGATGAAGGACTTGCTTGCGCCATAAATTGCCCTTTAGGATTGGTCTCAGTTTGACTAGGCAACTTACCTTTCTCTCTCATATTTAAAGAATTAGCTAATTGCCCAATTTGAGCTTCAAGCTTTGCAATTGATTGAGAGTGAGAATGAAACAGTTGATTATCTTTTTGAAGATTACCTAAAGCCTGCAAGACTTTGTCCTCAAAAGCTGAACTTTTAGGAGGCGCTTGATTTGGATTAGAGTAAGATTGAGAATTTGATGCTTGAGGATGAGAGTAGGACTGAGGATTTGATGCTTGAGGTTGAGAGTATTGATTCACATTCTGAGGATAGAATGAAGGACGGTAACCTTGAGAATTCTGATTTTGATTTTGGAGATGTGGGGGAACATACTTTGCTTGGTAACCTTGATTTTGAGGAGGGTTTGCACCGTCTCCTTGATTTCTCCATGCAAAGTTTGGATGATTTTTCCACCCCGGATTGTAAGTATTGGAATAAGGGTTGTTCCCTTGATGAATGAAAGCAGCATTTGCTTGTTCTTGAGACTCACTTGGTATAATTTGTCCAAGAGGGCAATTTGAAGTATGGTGAGTGTAACTAGAACAAGTCATGCACATTTCATTGGAATGGTGAGGATATGATTGAGTTGCCGGACCTTGATTCAAAAGGAATGTATCAAACCTTTGAGTAAGATTTTTGACCTCAGCGGCAATTTCCATGGAAGAGTCTATTTGATTTATAGCTTTCTTTCCTCCCATATGTGCTAGGTGACTACCCCTAGAAGATGAAGATCTATGCATTGAGTTTTCACTCATTTTTTCGAAAAGTTGCCAAATTTCATCTTCATTTCTTTCAATGTAGCTTCCGCCACAAGAAGCATCAACAATGCCCTTATTGGCATCGGATAAACTTGAAAAGAAACATTGAACTAATTGCCACTTAGGAATGTCATGATGTGGACACTTCCGTAGCAAGTCATTCAAACGTTCTCATGCTTCATGAAGGGGTTCTCCTTCTTGTTGTTTAAATTCACGAATGGAAGTTCTCATGGCATCAGTTCGACTTGCGGGGTAATACTTTTTTAAGAACTCTTGTTGCAATTGTGCCCAAGAGGTGATTGTATTTGGCCGCAAGTTGTTGAACCAATATTTAGCTTTATCCCGAAGAGTGAAAGGGAAAAGCTTCATTTTTAGGACTTCTTCCGGAACATCCGTGATTTTCACGGTGGAACAAACTTCCAAGAACTCATCTAAATGTTTATAAGGCTCTTCATTGCTCAACCCATAGAAAAGGGGGCACATGTTAATGGTGGAAGCCTTAATCTCATAATGATGAGCACGAAAATTTGGCAATTGAATGCAAGTAGGTGCATTATATTGATTTGGAGTGTAACGATCCCTAAGGACCATTGGAGGATTGAGAGGAGGATATGGCATTTGACCTTGTTGATGATATGCCATTTAACCTTGTTGAGGGTATGCCATTTGAACATATTGTTGTTGTTGCTCACCAATTGGGGGAACAACATTTGGCCTTGGCATCCCTAGATTAGGTTGTTGCACCGCATGATTAACTGGTTGTGGCATTCCCAAGGGTGGATGCACACCTTGAGGATCCACAATATGAACTTGTGGTGGGTGGTGCACACCATTATGATCCACATGACCAAGATCTACAACGGGATCTTCAATTGGATCTTCCATTAAAGGTGATGGAAGATCAAAATTTAAAAGATTAAGATGACTATCCCTAGTACTACTTCTTAAACGCCGAAGAAAAATTTCGAGATTTTGATTTACAGGAGCAAGAGGACGATTAAGTGATCTACGACCATGCATGCACTAGAACAAGTCAACACACCAACATTTCAAAATTTCAACCTCCACATACGATGTTCCCAAACTCCTCAATAATATCAATGCACTTAAAACAAATAAATGCCTCCACACGGGCCGATGCCTTCTACAAGAAGGTATGCTTGGACTTAAAAATAAAACAATTCAATTTAAGCCTCCACTTGGGCTGTCCAAAGCATGCAAATTGGTATACAATTAAAGTACTAAAATTAAAGAGAACTTACAGATGGTCCTTAAGCAACTTCAAATTTTTTTTTTAATTGCTTCTAAGTCCAGCGTTTGCTCCACTTTGCTTCAAGTACCTAATTGACAAATCAAATAAAAAAAAATTAAAAATTAAAATGACTTAAAAGTAGACAATCAACAAAGAACTAATGTTTAATTCAATTCTTCAAAACCGTTAGATCCCCGGCAACGGCGCCAAAACTATGGTGCGACCGAGCGTGTGCACAAAATAATGCACAACACTTTAGGTTTAGAAATAATGTCAAGTGGGCACCATATTTTAAAATTTATAAAACCACTAAACACTTATACTATGGAGTATGAAGTGAGCAGGGATCGTCCCAAGAGATCTAAACAATTATAGGTTTTCCAGAATTGAATTATACTTTAGTGCTTCTGTGATTGCCAAAAGGGTTTTGTTTGTGATTAAAACTAATTTTAAACTAAATGATTGCAATAAAGAAATAGAGTTTAAGAGATTGGAAAGAGACTTAGAGTGTAGGATTCACCACTAAGTACATTCCCTAACTCACTCACTTTCAACTAATTGGGGAAATAATACTATGTAATCTATATGTGGCTAACAAGAGCAATGAAAAGTGTAAACCATCAATTTCAAGCATGAATCAACTACCTAATGACAATTAAACTAAGTGTAGTGCAATTCACCCATTCAAAGCATGATTTATCAATCCAAGTTACAAATTTAACACACATTAATCTAGAAGATAATGCAATTGTGACAAAAAGTATGGAATTCAAACATAAGTATGGATGGTCTACTTACCTAATAATTGAATTGCAATTAAATTAATTAAACTTAAATTAAACTAATTAAACATGAATTTAAAACTAATTAAACAACAAATTAACCTAAACATGTAGTACCATCCATCAAATGTAAGCATTTTTCATCAATTTGAAACACAATTACAACTAAGCAATACCATGCATAGCCATCACAAGAATCAATTAACAAAGAATTCGTGTGTAAAATTTGTTTAT
This sequence comes from Cornus florida, assembly GCF_030987335.1. NCBI lineage: Eukaryota > Viridiplantae > Streptophyta > Magnoliopsida > Cornales > Cornaceae > Cornus > Cornus florida. The sequence continues at coordinate 66,038,756 of NW_026775577.1, read as the reverse complement.
CAATCAACCGCACATAAGACAATATGAGATTAATACAGATAATCAATTGGAAGAATTTAATTCATAATATTCAAGACTATACACTAATTACATAAATTAATCCCCAAAAAGTATGAAAAGAGAGAGAGAATAGGTTACATGCTTAGGGTTTATCCAACCCTAAGTAGAAGAATCAGCCACTCATGGTTGATGGAGTCGAAGATAGGACAATCCCCATCATCTGCTTCATCTTCTCTGAACTTTTCTTCCAAACCCTAGCCTGTTCTTCTTTTTCCCTTTCTTCGCGTGTTTTTCCAGAGAGAAAATACGATACTACGATACAGAAAAAAAAAATAAAATAAAACTTTTCTCTCTTTTTTTCTCTAATAATCTTTTCCTAAATAAAAACTAAAACTAACCCTAATCTAATGGCTCACTGGGCCTTAAGTAACAATCTCATTAAAGCCCAACAGTTCCCAAAATGAGCCCAAAAATTAAATAAAAACTGTAATGTTGCTAAGTCCTGGGGGATCGATCCCCCACCCTGGGGATCGATCCCCCCAGAGTTGACAAATTCCTTTAAGCCCTATTCAGCTCCATTTTTGCCCCGGGCTATTTGATTTGCTTCTCCATCTTTGGGAACATCATCGAAGGCCCGAAATTGACCGCTTTGTGCCATTGTCTGAAAATCTTTGCTTAACTCCAAAATGGCTTAATTGGACTGTTCTTAGCTCATTTTAACTTTATTGCCCTGAAATACACATAAACATAAATTAGGACTAAAATATAAAATTAAGATAGATGCAAAGACTGAAATACCTTAGCTTAGGTGCTGAAATGTGCAACATTTAAGCACTTATCAGTTTCTGCTCCTAAACTAAAACTGTTTTTAACTAAGGTCAGATTTCTTGGACATGAAATTTGTGATGGGAAAATTAGACCTATTAATCGCAGTATTGAGTTTGCTTTTAAATTTCCAGATGAAATCAAGGATAAAACTCAACTTCAGAGGTTTCTGGGTAGTTTGAATTATATTCGAAATCACTACAGAGATCTTGCACAGGATACAGCAATTTTGTACACCAGGTTAAGGAAATCTCCTTCCCCATGGACTTTGGACCACACCAAGGCAGTCCAGAAGATTAAACTCAGAGCAAAACAAATTCCTTGCTTAGCTCTAGCCAATTCTTCATGGTTCAAAATTGTGGAAACAGATGCCTCCAATATTGGATACGGTGGTATTCTTAAACAGAAAAATCCAAACACAGGAACAGAGGAGCTTGTTCGCTTCACTTCAGGAACTTGGAAAAATGCACAATTAAATTATTCAACCATCAAAAAGGAAATTCTTTCTTTGGTTAAATGCATTTATAAATTCCAAGATGATTTAATCAATCAGAAATTCTTGTTACGCATTGATTGTAGTGCTGCTAAACAAGTACTAGAAAAAGATGTAAAGAATTTGGTTTCCAAACAGATATTTGCTGGTTGGCAAGCTGATTTATCTGCTTTTGATTTTTCTATTGAATATATTAAAGGCAGTTCTAATTCTTTACCTGATTTTCTAACTCGTGAATTTTTGCAGGGTTCATGAATCCGCCCCCCCATGGGCAGGGCCGGGGTAATACTCCAAAGGCTCGTGGCAAAAACAAGGCTAAGGCCAAAGTGGTTATACCACTCACTAATGATCAATTTCCATATTTGGAACATGTTGCTGATCTGCTCACACCTTCTAAAGGAAGCAGCAGTACACAACAAAAACAACAGAAACCCACCATGAAAGAAGTTCTTGAACAAGAAACTCCATGGATACCTAATCAAAGGTATATTCAAACAGTATTGGTACTGGATTCGCAGGATGAACAATGGATGCCAGATCCTTGGGAAGTGAAATCCAGATATTTCCAAACTCAACAATATGCTGCACCGGATGGTCGCCATAGATATATCTATGAAGCCTTTCTTACTGAAACTTCCTCTGTGGAGATCAACCACACGAAGCAATTTCCGAATTCCAAAGATAGTCCTCTTACTTATAGTAAAGCTATCTTTAAGAGGCTTATACGGCCTAGTGACTGGGGATTAAATCGTAATTTGCCAAGGAAAATATCCTATGGTCACAGTTACAATTATTGGGATTATATCTCAGCTTGGACATATTCGTTCTTCTATCAAAATCCGAAGCATAAGCATTCTTGGTTTTTCAAGATATGCCCTCAATCCGTTAAGGCTGATTTCCCAAACTGGGTTATACCCTGGTGGGCTATATTTGGCCCTGATCTGGATATGTTGCCAGAATCAGTTAGGCAATTATACTTGCCATGGCAACAATTTCATCCTCAATTAAGGGGACATGATAATATTCATGTAGGGAAATCCACCCTATTATTCTTTACTGAATTTGGAATCCCTTGGATCTGGAAATGGGATTTCCAATGTGGTTATACCACTGACAAGTTACCAGTCCTGCAGAGGATCTTTTCTTACAGATGGTGGTCCGGCATGACTCAAGACCCTATCCAAGCCCTCCTCCATCAGATCAGAAAGAAAACACTGGAATACATGGATAAGATTCCAAAGTTAACTATTCCAGAACCTGAAATCTTTAACCCATTTGAACTAGTTAAAGATATGATCAGAAAACAACAACCATTAATTACCGAAGCCGATTTAATGGTTAAATGCATGGATTTTATGAGGACCAAATTTGTTAAATCTTTTGATTCCTCCACACCTCCAGTACGAGATGATGCATCCATGGTATCAGTCTCTAGCCAGACCAGTCAAGAAGGTAATCCATTTTCCTGTCTCGCTGGTTATGCACAAGATCCCAATGAAGATCTTATTTCTGAAGATGAGCCTACAGTAGCCGACTATTGGGACTCTCTCACCAGTCACTTGATGGACAAGATGAATCCACCTAAAAAGTAAAGATTCCTCTTAACCTGCCGACAGAAGAAAACAAAGAACTTTTCCCAAAGTCTTTGGTTCTACAGTATTTCCTTCATCAGATGTCTCTTTTCCATCAGATAAGGAGACAGAACTTAGTGGTGGGCCGACCGACTGCATTATTTACAGCACACGATCCCATGCACTATGCGGACTTCAAAATATTAATTTCAAGTCCATTTTTATGTATAAATAGAGGGCAAAGTTTCCCTTCAATGTATCTTTCAATTTTCTTTTCTCTCTTTTGTAATATTTCTCTGTACTAGCTTGGAAGTTCAATAAAGAAAGTTTTCTGTAAGTCTGTTTGTAAGTCTGTTTACATTTCCTTATTATTGGTTATTATTGATATATAACATCGATCCTCAACTCAACTTATTTGGTATCAGAGCCATGATGGCTTAATTTTCTATTGTTAATGCTTCTTAGGTACTGGTAGCATGATTATTATTGTAATTATGTTATGAACAATACGACTACTATTCTGTCCAACTTATGTTTATCCCAGATTCCATTATGGGTCGTCCAAAAGTCGCGTTGGAATGTTTAACCCGCTTTTGCATTAAATTGCTCCACAGGGTATTGTTTCCAGTAAATCGTTGACAGACGAGTAATAGAATCTCTCTTAAGCAGAACGACGACAGAATAGTAACTTACTGTTCATTACATAATATGATAATACTTATCCTATACAGACCTTTAAGCATTAACAATATTTAACAGCCATGTTAAAACCATCTTCCTCCTCTTCAGGAGTACAGGAAAACCAAGATTCAGAATTGGTAAAAAATACTGAATTAGTAGAATGGACCAATGTTCAAAATAAATTGAACAAATGGACTATTCCTCCAGTAAGTGCTAAGAGCATTTACAAAATCGGAATGCTTAATTTAACTGATCTATGGACTGTAAAAACCATGGAACAAACCATGCAATTAAGCACTAAGGATACAATAATTAAGTTATTGTCTTCCCGTGACCTTCAGAGGCACATACATAAATATAAGTACATCCATATAGGTTTAATTCAAATTGCTTTTAAACCTTTAACCTTGTTAGGTATGGATGCTTGTATTCAAGCAACCCTTAGGGATGCTCGATGCCTGAAATTTCACCCTTCCTTGATGGGTGCACTGGAAACCAGTCTATGTCATGGACCGGTTTATTTTAATGTCTATCCTAGTCTGAATTTATCTTTAACAGATAAAAACATGCATGAGGCAGTTAGTCTTCGTGTTCAGACCTATGGGTATGATTACTTACCTGGATCGGAAGTGATAAGTGTTATTTATCGCATCCATTATAAAGTACTTGATACTATGTGTCCCAATGCCATACGCAAAGACTCTAAAGGAGAAACAGCGTTATGGGATACCAACATGTACACATCAAATGTTGCCACAAAAAGGATGATTCCTTGGAGTGAGATAACATTTCCTGAACACTGGACGATTTCTAATGCCGTTCCAGCACAGCCAATTGCTAATCATAGCTTAGACTGTGTTATTCAGGACCAAGATGGTGATGTTTTTCTGAATTTCAGAAAATCCATAGATCTACCTAGATCTACATCTACATCATCTAAAGGAAGTCATCTTCCTTATCATGTTTCTTGTCCTCCTTCTCGCCATTCGATCTCGTCGGATTACCGAAAGGAAGATCTCCCTGAAGTGATTGGTGCTAATCGACTCAAGCTAAAAGGAATACAGCAATCTCAGAATCAAATTCCAAGAGGAGTTTACGAGAAAGCACCAATAGGTATGTCTCGTCGCCAATTTGGAATTGAATTCAGCCCAACTCCATCTGAAATGGGAATCGGAAATGAATCTGTCAAGGATCAATTTGATGATCCTACAGACATCAATGACCCTCATGAATATTAGTTTTAATGGATTTTGTCCCCGATAGAATTGCCATTAATACTGAATTTCAACAGGATCAATATAAAGAATTCAGAAATTGGTATTTTAAAGTTTTGACCAAAATCAATTACAATTTTTTAAAACCCAATTTTATGAATTTTTACAAAAACGCAAAATGATTATACCTTTTGTTTCTTGGTTCTTCATGACCAATCATTCTCTTGTTAATATAAACATATTGGATGATTTTCTCAAACCATGGACCACATCCGAAGATAAGGTTTTTCACTCTGTCCATCCTCCCACTGAACATCTAATTCTGAAAAGGATTGACCCTGACAGTGGTTCCAAAGTGGAAACCAAGGCTTATAGCCAACCTAGAATAATTGATTATTCTACGGAAATATTTACACAAACTTTATCCGGCAATCTTCTTAGGAATTTTTTATTATTATTATTATTTTATCCGGCAATCTTCTGAGCTTTGAGTTGGGAAGTTTCTGTTGATGAAAACCCAAATCCTAATTTCAGATTTCTGCATGTAACACGAGCCCAATCCTTGTTTGAAAGGCCCGAATAGAAACTATTAAGAGAAAGAACTATGTTGTTAAGCCTTGTTGGATTGGGTCAACTTAATGGGCTTTATTTTATTACCATTTAGAATTGAACCGGCTTCAACTGACAATTGAAAGTATTGATCGACTTTATATATATATATATATATATATTTAAAAAAAGAAAGAAAAAATCGATCTTACTTCCATAGTGTAAGCAGAATTTCTTTCTTTTTTTTTTTTTTTTGGGACAAGAATGTTAAATTAGAAATTAGAAATACGAAAACTCATAATTATGGACCTAAGACGAAGCTACGAAGACGTTCACACAGAATTCGAATTTTTACCTACCAATAACAAAAACAAAAATCAAATTATTACTCTAGGGAATAATTGATCTCCATAAAAAAGAAACTTAAAAACTCCAATCGTTCCATATAATTAACCGTACAATCTATTCTGCAGTATATATATATATATATATATATCTATATATATATATATATATATATATATGTTACCCTAAAAAAAAAAAAAAAATCAAATTATTACTGTAGGGAATAATTGATCTCCACAAAAAAGAAACTTAAAAACTCCAATCGTACCATATAATTAACCGTACATTCTATTCGCTATTTTAAATTCTCGAATGGTTTTCACCATCTAAATGCACCCTATTAACCAAAACTACGTGAATTGAAGTTCAAATATCAGGTTTGATAAATTATAAGAGATCTAAAAGAATACTTTCAAAAGTCTTACTAGTTAAACTAGCTTATAATATATATATATATATATATATATATATATATATATATATATATATATATATATATATAAACTAAAAAGGAAGATACATTGGGTATATATATATATATATATATTCTACAAACTAAAAAGGAAGATACATTGGGTATGAAATACACTAAATTGCCTGGGAACAAATCACATCCATTACTTTATGAGAGTGATTGGAGGCAGGGCAATAGACTATAATTAATCATCAGACAAGGATTAATCTTTTTTTTCTTTTTCTTTTTTTTAACTTGAATGCAATCATAATTTAATATGTACGATCATTTTTATTTTATCCTGAACCTGTACGATTATATTGCATGCCTGCCAAATTTTGCTGCTTTTTATATAAGATGTCCGGATAAGATAAGTAAGCATCATCACATTTTTTTAAATACAATATTCATCATTACTAGGATAAAGTACAAAAAATTATTTAAGGACAAACTCATCACAAAAAATTATTTTACCCTTTGTTATTAAAATTTTTATTTTTTATTAAATTATTTTTTATTATATTTTCTCTTATTTAAATATTAAGTATACAATTTTATCTTAATTTTATAATTAGTATCAATTGATTATAAAAATGAAAAAAATAAATAAATTTGTATTTATCATTTTTTAAAATGATTAATTTATTATAATAAAACTTATTATACTCACTTTTTTTAAAAAAATAGTATAAAAAATATCTTCTTTTTCAAATAGTATTCATGAAAAATTAATAAATTATGTAAATAAAAAATATCTTCTTTCTAATGAAATATATTCATAAAAATTAAGAAATTACTTAAATTGTTTTAAAATTTTCTATTTAAGATTTTATTTAAATAATTAATTAAAAAAATTAAAGGCAAACTTATGTAAATTTAATGGAGAATATTTATTAGTATGAATTTTTTTCATAATTTATTTTAATATGAAAAATATAGTGTAATTCAATAAAAAAAAAAAAAGGGTATTTTGATCATTTAATAAAAAATAGGTAAAACAATGAGGCATTTTGTAACTAAATGTGATAGTTTTGGGGTTTTATGTATAAAACATAGTTTAGGAGAATTCTTTACAAATTTAAACATAGTTAAGGTGGTTCTTTGCACTTTACCCTCATTATTATGATATATATATATATATATCCAACTTCTAAAAAGCAGGTCTAGCAAAATGGCCTCTTAAGGCTCTTTACTACTAGGAATCTACTAGATAATAATAATAATAATATTTATAAATAAAAAACCATCTCATTAACATGTAGTGTTATATTTAAATATTTTGTTACCATAAAATTGAGAATTATTAAACCCGGTAGATAATCAACAATCCAGTAATTCAGGAATATTAGATTGATACTTTTTAAAGAAAGGTTTTAGACAGTGTGTGTGAGTGAAATAGAAATCTGTTAGGACAAGAGACTAAATAAGAAACCAATAAAACAACATAGTACTAAAAAAGAAATCAATAAATACTCTTTACGTAAAATTCACGTGATATCATCAATTCAATACTCATTATACCAAACCGGATAAGATTTTCACTTAAACATGAATTTTTCTTATTCTCTTTGATTAAGGGATCGGATTTTAAGAAAACAAAAGCACGTGAGTGCTATTATTTTTCACATAAAGTGTTTCAATATTATATACTAGCATAGTTCCAAAAAAACCCTCTTAGTTTAAAATCAAGAAATACAATAGTAATAATAATAAACGATAAAAAAGGAGGGTCGGCCTCGTAAAGCAGCAGCTAAGAAGACTAAAGAGTAGAGACACAGTGCTTCCTTCCTTCAATGCTAGATTGTGGGTCCACAACGGATCACCACGTGGTGCCTCGTGACCCGCATGCTCAAACCCTGATTTCGAGGACTATCTCTATATTCCAACTTTGATCAACTTTATATTATTACATTACTGTTATATATGTATATATAATTGTGTGGAACCCAAATGAATTAAGTAATCCCTGAGGTCATTTTCAAGGCCACATTTGTGGCTTATCAAGAAAGCTAAACTTCGAGCCTATATAAGGTTATGTATGTGTACTATTTTGAGACATACTGAAATAAAGGTTTTTCGTTCTCTCTCTATGTGAAAGTTTATTTTCATTTCTAAAATAAATATTACTCTATAAATATATATACATATATATTTATTACACGTTGTCAGCACAAGCTCTATCCATTTCAGATTTGAAGAAAAAATTCTTTCTCCCTCTTTCTATCTCAATTATATATCTCTTTTGTGATATTAGTTTTGATAGATTGTTTAGTTAGTTTGTTTTATCGAAAAAAAATTTAATTATGGATTATTGTTCATAAAATAAATTTGTTCACTTAAATGATATATGTGCTCACACTATGGTCGGTTCTACCACCTTATTATTTAATGAGCTCTACCACCTTTATTATTTAATGATTTATGGCCGGTTTTACCGCCTTTATTGTTTAATAATTTATTCACTATGACTGGTTTTACCACCTTTGTTATTTAAATAATTCATATTATGTTATTATTTCACTTAATGCCATTTTATTTATTTATATAGTATACTAAATTATATTTTTATATTGTTGTCACATCTAGTTATTTTATTAAAATGTCAAATTTGATAAAGTTGGAATTCGTGGCCTTGGACATTTCTGGCAAAAATTATTTATCTTGGATTCTGAATGCTCAGATCCATTTAGATGTCATGGGTCTTGGAAACACAATTAAAGAAGAGAATGATGCATCATTACAAGACAAAGAGAAGGCCATGATTTTCCTTCGGCGCCATATTAGTGTTTTGGAAAAAACATTCACCACATTTCACGCCTCGAATATATTCTTGCAATAACAATATCAAGAGCGTAGATTTGAAAAATATTCAGAGCTGATATCATGTTTACTTATGGAAGAGCAAAATAACGAACTTTTATTAAGAAACCACCAGTCTCGTCCAACTAGATCGACACCGATTCCTGAAACATATGTTGCCTCATCCCGTGGTTGTGGACGCGGACGTGGACGTGGACGTGGTCGTGGTGGTAGAAATGGCTATAATAATGAATATGGTCGTGGTAAAAATAACTACCACAATAATGAATATGGTCGTGGTAGAAATCATTCTTATTATCGTGAAGGATATCAATCCTCACATTTTCGCAATCAGAGATATAATGAAATGAAACAAGTAAAAGGGAAGGATGTGCCTCAACCTCCCAAGGCACATGATAATACTTGTTATCGGTGTGGCATGACAAGGCATTGGTGATAAATGCTTAAATGTTGCACATTTCAGCACCTAAACTAGGATATTTTGGTCCTTGTATCTATCTTATTTTCATGTTTTAGTTCTAATTTATGTTTTTGTTAATTTCAGGTCAATAAGGTTCAAATGGACTAATTTCGGTTCATTAGAGCTTTTTTGGAGACAAGCAAAGACATTCGGAAAAAGTTCAGAAAATGGCAAAAAGAGGTCGCAACCCATTGTTCGTATAGTGTGCACATCCTTCAAAAGCGGTCAATTCTACCTTTTTCGGGTTTTTGATGATGTTCCCAAAGATCAAGAAGCAAACCAATGAACTGGGGGCCAAAATGGAGCTAAATAAGGCTTAAAGGAAATTTCCAACTCTGGGGGATCGATCTCCACTATTCACAGAACTAAAAATGCCTTTTGGGGATCAATCCCCAAAGCTGTGGGATCGATCCCCTAACACCTTGCAGCATTACAGGATTTTCTTATTTTGGGTTTATTTTTGTAACTTATGAGCTTTAATAGGATTTGTTACTTAACGGAAACAAGCCCATTCTTTTTAGGGTTAGTTTTTCATTATTTTAATTAGGGAATATTATTATTTTTTATTAGGTTTTATTTTTCTGTATCGTAAAATATCACGTTCTCTCTGGAGAATAGGCGACAGTTAGAAGAGAGGGAATAGTGGAGGCACAAGTTTTTGAAGAATATCTATACACTCATCTCTCTTGAGCATCAAAGAAGAAGAATAAGGAGTAAAGCATGGAGGATGATCTTGTTGACACCTTGACCACCACAACCATGATGGGCTAGCTCTCCACTTAGGGCTTGGTTAAGCCCTAAGTCTCTTGTAATATAAACCTTTGCAATTTCTATTTTTGGGGAGATTAATATATAGTTGATGTTATGGCCTTGTGATTCCTATTTACATGCTTGATTTGACAAATCATAGCTTGTGTTGGTTTAATTCTTCCATTAACTCTATATGTTGATTATATGTCTATGTGTAATTAATCTATGGTTATGCTCTTGATTAGATGTTAAAGATTAATTCTTTCATTAATTCTCTATGTAATTACATGTCTATGTGTGATTAAAGAATTATACTCAACACTAGATTTCATTGTTATTTGGGTTTAGTGATGGCCATGGCATGGGTTCTATTAGATGGGATTGCTGATTAATTTGATGGGTTATACTTTATCTTGATGGGTTGTGCTACAAATTAGTTTACTTGTCATTAGGTAGACAATCTATGCATGAATTGATAATCCACACTTATTATATGCAAATTCCAATATCCTCTTGATTAATGTATGCTCTCATTAAATGTAATTGTGGTTAGGTTGATGGAGTATGCTTAGGCTTGATGGGTTATTCTACACCCTAGTTTACATGTCATTAGGTAGACAATTCATACTTATATTTGATAATTCATATATACTTGATTGCAAGTTGTTTTAGTGATTGAAGCCACATTTAAATTGTAATAATGTTCTCCCAATTAATGGAAAGTAAGTGGTTAATTGCATGAGCTTAGTGGTGATTCCAACAAACCCTAAGAATTCTCTTCTATCTCTTAAACCCCTAGCTCCAACTTAGTTTATTTTCATTGCATTTTAATTTAATTGTTCACTAGCTTAATCAATCAACCATCTCTTTTATTCTCTCTCTCTCTCTAATGGTAATCACTTGTTAAAACCAATTGTCTTATTTAAATCCAAGCTAAAGGTCTCTTGGGTTTGATCCCTACTTACTATATACTACATTATAGCAGTAATGGTTTTTATAAATTTAAATTTAACTCTTTGATAATTCTTTCAAAAAGGCTTTTCCTAAACCACACATTAAAACATCTCATTGGTGGTTTGCTTCAGGGGTCACACCCCAAAGTCCAAAAAGTTTGTGCACCACAAGATAGTGGTGTAGAGCTATGATGAATGTGGCCAAGTTTTACATTTAGAAATTGTCACTACTACCTTTCACTAAAAATATAGTTAGGGCAAGTAGGGATCATCCTAAGGGATTGATGGGTCGTACTAGGTTGAGGAATCAATATTAGGGTTAGTAGGTCGAGTGATCAAAAGATTGGTTGGTGGTTGAATTGCACTAAGATGCAATTTAAACTAAAGTAGACAATTAAATGTAATGGAGAGAAAATAAAAAAGAGATCTTGGGGTTTAGAGATCACCACTAAGCATAGTTTTTCTACACCCTTAATGAATGATTAATGAGGGGGAAAACATGTATTGCAACAAAAGTGTGTTTGTGTGGTTGTTTCAATAAGCATGGATGACAAATTAAGCATATGCTGTTTAAGCAACATGGTGGATAGCACAATATATCAAATGAAGCCATTAATCATTTCTTTAAGCTCACAATCCAAACACATCACAAGGTTAGAGATATATGTTACTTGCTTTCAGAAGTATGGAACATCAAATAACAAGCATGGATTGTCCTCCTATTTAACACCTAAACTACAACCACACTACAATTAAGCTAATGACATGAAATTAAATTAATTAAACTAAGGGAGATGTACAATCCACCAAGAAATGAGTATGAACCATCAAATAAACTACAAGAACATTCCATTAAGTACTATGTCTTGACAATCTCTAGATCTATAGCATTAATACACATAGATATGTATCAACAATACAAGAAATAGAGACAAACACATGAACATCTATTCTAGCATACATAGACATATGGATAGAATGAAATGATCAATTAGAAGCATTAAATCATACAAATCATTGAATAAACAAGATCTATATATATAAAAGTGTCAAAACATGTATCACAATACAAATCCCCTCAATAATACATAAATCAAGATGTAGAAAGCATGCTTAGGGCTAACTCTAGCCCCAAGATGATGTTTAGCCACTCATGGATGGTGTCCTCCAACCCTCAAGGGCTAACTCCATGGTAGAGATTGCTCCTCTTCTTGGTTGATGGAAGAACTCCAAGCTTGTGTCTCTAGCCTCCTCCTTTTTTTTCTTTATTACTAAGAATATGAAAATTGTGCCTCCTCTCTACTCTAAGGTATCAAGTCTCAAGTATATCTCAAAAAGTGGCTCATATTCCTTATATAGGTAGGTTAAATATCACCCCAAATGAGCTGGGCTCGTACACCAATATTCCTTCCAATGATTGGATATGAGACAACTTTTAATGAGCTGGAATTTGGATTTTCTTGGGATTTGGGGAGTTTGATCGATCGAACTTGTGGTGAGATCGATCGAACATGGCTGAGATCTATCGAATCTAAGTTGGATCGATCCTCTATGGTGGTGCCTTTTTGGATAAAAACAAATCTGAGATATTTTGAAGATATTTTTGGGAAAGAGACAAATGTGGTAGGTAGGGTGGTACAAGTGGATAAGATGAAATCTTTTCGATCGATCGGAATAAAGTTGGATCAATCGAACTTTGTGGGATCTTTGGATAAAGACAAAAGAGCTTGGATCCATCTTGGAATGCTGAGATCGATGTACTTTCGATCGATCGAATATTTGCTGAGATCGATCGAACTTGCTGAATTTCCACCACTTGCTTCCTTTTGCTCCTTTCTTTGATCCATCTCAAGATTGCTTTAATTATGCTCTTATTTAGCTGAGTTAGCTTATTTTGGGGATAAGTACCTGAAAATGGAAATAATACAAAATCAATCTAAAGTGGGAAAATAAGATAGATAAAGGTTCTAGAATACCTAAGCTTAAGGGGTTTAAAAGCACACTTTTCAGCGCTCATCACACCCCCAAACTTAAATATTGCTAGTCCCTAGCAATGAACTAGAAAGTAAAGGAATGAAATGAACAACTATACAACTATGAACTAGAAAGTAATAAATGGATAACGCCACTTTCGTAGGGAACACGATTACATTTAGCATATGCAACAAGCCTTTTAAACCACTAGGTTATCCCTAGTGGACGAGTGAAGTTTTGTGAGGGTTTTCAGAAATGATACCCACAAACATTAAACTCATTCTTTCAAAAGAGGCACCAATATATCAAACAAGCATTAGGAGAAAACTACCTCAAGTATGCAATTTTTCAACCCTTTCCAAGCAATCTCCCAAAATTTTAACATCAAGCAAGCAAGTATGGTCCTCCACACATCAAGAAAATGATCATGCAAATCAAAATAACTCTAGAATCCTTTTTGAGTGGATCGGCATCAAATGTGTTGCTATCTAAGCCAACTAAAGAAATGATTACATCCTTACCCTCAAACTAGCACACAAATCTAGTACCAATCATCAAGACAAAGAGTGGACCTTTTATTAAAGCTTTATTGTTCTAGGTGCGCTTATTCTTTTCACTCGATTTTTTTTTTTTTTTTTATTTTTTATTTTTTATATATAGGATCAAAGATGAAAGCATGGTGCAATGTATTGATCTATTAAGCTTTCTAGCGATCCATAAGGTCGAGTGTTAGGTCAATGACTCCCAAACCAGACGGCTTTAGGGCACTAGGTGTTCAAACACCCTTAAGGACTTACAAGCTCAAATCAACTAGGTTACAAATCAAGACAACCTCCATCTAATCATTTTCCACTTCTCACCTTTTGGGAGAAGTACTCACTTTTTATTACTTTTGCAACTTTTTTTTTTTAATTTTTAATACATTTATTAACCTAGAGTTTGGGCCCTCCACCTTTCGGCACGAGAAGTTCAGTGCTTGATGAGGCTAGAATCCCGGCAACTTGGTGAAAAGGGGTTGTTATCCACCTTTATCAAGAATGAAAGTTTTCAATGCACTACTAGTCCAATTGGGATATAACCAATTCAATAATCAATAAAGCATGTACCCCATAAATGAATGCTAGTGTGCATCTGTGGTAGTGTAGAATCCTAGAGTGAATCTCAAAACAATCACAAAATCAGGATGATGTTGACCATAAGTGCAAACATGATATCAATCTTTCGAAAAATTACCCCTAAATGACATCCATAAGGCATACAAGGAGTATTGGACTCTCAAGTCAAGCAATTTTTAAATTTTAAACAATATGGTCCTCAAAAGATCAAAATCATAGCTAGTTATGGACCAATCATAGAAAATCCCTCAAATACACAAGTCATGCTCAAAATTTTGAATTTAAAGCAAACACTGCAAATCACATTATTACCCCCAAACTTAAATGGCACAGTGTCCTCAATATGCAAAGAGAACAAAAGGAAATAGTATACCAGTGCAACTATAGTAAAGAATAGTCGGAACAGAAGTATCCAAAGTAGGTGGCATAGCCCCCCTAAACTTGGGATTAACTGTGGTCCTGAAATTTTGGCACTTAGATAAAACTTATCAGATAATAAGAGGGATAATAACAGTGCACAATGGACATATAAGTGTAAATGGGATAGCAACTGAAAATAGAGAGAGGTATAAGGGTGGTCCTAAAAATTTTGAGCATCACTGAAGTCACTAGGATGCACCTGATGGAGTCAATCACAAACAGATATATCAATACAAGGTATGACATCCAACATATAACATGTATAAACAGAAATAATATACATCATAACACAGTATCAGGGCTAACAGGCTGGCCACAAAAATAGAGTAACAGTAATAATATATCACAGATATATAAAATGACAGGAGTAAAGGGATAGAGATATCAGGAAAAGGAGGTAGGACGGGCAGGGCGTGCTCTGCGGATATCTCGAGATAAGTCTCGCAACGCAGCCATGACATCGGTACGGAGAGATGAAATGTCAGCTCGGATGGAGACAGCATCCTCTCGGATAGAGACCGTGTAGGCACGGATAGATACTAGAGCATCCTCCAAAGCCTGGAGTCACTCTCCAAAGCAGAGTGTCTGTGCTGGAGCCTCAGGTACCGCTGAAGCGGGAGAATAATGATCCTGAGCCTTCTCCTCATTATGAATGGGCGACCCAACTGGAGAGTGATGCTCCTGGTCCTCTGCAGGCTACTCCAAGTCAATATCCATGTGCATCGCAGGCGGATCTACTGGTATATCATCCGCCGCCTGCTCTGCTGCTGCCTACTCCATCTCCTCTCTCTTTAACTCCTCAGCTGCCTCAATAGCATCGTCCTGCAAACTCTTGATAAGAGTATCGTAGCTCTTATCCCAATCCTTCTTCTTGAATGAACAGGCCCCTGACTCAGTACGCTCCTGTGGCTGGAAGGGATAGCACTGGTCTATCAGAATCTGTGTGATGAGATGGCCGAATGGGAGATACTTAGCCCTTTTGGGCTTGGCCTTGCTGATATGGTTAACATACAACTTCATCATAATGCTCCAGATGAGCGCAGGAATAGACAACCAGTGCCCTATATAGAAGGTGTATAAAGCTGTAAGATAGTCGCTGCGCCTCTGTATCTCATGGCCGGCCATAAAAATATTTCGGAATAGCACCGAATCGAAAAACCACAGGTTGTCTGGCAGATAAGTCCGGGTGGCAAAGGTCTCACCACCGGCATAGTGACCTGTGAGTAAAACGGCCATGTCTGCATATGTAGGCCTCCATAGAGTAGAATAGGTATCCTGGAGATCGGGAGGGCAGACGTGTGGACAATGGCAGGATTTGGAAAGAGTGTCCACCGTGATACTGATAGGGTGGCCATCAATGGTAGTCCGCAGCTCCGCCAGGTTACTCGGGGCAAGTCGGAGGTTCTGGAAGAACATCCGAACCAACCTCGGGTATACTAGGTATATATGACAGGGGCTAGCATGGCTGAGATGCCCCTCTGGTCTATATCGTCAAATGCTGCTCTGGTAAGAATAGACCGGGAGAAACAGTCTATGTCAAAGATCGACTCGTGCACCACCCGAAGGCGTAAGTATCTAGGTAATGGCCGGTCTAAGTGCTGGGCTGGCTGAGCTGGCGGTAGTGATGGAGATGGTATGTGCTCAGCCTCAGCGTCAGCCTGTGAAGAAGATGCCTCGGCTGAAGACTGTAGTCGACTGTCGGATGGAGACTGAGGTGGAGTGGGCTCTGCTGGCTCCTCCTGAATAGGGTCCTGGGCGTGAGATAGACCTGCCTCGTCGTCTAAACTCCGCCTGGCCTGCGGTGATAATGTCTATGAGCAACAGTCTTGACCCTAGCCATGGCCTACAAAATAAAAGGAAAACTTGCAAAAAGGAAGTCAGTGGTGGTATAAAGAATTAAAGCACAATTTATAGAATCATGTATGTCAAATAGGATAGACAGAATAGATAAGGAACATGAATCAATGCAAGTGATAAGGAATGAGTGACATGATGTAAAACATGCTAGATAGTATAAGTATGGAATGCATCCAATGTGGAAAACACAGGCATTGGGCATGTATGAGATAGTAGGAAACACAAGAGATATTGTGTGAAATGTGTGAAGTATATTTGTGAAGTTCGATCGATCACAAACTTGTGAGATATATGAAAGTTCAATCAATCGAGAATAAGTGAGATCGATCTGTTACAAATCGATCGAAGAAAAAGTTCAATCGATCGAACTGTGAGGTGAAACTCGAAAAGTCACAGATATGTGACGTGGATGGCACGGGACCTTCACGAACATGGTCGTGGGCCCATCTACACAACAAAGCATCAACATTGGTCACTTGATTCGGCCCGAGACCCCTGAAATCAAATTAAATCAAAAACTATTCAAAACATATATACATATATATACACAGAGGTTCGAAGCTTCAATAATGGCGATATGCATCATCAAAACAACATAGATCTAACATTTAAAGCATGGATTCATCAAATCAAAGCTTGAAGTCACAGATGAGATCTTGGATCTTACCGAAATTGAAAGAGAAGGTGAGATGAAGATGAGATCCTAGATCCGAGAAGAGAGAGAGATTCAGGATGAGATGAAGATTGCTGGAGTTTTGTCAGAGATGGAGAAGAGTTGGGATGCAGTGGCGAAGGGTGAAACGAGGGTTTGAGTTTGATTCTTGTGAAATCGATCGAATGACCCTAAATCAATTTTTTAAAAACATTCCCTTGCCAGTTCGATCGATCGAACTGAAATCGATCTCTCCTCTTAAGTGACAAAATATTTTTTGGATTTTTGAAAAATAAAAATAAATAAAATAAATAAAAGTAAAAGTATTTTTAGGATTTTTGGAAAATATTTATTTATTTATATTATTTATATATTTTTTTATTATTACTATATTTATTATTATTATTATTATTATTATTATTATTTTGGAAAATAAAAATAAAAATAAAAATGACAACAAAAATAATAAAATATTTTTTTGAAATTTTGAAATTAAGAATTTAAAACAAAGTCAAAATTGAAATTCAAAGAACAAAGATCGATTTCTCCAAGATCGATCTCAGAATACTTTCGATCGATCGAGAATGCAAATATTTGAAGAAATGTTCGATCGATGAGACAGAGAGGCTTTTAGATGTAGGTGGATGCAGGTTCAAAATTGGATGCAGGTGGATGTAGGTTCAAAATTTTTCTAAGTGTTGGAACTGTAGATTGATCCAAGATAAAGTTGGATCGATCGAAGAACTACAGATTGATCTAGGAACAAATTCGAACGATGGGACAGAGAGCTGAAATATGCAGGTTTTGTTCGAACGATTGGACAGAGTGATTTGGATGCAGGTTTGATGCAGGTGGGAAGTTAGATCGATCGAACTAATTTTGAGATCGATCGAACTTATGCAAAATGCTCAATTTCAACATAAGAGTGCATGCAATCCTAATCACAGTTCCTAGCAATGCATATAAACCCAAAGCCAATATCTAGACTTCGCAAGAAATGAAATTAAAGATAGAAATGAGGGAGCAATAGGGTTTTTTAAAGATAGCTAGTCTTTAACGTCTCTAGCAAGACGTTGGGCTCTTTTAACTCGGATTAAACATCTTGTAGTGCATCCCTTCCTTGATGGGGTGATAAGTGTTTTGAACTCCACCCAACAAATAGTTCTTTAAGGAACTTGTTGGATTAGGCTCAATAGAATTTTTCAGTCCTTGGTCAAAACAATCTTTGGGCTTCCATGCCCTTTCAAAACAAGACTTTGAGACAACTTTCTTTGGTTTCAAGGTTGAAGATGAGCTTTTTGGAACTTTGGTTTCAAACAAAGACTCTATTCCTTCACATTTAAGGTCATGACATTTCTCTACAACATTCACTTCTTCATGCTTGTCAAATGAATTGGGGGTCGGATTGAAGATATTCAACTTCACCTTCATGTGGCCAAATGAGATCTTCATTATCCCCGTCCTACAATTAATGTTGGCATTCGCGGTTTCCAAGAAAGGACGGCTAAGGATAACGGGAATTTGGCTCTTAAGATTCGGGACCAGTTCCATGTCAATGACAACGAAATCAATGGGGAAGAAGAATTTATCAATCTTAATCAATACGTCCTCAATGATACCCCTAGGCTTTTTGGTGGATCAGTCGGCAAGTTGCAAAACCACCGACGTCGGTTTCAAGTCTCCTAAGCCTAATTTAACATATACCGAGTATGGAAGAAGATTAACACTTGCTCCTAAGTCAAGAAGAGCCTAATTAATGATATGATCTCCAATGATGCATGAAGTGGTAGGTGAACTGGGGTCCTTAAAGTTTGGAAGAGTGTTATGCTGCAAAATTGAGCTTACTTGCTCGGTTAAGACCACTTTCCTAGGTGTTTGGCTTTGGGTGCATAAGTCTTTTAAGAACTTGGCATAAGCCGGAATTTGCTTAATTGCATCCAAAAGTGGAAGATTGACTTTCACTTGCCTAAATATATCCATAATTTCATTTGTTTGGGCTTTTTGCTTGTCAATTGAAATGGATCCTTTTAAGGCATCTGGGAATGGAGCTCTTGGCTCAAAAACCTTTTCAGACATTTTCTTTGAAATCTCTTCAACATAAGAAATTTTGAAATCATGTTGCACATTTTTCTTTCAAAATCACTTTTCAAGTCACTTTTCAAGATATTCTCATTTGAAAAATCATGCATATGCAATAAAGGATGAATAGGATGAGAAACGGGACGGGTGTCAACTTGTGGTTGCACCAGTTCACTCTCTTCATTGGACATACCCACTTGGTTGTCCACAATCTTCCCACTTCTCAAGGTTGTCACCGCATTGGCATACTCTATTGTGTGACCTTCCAAAGAGGAATAAGTCTCCACAACACATTGTTGCTTTTGTGGGGCATTCAAAGGCATTTTTCCTTTCTCTCTAGCATTTAAAGTACTAGCTATTTGCCCTACTTGGGTTTCTAGCTTAGCAATGGATTGAGAATGAGAATGAAGCAATTGAGTATTAGCCTCTAGAGTGCCTAGAGCGGTCAAAACTTTCTCTTCAAAAGCGAGACTCCTAGTATTTCCTTGAGAATATGATGGTTGATTAGGAAAATGAGAATTAGAGAATTGGTTTCCTTGTGATTAAAATGGTCTATATCCTTGGGAACCTTGGCTTTGTATTGGAGGTGGAACATACTTCCCTTGGAAACCACCTTGGGGAGGGTTTGAGCCTTCCCCTTAGTTTTTCTAAGAGAAATTCGGGTGATTCCTCCAACTAGGATTATAATGATTGCCATAAGGGTTGTTCCCTTGATCAACAAAAGCTGCACTGACTTGTTCATGATGCTCACTTTGCACATGTCCATGGGGACAATTGAAAATAAAATGTAAAATACTTGAACAAGTCATACATGTCTCATTGAATGCATGATGAGAATGGTTAGGGATAGAAGATACTTGATTTGCCGAGTTTTGGTTGATCAAGAATTGATCAAACCTTTGAGATAAGGACTTCATCTCGGCGGCTATTTCATTGGAATGGTTGACTTGATGTAAGCCAACACTCTTCCTTCCACTTGAATTCCTACCATTCTTAGAAGATAAAGTTCGATGTAAAGAATTCTCACTCGTGCTCTCATAAAGACGCCACACGTCATCCTCATGCTTATCAATGTAAGAGCCACCCATGGAAGCATCAACTATGCCCTTGTAATTGTCCGATAAGCTCTCAAAGAAATATTGAACTAATTGTCATTTGGGCATGTCATGATGTGGACACTTCCTAAGCAATTCATTGAATCTTTCCCATGCCTCATAGAACGTTTCCCCATCCTCGTTTGAAAACTCTCGAATTGAGGTTCTCATGGCATTGGTCTTAGAAATCGGATAGTACTTCTTCAAGAACTCTTGTTGCATTTCTGCCCAAGAAGTTATTGAAAAAGGTCTAAGATTATTAAACCAATATTTTGCCTTGCCTTTAAGGGTGAATGGAAAAAATTTAAGCCTTAAAACCTCTTCCTACATGTCCGTGTATCTCACGGTGGAACATACTTCAAGAAACTCATCTAAATGCTTGTAAGGTTTTTCACTTGGAAGTCCATTATACTTAGGAAGCATTTGAATGGTTTGTGATTTGATCTTATAGTGGTGTGCTCTAAATGGTGGCAATTGAATGCATTTGTGTGCATTGTATTCATTAGGCACATAGTGATCTCTTAAAGTAAGCGGAGGATTAGCAATTGGAGGTGCAACATGGGCACCTTGATTGCCTTGAATGATAGGAGGTGGTGGAGCATAGATTGGCCTTAGCATTCCTAATAGAACTTGGCCTTGTTGTTGTGGTAGGTGAATGAATGGCCTTGGCATGCCTAATGGTACTTGCATGTTATCATGATGCACATTGGGGTGGAGGATTCCTTGTTGGTCTATGTGACCAAGGTCCTCCACATGGTCCTCATTATGTCCTTCCATTGATGAAATGGATTGACTAGAACTTCCTCTTCCCCTAGGGTTTCAAACAACAGATTCAAGATGAAAATTTAGAGGAACAAGAGTGGGTCTCAATGATCTACGACCATGCATGCACAACAAGCAATAAGTAATGAACAAACACTTCACCTTCGCAACAAATCAACAATCAATAAACTTCCTCCACATACAATGTTCCCATACTCCTATGCTAAACAACAATATGCAAGAAAAGTAAATTGCCTCCACGTGGGCTCACGATTTATCTAAGAATTGAAATACAAGCCTCTAAGTGGGCCGACGATTTAACTAGAAATTGAGTTAAGAAAGAGCTCACAAAGGGTCCTTTAGCACTTCAATTCAATTTTCAATTTTAGCCTTGCAAATTTTTTAGCCTGTTCCTTTGCTTTTGCTTAGCTCCTTGCTTGAAATGCTCTTTTGCTCACCTTCTAGCCCAATGCTCCTAGTCAAACAAGAACCAACACAATAAGTAACTAAAATGAAAACAAAGTAAAGACACGATCAAAAGAGTACTAATTCCTAATTGATTCCACAAATACAACGTTGCCTTCAATCAATCCCTGGCAACGGCGCCAAAAACTTAGTGGTTTGCTTCGGGGGTCGCACCCCAAAGTCCAAAAAGTTTGTGCACCATAAGATAGTGGTGTAGAGATATGATGAATGTGGCCAAGTTTTATATTTAGAAATTGCCACTACTACCTTTCACTAAAAATATAGTTAGGGCAAGTAGGGATCATCCCAAGGGATTGGTGGGTCGTACTAGGTTAAGGAATCAAGATTAGGGTTAGTAGGTCGAGTGATCAAAAGATTGGTTGGTGGTTGAACTGCACTAAGATGCAATTTAAACTAAAGTAGGCAATTAAATGTAATGGAGAGAAAATAAAAAAGAGATCTTGGGGTTTAGAGATCACCACTAAGCATAGCTTTTCTACACCCTTAATGAATGATTAATGAGGGGGAAAATATGTATTGCAATAAAAGTGTGTTTGTGCGGTTGTTTCAATAAGCATGGATGACAAATTAAGCATATATTGTTTAAGCAACATGGTGGATAGTACAATATATCAAATTAAGCCATTAATCCTTTCTTTAAGCTCACAATCCAAACACATCACAAGGTCAGAGATATATGTTACTTGCTTTCATAAGTATGGAACATCAAATAACAAGCATGGATTGTCCTCCCATTTAATACCTAAACTACAACCACACTACAATTAAGCTAATGACATAAAACTAAACTAATTAAACTAAGGGAGATGTACAATCCATCAAGAAATGAATATGAACCATCAAATAAACTACAAGAACATTCCATTAAGTACTATGTCTTGA
This sequence comes from Cornus florida, assembly GCF_030987335.1. Classification (NCBI taxonomy): domain Eukaryota; kingdom Viridiplantae; phylum Streptophyta; class Magnoliopsida; order Cornales; family Cornaceae; genus Cornus; species Cornus florida. Next base: position 66,016,320 of record NW_026775577.1, on the reverse strand, counting down.
CAATCTCTAGATCTATAGCATTAATACACATAGACATGCATCAACAATACAAGAAATAGAGACAAACACATGAACATCTATTCTAGCATACATAGACATATGGATAGAATGAAATGATCAATTGGAAGCATTAAATCATACAAATCATTGAATAAACAAGATCTATATATATAAAAGTGTCAAAACATGTATCATGTAATACCCCTAATTTAACAAGGATAATTCTGGAATTTATTTAATTATTTAAATTATGTTTTATTGATTTAGTTGTGAATTTGTTGATTTCATTATGAATTATTTAAATGAATTGTTTTTGTTTGATTATTTTATTTTATTGTTTATTTAATTGGGTTTTAATTATTGGATGTAATTATTTTCTTTAAATAGAATTAATTATTTTTCTTGAAATTGAATTAATTGTTAAATGATTTAATTTAGTATAAAAGAATTTTCTAAAAATAGAGTTTTATGTTAGTAGGATTAATTAGGGGTTTTGGTTTTAGAAGTCACGTATGTAGCCGACATAATTAAGCATTAATTAGGTTTCATATGGGCCGACTAAGGATTTAGTTTAGGGTTTAAATTAAACTAGGGTTTTGTGTAAACTTATAAACCTATAAATATATCTGTATAAGGCTGTCAAGGGTTTAGAACCCTAACCACGTTGTGGAGACAGAAGAAACAGAGAGGAGGAAAACCAAAGGGGCGCCGGGAAAACTTAGAAGAAAGACGTTGAGATTTCTGAACCGAGTCTCACAGGCAAGTTTTATAACTAGCTCTACCTCTTTGACCTGTGTTCTTTGCATCCCTAACACAATCTCAGGATGAAATAAGGATTAAAACAAATCTGGTTCGCATGCTTGCATTATTTAATAAACATATGTTTATGATCGGTTAAATTGTTTGTTTTATAGTGTTGTTGTTTTACTCTTTTGTTTTACTTAATTCATGATTTTAATGATGTCAATTGATGGATTAAGAATTTTAATAGTTCTAAAACATAATGGGAAATCTTAAAATTAATCTGGGACGCAGGGCTATATACCTGAAACAGTATGTGTTCTTGTATGGATTTTAATCCACTTAGGAGCTGTTTTGTGTAACTCTTGTTCCAATTGAATTCAATTAATGAATGATGAATTTAAATTACTCTGGAATACCCTAGGAATTATTTTTAAATCAACAAGAAACTTGGGTTGGAGGAACAAAGTTGCCGGAGTTGGAGAAGAAGTTGAACATCATGTTTTCTTTTAGGTGCATGTTAATCATTTTTAAATTATTTTGTTTAATTCTTGTTCCCACTGAATGTGATTATTAATCAAGGAAGTTAATTAACTTTTGAACACCCAAGGACTTAATTTTAATCAGCAAGAAATTTGGTTTAGAGGATCAACACAGCCGGACACCGCCGGAATTAGAAAAACGACGCACTGGGGAAGGAGCCTGCTCTATTTCAAGTAGAGCAGGCTCAATTAAAAAGTGGAGCAGGCTCTACTTGGTGATGGAGGCAGCTCCACTTTGGGTGGAGCTGGCTCCTTTGTGGGTTTTCATTTTTTTGGTTTTCTGCGAGACTGCTAGCTACTGTGCTTGGGTTAATGGGTTTCCAGGGGCAACTGAGAGTTTAATTAGAGGTTCTCAGTGATGTTTAAATTCTACTAAAACTTCAGAAGGCATGAAAATACATATTATACTATAGAAGGTTAGTAGAAGGGACGTTATGAAACTGTTAAGAAAGTTTACATGGTTGCCTTGTGCGGATGATTCAAGTTGTTTAATGTTAATTTAGCAATTGAATTAGGAGTTTGTTATGTAAATCATATAACAGGGGTATGGGATTAAGCCTATTAACTAATATAAATTCAGTTAATACTTAATAAGGAACTAGTTGATGGTTACCAAAACAATTATTTATGTCAACTTGTGGGATGTTATGGAGTAATTACAAGTAAGCATATAGATACTGTTAATGTTATTATTATGCTTATTGTGAGTTACAGGATGGTTATATTTATTCTCTGCATTTAAAATTTGTTAGAGAATCAGGTACTGGATGTATTGAACAATCATGCTAGTTAAACATTCTTGTTATGCTTATGATTGGGTAGGTTGATATTGATATGTTATGCTGTCATATATATATTATCAATTCTGGATGGATGTTTTGTATGCACCGGTATGGGACGGTGACATACTAGGGGGATTAGCTTAAAAATGCTAAGTCCTACATACTCTGGAATAAGGGATGGATTAACTACAAAAGTTAAGTCCTACCTGTCTTCTATGTCAGATCAATAAATAATTGAGTAACACTTTGGTTTGGAATGGAATTTAAATATATTTTTATGATGCCACGATATGAGCCTGAGTCTCAGAGTCGTTGGTTAGGGAGCGTATATGCATTGGGATGAATAGCTGGCTATGATGGTTGGATGTGTACCCTGCTAGGACTAGGTAGTCATGCCCACCTTTGGGTGCGTTTTCGCATGGTGCCTACTAGTCAGGTTGAGACGGGCCTGTAGTCCAGTGAGAGTCCTGTAGTGTGATTATATATATATATTTATCTACGGACTATTAGCTATTGTTGGATTGGTTGTGATGTACATGCGTATCGGGTCTCTGTTTGGGTAGTAATATTATAGAACTTGCATGTGGGCCTGACCCACTGATCATTTTTCAGGTATCGGACATTTCCAGTCTAGAGCTTGTTCGTGCTGAGCAGAGACGATCTTCCATTCTACTGACGACGTAGGACTTCTTTCTAAATATTAGATTTGGATTTTATTTTCAGTTTTTACTTTCATTCAGTTTGGGATTTTTTTTTTTATTAGGGGTCCACTAGAGATGGATTCCCGAGTTGTTAAACTGATGGAGTTTTGGATTATCGGATTCTAAGTATTTAATTATAAAGGATTTTACTTTTAGTTTCTTCCAGCTTAAACTTTATTTATTAAATTCATTTTGTCATCTGTGTTCGCTTTAAAATACTTTAATTGTTTGATATTCCCTCGGGTTTAGGCCTGGGCCTAATCAACCCGTGTCTCGGATCCGAAGGGTATCACATATCACAATACAAATCCCCTCAAAAATACATAAATCAAGATGTAAAAAACATACTTAGGGCTAACTCTAGCCTCAAAAGGATGTCTAGCCACTCATGGATGGTGTCCTCCAACCCTCAAGGGCTAACTCCATGGTAGAGATTGCTCCTCTTCTTGGTTGATGGAAGAACTCCAAGCTTGTGTTTCTAGCCTCCTCCTTTCTTTTCTTCCTTACTAAGAATATGAAAATTGTGCCTCCTCTCTACTCTAAGGTATCAAGTCTCAAGTATATCTCAAAAAGTGGTTCATATTCCTTATATAGGTAGGTTAAATATCACCCCAAATGAGCTGGGCTCGTACACCAATATTCCTTCCAATGATTAGATATGAGACAACTTTTAATGAGCTGGAATTTGGATATTCTCGAGATTTGGGGAGTTTGATCGATCGAACTTGTGGTGAGATCGATCGAACATGGCTGAGATCTATCGAATTTAAGCTGGATCGATCCTCTATGGCAACGCCTTTTTGGATAAAAACAAATCTGAGATATTTTGAAGATATTTTTTGGAAAGAGACATATGTGGTAGGTAGGGTGGTACAAGTGGATCAGATGGAATCTTTTCGATCGAACTTTGTGGAATCTTTGGATAAAGACAAAAGAGCTTGGATTTATCTTGGAATGCTGAGATCGATGTACTTTCAATCGATCGAATATTTGCTGAGATCGATCGAACTTACTAATTTTCACCACTTGCTTCCTTTTGCTCCCACTTTGCTCCTTTCTTTGATTCATCTCAAGATTGCTTCAATTATGCTCTTATTTAGCTAAGTTAGCTTATTTTGGGGATAAGTACCTGAAAATGGAAATAATACAAAATCAATCTAAAGCGGGAAAATAAGATAGATAAAGGTTCTAGAATACCTAAGCTTAAGGGGTTTAAATGCGTACTTTTCAGCACTCATCACACATTTTGATTAAAGGAAAAAACGACCCCCACAAAGGGGCTTGATCAAATTTTGGTGCCATTGCCGGGGACCATTGGTTTAATTGGAGTTAAATTAGATTTTGGTTTTTATATGATTATTTGTATATTCTTATTATTTCCTTATTTTTCTCTCTCTAATGTGCAATTAGGTACTTGATACAAGAAAGGCGAACATTGGAGTTTAAAGCATTCATTAAAGCTTAAAGCTATCATTGGAATTTGAAGTTGTTTAAGGACCTTTGTGAGAAATTCTTACCCTAATAGTTCATTTTTTTATGCTTGCGAGATAGTCCTTGTTAAGGCTATCATATTGCTTAAATATTTTATCCAAGCATAGATCCTTGTCGAGGCCATTATTTTTATTGTTATATGCATGAACCATTGTCGAGGCAATTATTTTATGATTTTTGGATTGTGAATGTGAATGGAGCCCTTGTTTGATCCAAGTTTGGGGAAATTTTTTAACCATTATCCTTATGACACTCCATCATATCATGATCCTTATGAGAGTAAGTCCAATGCATTTTATGAATCATCATCATATAATGGACTTGTTTACTCTTATGATCCCTCTTATGACTACTACTCTCCCCCACCATTTTATGAAGAACCATCTCTATCACCTTACTATCCCGGATTTTAAGATTAAATGTTAGCTCTAGTTGATGAACTTAATGAAAGGAGACAACTTATTCATTCTCATTCTCATAGGCTAGCCATACTAGAAGCTCAAGTTGAGGAAATTGCAAGTATTCTTTCTTGTCAATAGGAAGAAGAAGAAGAGGCAAGTCAATTAATGACTAATCAAAGTGAGCAAAACATGATAATAGAAGAGGGTGAGGCAAGTGAGCTACTGACTAATCCAATAGAGAATAAAATGAATTATAAGGACATTCCTTGTAATCTTGAGCATGAGGCCATTGATACCTTAGAGAGTGTAGAGTTCTTGACCACTATAGAGGTAGGAGAAGAAAATAAGGAACTTGTAAAAGAGAACCTTCCTTTTATTATCTCCAACGACCCTCTTGAGGCGTGCCTTTTGAAAATGTATGAAGGATGTAGTTTTGACATTGAAAGCTCCACATGTGAAGTGAACTCTCTAATGAACTCCATAGTTAACTTGGAAAGTGAAGAGATGGTGATCATTGAGGAAGAGAAAATGGATTAAAAGATTGAGTTTTCTAATAATCCAACCGAATCTTTAAAAGACATTACCTTGCCTAGTGCAAGGCCGCTCATTATGGACTTTATTTTTGAGACCGTGGATGAAAGAAACCAAATTGCATCTTCCATCATTTCTTTCCAAATTATTCTTTTGGAAGATGTATATACTGTTGTGAGAGAAAATCCATTAGGAAAAATAGATAAACGGATCAATAAGGATGTCTCATATCCGGTTTTTGATTCTTTTGACTAGTGAGTCGCCCCACCGTCTTGCTAGAGACGTTAAACACTAGTATTTTTCGAGTTTCTCCTTCATTGCATGTTAATTTACATTTTATTATTATTTTATTTTATTTTTTATTTTTATTTTTTTTTCTTTTTCCTTTTGTACATTTATGCATTTTTAAATTCAAAATTTTTTTTGTGTGGTTTAGTTGAAACAAGAGTTCAGAGTGGTAAATTTCAGAGGTTATCAGAAAAGTTAAGAAGAAATTGGAATTGGGTGAGTAATTATACAGCCGATACAGGAGGTCATATTTGGTGTGGGTGGGATCCTAGGAAGCTTATTGTTACAGCTATTGAGGTCAAAGCTCAGATGATATTGTTGCAGGTGGATATTAAAGGGTCCAATTACAGATTATTTGTTACTTTTGTATATGCAAAGAACACAGCTACTGAAAGATTGGTCTTATGGAAGGACCTTGTAGAGAGCCATCAACATATAACCGGTCCTTGGATGTTGATTGGGGATTGGAATATTGTGCGCTCTAATTCTGAAAAATTAGGAGGTAAAGTCCATTCTCCTAGAGTTTTTTCTAAGTTCAATAATACTATTGATTCATTGTGCTTATCTGATATCCCAGTGATAAATGGGGTATATACATGGTGTAATAAAAGATTTACCAATAGAAGAATCTATGTTAGATTGGATAGTGGGTTGATGAATGAGGATTGGGAGCAGACGTTTCCAGACTCTCAAATTGTTTTAACTCCTCCATTGACTTCTGACCATTAGGGATTGTGTTCGAATTTTCCTTTGAAGATTACTGATGGCCCAAAACCTTTTAGATTTTTATCAGTGTGGAATCAACAACCTGCTGTCAAGGATCTAATTGCGGATGTGTGGAAAACTAAGACTTCGGGGGATCCAATTAACAAGCTTATTTATAAGTTTAAGCTGGTGAAGCAGGAAGTGAAGAAGTGGAATCATGATAAATTTGGTTCTGTTTTTTAATAGGTTATTGCCTGCAGGAATTCCTTAGCAGATACACAGAACTTGTTATGCACTGATCCTTTAAATGAAGTTCTTATTAAGCAAGAGGAGAAAGGTAGATGTGAGTTGGAGGCTGCTATTTCCAATGGAGACATGGTGCTTGCTCAAAAATCTAGAATCAGATGCTGAAGGATCAAGACAGGTGCTCTAAGTTTTTTTTTTTCAGAAAATCAGGCAGCATAGAAATACTAATAATGTCACAGCGTTACATGAAAAGGGTGAGGTGATCACTGATACAGCTAGGATTAAGGACATGTTTGTTGAGTATTATAAGTCTGCTTTTGCCAATACGCAACCTGTTTCTTGTGAGCCTGAAGCTAAATATATCAGAAGATCTCTAGTTGCTGAGGAAGTGAATAGCTTAGAAGATATTGTTTCCAGGGAGGAAATGAAGAACACTGTTTTCTCTATGGGGCCTGATCGTGCTCCAGGTCTAGATGGGTTCAGCGCAAGATTTTTTCAACATTTTTGGAGTATAGTGGGTGATCTATTCTCAGATGCTGTTATTCATTTCTTTAATCATCTTGAAATGGGGAGAGGGATTAATAGCACATTTATAACTTTGATTCAGAAAAAGACTGAGGCTTTAAAAGTTAGTGATTTTAGACCAATTTCTTTATGCAATACAATTTATAAGGTCATTGCAAAAATTTTTTCTAATAGACTTACAAGTGTTTTGGGTAGAATCGTAGGCAAAGAACAAATAGCCTTATACAAAATAGAAGGATTCAGGACAATATCATAATGGCTCATGAATTGATGAGAGGCTTTGGTGCTAAAAAGGCAAAGCCTAGGCTAGCTTGGAAGATAGATATATAGAAGGCATATGATACTATGTAATGGTCCTTTCTGTTTAAACTGATGCAATTGTTTGGTTTTGGCAAGAAATGGATCCGTTGGATTCACAAGTGTATAACTTCAGTTTGGTTTTCTGTTGTTGTCAATGGATTTCCTTATGGTTACTTTCAACCTAAGAGAGATCTAAGGCAAAGCTGTCCTTTATCTCCTTTGCTTTTTACTCTAGTTACAGAGTATTTTTCAGGGATGATGCAAACTGAGGTTCAATGTGGTAAGGTTATTCCTACTGAAGCTGCAGTTCAAGCTGGCATTCCTATCACTCACCAGTTCTTTGCTGACGATTTGCTTATTGTGGTGAGAGCTAATTTGGCTACTGTTTTTACCTTGAAAAAAACATTATTGCAGTTTGAATATACCTCTGGTTTGGCAGTGAGTAAAGAGAAATCAGAAATGTTTCTTACTGATTCTGTTAGAAGAAGGTCTACTATTTTGAGAACTCTCGGTTGTAAGAGTGGGAAGCTTCCTTGCACTTACCTTGGTTTACTAATTTCTGATAAAATGCTCCGAAGCAGGGATTGTATTAAGTTGGTTGAGAAAGTTATTTCTCTCACAACTAGATGGAATGGCTTACATGTTTCAATGGCTGGTAGAGTAGAGTTAGTTAGAGCTTGTATTCTTCCTTTGGTCCTATATTGGACTTCTGTGTATTCTCTACCTGCTGTGGTTGTTAACTTAATTAAGAGGAGAATAAGGAACTACATTTGGGGGTATGTAGAAGATAGAAAGAAATTACATGGTATGAGATGGAATAAGATTACTGCTCCTAATGAAGAACGTGGCTTGGGGCTAAAAAGATTGGTGGATATTAATATGGCTTCTAAGTGTTGTCTCACTGGGGATTTTTTGTTATCAAAAGATAGAATTTGGGTGGCCTGGTTCAAAAAAAAATATCTCCAAAAATCCTCATTTTGGAATATTATTCAGAGGGATGTTGATTCATCTATCTGGAAAAGCATCGTTGCAGTCAAAGATGTGATCAAAGTGAATTGCAAATATAGAATTGGTAATGGTCATAATATCAAACTGTTTTTGGATCCTTGGTGTGAAGGTAAGTGTTTAGGTGAGCTATTTAATCATAGAGTGTGAGTTCCCTTAGCAGAAATAAGCATTATACATTGAGTGATTTCATTATTGAGGGTCAGTGGGATGATGAGTTGCTGTTGAATACTACCCAAGATCTGATTCAGTTTTTCCATACTTATAGAGTTGTTGGGGGAGAAGATCAACTTAATTGGGTTTCTATTTTCAGTTTTAAGGCTGCTTGGGAGGCCTGCAGAGGTCCTAATCAACCTATTTACTGGGCAGGTTTGTGTTGGAATGGAGGCAGACCTCGATGGTCGGTTTTTTTAGTTTTGGTGCTGCAAAATGCTGTCATTACTCATTCTTTTTTGCAAAACAAAGGCTTCTCTGTTGTTTCACGATGCTGTTTGTGCTTTAGCAATGTAGAAACATTGGATCATTTGTTTTGTAATTGTCCTTATGCTTGGGCTGTGTGATCCACTATGTCAGATATCTTTACTTGGAATTTACAGAAAGCGGGTGATGTTCAGGAATTGGCTACGGCTTTTATACAAAAGTTCTGAGGGAAGAAGAATAAATTTGGGAGGATACTTTTTCACTACAGGAATGTATTTCATTTGGAGAGAAAGAAATAAGAGAGAGCACAATGATATATGTAAAGTTTCTTTGGAGTTAGTTAAGACTGTGATTTGGGAGGTTCTTGATGTTATGGGGGTAACACTTCAAGATGTCTTGTAATTTTCCTTTCTCTAGATCAGTGCTTTTTTCGCCTTCTTGGTAAGGCTTTGTTTTGTATGTAAAGGTATGCCCTTACTTTATTTCCATGTATTATAATATTTATATTTATAAAAATCCTTCAATTAGGAAGAAAAAAAATATATATATTTAATTTGATAGTGTAGGTTCGTATTTGATTTTATTTCAATTTATTATTATTTATATATATTTTTTATTTTAGTACATATTTTTCTTTCTAGTTTTGTGTAAATAAAATAAAATAAAAAAATAAAAACAATTGATCTCCCATTGTATATATTTAATTTTATTTTAGTATATATATTTCTTTCTAGTTTAGTATATATATTTTCTTTCTACTTTAGTATTTTTATTTTTTGTGTTAAAAAAATAATAATAAAATAAAATAAAAAAAACAACCAGAGATCAATCCATAGCCCAAGTGAATTGATCCCTAAACCACGTGGATCTTTACTTGTGCATTTACTTTCTCGTCACATAGTAAAGGGGCCATTTTTTTGTCTAAGGGCCTATTTGGCATGTGCTTTACTTTGGTGATTTTGTTACAGGGCTCCATTTCAGGGCCAAAAACATGTTTGGTAGCACTTGTTTTGTTTTAAACAGTACAAAAATATTGTTTTAAACAGTACACAATTTGGGCCCAAAAGTGAAACACCGAAACGGTGTTTTTTTGTTGTTTCTGAACTGTAGCCCAATAATAAGCACTGTAGTGGTTGAAGTAAATGGGTCTAGCACTGTAGCGGAGGAAGTAAGTTTAAAACGCGTTTGCAACATTTGGCCCGATCTTTTCTCTCTCCTCTAAAACCCTAGAGAAGAGGCGACTGCGATACTGTGAGTACTCTCTCTATCTCTTCTATTTCGCTCCTGTTTAAAGTTCCTTTGATGTTGCTTTACTTCCGAAAACCTCTTTCCCCAGACAATATCCATTTAAAGGACCATCTAGTTGTGGGTCTGCAACACTTCTATTGTATTAAGGATTTCTTTTTCTGGCAGGCTATTTGTAAGTTTTTATAAATATACATAGATATATATATATATGTATGTGTGTGATTGTGTGTGTTCTCCAATATTCAGCGTCTTTCTCTCGTCTGCAATTTCATTCTAAGCTGGAACGAAGGTTATTCGAAACCAACTCCTTATGCATATCTTGCTGCTCTTCATTATTATCTTCTCTAATTTTAATTAACATAAAATTAAATTGTATGACTCGTTGACTCTGATTTCAAGTCCTATCTATTTTTGAGGTTGTTCATGTTATGGAAAATTTGCTTCTTTTGTATATGTATTTATGCTGACTCGAATATTGTAGCGATTTGATATTGGGGAGGTTCTATTTGTTCATGTACTTGATCTGTGAATTACTTTTCTGAAATTAATTTTCATCCAAATTGTGAAATTATCAAAGATTTTTTTATTTGAAATGTTTTGGTTTTTGTTTCAATTTATGAATTTGGCACTTCAATTTTGTTTGGCAGAAAAAGAATTTGCTTCTTACACAATGGATCAGTTACACCAGAAAATGAAGAAAGAAATATAAACAAATAGAGTCCTATCTATATATGAACGATGAGTAGAATTGATCCATTTTCTTTTCGCAATTTTTTTTTTCCATTGCTTGTCGGGGGCAGGAAACGGGTTAGATTTATGAATTTCTTAAAAAGAATGCTGAAATGGGCAAGGTTTTATATATAATTGGGTGCTGCTTCTTACCAATTTTTGTTTTTCAATTTATTGCTTATGCTACTTGGGTGCTGCTTATGCTACTTGATTGTATTCTGTGATGGTTACGATTTTGGCATGTGCATTCTTTATTTTTGTATGTGGATCTAATAATGATCTTGAATTCTAGTTTTGATGCGGAACGGAAAGCTTCATCTTTTTTAAAGCGGTCAAGATGCCTGATTTATCCTATTAAAATTACCACAATTTTTTATTTCTGAAATAATAAATTTATTGGGTGCTAAGTGGTAAAGTTGATACTCTATACTTGGATTTGTGCTGTGCAGACTGTGCTGTTGATATTGAATTTAAGCCGAGACATATTGTGGGGCTGAGGGTCCTATTTAGTCCTTGTTGTTTTTGTGGGATGCGTTCAAACTTTTGAATGCTTTCTAATACAATGGTACTTATAAAAAGAAGGATATTTAATATAAGCCGATGAGGTCTCACATTTTGATGCTGATGTTGAGTCCTTATAATTTAAAGCTATGAAACCCAGGTTCATTATGTAGTGTTGTGTGCCTAACCTTTCAAACGTCCAGGCTTTAATGATTTGGGGTCCCTTATGTTCATCGATTTGCAATTTTCTCAATGGAATTGGATTGATCCTTGGATTCAATACAGATCTATCTACCCAATTGCGGCCATATAAACCACAACATTCTCTTCCTCTTCGCAACCGTTTACTCCCCCACTCACGGTTTCACAGAGCCGCATAATTGCCCTCTACAACACTCGATTATTCGCTCTCTTCTCGTAAGAGTATAACCCTCTTCTCTCTATATATATATATCTTTATATGTATATATGCATGTGTATGTGTAAAATCTTCGTTTGATTTATTAGTTTGCACCAGAGTGCATCGGAACTTTTCGTTCCTCGTTACAATCATGTTATCATGATTTTTTATCCGAAATCTTTTTTTTTATTTTTGAATTTTTAGACATCTTTATTTCGTTTAAATTAGTTTCTTGATTTCTATATTGATTTAGGTATGGCTAAATCACAAATATGTGACACTCTGTGGGTGCCAATTGTGTGAGGAAGAATTCATTTACCAATTTGGGAAGAGAGAATTCATGACTTTGATATCATTTTTTATGATTGATTGCAAGATGGTCTTGTTATAGTCACCTTTTGTCTTTGGTTCAAATTCAAGATCAATGGTTAACTTTAAAGATGACAATGGTTAGCTTTGTAATTGTTTAAGAACTTAAGTATTTATCGGAAATTTGAATACTAGATGATATATGCGTGTTTATTGAATTGCATGTAGAATATTGAATAATTTTTTTTATAATTTCAGGTTCGGAATCGTTTGGGTTTGAAGAGGTTGATTTTGTAAAATTTTCAAAGGTAAATACTCAAAACTTGATGTGTACATAACATACAGTAAGTATAGTATATATAGTATAATAAATTATTGTATTACTTTCTTTAATTTTATCTTCCATGTTGTACACTTGTACACCCTTACTATGAAAAATAGAAATTATTTTAAAAAAAACACTTATGAGAATAGTGATTTATATTCATCTAATCTTTTTGTTCAGGAGTATGTGTTATTTTAACTAAGTGGGTTATCTAGATAAGGTTTGGCTTGGAGAACTGTTTCGATTCCTATTATTATGCACCTGTTATTTTTTAATTTTTAAGCATAAATTACACTCATTTTCATCTTTTTATTTCTGTGTAGTTAGATTGTATCTATTGCTTAGTGTTATGATATAATCCTGTTTAGTTTACCACTAATGTTTTGTGTTGTTCTTGATTACCCATAGTTGAAATTGTGTTTCTTTATTTTTTATATTTTGATTCAGTATTCTTTATTAAATGTGTGAACTTCTCCAGCACTTATGCCATATTAACTATATGTACGTTTCCTAGGAACTAAATAAAACCTAAAATCATAAGCTCTTTCTAGCAAATGTATAAAAGGGGAATAAACATATTCTAATAGTATAAACATTCATGAATCAGTAGTTGTGATAGAGTAACTTTAATACCATCAATAGTTTTTCCTAGTTTAATATTATTTTTTTTTGTTATTAATTATAGTGTTGTTATTAATATGTTAGATGAATATGAATGTTGAGAATGTGGAACAATGCGGTGATTCTCTCACAGTTGAAGAAGTGGTTGAAGTTACGAACGATGGAAAATTGTTATGGGATGAGTCACTCATTGAAAAATTCATGAATATTATGGTGGAAGAAGTTAAGGCTAATAATCGTAGTGGCACAACATTTAGTAAAAGTGGTTGGAGTAATTTAGTCAAACAAATGAATGTTCAAACGGGGAGAAAATTTGGTTTAACCCAACTTCGGAATAAGTTTAATGGTTTGAGGAAAATTTATACTGAGTTTAAGAAATTATTATCGGAGACTGGCGTCGGATATAACCATGAGACGGGCATGGTTATAGTTGAGGAAGAGAGATGGGACAGGTTGTGCAAGGTTAGTAATTTAATTATTAGTCATAAATAAATAATAAAATCTTGTATATTATTGGTTATGTGGTTAATATTGTCCCAAAATTTGTAGGTTGTTACGAATGCAAATAAGTATGAAAAGTATGGATGTAAGCATTTTGACAAGATGTCGACTATATTTGGGGACACATATGCAAGAGGGATGCATGCCCACCCATCCACTACAGCACCACCCACAACCATTTTGCCCACTCCCAATGATGACGATGATGAGGAAGAGGGTTGTGAGGTCAGTCCCCCACCTTTACGTAAAGGTAAGAAAGCCAAAAGAGATGCTTTATCTCCTGGTATAGCTGCACTCTTGTCAAACATGAATGAGAATTCTGAGAGGAGAGCTGAGAGAATAGAAGCTGCAATAGAGGAAGCAGCTAAAGTATCTTCTACTTCTACTCGTGTATCTTCATGTGAGAAAGGAGATGATGAAGTTCTCTCTCCCTCAAAAAAGGATAGAGATTATGAAATGTTTGACGCCTCCATGCTCCTTTTACAAAAAATACCTGGAATTGAGATGGCCCAATTCGCTAAGGTATCGAAGTTATTACATGATTTTGAGAAGTGGCAGAAATTTTTTCTTTCGGCACCTGAGGATGTAAGAATTGGTTGGGCACTGAATGTTTGAGTTTTTCTTTATGGATGATTGTGTTTTGTGTCATCGTTTAACTTATTACTATCTCACATTTGGATGACTGTAATAACTTAAATACTTTTATTATCTCATATTTGGATGACTATAATAACTTAAATATTTTTATTATCTCACATCTGGATAACTGTAATAACTTAAATATTTTTATTATCTCACATCTGGATTGCTGTAATAACTTAAATACTTTTATTATCTCACATTTGGATGGCTATAATAACTTAAATACTTTTATTTCTTGGATGCCTGTTAGTACTGAAATACTTTAATACCATTATTTAAATGTTTGTTTTATTATTTAAATGTTTTGTTTATTATTTAATTGATTTGCTTATTAACTTAAATGCTTTGCTTGTATTAAATCTTTAAATAGGGCAATGGATGTGTGGAACAATATAAGAAGAATAATTCAATTATCTGACGATGAGGAGGATAATGAGAGTGTTTTAATATTTGCTGCTCTTTTAGAAGAGCAGAACTTCTATCAAAAGAGGCGTTGTAGGGATTCCATTTTACAAGGGGAAACATATGTTATGGAGATTTTAAACGGTCATAGAGAAAGATGTTATGAAAATTTTAGGATGTACCCTGAAGTTTTTAGAATATTGTGTAGTACCTTGAAAGGTATAGGGCTGAAGGATTCTAAATTTTTAACTGTTTATGAACAAGTGGCAATCTTTTTGCTCACTTTATCTCATAATCAAAGGAATCGTGTTGTAGCAGAGAGATTTCAACACTCCACTGAAACCATTTCTAGACACTTCCATACTGTATTGCATGCAGTATGTCAGTTGGGCACCCATATCATTACCCCTCCTAATTTTTCTGTGATTCCGAATAAGATTAGAGAGTCTTCTAGGTTTTACCCTTACTTCAGGCATTGTGTGGGAGCTATAGATGGAACCCACATTCCTGCAACTCTGCCAGCAAGTACACAACTTCCATTTCGTGGTAGAAAGGGTTATACCACACAAAATGTAATGGCTATATGTGACTTTGACATGAGGTTCACATATGTGCTAGCTGGGTGGGAAGGCTCAGCTAATGATTCGAGAATCCTAAATGAGTATACTGAAAATGAGGCAATGAACTTTCCAGCTCCACCAGCAGGGAATATTTTTTTATAAATTCACTTAATATATGGTTAGTTTATCATACTGTATATATCTTTATGTATTCTAAACATGGCAGGTAAGTATTATTTGGTGGACTCAGGGTATGCCAATAAGCCTGGTTATTTGGCCCCATTTCGAGGTCATACTTACCACTTTCAGGAATACCGTAGGACTAGACAACCTCGTGGTCGGGAGGAAGTGTTCAATCATAGGCATTCATCTTTGAGAAATATAATTGAGCGATGCTTTGGGTTATTAAAGATGAGATTCGCTATTTTGAGGGCAATGCCTCCTTATAAGTTTTCAACACAAGTATTGATTGTAATGGCTTGTTGCACATTACATAATTTTATCAAAAATCAGCATCAGCCTGATGACATATTTGATGGTAATGATCTTCCTCAAAGTGATGGTGAAGATGATGAGATTGTTGAGCATGTGCCTTCGGCTCAGCTTCGAGAAATGGATTAATTGCGTAATACTATTGCTGATCAGATTTGGAATTCTCTTCAGCACTCTTGATCCTTCTGAAGGTGATGGTATATTTTTTCTTTTATATGTAATATATTTGTTGCTATTGTGAGCTTGCAATATATATATGTAATATAAATATTTTTTGCAGATATATAATTCAACTTAAATGCTATTATTGCAGATATGAAGTGTGTTGATGCTCTCTTGAAGGCCACATGTGCTGTTATGAAGATGATGTGTCGTTACCATTGTTATCCACTTTATGAACTTCTTATTAATTTTTAGTGACAACTACGTATTGTTAATGCTTTGTTCCAAACATTTTATGTACAACTTAAATGTGTTTAATTTGTTGGTTGAATATTTCAGGACTTGTAAATGTTATACACTCTATTTCAATTATGCTTTCAATTGAGTTTGTTTTTATTTTAATGTTGTGTTGGACTATACAGGTATCAGGATAATAAAATTGAAGCAAGTTATTGCAAAGAACTTGTAAATAGGTTATTGCAAATTTTTTTTACAAATGTTGACTCTCATGTAGTATAATAAAATGTGACTAGAGATTATTTATTTTTAATATTGAGTTGGACTATACAGTTATAATGATAATAAAATTGAAATAGGTTATTGCAAAGAACTTGTTAATAGGTTATTGCAAATTTTTTTACAAATGTTGACTCTCATGTAGTATAGTAAAATGTGACTAGAGATTATTTATTTTTAATATTGAATTGGACTATACAGGTATAATGATAATAAATTTGAAGTAGGTTATTGTAAATAACTTGTAAATAGGTTATTGCAAAAATTAATATATATATAATTTGGTGGGAGTTTACATTTTTTTACAAAAGAGAAGGCAAGAATCTATATTTTGGAGTTAAATTCCCACCAGTGCAGACTTACAAGAGTCGAAAATTATTATCAGAGCTGTGTAGTATTTTTTTTTCTTCTTTCGCTAATGCGAAAAATGAGCAAAATGAATGAAATACAAACCTATGGACAATCATCACCAAAGGAACAAACTATACCAAGCAATTTCAAATAACTTGAAGTGTAGTTTCAGATCAAGATAACATACAAAATGGTTGAAAATATTGGTTCAATTATTAGAACTAAGATTCTACATTTTCGCTAAAGCAGTTGCTTCTGTAATTACACTTTGGTTATATATATATATATATATATATATATATATATATATATATATATATGTTTGTGTGTTCAAATTTCAATAAATTTATTAAAAATATATAGACTATTTATATAGAAATAAATTTATAAATAAATTTAAAATTTATAAAAATAAATTAAAAACAATGATAACCAAACATATTTTTTATTTCTGTTTTATTTTGTTTACAACAGTTGGAGTTAGCAAACATGTTTTGTTTTTAAAATTCTTGAAACGCATGACTTACTAAACGTGTTTTGCATATTTTTGTTTCCGACATTTCTACAGTAAAATATCGTTCCCAAACGTGCTTCCAATTTTTGCCAAAACACTCTAATAGTAAAAACGTTATTTCTGTTTTAGCCAAAAACAAAACGCCTAAAGTAAAACGCATGCCAAACGGGTCCTAAAAGTATCAATCCCTCAATAAAGGAGATCGAGCCCCTTATCTTGCCCTTCCCATATCTCTCTAACCCTCATAACCCTAGCCGCCTCACTCTTCCCTCATCACCCCTCACCTCTCGGGCTCAAATCCTCTGCTGTGAGTTACCCTGCAGTCCCCTGTTGTGAGCTGATGAAAGGCCTTAGTTTGGCCACGTGTGCTTCAGTTTGTAATATGTCTATGGGCTCCACTAAAATGGTGCAAAACGCATTATTCCGTTAAATCTGCCGTGCAAAACGCATTATTCCGTTAAATCTGCCTTCCGTTAAACATCCATCTCTCGGCATCTCTGAAAAAGCCCAAAAGAGCCGGCTTTACAAATTAATTGAGCCGTCTCCAAAAAATTGGGTTGAGCCATCTCCACATTTCTTCTTGAGCCGGCTGTCGATTATTTTTTTTTTCTTTTATTTTTATTTATTTTTGCTTGGCAAGGAGCCGGCTCTAAAAATTCTGATCACATGAACTCTGATCACCGTTACCATCAAAATAAGCTATTGACACAGTTCTGTAAAACTAATTTCACACCTCTGTAAAACTAATTTGACACCTAAATTTAACATTTTTTAATTCTTTCATTTGTCATCTGTTAGTGTAAATTATGATATTTTTTAACTTGAAATTGACATTGGTTAAGCATTCTAGCATATTTGAAATGTTGGATAATTGTAGGATTTTTTTCTATAATCTTCAATAACCATTCTAGTGAATGTAAAATCTTACATAATTGTTTTTTTTAACTGAGTTGGTTTCATTAGGTACCAATTTGTTATCCAAATATTTTTTCTTCTCATGTATGCGGCAATTACAGATTTCACAGGTTATTATGTGACATTTATGAGAAAAAATACATTGTGAAGTTTAATAAGTAGGGACACTGATTACCGTCACCATCAAAATAAGCTATTTACACAGTTCTACTAAACTAATTTCACACCTCTGCAAAACTAATATCACACCTAAATTTAACATTTTTTAATTCTTTCATTTGTCATCCGTCAGTGTAAATTATGATTCTTTTTACTCGAAATTGGCATTGGTTAAGCATTCTAACGTATTTGAAATCTTGGATAATTATAGGATTTTCTTCTATAATCTTCAATAACCATTCTAGTGAATGTAAAATCTTCCATAATTGTTTTTTTTTTTAACTGAGTTGGCTTCATTAGATACCAATGTGTTATCCAAATATTTTGTCTTCTCATGTATGCGGCAATTACACATTTCACAGGTTATTATGTCACATTTATGAGAAAAAATACATTGTGAAGTTTAATAAGTAGAGACACTGATCACCTTCACCATCAAAATAAGCTATTCACACAGTTCTGTAAAACTAATTTCACACCTAAATTTAACATTTTTTAATTCTTTCATTTGTCATCCGTTAGTGTAAATTATCATTTTTTTTACTTAAAATTGACATTAGTTAAGTATTCTAGCGTATTTGAAATCTTGGTTAATTGTAGGATTTTCTTCTATAATCTTCAATAACCATTCTAGTGAATGTAAAATCTTCCATATTTGTTTTTTTTTAACTGAGTTGGTTTCATTAGATACCAATGTGTTATCCAAATATTTTGTCTTCTCATATATGCGGCAATTACACATTTCACATGTTATTATGTCATATTTATGAGAAAAAATACATTGTGAAGTTTAATAAGTAGGGACACTGATCACCTTCACCATCAAAATAAGCTATTCACACAGTTCTAACAAACTAATTTCACACCTTTGCCAAACTAATTTCACACCTAAATTTAACAGCTCTTGGGATTTAATGGAGCCAGCTCTTGAAGTTCAATGGAGCCGGCTCTAAGTTGTTGAGCCAGCTCTTTGAGTTGGCAGTTGGCTCTTTGAGTTGGCAGCCGGCTCATAATAAATATGGAGCCGGCTCTCAGAATTTTTAGAAGCCGGCTCCTTGCCAAGCAAAAAAAAATAAAAATAAAAGAAAAAAAATAATAATGGACAGCCGGCTCAAGAAGAAATGTGGAGACGGCTCAACCCAATTTTTTGGAGACGGCTCAATTAATTTGTAGAGCCGGCTCTTTTGGGCTTTTTCAGAGATGCCGAGAGATGGATGTTTAACGGAAGGCAGATTTAACGGAATAATGCGTTTTGCACCATTTTAGTGGAGCCCACAGACATATTAAAAACTGAAGCACACGTGGCCAAACTAAGGCCTTTCATCAGCTCACAGCAGGGGACTGCAGGGTAACTCACAGCAGGGGATTTGAGCCCTCACCTCTCATATCTCAACGCCGAGCACCACACTACCATCACCAGCTCCGACCGAATCAAACCCACCCCAACCTTAAGCCGTCGTCTCTAACATTTCAAGCACAACTTACAATCACCGAGTTCGGGTTGTAGGTCTGAACAAAGAAATAAAAAAATAAAATAAAAAAAACAGTAGCGGCATCGCATCTGGGTTGTCTTCCGGCGTCGCGACTGGTTATTCTCCGGCGATCGTGGCTGTTTTCTCTCCGGTGATCGCAGCTGGGTTCTTTTCTGGATCGCGGCTGTTCAATCTTTCCGGCGTCGTGACTGTTCGTTGTTCTTCTCCGGCGTCGAGGCTGAGTCTTTCCAGCGCCGGCTGGGTTCTTTTCTGACGATTTTGATTTCGCTGTTCCTTCCGACGATTCCAGCTAGGTCGTTCTCCGGCGATTTCGCTGGGTCGCTTGTCTTTCCGGCGATTTCAGCTTGGTCGCTGCTTGTCTCGCTGGCGATTTTGAATGGGTTGCGGGTCTTTCCGGCGAGAATGCGAATCGCTGTTTTCTCCAGTGATTGCAACTGGGTTCTTTCCGACGATTTCGGCTTCGCCGTCTTCCACTTGATTAAAAAAAAAAAAAAAACAAAATTAAATAACAAAAAAAATAATTAAATAAAAAATACATTAAAAAAAATTAAATAATTAATTAAACAAAATTAAATAACAAAAAAATAAAAAAAAATTAACCAAAAAATACATAACCAAAAATAAATAAATAAATAAAATAAAATTTTAATAATAATAAAAAAAATTATTGTAGCATTTTGTCTTGTTAGAAGACGTTAAAAATGAATAAAAAAAATTCATCTTTTTATTTTGTAGGTTGTATATATATGTTCTTTTTCTTTGTTTCGTTTAAAATAAATAAATAAAACAATAAAACAAAAAAAAAAAACATACAAAATTAATAATAATAATAATAATAAATAATAAATAAAAAAATATGTGTTATCGGTATGCCCTTATACTTGAATTTGCATGTTTTAATCTTTTATAAAGGGTTTCATCTCATATCTCTTTGCATCGTGTTATATATTATTTTGGACTGTATGCATTACTTATCTATTTGATGTGAGTTTGCTAGTATAGTTATACAGTTAGGTTTTTACATCCAAATTTGGCGGAGACATCTTTACTACTGGATCATTACCGGACTTCGTAGTCTTTGCCATCACGGTATACTCTTTCCATTATTTTTCATTATTCTCATTGCACATTGAGGACAATGTACAGTTTAAGTTTGGGGGTAAGGTCATCATGATTCATTCTATTTTAAGTTGAGCTTTAAGTGCATGATGAGATTTGAGATGTGTTTGGCAATGATTTCGAACTTTTGAAGCATAGTGCCTTTGAAAAGTAAGTTGTTAGAGTCTAATACTTCTTGTATGCTCTAGGATGCCATTTAGGGTAAATTTTTAATTTTTGATATCATGTTTGCTCTTGTGGTACACATCATCTTGCTGGTTGAAAATGCTTTGAGAGTTGATTATAGAATTCTACACTTGTACTTGCGCACACTAGCATTCAATTTGTGGGGTACATGCTTAGTTGATTATTGTCTTGGTTTATCCCAATTGAGCTAGTATGCTTTGAAAGCTTTCATTATTGATAAAATGACCTTGCAAAGAAAAGAAATAAAAGCACTCACTAAAAAAAAAAAAAACTGCATTCTTTCAACATGTCAACTGATTAAAAAGGAAAACAATGAAAGAATATAAGATGTATGATTAGTTTGAGTTCGTAGCCTAACTATTCCGAGTCATTACGCCTTTAGGAGTGTCTTTACACTTAACGCCCTAAGACCATTTGGTTTGGGAGTCGTTGGCTCAACGCTTGTTACATGGGGTGATTAGAGAGTTTAAGGAACTTGGACACTGCACATGGTCATACATTTAAAAAAAAAAATGAAATCAATAAAAAAAAAAAATGGAATGTTTGATTGAATAACAAGGTTCATTTTGTTGGGATTTATATGCCCTAGCATAGCAAATTCCTATCTGGATTGTAGTGACATATGTTCCTGACATATCTTAAATATTTATGATTTATATAATTGGTGAATTCAATGTATTATGTTTCGATTCACTATGAAATTGATAGTGTCCATTTAATTACAAGAAATATTTATATATATGTATGTGATGACAATCAATGCATGATATATAAATAGTAATTATAAATTGTTCATAGTCGGTAATTATGGATGGACTCATAATTAATAAAGACTTGAACTGGATCCGCGTTAGGTTGAGATATATTGCGAGAGCCGTCGTATGCAATTACTCCCTATCACCGTCATGGCATTTGACTCTTAAGCATGAGAAAAGTATAGACTCTTTTATTAATTAATAATTACTTTGATTTGTTCGACGGATTCTTCGGGATCCTTAGACCGACACTTTGGGTAGTTATGTAATTAATAGTTAGAGGGTTATATTTTCAATATTTGCATTATTACTACTTGTATTTATTTTGTATTGATTATGGTTGATCACAAAGTAAATTCGAAGGCCTTCGTGTGTTTTTAGACAAAATGATTTATTATATATTTATTTATTTAAATTATTATTTTTGTCAAACAAATGTTTTATTGTGATCGAGCCAGAAATAATCAAAGGTACCAAAATAAATATATTAATTAAGTAATCGGATTGATGGCTATATTTATCCGATAACTAATTATGCATAGAGGGGTCAAAGTGCAATATTGACTTAGAGGTTATTTATTATTTAATTGGAGTTCAATTAATTTCTTTTAGTGGAGTAGAAATTAATTTATGAATTAATTGAATTGGGTCCATGGACCGGGCCAATTAATAATTCATTGTAGCCAATAAAATAATAGGCCCAATGGATTCTCACTCATAGCCCAACTTGATATTGGAATCATATTAGATTTGAGACATATGAATTAGAGATGGAGAAGGATTTGTTGTTTCCTTTTTTTTATTTTTATGTTGCCTATAAATATACATGGTCTATGTATATTTTATGGGGTGATTTTTATGAGAAGGAAAAAGGAATAAATTTTCTCTCTCTAGAAAATTAGGGTTTATGGTCTCATCTAATAGAGGCTCCCACAAGCATAGTTTTTCAAGGTAATTCATGGAGGCTTATGAGTGATTCCTAAAGGCAAAATAATTACCAAGAAGATGGAGATCCAAGGAGAAGGCATCTTGCTAAGGGATCTACAATAAGTGAGAACATTCACTTTAGAGGAAAGTTTTAAAGGTTTACTCAGACCTTTGATGTAAGTATTCAATCCATTAATTGAATGATACATCATATTTTTATTTTTGCATAAAACTTGTCTCTATGTGATGAATCAAGATCTATGAATCAAAATCCCTCGAAAAGTTTTTAAAACTTGCACGTTTCCCAACAGTGGTATCAGAGCACATGGTTTGATTCATTACTAGAGAACATGTGTTTATAAAAATCATATTCATGGATCCAAATTATATATACATATATAAAATTATTGATATATGTTGATGTATGATTTATTATGTTGATATATATTAATACATGTTGATGTATGTATAATTGTGAATGGATGATGATGTGTGTTTGGGCCATGGATGAAGCTTATAGGTATATAGAATGTAATTTTATTTTTAGATGAATGTAATTAAGGCTTTGTTTTAGCCGTTTGAAAATTCAATGATGTAATTTAATTTTTTCCATTGTATTTCAAATTGTAAGTATTTATTAAAGCCATGTAATATTCATCAAAGGATGCTATGAAGCTTCAAGAGGGTCCGAAAGGGTTAAATTATGCTTCAGTAATTTTCTGAAATTTTTTGGGAATTTTTTGAGGCTAAATTTAATTTTCTGGGATTTTTCCGGATTTTTTGGAATTTTTTCGGCGTTTTTCCGGTGGCCGGAGCTTCGCCGGCGGCGAGAAGGGGCGTCGGAGGTGGCCCGGATCAGGTGTGGCGTCAAGATGGTGAGCCTGGCGCGTGTTCCACACGCGCCAGGAGAGTGCACATGCTGGCGCGTGCATTGCACGCGCCAGCCAAGGTAGCTTGACCTCCACGCACGTGAAGGCGAGTGGAGGCGCGTCCCACGCGCCCCAGGCGCGTGGGAGCGCGTGAGTGTGCATTCCACGCGCCCCAGGCACGTGCCGGCGCGTGGGAGCGCGTGGGAGCACGTGCAGCTTGCCCTAGGCGCGTGCCAGCGCGTGTGGGGTCCTCCGGGCTCGTTTCAAGCGGCGTTTTACTTCTCCTGACGCGTACAAGCTTCCTATGGGTGTTTACAGACAGTTGAAGGATGCCCGTACAGCAAGAATAGTTTTTAAATGTTAAAAGCTGAATCCATTGGCCATTTATATTGCTTCTGTCTATTATTTGATGCATGGAATAATTTAATAGTTGTTATAATTGTTCATGCATTGGATCCATGATTTTTAATTAAATGGCTTGATTTATATTAATTAAATTATGAAGATAAATTGGATTAGATTGCTAATTAATTTGAGGGCATTTATTGGGAAACAGAAAAATTATTTTTAAAGTGTGCTTCAAATTAAATATTAGTGAATCGTTTAAAGTCCAAATATTTTCTAAATTTAATTGGATTAAAATCAAGACGTTTTGCATGCATTATATCATGTAAATGAATAAAATGAAAACCCTAATTATGAATGATTAAAAATTGAGTGGGAGCGGGGATTTTTATACATTGCCCCATGGCCTTTGTTATTAACACCATTGTAATTAGATCTTCAAAAATAAGGCCCCACGCATGATTTGAAGAGTCTTAATATTACAAGAATGGTTGTCTCATGAAAATACAAATATTAAATGTTCATTGTAATTAGATCTTTAAAAATAAGGCCCTACACATGATTTAAAGAGTCTAGATTATAATGACAACATATTTAATGTTTAATTTTTCGTTAGAGTTTTTAATAACGTTATACACTCAATCTAAAATCAATAGTGTTAGCTTCCCAACGAAGTGGTCTATACTAGGTGATTTTAGAAAGGCTAAATTAAATCGAGAATCATTTCATATGATAGACAAGGCATTGTCTTAAGAGATATGGAAATGATGGGATTTGCCCGCCAATAGCAATAATGAACTTCGCCAACCGAATAAGTTATTGGCGTATTGGTTATTCGATTTTTCATGCAGTGGTTAAAGGACCCACATATTATTATTTTAATGGAAGTGCTCGCTTAATAGCAAATGAATCTCAATAATAGTAATAATGAACTCCTCCAACAGGATAAGTTATTGACATATTGATTAGTTGATTTATTATGCTACAGAGTCGAGGGACCCGCATTAATTAAAAGGGATTGTTCACCAATAATGATAATGATCTCTTGTTCGATTGAGATTTATTGTATTATATGGTTAACAAGCTCATTTTAATTTTAAATATGCATGACATTATTAATAGTTCACCTTGCATATTGTATGAATGCATTTATATTCAGATTAATTATGTCTACTCCAGTTTATCTGCTTGCTTACATATTTTATGATATTGGACCTTATTTATAATGACTGGAAAATGAACTTAGATATTTTATTCACAACGTAAGGGTACAAAATGTATTTATTACTCCTATACCTATCTCTTTTACTTTGAGATACCAAATTTGACATTAATGCTTTTAATAAATTAGATAAGGCAAATGATATGACTTGGTGCAATATTCTAGAGTTTAGCTCGAATATACTCCAAAGCTAACATTTGTATTATTTTATTTTCTTCAAGCATCATATTAAATGTCAATGAGATATTTTGGTGAGATTAGATAGAGCATATGCCTGAGTACTGTGTCAAATTTAAATACCATCAAGATAGCCTCATGAACTCCAGTTTGAAATCAAATTTTGGAAAATGATTGTTTATTATTTAAAAATTAGCTGGAGATCAATAAGGCTGACTTGGGTGGTAAGTTTCAAGTTGACATGATTATTGCCTTGTTACCAAACTCATTCGACTCTGTTAGAGTGAACTAAATAAGGAATCAGTTTGAGTTCACACTCGCTGATATTCTTATAGAATTGGTAACAGATGAAGGGATAATCAAGAGTATGGGCGTTCCTATCAATCTAACCTAGTCTATACCATCTTCTTCTAGGCCCAAGTGGACGGGCAAAGCAAAGAAGAAGGATGATAATAGGACTAGACTAGCACAAAACATGGGTATTCAAAAAGGTTAAAGGGAATAAGGCAGTGTATGTTGAGGGCGAAGAAAACTGTTTCTTTTGTCGCTAACTAAAACACTAAAGGACGAACTGTTTAAGCAATGACGTGGCATAGGAAAATATATATTTAATCATTGAGCCATGTTATGTGGTTGTGTCTATTAATTCCTGATGGATAGATTCTGGAGCCACTAAACATGTTTGCAATTTATTGTAAGGATTTCAGGATTCCAGAAGCCTTGATGATATGGAATATATTTGTACTTAACCTGATGTCAAGGTTGTAGCTAAGTCAGTGGGAGTATTACATCTGAAAATAGAGAGTATGAGGATATTAGTATTAGAGAACTATTTTTATGCACAGAAGTTAGACGCTATCTTATTCTTGTTTCACTTGTGGTTTATAAAAACTGTGTTGTTATTTTGTAAAACTGGTTTTATAAAATTGAATAGATATGCGATTACTTCTGGTGTATTGAAAGATGGTTAATATACTATAATCACAAACTCTTAAGATTTGCAGGATGTAGAAACTAATGTTGCATCTTCTAGATTGAATGTTAAGAGAAAATTTGTTATTCCTGACTCATTGTATTTTTAATGTCTATTTTTGGGTTGTTATCAATCAAAATAAGATTCAAAGATTGGTTAAAGAAGGTTAATTACCTAGTGAGGCAGGGGAGCCTAAACCAAACTTGTGAACCCTGTTTTGAAGGATAGATAACTCTTAGGGCTTAATCAGCCAGATGAAATAGACATAAAGGACAATTGGAGTCGGTACACACTGACACGTGTGGTCTTATGAACATCCAAGCAAGATTACTCACGTTTTGGATAAGTTTATCTGATGCAACACAAGTCTTAAACTCTTGGTATTTTCTGAGAAGGTTAAGACTGATGTGGAACACATATTAGGTAAACTTGTCAAGACACTTCGATCTGATCGAGGATATGAGTATTTCTTGGGATAGTGCAAAGACTATATGGTCAATGAGGGTATTATGTACCAGTTTTCCGCAATTGACGCTAAATGTATTTAGGTGTCAAATAGGAATAACAGAATTCTACTTAACATAGGTAGATCTATGATCAGCTATGCTACATTATCTCTTTCATTTAAGAGTTTAGCGTTAATGACATCGATGCGCATTATGAACTGCATTCCATCTTAGTCTGTCTCAAGGATACCGTTGAGCTGTGTTTTTTTACTAAATATTAGTTTGAATCATATGCACATATGGGGTAGTCTTGCACATGTGCGCTTGATATGGACAAGTAAGTTGGAAGCAGATCATAGGCATGCTAGATTTGATAGCTACTCTAAATGTCACTAGGACGGATTATTTTATGATCTCAAAGATAAAAGTTAATTGTTTTCACTCACTGTTTATCTATAGGAGAATCATATTATGAATCACATACCTAGTAGCATAATGTTAGAGAATTTGGTATGAGTACCAGATGTACCACATGTGAACACACTTATTATAGAGATTGAGAATAATATATGAATTCCCTATTGATGCGTTAGCATCATCTACTACACAGATTCTTGCATCGGTACATTGATGTAGTGGGAGGATTATCATCCAATTCGACAGAATCATGTTTTTAGGTGAGACCATTATGGACATCCCTGTTAAACATGAGTTGGACCCAGTAAGCTACACGGAAGCGTGAACCGATGTGGATACAGATCGTTTTGGTGAGTTACTATGAAATCAGAGTTGGAATCGATGTATTCTAATAAATTCTGGGATCTTGTAGAACTTTCTAGTAGGGTGATTCCTATGGAAGGCAAGTTAATCTACAAAAAGATACCAGAAGATTTCTTAGTGAATAAATCATGAGTGTGCAAGGGAATGTCATTATTTTTCTAATTCTATATATATTGATGACATCCTACTCATTTAGAATGATGTGGAAGTTGTGTCATCAATAAAAAGGTAGTTGTTCAATTACTTTTAAATGAAGGATTTTTAAGATGTAAGCTATATTCCTAGGATCAAGCTTTTGCAAGATCAGGTTAAAAGGAAAATAGGCTTATCTTAATAATCCTACATTGATAAAGTTTTGACCAGGTTTGGTATGCATAACTCAAAGAATGAGTTCTTGCTTTATTGATATGGATGGCTCTCTCTAGTAAGTAGTTTTTCAAGACTATCAAAGGAGATTGAGCAAATGAGACTGGAACAATATGTTTCGGCATATGAGAGTCTCATATATGCCATGGTCTATACCAAACAGGACATCCGCTACATAGTAGGGATAGTCAGTAGAGATCAGTCCAATACTGGACTTGACAACTGGTCTATTGTGAAAAATATCATTAAGTACCTAAGGAGAACCAATGATATCATATTCATTTATGGATGTGATGATATGGTCCTAGTCAGGTATGCTAGTTCTGATTTTCAATCAGAAGTAGATACTATGAGGTTCATGACTCAGTGTAAGTTCACTTAATGGAAGGGAGATCAGTTGGTAGATTGTTAAGCAGATTTCAACTGCTGACTCAAACCTGTAGGTGGAATATATTGCAGCCTTAAAGGCGGCAAAGGAAGCCTATTAGTTTGATCTCACTGATTTAGAGGTTGTGGAGTATACTAGCCTGCCTATTGAGCTATGTTGTGACAATAGTGCAGAAGTAGTCCAAACCAATGACCCAAGGTTCCATAGAGGAACAAGATACACTGAGAGGAAGTATCATGTTCTACATGATATTGTCCGGCAAGAAAATGCACTTGTAGTTAGAACATTGCATTGGAACACAACTTTGTTGATCCATTATCAAAGGTGTCATTGATCAATAATTTTGATCATCATCTGGATAACATTGGAGTTAGGTGCAATTTGAATTGGCTATGAGGGCAAGTGGGAGCTGTTGGGATTTATATGCCCTGGCATAGCAAATTCCTATCTGGATTGTAGTGACATATGTTCCTGACATATCTGAAATATTTATGATTTATATAATTGGTGAATTCAATGTATTATGTTTCGATTCACTATGAAATTGATAGTGTCCATTTAATTACAAGAAATATTTATATATATGTATGTGATGACAATCAATGCATGATATATAAATAGTAATTATAAATTGTTCATAGTCGGTAATTATGGATGGACTCATAATTAATAAAGACTTGAACTGGATCAGCGTTAGGTTGAGATATATTGCGAGAGCCGTCATATGCAATTACTCCCTATCACCGTCATGGCATTTGACTCTTAAGCATGAGAAAAGTATAGACTCTTTTATTAATTAATAATTACTTTGATTTGTTCGACGGATTCTTCGGGATCCTTAGACCGACACTTTGGGTAGTTATGTAATTAATAGTTAGAGGGTTATATTTTCAATATTTGCATTATTGCTACTTGTATTTATTTTGTATTGATTATGGTTGATCACAAAGTAAATTCAAAGGCCTTCGTGTGTTTTTAGACAAAATGATTTATTATATATTTATTTATTTAAATTATTATTTTTGTCAAACAAATGTTTTATTGTGATCGAGCCAGAAATAATCAAAGGTACCAAAATAAATATATTAATTAAGTAGTCGGATTGATGGCTATATTTATCCGGTAACTAATTATGCATAGAGGGGTCAAAGTGCAATATTGACTTAGAGGTTATTTATTATTTAATTGGAGTTCAATTAATTTCTTTTAGTGGAGTAGAAATTAATTTATGAATTAATTGAATTGGGTCCATGGACCGGGCCAATTATTAATTCATTGTAGCCAATAAAATAATAGGCTCAATGGATTCTCACTCATAGCCCAACTTGATATTGGAATCATATTAGATTTGAGACATATGAATTAGAGATAGAGAAGGATTTGTTGTTTCCTTTTCTTTATTTTTATGTTGCCTATAAATATACATGGTCTATGTATATTTTATGGGGTGATTTTTATGAGAATGAAAAAGGAATAAATTTTCTCTCTCTAGAAAATTAGGGTTTATGGTCTCATCTAATAGAGGCTCCCACAAGCATAGTTTTCCAAGGTAATTCATGGAGGCTTATGAGTGATTCCTAAAGGCAAAATAATTACCAAGAAGATGGAGATCCAAGGAGAAGGCATCTTGCTAAGGGATCTACAATAAGTGAGAACATTCACTTTAGAGGAAAGTTTTAAAGGTTTACTCAGACCTTTGATGTAAGTATTCAATCCATTAATTGAATGATACATCATATTTTTATTTTTGCATAAAACTTGTCTCTATGTGATGAATCAAGATCTATGAATCAAAATCCCTCGAAAAGTTTTTAAAACTTGCACGTTTCCCAACACATTCAATATCTTGATATCTGGTACTATATCTGTATGCTAGTTGAGAGTAAGGCTATGCCATTACTTTGATTTACTAGGATAACAACACATTTTGATGCCGGTTCAATCAAAAAGGATTATAGAATTGATTCAATTTGCATGATTAACTTGTTTGATGTGTAGAGGACCATTTTTGCTTACATGATGTTGAAATGTTGATAATAGCTTAGAAATTGCAGAAATTTGCATACTTGAAGTAGTCTACTTTCAACACTTGTTTGATATGTGTCGTTGCTTCTCAAGTAAGAAAGAGTTGTTGATATTTGTGGGTACCATTTCTGGAAACCCTCACGAGACTTCACTCGTCCACTAGGGATAACCTAGGGGTTTAAAAGGCTTATTGCATATGCTAAATGTAACCGTGATCCCTACGAAAGTGGTGTTTCTTTATTTGCTTTATTAGTTCATAGTTGTATATATATTTGTTTCATTCTCATATACTGTAGTTCATTGCTAGGGACTAGCAATATCTAAGTTTGGAGACGTGATAAGTGCTTAAATGTTTCATATTTCAGCACCTAAACTAGCATATTTTAGTCCTTGTATCTATCTTATTTTCATGTTTTAGTTCTAATTTATGTTTTTATTAATTTCAGGTCAATAAGGTTCAAACGGACTAATTTTGGTTCATTAGAGCTTTTTTGGAGACAAGCAAAGACATTCGGAAAAAGTTCATAAAATGACAAAAAGAGGTCGCAACCCATTGTTCGTATAATGTGCTCATCCTTCAAAAGTGGTCAATTCTACCTTTTTCGGGCCTTTGATGATGTTCCCAAAGATCAAGAAGCAAACCAATGAGCCTGGGGCCAAAATGGAGCTAAATAAGGCTTAAAGGAAATTACCAACTCTGGGGGATCAATCCCCCACTATTCACAGAATTAAAAATGTCTTTTGGGATCGATCCCCAAGGCTATGGGATCGATCCCCCAGCACCTAGCAGCATTACGAGATTTTCTTATTTTGGGCTTATTTTTGTAACTTATGAGCTTTAATATGGTTTGTTACTTAAGGCCCAGTGAGCTATTAGTTTAGGGTTAGTTATTATTTTATTTAAGTGATATTATTATATTGATTAATGATTTCTTTATTTTTAGTCTGTATCGATATATTCTCTCTGGAAAAACACGTGAAAGAGGAGAAACAAAGAACGGGCAAGGGTTTGAAAGAGGAAGCTCAGAGATGATGAAGCAGATAATGGAGATTGTTCCGTTTTCGAATCCATCAATTATGAGTGGCTGATTCTTCTACTTAGGGTTGAATAAACCCTATTCTTCTACTTAGGGTTGGATAAACCATAAGCATGTAACCTAATCTCTCTCTTTTCACTTTTTGGAAATGAATTTGTGTAATTAGTGTATAGCCTTGAATGTTTATGAATAAATTCTTCCATTTGATTATCTATGTCAATATCATGTTCTCTTATGTGTGTTTGATTGTTAATTAAGTTCTACACTTGAATTCTTTGTTAATTGATTCTTGTGATGGCTATGAATGGTATTAATTAGATGTAATCGTGTTTAAATTGATGGAAAATTACTTCTATTCGATGGATTGCACTACATGTTTAGGTTAATTTATTATCTAATTAGTTTTAAATTCATGTTTAATTAGTTTAATTTAAGTTTAATTAATTTAATTGCAATTCAGTTATTAGGTAAGTAGATCATCCATACTTATGTTTGAATTCCATACTTTTTGTCACAATTGCATTATCTTCTAGATTAATATAGGCTAGAATTGTAACTTGAATTGATGAATCATTCTTTAGATTGGTGAATTGCACTACACTTAGTTTATTTGTTATTAGGTAGGCAATGCAGGCTTGAAATTGATGCTTCATAATTTTCTTTGTAAGTATTAGCTACATTAGAATTACACTTAATTATTTCCCCAATTAGTTGAAAGTGAGTGAGTTAGGGAATGTGCTTAGTGGTGAATCCTACACCCTAAGTCTCTTTCCAATCTTTTAAACTCATTATTTTATTGTAATAATTTAGCTTAAAATTAGTCTAATCACAAAACCAAACCTTTTTAGCAATCAAATAAGCACTAAAGTAGAATTCAATTCTGAAAAACCTATAATTGTTTAGATCTCTTGGGACAATCTCTGCTCACTTCATACTCCATAGTATAAGTGTTCAGTGGTTTTATAAGTTTTAAAATATGGTGCCCACTTGACATCATTTCTAAACCTAAAGTGTTGTGCATTATTTTGTGCATACGCTCGGTCACACCAATTGGCAAAGGATTTGTTGTACACCTAAGTATCTAGCTGAAATTTACCAAGCTTCGATGAAAGAAAAGGGGAAACAAAAATAAATGAATTTCATTGATCATAATGAGTCAGTTGACATCACAAATCTGAAAATGAATTTCATTGATCATAATGAGCCAGTTGACATTACAAATCTGGATGTATCAAATTTTTTTGAGAACCGTGATGGAAAGATAGACTTCTTGATTGGTGATGGAAATGTTTACACCAATTAATCCTATTTTCTTTTCATATTCTGTCTATTATGTTTTTATTTTCCTTGTATTAAAGTTTCTATTTTCTAGTTTGTATTAAAGTTTCTTTTGTTATAAATGTTTCTTTTCTGATAAAGAAATTTGCATGAATAGGAATGAATCTGACTAGTTCCAAAATAAATGGAGAAGATATATGTCTTGCAGATAGTGGAACGACACACACGATCCTTCGAGATCAAAAATATTTTTCTCATCTAACTTTGACAGACGCTAGTGTGAGTACAATATCAGATCCCACCGACTTGATTGAAGGCTTCGGACGAGCCAACTTCATTTTACCATATGGAACAAGATTACAAATCAATGATGTCTTATATTCTACAAGATCTCGGAGAAATCTGTTGAGTTTTAAAGACTTGCGTCGTAATGGGTATCATATTGAGACCACAAATAAAAAAAATGTGGAATATCTATACATTACTTCCATTACCTCATGCAAGAAACAGATATTAGAAAAACTCCCTGTTTTTTCTTCTGGGTTATACTATATAACCATTAGGACAATTGAGTCAAATGCTGTGATACATAAAAAATCGTGTGACCCAAAACTGTTTATGCTTTGGCATGATTGACTTGGTCATCCAGGGAGTACAATAATGCATCGAATTATTGAAAATTCACATAGACACCCACTAAAGGATCAAAAAATCATCTTACCAAATAATCATCTATACACCGCTTGCTCACAAGGTAAGTTGATTATCAGACTATCTCATTCAAAAGTCATTGTTGAGTCTCCCCCATTTTTATAACGAATTCACGGGGATATATGTGGGCCAATTCATCCACCCTGTGGACCATTTCGTTATTTTATGGTCTTAATTGATGCCTCAACACGATGGTCACATGTTTGTCTGCTTTCTACTTGTAATGTTGCATTTGCTAGACTTCTTGCTCAAATCATCAAATTACGGGCACACTTTCCTGATTATCTAATTAAGACAATCCGTCTTGATAATGCCGTTAAATTTTCTTCTCAAGCTTTTAATGATTTTTGCATGTCAGTTGGAATTAATGTTGAACATCCTGTTGCACACACTCATACTCAAAATGGTATGGCTGAATCTTTTATTAAAAGACTTCAGTTAATTGGTCGTCCTTTGATTATGCAAACAAAATTACCTGTTTCTACCTAGGGTCATGTCATATTACATGTTGCATCATTAATTCGTATACGACCAACTGCTTCATAAGTACTCACCATTGCAACTTATTTTTGGTCAACAGCCAAATATATCTCACATACGAGTTTTTGGTTGTGCTGTATATGTTCCAATTGCACCACCCCAACACACTAAAATGTGTCCTCAATATAGACTTGGAATTTATGTTGGTTTTGATTCTCCATCTGTTATTAGATATCTTGAACCACTGACAGGTGATTTCTTTAAAGTACAATTTGCTGACTGTCATTTTAATAAGGTTGTTTTCCCACCATTAGGAGGAGAAAAGGCACAACAGCAACATGATATTACTTGGAATGCCCTGGAATTGTCTCATTTTGATCCTCACACAAATCAATGTGAACGTGAAGTTCAAATGATCATTCACTTGCAAAATGTTGCAAACCAATTACCTGATGCATTTCCTGATACAAAGAAAGTAATAAAATCACATATACCAGCTGCAAATGTTCCAGCACGAATTGTTGTCCCTGAGAGACCTTCTGTCAGTAATGCAGCAAATGCATCTCGCCTGAAGCGTGATAGACCAGTCAGTGTAAAAGATATTGTTACTCGTAAGAAGAAATCACAAAGAAAAGCTGGCACTCCTAAAGAGGCCACAAAAGGAGCAACAGATCAATCTGAGATAATAGCCTTTGATAAGGCAGACGCTTTTGATGAGTCTCAGGTACCTAAAAATGATGAAATAATAAATATTGATGAGGCAAAGGCAACAGATGATAATATGGCCCTTAATGAGGCACATGCCCTTAATGAGGCAAAGGTACTTAAAAATGATGAGATCTCACTAAATTATGAAACGAGATGGAATAGAAATAAAATTGTTGTCGACAACATATTCTCATATGTCGTTGCTCTTGATATTGATAATAAGGATCCGGAACCTTAAAACGTCGAAGAATGTCAACGAAGAAATGATCAGCCAAAATGGAAAGAAGGAATACAAGGAGAGCTAAATTCATTAGCTAAACGTGAAGTATTTGGACCGGTAGTCTAGACACCTGGGGGTGTTAATCCTGTTGAGTACAAATGGGTGTTTGTACGAAAACGTAATGAGAAAAAATGAAATCGTGAGATACAAAGCTTGACTTGTAGCTCAAGGTTTCTTACAGAAACCTGGTATTAATTATGAGGAAACATACTCCTCTGTGATCGATACACCCACATTTAGATTCATAATACATTTGGCAGTCACAGAAAGATTGCATATGCATCTAATGAACGTGATTACGACATATTTATATGGATCACTAGATAGTGATATTTATATAAAAATCCTAGAAGAATTTAAAATGCCTGAAACAAAACCACGGAATATGTACTCAATAAAATTACAGTGATCCTTATATGGATTGAAGCAACTCAGACGAATGTAGTTTAATCGTTTTAGCGATTACTTACTCAAAAAAGGGTATGTAAACAATCATATTTGTTCATGCATTTTTATTAACAAATCAAAATCTGATTTTGTTACTGTTGCAGTATATGTTGATGATCTGAATCTTGTGGGAAAATTGGACGAGATCGAAAAGACGGCCACTTATTTAAAGAAAGAATTCGAAATGAAAGATCTCGGAAAGATAAAATTTTACCTTAGGCTGCAGGTTGAACATTTTTTAAGCGGTATTCTCATCCATCAATCAACATATACAGAAAAGATTCTGAGACATTTTCATACGGATAAAGCCTATCCATTGAGCTCTCCAATGATTGTCCGATCACTTGACATCAAGAAAGATCATTTTCGTCCTCGAGAGGATGATGAAGAACTCCTTGGTCTTAAAGTGCCCTATCTTAGTGTGATTGGTGCTCTTTTATATCTTGCAAATTGCATAAGACCTGATATAATTTTTCTAGTTAATTTATTAGCACGATACAATTCTGTACTAACTCGCAGACATTGGAATGGAATCAAACACATATTGCAATATCTTCGTGGCATAACTAATATGGGATTGTTTTATTCAAAGGCACCAAATTCTCAATTAATTGGATGTGCAGATACCGGCTATCTCTGACCCACATAAAGCTTATTCACAAATAGAATATGTGTTTACCTGTGGCGGCACTGCTATATCATGGTGATCTATGAAACAAACAATGATTACAACTTCTTCAAATCATTCTGAGATACTCGCAATTCATGAGGCAAGCAAGGAATGCATTTGGTTGAGATCAATGATACAACATATTCGAACAACATGTGGTCTCTCATCAATAAAAGAAAGCCCAATAGTATTATATGAAGATAATGCGGCACACATTGCACAAATAAAAGAAGGGTATATTAAAAGTGACAGGACCAAGCACATCTCACCAAAATTCTTTTATGCATATGAACTCCAGAAAATGGGTGATATTGATATTCAGAAGATACGTTCATGTGAAATCTAGTAGATCTATTCACTAAAACGCTTCCAACTACAACATTCAAGAAACTGGTGCACAACATTGGAATGCGTCAACTAAAGGATCTTCAGGGTTAAACTAATAAGGGGGAGCAATTGATCAAAAAGGTATTGGCATGTTGTACTCTTTTTCCTTCATCCAAGTTTTGTCCCACTGGGTTTTCCTGGCAAGGTTTTAATGAGGCAGTTTTTAATATATGCAATACCATTTTCAGATACACAAGAATACTATACTCTTTTTCCTTCGCTAGGGTTTTGTACCGCTGGGTTTTCCTTAGCAAGGTTTTAACGAGGCATATTCTTAGTGTAGTATTGTGGACCCTAAGGGAGAGTGTTATATATATATAATTGTGTGGGGTCCAAATGGATTAAGTAATCTTTGAGGTCACTTTTTTGCGTGGAGGACAAGGCCACATTTGTGGTTTATCAAGGAAGCTAAACTTTGAGCCTATATAAGGCCATGTATGTGTACTACTTTGAGACATACTGGAATAAATGTTTTTCGTTCTCTCTCTCTCTCTCTCTCTGTGAAAGTTTCTTTTCATTTCTAAAATAAATATTACTCTATAGATATATATATACACATATATTTATTACAATTACATTATACGGAGTACTAGTCTCTTGACGAACTTATCTACATCTCTCACTTTCATGGTCAATTAGAGTACTTAACCACGTGTATGATCACCTCAGCTTAATTATCAGAATGGGAAGGAGTGCGAGAAAGCGAAAATATTTAAGCCTTACAGAGTTTGAGCGGGAATAAAAGGATATGCTAAACCGTTTAAATGTGAGGTGACATTGATTGTGCGTTGTAAATTGTCTGAAATGTGACATTTATGATATGTTTTGGTTGAAGAAAATGATTGAAGATGGATGGATGAGAGAGAGTATGTATGTGTAAAAATTCGTCTAACTTAAAAAAGTCAATGAACCTTGCAATACATTTAAAAATAAAACAAATAAAAAAACAATATTAGCAGAGAATTGTTTCTCTTTATTGGGAGGTCTATGCCTCTACTTATAATGACTTATAAAGGTTGAAATTAACTAGGACACTCGCATTGTTTGTTCCTCAAAATTATACCATATAATATTTATTTCCTTGTATTACAAGTTTTCATAAAAAAATATTATAGTAAGAATGTCTCTTCCTTCATATTAGATTCTGCTTATTCATGGGTCGGACCTTTGCTTAAGAATGGGTCAGTATATGTATCATGACTAAATGCTCCACTGATGGACTAGACCTTAGTCACGTTCCTTCTTGACCACGAATTTGGTCTTTGGCCTGGTAATCCCCTGACCGGTCCAACTTGATATTTTTCCCGTGGCCCTTACATTCTGACATGGCACGTTTCTATTGGAGGGGAATTTTTTCCCTCCACTCTTTGTGTGATACCCCTGAATTTTCGCGTGTAAGTTGGCCAAGCTCACATCTAAAGATCCGGAGATATCAAAACAGTTGAGTAATAAACGAACACAGAATACAAGAGGGAATAAAATAAAAGTAATAATAATGCTGAAAGAAAACTAAATTAATAAATTTAATAATCTCTGATACAAAATTTTAGGATGATAAATAATGAATCTCTAACATATAACTCGAGAATCTGAATATTATGGACCCTTAATAAATCTCATACTGAAAACAACGCCTAAGTTTACTGAACAATAGATACATGAACTAAATCAACTTAGCGAAGATGAACACTGTAATATAATAGATTAGCTTAAATACAAGAGGGTAGATTAGCTTAGCATGTTCCTAATAAAATAAATTAAATGTTATGTTTGCTAAGTATGGGTATGTGTGGATGGAGTTAATTCCATATGGAAAAAAGGAAAAATGAAAATTCGGGATAATTAAACAAAGT
Organism: Cornus florida; assembly: GCF_030987335.1. Lineage (NCBI taxonomy): Eukaryota > Viridiplantae > Streptophyta > Magnoliopsida > Cornales > Cornaceae > Cornus > Cornus florida. The sequence continues at coordinate 65,978,373 of NW_026775577.1, read as the reverse complement.
TGTCATTTCATGAATTTGTGAATTCCAATGACGGAATTCTTTTTATTAAGGGGGAAGAATGTAATACCCTTATATTTTAAAGGAATTATTTAATGGGATTTATTGATTTTATTTTAATTTAAATGATTTATTTGAATTTAATTTGGAGTTCTAATTAATTGTCTTATTTTGATTAATTATATTTTGTGATCTTACTTGATATTCTGGCATTTGTTCTTCTTTGATTTGAGTACATTGACTGAGAGTGTTGTTTGATCATTCTATATTGTGTTTGTCTGCATGTGTTTGTTAGTTATTTTTAATTATTATTTAAGTAAATTATTTATTTATTTAATGGATTGGGTTTAAGGAGGATTGGGCCAAAGGAAGAGGCCTTGGATTTTAGAGAATGGTCTTAATGGGCCAATGATTATTATGAGGATGGATATATGTATATATAGGTATAATATAATATATATATATATATATATATATATATATATATATATTGGATTATTATTATGAATTATAATTATTTGTAATTATAAACATATTACATTAGTGATATATATATATATAGTAAGTGTATATAGTTACAACACGTATGTACATAAATATGTACCATATCTGTTAAGAGGGATTTATATATATATATATATATATATTTCATAATTCACATACATATACATATATTTATGTATAATTTGTATATAAAATATTCTTGGGTGGTCTAATTAGGGTAGGATTTGGATAGGTGTATCTACATATATATATATATATATATATATACACACACACATATTGTGTGGAGGAAAGGGGTTATTTTTGCGTGAAAAGAAAGGAGAAAGAGAGAGAGAGCCAAGAAGAGAGAGAGGGCCAAGAGAGAGGAAGAAAGAGAAGAAGAATGGAGGTCGAGCAAGGAGCAAGGTTGGATCAAGTAGGAGGATATCAGTGACTGGGAAAGCTATCGGAAATGAGGAGTGTGACAGCCCAAGTTTTACAAACCCGGTACATCAAAAGTGACCCAAAGTTGATTCGATATCGGATCTGGAATGCGGAAGCGAATAACATAAGCAAAGTCTCTAGAGATGTACATCATCCCTAGGACACAAAAGTGACCTCTCATGAAGTCACGAAACTCAAAGAGAACAAAAGCGGAAACTGGGGTTGAAAATAGACTAAGTATAACCCCAAGGGTAAAATAGTTTTTTCACACATAAATGAGTCTTATCGTGCACACTGTTGGAAATAAGACGAAAAATAAATAATTTTAAACTCTAGATTCTCTTGATTCGGAGTCCGGATGACAAAGATATGAAGATAGAACAAAGTGGAGTCCTACGATTAAGAGATACCACGATCATATCTCACTAAAACTATCATAACTCTCACTGCGGTTGGATTTTTTGTATGTAGTTGGTACCATTGGAAAGTTAACTTCAATCTCTTGATAATGGACTCAAAAATCACCTATTTTGGATTATAAACGAGCGAGATATGGCTGTTCAAAGTCAGCGTAACAAGGTTGTCCTAAAAACTAAAAGGGTACTGAGATAAATGGAGAATCAGCAAGCTGATAGCAAGGATCAGCCGGCTAAAACTGCATCATCAGTTGGCTGACGGAAAGGATCAGTAGGCCAAAACTGCATCATTAGCTGGCTGACGGCAAGGATCAGCCGGCCGAAATGTCCTGTCAAAGTGCAAACTCTCTGTCAAACCAAAAAGAGAGCTATCAGCCGGCTGAAACTCTTTGTCAGCCGGCTGGTGCACCAGATAGCAGCAAAAATGAGTTGCTACAAAATATGGAAACTTGACCCGGTCCAAACCTAGTCCCATACATGCATCCTAAGTGTCCCAAAACAGAATTTAAAACGTCCCAAGGTACCAAACAACCTTTTATAATGTGGAAAACCAATGCAAGTGTGTGCATCATGCCATAGTGTACAATTTGCCCCAAATGGAATTAAAATGAGAAAATGACCCCGAGACCTCGTTTAAACATGTCTGCAAACGTATCTTACATAAAGAAATGCGTTACAATGGCCCATGGCCTCATTACATGTCAAATACCAAAAGTCATGTCTCAAAACCCTATAGTTACAAAACAAGTCCCAAAAAAATACATAATACACCAAAATAAGCATGCTAAACATATTATACGCATCCAAAGCATATAAGGTATCCAAATGCAACCAATCCAAACTAAGGATGTTGTGCATCCCAAAATAAAGTCTCCTTACTTGAAAATATCCCAAATAACTACGATGAGTAAACAAGTTACTTGTAAGAAGAAGTGCATGCATATACCCTAAAGTTTTAAGTATCTTGCAAATTCAATATAGACTAATACAAGGGAGCATTCCACCTAACGTCTAAGTTGCAAGGTACACTAAGGGATCATCTCAAGCTACATAAACAATTGAATGATAAAATACAAGGCATATAAGTATACAAACACAAGTATATTAAACCATAAAGAAACTTTAAGCACTAAATCACAAGCTAGAAGTAATCTATGATTAACAACTTGGAATTGAATGCGAAAATCAAGTAGTTGGAAAAGACTAAAACATGTGATCTCAAGACCATACAAGTTATTCTAGGTAATTACGACCCAAAAGGTACTTCCCAGTGCGCAATATGTGGTAGGGAGAACTCTTATCTCCCATACTAGAGCTGAACCCTAACCGTCACATTTTTCACATCCTTACAAGCTTTCCAAAATCAATAAGTTTATGTCATATACTCAACCACAATGCATGAAACTACCTATCAAGCACAAATAGGGTGAAGCCATACAAATCATGTCCTAAGGTTTCATGTCTACAATGGCATACACCATGTCGAATCTTCAATGTACAATTCGTTACACACAAGATAATGATATCATATACAGCACTAAACCAATTTGTTTACTTGAAATTCAATCAAGAAATAAATAACCAATTAAAATTAAATAGGTAATTGTTTAATTGAAATTCAATCGAGATGTTTCAAATCATTTATAAATAAAATAATAAAATGATTTACCAAATAATAAAATAAGTTGCTAATTCAAATACATCCTATAAGTTACTAATTAAAATAAATCATATTATGCTTGGAATTCTTTAAGGTTATTGCAACTTTAATTTTTCTATTTTATTATATTTCTAACTATTTCCTAAATATAAATATAGATCAAAATCTATCCAAATAATAAAATAAATTACCAACTAAAATTAATTAAACAAGATGTTTCAAATCATTTATAGATAAAATAATAAAATAATTTACCAAATAATAAAATATGTTACCAATTAAAATAAATCCTACTATACCTAGAATTATTCAAGGTTAAAACAACTATTTATTTATTAATATAAAAAATATTTAATTTTTAATATAAAATGAATTAAAATAAAAAAAGTTTACCAAATAATAAAATAAGTTACAAATTAAAATAAATCCTATAAGTTACCAATTAAAATAAATCCTATTATACCTAGAATTCTTCAATTTTAAAATAACTATATTTTTTCTATTTTATTATATTTCAACTTTTTTCCTAAATATAAATATATATCAAAATCTGTACAAAGAATAAAATAAATTACCAATTAAAATTAGGTAAATTCAATCAAGAAGTTTCAAATCATTATTGAAACAACTAAAACAAGTTATGTATTAAAATAAAATAGGTAATTATTTAATAAAATAAGTTACAAAATAATAAAATAAATTGCCAATTAAAATTAGAAAGGTAATTGCTTAATTGAAAATCAATTAAGATGTTTCAAATCATTAAATAAATTATCAATTAAAATTAAATAGGTAATTATTTATTTAAAATTCAATCAATAAATAAATTACCAATTAAAATTAAATAAGTAATTGTTTAATTGAAATTTAATCAAGATGTTTCAAATCATTTATAGATAAAATAATAAAATAATTTACCAAATAATAAAATAAGTCACCAATTAAAATAAATCATATTATGCTCGAAATTCTTATTAAAATTAAATAGGTAATTGTTTATTTGAAATTCAATGAAGAAATAAATTACCAATTAAAATTAAATAGGTAATTGATTAATTGAAATTCAATCAAGATTTTTCAAATCATTTATAGATAAAATAATAAAATAATTTAGGAAATAATAAAATTAGCTACCAATTAAAATAAATCATATAATTTACTAATTAAAATAAATCCTATTATGCTCGAAATTCTTCAAGGTTATTACAACTTTAATTTTTCTATTTTATTATATTTCTGACTCTTTCCTCAATATAAATATAGATCAAAATCTATCCAAATAATAAAATAAATTACGAATTAAAATTAGATAGTTTTTTAATTGAAATATTTATTTAATGATTTGAAATATCTTGATAAAATAAATGACGATTACTAAATTACCAATGAAGATGTTTCAAATCATTTACAGATAAAATAATAAAATAATTTACCAAATAATAAAATAAGTTACAAATTAAAATAAATCTAATAAGTTACCAATTAAAATAAAAAAGTTATCTATTAAAATATAATATGTTATTATTTAATAAAATAATTTACCAATATCCTATAAGTTACCAATTAAAATGAAATAGGTAATTGTTTAATTGAAATTCAATCAAGAAATTTCAAATCAATATTAAAACAACTAAAATAAATTACATATTAAAGTAAAATAGGTAATTATTTAATAAAATAATTTATGAAATAATAAAATGACAAATTAAAATTAAAAAGGTAATTGTTTAATTAAAATTCAATTAAGATGTTTCAAATCATTAAATAAATTACCAATTAAAATTAAACAGGCAATTCTTTATTTGAAATTCAATCAATAAATAAATTATCAATTAAAATTAAATAGGTAATTGTTTAATTAAAATTCAATCAAAATGTTTCAAATCATTTATAGATAAAATAATAAAATAAGCTACCAATTAAAATAAATCCTATAAGTTACCAATTAAAATACATCATATTATATTCGAAATTCTTATTAAACTTAAATAGGTAATTGTTTATTTAAAATTCAATCAAGAAATAAATTACCAACTAAAATTAAATAGGTAATTGTTTAATTGAAATTCAATCAAGATGTTTCAAATCATTTATAGATAAAATAATAAAATAATGTACCAAATAATAAAATAAGTTATCAATTAAAATAAATCCTATTATGCTCGAAATTTTTTAAAGTTAAAACAACTTTAATTTTTCTATTTTTTTCTATTTCTAACTCTTTCCTAAATATAAATATGGATCAAAATCTATCCAAATAATAAAATAAATTACCAATTAAAATTATGTAATTGTTTAATTGAAATATTTATTTAATGATTTGAAATATCTTGATAAATTAAATGACAATTAATAAATTAGCAATCAAGATATTTCGAATCATTTACAAATAAAATAATAAATTAATTTATCAAATAATAAAATAAGTTACCAATTAAAAAAAATCTGATAAGTTAACAATTAGAATAAAAAAAGTTACCTATTAAAATAAAATAGGTAATTTTTTAATAAAATAATATACCAAATAATAAAATAATTTACCAATTAAAATTAAATAGGTAATTGTTAAATTGAAATTTAATCAAGATGTTTCAAAACAGTAAATAAATTACTGAGTAAAATTAAATAAGTAATTATTTAATTGAAATTCAATCAAGATGTTTCAAATCATTCAATCAAAATTTCAAATCATTTGATTTTTAAAAGACATCTTAATTTATTTTGATTGATCTGTTTTGCAACATGATTCAAAATTTTTTATTAATCATGTTAATTTATTTTTATTTTTTATTTTTCTGTGTTTGTTTAATTATATTATGTCAGCATTTATAAACTAAACAATTAAGTTTTTTAATATTATATATTTTCTTGACTATAAGTTTTTAAATATTATATATTTCATTATCTAATTATATACACATTATACAAATAATTGCAACATCTTAAAGTTTAGGTTTTATTCTTAAATTTTAATCTCGACAACACATTTGGTTTCATAAATATTTAAAATTTTAATTACTCAAAAAAGTTACTAAACAATTATTTGAAAAAATAAATTTATTTTGGTAATTTTTATATAAATTTTATAATTAAAATTATAAAATAAAATTTCATCACAAGTGTGTTTTACTAGTTAATATAAAGTTACTTATATTTTAAATGTCATTTGAAACATATGTTTTTTAACACATTACTCATCATTACGTGATGGAACTCACATATGCACTTATATATCCCCTATAAAAAGTATTTCTTTGTCCCACAAAAAAATTTCTACCTTCCAAATTTTACTATCCTAAAATAATTGTTTCATTTTAAAATTTAATGTATTTTTGAGATTTTTTGTGGGACAGGGAGAGTATACATTACCTTTTATTTTTTTGTTTTTATTTTTTATTATTTTTTTTCATATCACAGTGGCTATTTTTATCTCAAATCTTACATTTAGGCTTTGTTTGTTTGGATGTAAAATATTTTTTAAAAAATATTTTTTTATTTTTTGGCGTTTTATTGTCGTAAAATATTTACGAAGAAAAAAAATATTAAAATTTAACAAAAATAATTTATTCCTAAATTTTCGGCAAGTTATTTTACATGTTCCGCTCGACGGATTCGACCTCAACCTCAACCTCAACATAGATCTTTGTCAAACACCGACAAAATAAAAATAAAAAATATTTTACCTGAAAAATAAAAATATTTTCTAAAAAGAATATTTTATGTTGAAACAAACGGAGCCCTAAAACACGAAAACTTTAACCATTACAATGGCATGGTAATTAATTGAAAATTGAATTACATATGGGCCACGTGGCGAAAAACCGTATCACTCATACCCAACACTCGTTGTAAGCGTATTGTATATTACGTGCCTTCACAGCTATAAAAAACAGTATACAGCGCGTGACAATTGTGGCTCGTAAAAAGTGGAGATTGACCATGTTTAGAATTTGTGAAGAGGCAGACTCCAATTAATTTAGTAATTTTTTAATAAAAGCATTAATTATGATTATATTATTAATTATTATTTAATAGGGCACGTAATTCAAGCGTGTGAATTAAGTAAAAATAAGTATAAAAAAACACATAGAAAAATAATATACAAAAATTGAGAAAACTGACGAGGACTTGCGAACGACGATTAAAATAATGATATCAGGGCCGTCTCTTTTGTTTCTTTGTCGTTTCGTCGTCTTTATCCAGAGATGAAGAGAGAGGGACCCACTTTCTGGGTCAGCGCACGTGGGCAGCCCATTTGCTGAGCTACCTCCAGTCTTCCATTATTGTTCGTGGCCCACTTGCCCCCAAACACTGTCCCAGCTTTGTCTGCTGCCCGAATCCGGTCAACTTCACACGTGTGACTTTTTACTGAGTCTCACTATTGTCAGCACGTGTGAGAATCTAGAAAATTATGTAGCAATATTCCATTGATTTTTTTTTTTAGACCAGACCTTAATTATTTTAACAAATAGACCAAAATAATAAACCCAATAATTATTTTCTTTGAAAAAAGTATCAATATATCAATACTAATTTTATTTATTTTTATTATTTTTTGAATCCAATCTAATTAAAGTGTTTATGTTTAAATATCTCAATTCAACTTTAATATTGGATGGATGATTATACTTGTTGGATAAATACAATTTTTTTTCCGGTTTAGATTGATAGGATGAAAATTCAAGCTAAATTCTCATTAAATTTGAGTTGAAATGCAGAAAACCTAGTACGAATCAAATTGAGTATACGTGCCATTGATTCTCATCGTCATCTTATTTCATAAAAAGTGGGTCACATAATTTATTATTATTATTATTTGTTTATTACAAATCATTTAATCAAATATTTTTATATTTACACAATTACTGATCATTTAATTATTATTGGAGGGATCCGAATTTCACCGTTAGCAATGAGTTGAAATCAATCAAATTAGCTGATTTATGGGATTTGGTCTTCTCATATTATCGGACCCCATTAATTGCTGTTCTTCTCGTCCTCGTTAGGCTCCCCCCTCCATCCATGGTCCTTGCTGTTAGGTTACGGCAAGAATGAGATTGCAAGTCCTATATCTTGTTACACAAATAAAATTATATTTATTCTAGTGAAATTAAACATAATAATTTTTATGACAAAGATATGTTATATATATTAAAAAATAAACAAAGTAAATGATAATATTTTTATATATCAAATCAAGTACATCATAGACAAATACAAAAAAAGATATAACATTCTCTTATGTAACCTATTAAAGATGAACCTAAATTATTGAAAATGAACTCTCCGATCTTTAAGAGAATCAAATTCATTAACTATCAAATCTTTATTAATATCTTCAGCAAGTTCTCTTTCAATGTTGAAAATTATGCAATCTGTAAGAAATTCATCAGCCATTTATATTTGTTCATGAAGATGAGAAATCGGACCCAGACGCTCAAAACTTATGAGGGCAAATACCACAGCATGTTAAGAGGAAGAGTAGTAAAAATTAATTACATATGGATTGGGCTGATAGAAATAGTAATACTAAAAATTGATAGCATATGGACTCGGCTAAGAAGAAGAATACTATTATTCCATCAACCATTTATATATTGAAATAATAATAATTCATTATGCATGTATATTAATACTATGTTTGGCGGTACCGAATCATGACTTAGATTTGAGATTGGAGAAAATTTAATACAAAATTTGAACTAAACTTCTTTTAATTCTAAATTTAAGGCACCGAATCGATATTCTAAACATAATATAATAGAAATTGATTAGGGTCTTGTAACTTTTTTTTAACCGGAAACATCTCATACAGAAGTTCGATTTTAAGGTAAATCCACATCAAAGTTGATTTCAGTCAAAATTAAGAATTGAAACCTTAACCCTACAACACTTATACAAGGTAAAACAAAAAAGATCTAGAATTATTGTTGATGAAATAGAATATGTTAAATTGCAAGAATAAAATTCTTACCATAAGTTTTCAAATTACATGTGATAACAAAATTCTAGATCATCTGTTCTTTTACTTCATCTTCTTGGTATCAATCAGAGACTAAAATTAGGGAAGACTTTCAGATTGGTGCTCAAAATTAAGGTCATCATCATAATGTAACATCTTATGGTACTGTTTGTACTTTGGTAAGGACAATCAAATGACAGATTAATTAAAACTATTCATAAGTAAAGTTGTAACCCTTGCATATGCATCATCACCTAATATGTTGTTATTATAAAAGGTAGTAATCAGTGAGTGGACGAAAAACTAGAATGCGTTGCATCCCAAATCACTCATCTTTGGATTATTATCAGATTGAACCATCATCATATCCAAAAATTGGGAAATCAAGGATATGATAACCCCCGAAATATTCTAAAATTTTTCAAATCGTCCAACTCTCTAGAATCTCATAATGCGTCTCAACTTGTTTAAAAAGTTGTTCTTAGAGTCGGGACACATATTTTGAATGCCTTACTCAAAATGTGAGGGGGTAGGGTCGCGGCATTCATAATGTGAGAGTGATGGGGTTCTTAAAAACAAGAATGAAAAAAATTGTTTTGAATTTTGAATTCAGAATGTGAGAGGAGTGGGGTAATAGTAATTATAAAAATGTTTTTGGCATTTGAAATGCAAATTTCATCTAGGAATAGGTTTGGGTTTAGAAGGAAAATACATAATCCTTTTCAACGGGGAATTTTTGAAGAATAAAATAGTGTGGGGAAAAAAAATAGTAGTAGTTACCTAGAAGTATATCAAATTATTATCTAGCTCAATCCAATTTAAGAATTAGAGGTATCTACTTTAAATTCAATTCTATTTTGGTAAAACTACATATAAGTAGACTTAGTATCCTTAAATAATAAAATAGTCTTCATTTAAAGTTCATTTTTCAATTTGATTGAATGAAACAAAATAATTACAAATACATCAATAATAATTATTAAGGTCCAAAACACCCTCCAAACTCTTATTCTAAAATACCAAAATATCCTTAGAGTTACATAATTTCAAAATATTAGATGTCAATTAAGGAACTATCGAATCTTGACGGTGGATCCTAAGTTTGGAAGAAGCATGAGTGAGAAAATCTGTGAAGAAAATCAAATCCATTACAACAAGCATGACAAAAGATCTTACAAATCCAATTTTTTTTACACGGTATTTTCTCTCTTTATATGTACTATTTACATGTTTACACATATACCATATCTTCAATTAGATATGTTCTGATTTTTCCATTCTTTTTTATTTTCTCTTCAATAGTAAATTTTGGGATCAACCCTAGATGTTTATGGTTCAAGTTGTGACGCTTGTTCTTAATTTTGAAATAGATTTTCTCTCTTCAATGAGACTTTCTCTCTCTTCAATTAGATCTGTCTGATTTCAAAATTTTCTGAATTTTTTTTTTTCTAGGTTATATATGTAACATACTGGATATGGATCAATTGAGCCAAGAACCAAAATTTCTAGTTTATCCTTTATTTATTTTTGGTAAGCAAATCATTGTAAATAAAAAGATGAAGCTTAAGCCACTATACAAGAGATATGACGAAGACAACAAAGACAAGCCAATTAAAGTTTGTATAATAATCGACATGGCGGTCGCTCCCTCATCAAAGTGGTTGTTCAAAAAAGTTATCAAAACCAGGGCTAGAACGAGAGGGAAGAGAGAGACGATGAAGATAGAGAGGGGCACGGAATGAAGAAGAGAAGATAGCGGGAATGGAACCCAATCTAATTGAAGATAGAGAGAGAGAGAGAAATGTCATTTTGGAAAGGAAAAAAAAATGGTAAGAGCGATGATGTGTCCATGCCGCGTAAGAATCAGACCAAATTAGGCTCTAAAATATTGGACCAAGTATCATTATTCTTATATAATTATAAGGATATTTTAGTATTTTAGAATTAGAGTTTGAAGGGTATTTTGGACCTTAATAATAATTGTTGATGTATTTAGGGGTGCACACGGTTCCGGTTCTCACGGTTCCGGCTGGAACCGGAACCGGAATCAGAACCGTTCACGATGGTTCCTTGAAAACGGAACCGGAACCGGAACCGTATAGCATGGAACTGAACCGTAGAAATGGTACGGTTCCAGTTCGGTTCCCATGGAACCGTTAACTCTCAGGCAAGCACGGAGCTTCAGACGGGTTAGGACTGTTAGGTTTCGGCATCGGAAAGAGATGAGCATGAGAGCTTCGTCACCGATACTCGCAGATCTGCGATTGCATTTCAGAGAGAGTTTAGTCACCGCATCGAACCTCGAAAACAGAAACAGAACCACCGAAAGCAGCTCGGCTTGGGCGTTGAGAGAGAGATGGTGATAGCTCTGTCCCTCGATCTGAAACCACTGGCGACAGACGAGAGAGCATCGTTTCCGATTACCGGAGCCAAGCGACTGGAATATGCAAGCTAAGCACTTGTCAAGAAGGTTGGAGATGTAGTCGGGGAAATCAGGAGCGTCGGATAATGATGTCCTCAATTGACCAACATGCCGACGTCGGTTAACTCTCGGCAAGCACAGAGCTTCAGACTGGTTAGGTTTCGACATCGGAAAGAGATGAGCTTGGTACATCCGTACTAAATTACTAATCCCAGCTTTTCATCTTTGCTGCTTAATCTTGAATCTTCCACCTCATCAACTAAAAGAGCCTCGCACCCAAGAGCTGATCTATCAGTATCATCTCTCAAACCACTAGATTTTGTAGTGTACAGACATACAGTTGCAGAGAGAGAGGACAAGTTCAGAGTCGAGAGAATAGAGATGGAGATTGGAGCGATTGGGGAGGCTGAGGCTCAAATTAGGACAAAAAACTAAAAAAAATAGGTATATATACATACACGGTTAATTATATATAATATTTATATAATTATATATTATAATATGTATATATATACATATGGTTCCAGTTCTTACCGGTTCCCACGGGCTGGAACCGAAACCGGAACCGTATGTATACGGTTCCTAAATTCGGAATCGGAACCGGAACCGAAACCGTGAGAACCATGAAAAACGGTTCCGGTTCCGACGGTTCCGGTTTTTTTGTGCACCCCTAGATGTATTTGTATTTATTTTGGTTAATTTAATCAAATTGAAAAATGAACTTTAAAATTAGACTATTTTGTTATTTAAGGCTACTAAATTTACCTATCCGTAGTTTTCCCTCTGTGGTCACATCAAAGAATCTGAAAGTATATAAAATATAAAAAAATAAAATAAGAATAATAATATCCACTTCGGATATGGCCTAGCGGTTTACTATCTGAACTTTGGAGCTTAGCAAGGCCAAGGTTTGGGGTTCGAATTCTGTTGAGTGTTCTTTGTGGTTAGCCTCCGCTACCTCTGTAGTGACTTACTCGACCCAAGTGGGGAGGTGCCCTTCTGGATCCTTGGGGATTAGTCGAGTTGTTGAAAGACCCTAAGGGTTCGTGCCGTCCTGGACACCCGGTTAACTTAAAAAAAAAAAAAAAAGAATAATAAAAAACAAAATTTACATTAGAGAAATATGGTAAACCTTATCTATATGGAACCTTTTTATTATTTTTTATTTATTTTTTATTTACAGAAAATTATGCAACAAGTTCAACCATCCTCTTTTTTATTTTTATAATGAAGAATCAATCCACTCGTTAGTCACTTTCAATTCTGAGATGATTTAATTTCGAATGCACCCAATTATATGCAAATCACGTGCATTATTTAATTTTAAGTCTCACTTTTGAAGAGTCTCAAACCAGAGATCTATGAAGAATACATTCAAAGGAGGGGCTAAGTATCTAAAACACCCTAAGGTTTACTCTTTGACCAAATAACACCCATCTTTTACTTTGGGTATATAACTTCCTTAAAATTTTAAAAATGTTGTAAATTAGGACTTTTCGACAATTAACCATTAGGAATGTACCGTTAACAAACAATGTGCCTCACATATGATTAATTAATTGTATTAAATACTAAAAATGCCGTTAGCTTTTTTTTTTTTTATTTATTATTTTTATTATTATATAAATTTCATCATCTCCTAACGGGATCGTTTAATAAAGGTTATAATAGTCATTTTACAATAACTGAATTTTTTATTTTAATTGTAGGAACGACGTTTTAGTATTTTTATAACTCCATTAACGGCTGAATGAGGGGAGGTCCTTGTTTGTCCCTAAAATAAACATTAGGGAGTTTACATAATCTATAGGGAGTTATATGAACTATATGCATACTATGTGAGATATAAATTTGTAATTGGCATATTTTGTTGTCAAAACGAGTCCGATTGAATTGTAAATTTTCAGTTCGATTTGTCATATGATATGAGATAATATAATATGATCCTTTATGTTCTCTCCTCTCCTCTATACAAAAAGTAATCCTTATCCTTATATAGGTAGGACAAATGACATCCAATGCAATGACCCGGATTTTTCGGATAAATTTTTTCCGTTGTCTTTTCCCTTTTGAATTTGGTTTCTTGTCGATTAGTGTCATCTCGAGTGCTCAGGAGTGATTTATGAGACTCTTTTCTTTGGATTGACAACTTCCTTTGAGGATCGAGTCATTTTCACATTTTTTATTTTTTGACACTATTCACTTTTCGTCCTTTTCCCTATTTCGTCTTTTCCTCGTTTGGCACTTTGTTTGCGTAACCACACTTCTTGTATTCGGAGTTGGTTTTTGACTTCACGTATCTTCATTCCCAATGATTTCTATGAGATACGTATCTTTACTTTCGTGAGAAAGTACTCTGGTTACTCCCGGTGTCCATAGGGGCATAAATGCAAAGTTCTTTGGAAACTTTTTCTTTTCTTAGGGTATTTTTCATAAATATCTTTTGAAGATATTTTATTTCAGGGGTATCTAAGAAAATATCTTTTGGAATATATTTTCATTTTGGGGCAGTTTCGCAGTTTTCACTTTTTAAAGGGTCATTGTGCAATTAATGAAAGTTATTGCTAAATGCCTTGATTTGAGCCTGGATCCTCGTACAAGATTCATTTTCACATTTTGTTGAGTCACGGACTCTTAGAATTTCCTCCTGGACGATGTTTTTCAGTTTCAGGGTTTCTGGCCTCAGTTTGCGCCAAACTTGTTTTGGGTATAACTCTCTGCTCGGGACTCGGTATTCAACGCTGTTTCTTTCATTATTCATATTTTCTCATTTGGAATCTTTTTCGTTTACGGAGTTTTGCCATTTGAGCGCGTTTGCGCGAATTCCACTTTTCCGGACCTGGCGGGGCCTGTTCGGGGCACTTTTTGAGTTTTTCTATAACTAGGAGATCTTAGAAAGAAAAATCAGATTTTTCTCTCTCTCTCTCCTTTCTCATGGCCGATCCAAGCTCCATCCATGGCTGCCATCTTCTTTATCCTCTTTTGGACTTCTTCCCTTCATTAAAAAATGGTGATGCCTTTGTGTTTATTGTTCCCCTCGGCGAGGACTTCAATTCCAACCGATTGGAATCTCGTTTTGGCCATTTCTTGAGTTCGGGTTTGAAGTTAAGTTGTGTTTTTGATGTGGCTTCTTTGGGATTCATGTTCGTGGTGTTGTCCCCGACAAAACCTAGGAGTTTCGTCGGATTCGGAGCCGATTTATTTTGGTGGGGATTTGAGATTTCATCTCAAATGGAGGTAGGGAATGTTTTAGGCTTTTGTGTGTGTTGTAGTATTTAGCATGATTATACAACTTATATATGTGCCTTGTATCAAATCTAGAAAGTTGATAATTTTTAATTCTTTGTAAAAGATTTAAAATTCATGATGATATATGACTTTGATTTGAATTGTGGTATGGTAGAAAATCTTGTTTTAACATGTTGGTTAACATATATTAAATTTGGATTAATTAAATAAGAATTGCTCTTTTTAATTAATATTTATCTTTTGTGAAAGATTTAAGTTCATGGCCATACCTTACATGGAATTGAGTTGTGTTATGCTTCTAAATTAAGTTTTGGCATGTTTGTTAACATACTTTAATTTGAGAGCATTTGGTTGAGTTTGGAAATCTAGAGACTTTAATTAAGGGAATTAATTAAAATCTATTTTGGTGGTTTCATGGGCCTAATTAAGCTTGTGTGTGAATATATGTAATGACCATGATATGTCTATTAACATATATTAAATTGGGGCCAATTGGAAGTGATTTGAAATCTAGAGAGTTTAATTATTTTGATGTAATTAAATTATATCTTGTGTATCCATGGATCTAATCATGTTTTAGAAGTTATTTCTATTTTAAGAGCATGGATTTAGACTTGTGAAGTATTCACTTGATTGTGTTATATGCATTGAAGGGCATTGTTGTTAAATTTATATTTATGAGAATATGTTTCTATATGAATATATTGTTGGCTTGTGATTTCGTAGCATTATGGATATGAAATGCTTATTATGCACAATTGAGAGTTATATTGCTAACTTGTTACTATGTAATAGTAATATGTATAAGTTATGAACTTATTTGGCTTATTTTGGAATCTTGGAACATTGTTGAGTTGAGATGGCTAGGGTTTGGCTCTAGTACGGGACGTGAGTCCTCTAAGTCATTGAGATAGTGCGCACTTAGGGTGGTCTTCCCTACGGGTTAGTGCCCGGAATAACCATTGAGGTCTTGGCAGAATTCTGAGCGTGATGTCCAAGTCTTCCACTATTTGTTTTCGTATTCAATTCCAAGTTGACAATCATGTTTACCTTGTTGACTTGTGGTTTTGGCTATTGGCAATTTTGATGTTGTTAAGTACATCCATACTAAATTGCTATATTTAGTTGATTTCACACTTTTAGATTTATAGTTGATAACCTAGAGAATCTATGTCTTGATGTGTGTAATTAGATATTCTAATTATGCTAAATTGTTATATTTAGTTGATGTTGCATTTTAGACTTCAAGTTGATAACCTTGAGAATCTATATGTTGTTGCTTTATGTAAGCATGCGCCTGTGTTGTTGCTTTGTGTAAGCATGACCCTATGTTGCTAAAATTGCATGAATGAGGTGATTGATGCTAGAAATGATCTTAGGTAGTTAGGATGCTCCTTGAGTCTCACCTTTGACATAGACGTTAGGTGGAATGAACCACTATAATTAAATCATGCAAACTTGTAAAATGTAGGTCGATGCATACTCATTTCCTACGAGTAGCTTTATGTTACTCACCCCTGCGATACTAGGGCATATTTCAGGTACAAAAATTAAAGTTGAGGTCTTCATTATACTTGGATGGTTTGCGGACTTGGAGACTTCCATTTTAGGTGAAGGTTGGCTTGGAATGCCAGTTGTAGTCTTATATGTCAACATGTGTACATTTGATTCCATATATGTAATGTGTACATGAGTACACTCTTTACAATGTATTTGACATGTATGAGATGAGGCCGGAGGCCAATTACATGTAAATTGTATCCTATGTAAATTTTGACTTCATGGAATATTATGAAAGTATTGTAAAATATTGAGTTTTTGCTTCACCATGTTTGCATTGTGGGAATCTCATTTTGATTTTTCCATTAGCATTCATTCACCATGTATGAAGTGTGACCAAGGGCCAAACGGCATTTTGAAACCATCTCATGATTTTAAATTACAAGTTTTCGTTTCAAACTTCGTTTTTGGCATTTTGGCCGTTGGGGGGGTCATATTTTGTATCGGCCATATTTTTGGGCCATGGACCATTATAGCACATTTTACTAGGTAAGTTACGTTTGCGTGCATGGTCGTTTCCGGGCAAAGCTTCTTCTTTGGTGAAATGAGCCTCCTGCGGACTCATTTTACACTTTTGTTGCATATTCTAACCTAAGGGTATTTTGGAAATTTTCTTTAGGAAATAAATTCCGTTCTTCACATGGTCACTTAAAAAATGTGATTTTGAGGGGGGGGGGGGGGGGGGGGTTTCTTCTTCGTGTTTTTCCAGAAAATGCCATCTTGGCATCGGAAATCGCATCCGAAGTTCAGCTCTCAGTTTTTAAATTTAGCAGCTTTTTGGACCCTCTGGACCAGTTTTCTTGGGAGGGCATTTTGGGCATTTTACATTGCGTATTTTTTGATTTTCCAGTATGTCACATAGAAAACTTGATTTTGAGGGGGGTTTCTTCTTTGAGTTTTTCCAGAAAATGTCATCTAGGCCCTCAAATTTCTATTTTTTTCGGAAAAACCCCTGCTGCCAGGTTTTTGGGTCGCACCTTTACTGCCCCTTCACATCTAAACGGTTACGAAGGGTTTCGTAAACGGTTAGATGAGTGTGGGTAGCGTTTTTTTCACTATTTTTGGCTTCCTAACCGGTTAGGAAGGTCTCCTAACCGGTTAGATGTTCTAGGGTTTGCACTTTTTGACCGTTTTGCCCCTTCTTCTTCCGTTAGCCATATCTTCTTCATCCGGACTCTGAATCAAGTGATTCTTGAGTCTAAATTCATTAATTTTTTGTTATCTTTCCGATGGTGTGCTCAGTGGCACTCACTTTTAAGCTAAAAATGATGATTTTTCCCCTAGGTTCATTCTTGTTCTTTTTTGAAACGTTGCTTCCCCATTTGATTCCTTTGGGTTCCGTGACCTCGTTGAGGGTCATAATGGTGTCTTAGAGCCATGTTGTATCTCTATAGACTATTGTTTTGTCTTTTGCTTCTGCATTTTGGATCCGTTATCGGATCATCTTTCGGTTCATCACTGACGCACCGGGTTAAAAAACTTGGGCCGTCACATCCAAAATGAGCTGGGGTCGTACAACAAATATTCCCCAATGATTGGATAAAGGACAACTTTTGTGAGCTGAAAATTAAACTTTTTCGCACTGGAGGAAGTTCAATCGATCAAACCTTGGACTTGGATCGATCGAACTTGCTGAGATCTATCGAACTGAGGCTAGATCGATCCTCAATGGCGGCGCCTTTTTGGGTAAAAACAAATCTGAGATATTTTGAAGATATTTTTGGGAAAAGGACAAAAGTGGTTGGTAGGGTGGTACAACTGGATAAGATCAATTATTTGGATAATGACAAGAATGTTCGATCGATCGAAGAAGGAAGTTGGATCGATCGAACTTTTGAGATCTTTGAACAGAGACAAACATGGCTCAGATCTATCTTGAAGTGCTGAGATCAATGAAAGTTGGATCGATCGAACTTTTCTTGAGATCGATCAAAGTTGCTGAAATTCCACCCTTTGCTTCCTTTTGCTCTACTTTGCTCCTTTCTTTGATTAATCCCAGAATTGCTTCAATTATGCTCTTATTTGGCTGAGTTAGCTTATTTTGGGGATAAGTACCTGAAAATAAAAATAACATGAAATCAATACAAAACGGTAAAATAAAGTAGATAGAGGTTCTAGAATACCTAAGGTTAAGGGGTTTAAATATGCGCTTTTCAGCACTCATCACTCCCTATACTATAGTGCGCACTAGGGGAAGGTACCCATGGGTTAATAGCCCTAAAGTGATCTCAAGAGTACGGTTTTAGTTCGGGTGATATCCTGGTATCCACCTTAATTGATTTCACACTTTAATTTCCAAATTGATAACCTTGTGATATTGCATCTCATTGTGCTATGTTAAAAGTTTTAATGTCATTTTAATAGCATGGACTAAATTCAATTGAATTGTAAACTTTGTAATAAGTTAAACTTATGCATACTCATTCCCTACGAGTAAACTTGTTTACTCACCCCAAAATTACCGAGTGTTTTTCAGGAAAAGAAGCTTTATTGTGGGATGCACAACACTATTAGACTTGCTAGATTTCTTGGAGTATTTTTGGTGACATTCAATATGCACTTGTTAGCATATCATGATCCTTTTTGGTGTATTGTATAAAAACTTTTATTTTTTTGTCTAAGCTATGTAATGTGCACTTAAGTGCACCTTTTGTTATCCTATGGAGGTGTTTGTAATGAGGCTAAGGGCCAAGGAACAATTATATGACATGTATGCTTTATATCTTCATGTTTGTTTATGGAATATATGGGATTTCATGTATTGAATGGCCATATTTTGCATATGACATGCCATGAGACCGTAGGCCATTATAGCGCGTCTACTTATCCATTTTACGTATGCGTGCATGTTTACATTTCACTATACTTTTAAATTCCAACTTTTGAACTATTTTTGGATGATTTATGAAAATTTAAGCAAAATTCATGCATTGAGGTATCATTTAAAGCTTTATTTTGATTTAACATGTTTTAGATAGTTGCATGAGGCTAAGGAATGTTTTGAAACTTGTCCAGATCCAATGGGAAACATGCATAGCTTTAGGATTGAGCCAAACACCATCCCCATGGATTACAGCAGCTTTTTCTACTGCTACCAGGTCCATCGGTCGGCTGATAGCAGTCATCGGTCGGCTGATGACTATTCGAGACCAATTCCAGTTGCCTTTTTGGGATTTTTGGCAGCCGGCTGATGATTGGGGTTCGGTCGGCTGATGATGGGATGTAACAACCTTGGATTTTTCAACCCAGTGTGTCCTGTGATGACCCTAACTGGATCCAAGATGCGGAAACTAGAAACAAGACAATGGTCTCTCAAGGCACAACACACCTCTAAGACCCTAAGATGACCTTCCATAAGGTCACGGAACCCAAGGGATAAGTGCGGAAGCAAGAGATCGGAAAGATAACAATTAAGCCCCCAGGGGCAAAATAGTCATTTATAAGGATATAGATTCGGGTGTCACCGAGCACACCACTGGAAAGACTATGAAAAACTAATCAAGATGGACTTAAGAATCGCATGATTCGGAGTCTGGACAAAGGAGAAACGACAAGACGAAGAAAAACGAGCACTTAAGGCTAAAAGGATAAAATGGTAATTCCAAACTAAAATGAATACCCCTGTGTACACCATTGGATAGACAATGAAAAATTAACAAAGATGGACTTAAGAATTGCATGATTTGGAGTCCGGATGGCAAAAATATCACGTTCTGAAGTCAAAGAAAGGGAAACCTTATTCCGGTTCGAACCAAATTCTGACACTACCTTGCTAAAACATGAATATCTTGAGTTACAAATGGAATCTGAAGCTCTAATTAGTACCATTGGAAAGCTTATTTCAACGTGGTTAGTTTAGACTCAAGAACAGACCAATTCAGAGTTGAAACGAGCGAGATACGACGACCCGAAGTTAGAGGCACAGAGTCCAGAAGCAAGGCGAGCACTTGCCCAAAACCCGCGGGCGCCTGCCCAAATGGGCAGAACCATGGGAAATGTGTGGGGCCCTACCGGTCCCTCGCGGGCCCCAGCCATGTGCCCCCTCGGGCCTTGTAACGACCCGGTCATTTCCTTCCTTTTCTTTTTTCTTAGAATTTTACGGATGAATTTTTTTCGTAGAAATTTCTTTTCTGAGTTCAATTTCTCGTCGCTTAGTGTCATCTTGAGTGCTCGAAAATGGTTTCTGAGACTCTTTTCTTTGGATTGACAACTTCCTTTAAGGACCGAGTCATTTCCACATTTTTCGTTTTTCAATACTATTCAATTTTCGTCCTTTTCCCTATTTTGTCCTCTTCCCTATTTTGTCTTTTCCCCATTTGTCACTTGGTTGGTATATTTACTTTTACAAAAAAGTACTCTGGTTGCTCCCGGTGTCCATAGGGGTATGAATGCACAGTTCTTTAGAATCTTTTTCTTTTCTTGGGGTGTTTTTCATAAATATCTTTTGAAGATATTTTATTTCAGGGATATCTAAGAAAATATCTTTTGGAAGATATTTTCATTCTGGGGTAGTTTTGCAGTTAACCCTTTTTGTAGGGGTCATTGTGCAATTAACGAAAGTAATTACAAAATACCTTATTTTGAGCCTGGATCCTCGTACGGGATTCATTTTCACATTTTGTCGAGACATGTACTCATAGAATTTTCTTCTGGTCATTTTTCTCCAGTTTCAGGGTTTTTGGACCCGGTTGCCACCGAACTTGTTTGAGGCATATCTCACAGCTCGGGACTAGGTTTTCGACATCGTTTCTTCATTTATTCATATTTTCTCATTTTGAATCTTTTTCATTCATGGGGTTTTGCCGTTTGAGTGCGCTTGCTCAAATTCTACTTTTTCGGACCCGGTAGGGCCCTTTCGGGGCACTTTTAGGGTTTTTCTATAAATATGAGACTTAAAGATAAAAAATCAAATTTTTCTCTCTTTCTCCTCTCTCTTGGCCGGCAGCTATGGCAACCAAGGGGTTGCCACCCTTCTTCTTCATTTTCCGGCCACCTCCCTTTGTTGAAACATCGTAGTGCCTTAGCGTTTAATGCTTGTCTTGACGACGCACATCTTTCACCCTTATTAGAACCCAATTCTGACCATTTTGTGAGTTCGGGTTTAAATTCAAGTTGTGATTTTCATGGGGCTTCCTTGGGATTCATGTTCATTGTATTGTCCTCGACAAAACTTAGGAGTTTCATCAGATTTGGAGTGGTTTCAATTTGGTGGGGATTTGAGATTTCATCTCAAAATGAGGTAGGGGATGTCTTAGGTTTATATTAATGTTGTATTGATTGTTATATGAGCATATACAACTTGTAAGCATGCCTTTGTTCAAGTTTTATAATTTAATTTAATTATTTTCTATGTTTAAGATTTAATTCTCATGAAGGTGTGTAACTTAGAATTAAATTGTGGCATACTAGAAATTTAGGCCTCGGTAAACTTGTTGACATATATTAAATTGGGAGTATTTGAATAAGAATTGCAAAATTTATTTAATATTTATCTTTTGTGAAAGATTAATTCACATAGTTGTATCAAGCATGAAATAAACTTGTAATGTGATTTTTAAGTAGGCCTTGGTGAGTTCTTCAACATATATTAAATTGAGGACATTTGGATATGTTTGAAAATCTAGAGGAAAATTAATTAATTAGCTTAATTAATTTTATTTTAAGTGTTGTAGTCGCTTAAATTGATTTTGGGTATGATATATGTGAAGACCATGTTATGACCTTTAACATATATTAATTTGAGCCTATCTGGAATTGACTTGAAATCTAGAGACTTTTCATATTAGGTTGATAATCCCTTGAAATGGAATATGTTTAATTACCTTGTGAGTGTGCTACTAACTTGTTGTAGAATTAGTACTCGTAATCTCTAAAGATGGTAATTTGACTTAGCATGATAGGTGATATCATTGTCTTGAATAGCTTGTTTAAATATATCTTGTGTAGGTATATAGCTTGTTAGAATATTACAATTGTTTATCTTGAAAGCTTGATACTAAATTGTAGCCTATTTAGTACTTGTGGCTTAAGATGGTAATGTGGCTCAATTGTTGTAAAATATTCTTGTTTTGTATATAAATTGCATATTGAGGACATGACATGTCATATGCTATTTAGAGTTGAATTCTAGGATATGAATTGTGTGGATTCAACCTTACTTGTGCATGGAATGTGGTAACTTGCATTTGATTTTGTATAAGTTTTGAACTTATTGGTTTTAGAAAGCTTGTGAGGACATAATTTATGTGATGGCTAGTGTTTGGTTCTAGTACGGAGACAAGAGTCTTCTAAGTCATAAGTGCGCACTAGGTGGTACCTTGTGGGTTGTAATTACCCAAAAATACTTGCTTAGTCTAGCGACCACATGTCCTAGTCTTTCCACTATTTGATTTCGCATTTAATTTCAAGTTGTTAAACATGGATTACCTGTAGCTTGAGAATTGATGCTTGCCTTGGATATTTGAATCCTATTTAGTATACTTAAACTTGTATACTTGCTCCGTGAGTTTAGATTTCATTTAGTATGCTTGTGTCGTGTATACTTGTTTTAGGCGTATCTCTCTTAACTTAGTATACTTGTGTCGGTATACTTAATTTACAAGATTTTCATATAAAATGCATACTTGTGTGAATATGCTTAGACATTGCATGACTTGTCTTGATGTGGTTTAGTATACTTGGAAAAGTATGCTTGTATGTTGTATAACATGTTTTAACATTGCTTAGTAAACTTGAGCATGTAAACTTGTATGCCATTGTTCACTTTAAATTGCATGAGTAGCTTATCCCTGAGTCTTACCTTGACATAGACGTTAGGTGGCATGAACCCCTTTAACATGTTTCATCTTAAGGTGATAATTTTGTAAAATGCTAGGTCGATACATTCTCATCTCCTACGAGTAGCTTTATGTTACTCACCCACGTAGTGGAGACATTTTTCAGATACAGGGACCTTGATTTAGGATGCACACTATGCCATGGATGTAATGACCCGTTTATTTTCCTTCCATTCCTTTTTCCTTAAATTTTATAGATATTTTTTTTCCGCTGTCTTCTCTTTTCTGAGTTTGGTTTTTCGTCTCTTGGTGTCGTCTTAAGTGCTCGGGAATGATTTCCGAGACTCTTTCCTTTGGATTGACAACTTCCTTGTGAGGACCAAGTCATTTCCTTATTTTTATTTTTTCGGCACTATTCACATTTCGACTTTTTCCCGTTGTCACTTTGTTGGCACTACCTCACTTTTCGTGTTCGGATTTGATCCCGTTTTTTTTTTGCATGCATCCACGATATTTAAATTCCATGCCACGTGTATTTTTACTTTCTTAGAAAAGTATGCTAAATGTTTACTTTTCTTGTAAAGGGTATAGATGTACAGCCTTTTTGTAATATCCTTAACTTGTGGGGTTTTAATGTAATTAAATAAAGTAATTATTTTTCGTCTTAAGGACCATTTTGTAATTTAATTTAGAAAATATTTTGAAAAAGGACCTTTTTGTAATTTTTGAAAAGTGTGACAAGTGTCACACTCTCATTGGTCCACTTGTTGACATTTGTGTGGAAACACTTTGATGCCTTAGATGATGACATGTGGAGGGTGGAGATTGAACTACTTGTTGACCTAGGATAGGTGCACTTGTTAGCTTGGATGGTTGACAAGTGTAGGCTTAGGATTAAGCTTATAATAGATGCTTAGATGAGTGACAAGTGTATGCTCCAAATTAAGTCTTGCAATTATTTTTGGGCCACTTTGGGATTATGGTTTTAAAGAAGGATTTTTGTACAATTGACCATAGATGTGTGTGTTGACCATTGTGTAGGATCACATAGTGAGTGGAGGATTTCTATTTCCTCCAATCACACATTTTCACATTATGTCATTTTCTTCCTCATTAGAACCCTAGCCTCCATGGATGGAGCTTGAAGCCTTAGGCCTTGAACTTGATTTTTGAGGCCCTTTCACTTACCTTAGACTATAAAGCTTGGAATATTTTTTGTTTCCCTCATCCTCCTCTACATAAACCTTGAAGGGTTTGCCATTTTGTATTGATTTGCCTTGGATTCAAGAGGAACAATCCTCTTGTGAGGTAGGGGATGTTGTAGGTTTATATTTTTGTTATCTTGCATACTATTGATACTTATATAAGTTGTATGTATGTCTTTTGTTAATTTGAGAAATTAATGATTTGTCATAACTTGCATATAACTCATATTAGACTTGGTATATGGCATGGCCATGACTTGATCCTTGTTGTATATTAATTTGAAATGATTTAAATGAGTTTTCAAATCTAGAGATTTAATGAATTTAATTTGATTTAAATTCTAGTTAATTGTGTTTTGCTTGTATTCCACTTTAGACTTGATATATGGTATGACCATGACTTGGTGCTTGTTATATATTAATTTGGGATTATTTGAATAACTTTTGAAATTTAGAGATTTAATTAATTTAGATTAATTAAATTCTACATGATGATGTCTTGCTCATTTTGCTCTTTTGATTTGATCTATGTAATGAGCATGCTATGTTGTTTAACGTATAATAATTTGAGGTTATTTGGATTTGATTTGAAATCTAGAGAATTTAATTATTTTGTTTAATTAAATTATATCTAATGGCTCCATGGATCTATTTGTGCTTTAGAAGTTGTTTCTATATTCAAATCATAGACTTGGACTTGTTGTGTATTCACTTGGCTGTGTTTTGAGCATTGGATAACATTGTTGTTATATTTATATTCATGAGAACATGTTTTCTTTATGGAATATATATTGTTGCCTTGTGTAATGAATTGCACACTTTGTAATTGATATTATATTTGCCATTTTAGAATTTAAACTCTAAGGCATGGATTGTGTAGTTTCAACCTACTTGTGCATGGAAGGTGATTTCGTGTATTATATAAATTACGTAAAGTTTTGAACTTATTTGATTATTTTGAAGTCTTGGGACATTGTTATAAGTAATATGGCTAGAGTTTAGCTCTAGTACGGAAGGTATGAGTTCTCCCTATTTTATAGTGCGCACTAGGGTGGTCTTCCCAGCAGATTAATGCCCGGAATAACCATAGTTCTTGACTTTATCCAAGATTTCATGTCCAAGTCTTCTATTATTTAATTTCGTATTCAATTCCAAGTTGACAATTATGTTTAATTGTGACTTGTGGTTTTGGTTATTGGCGATTTGATGTTGTTAAGTACATTGGTGCATTATGATTTTAAGGAATCATCGCACGTTTTTAATGTTGTTAAGAACATTTGTGCATTATGATTTGCAAGAAATCATCGCATGTTGTTAATGTTGTTAAGTACATTTATGTATTATGATTTACAAGGAATCATCGCATGTCCTTGATGTTGTTAAGTACATTTATGTTATATTGTTCAAATGTAACTTAGGGATGATCCTATAGATTCATTTGGAACATAGACTTTAGGTGGCATGACCCACTATAGTTGTTTTCATGTTTTAGATTTCAAATTGATAACTTTGAGAATCTATATCTTATTGCTTTGTGTAGCATGCACTTATATTTTCTGGAATTGCATGAATGATGTGATTTATGCTAGAAATGATCTAAGGTAACTTAGGATGCTTCCTGAGTCTCATCTTGACATAGACGTTAGGTGGTATGAGCCCCTTTAACATGTTTCACCTTAAGGTGATAAAATTGTAAAATGTTAGGTCGGTGTATGCTCATTTTCTACGAGTAGCTTTATGTTACTCACCCACGTAGTGGAGACATTTTTTAGGTACTGAAATCAAAGTTGAATTTCTCATTACGCTTGGATGGTTTGTGAACTTGAAGATTTCCATTTTTGTAAAGGTTGGCTTGAAATGCCATTTGTAACCTTATTTGTCAAATGTGTATATTTGAGTTTAAACTTGTAATGTGTGCCTAAGCACACTTTTGATTCCTACTTTGTATGTATGACATTAGGCCAAGAGCCATTAACTTTAAAGATTACAAGTATGCTTTCTTTAAAACTAAAGTATTGTCATTGTAGCCTATTTGTGAGAATTTAGGGCTTAGTATGCCAAAACTTGTAAATGTATTGTGATGAGGCCATAGGCCATTGTAGCACATCTATTTTATCATATTACATACACTTGTATGCTCACCTTGGCAAACAATACCCTTCTTGATGAAACAAAAACTTAAGATTGCATTTTTTTGAGTTTTTATCCTATTCTGTTCCACGGGCATTTTGGATATTTCAAAATGTGTTTTTTTTTCATTTTTTTTTCCCATGTTGTCAGGTAGAAAACTTGATTTCGGATGGGTTTCTTCTTTCTATTTTTCCAGAAAACATCATCTTGGCCCTCAAAAACCCATTTTTTTTCCCGAAAAATCCTTGCTGCCAGGTTTTTGTTGATTTTTAATACAAGTGTACATGGTACTATTCATCGACTTTTTTTTGACAAGTGTGACGACCGATCCGAAACTTCTGGGGGTCTTGTGGGTGTATTTTAAGATTGTATTTTCAATTTAGGCAATTTAAAAACCTCCCGAAGCCCTATTTCCTTTTCTTCGGCAGTAGCTCGGAATGATTTTTGCCCTCTTGACCAAATTTTTTTGGGGGCATTCTAGGCATTTTTCAATGCATTTTTTTTTTTTGTTTCCGTTCTCATGGCCGGGTAGAAAACTTGATTTTAGGGGGGGTTTCTCCTTTGAGTTTTTCCAAAAAAGTCCGTTAGATGCCCGTTTTTACTCTCAGTTGCAGCGGCAGTGGGTTGGCGCAACCATAACAGTCATGACCCTTGTCGGGCCGCCGCGACATCGTTTTTGTTTTTGACCTTTCTCCCCCGTCCGGACTCCAAATCGAGTAAACTTTTTTTGAACTTGACTAATTTTTTGTCGTCTATCCAAAGGTGTGCTCAGTTATGCCTGTATATTTCTGAATAATTACCAGTTTACCCTTTTTGCTTTATATGTCCGTTTTTCTTTGTTTTGCCGTTTCTCCTTTGTTCGGACTCCGAATCATGCGATTCTTAAGTCCATCATGATTAGTTTTTCATTATCTTTCCAACGGTGTACTCAGTAGCACCCAAATCCATTTTTTTTTCACAAAATGACTATTTTGCCCCTGGGGGCTTATTTGTCATATTTCTGATCTTTTACTTCAGCGTCAGTTCTCATTGAGTTACACGACCTCATGGAAGGTCATCAAAGTGTCTTAGAGGCGTGTTGTGCCTTGGGAGACCATTGTTTTATTTCTTGCTTCCGTATCTGGATCCATTAACGGGTTAATCTTTGGTTCATCATAGGACGCATTGGCTAGAAAAAATTAAGGCCGTTACAATGGAAGTTTCGTAGACTTGAAGTATCATTTTCATGAAAATGTTTGCGTGAAATCCTATTTGTAGTTTTGTATGACAAAACTTGTATTTTTGTTCCAAATATGTAATGTGTACATAAGTACACTTTTTGTAAGGTAATTGATGTGTATGACATGAGGTCAAGGGTCACAAACTTTAAAGTTCAAGTGTATGTATGTAAACTTTAAGTTTTGCCTTTGAAATGCATTTTTATCATCTATGGAGGTTTGGCATGTCAAATTTTGTAAATGATATATAATGCTGCTATGGGCCATTGTATCACACTTCAATATATAAAGTACACTTGTTAGCATGCTTACATAGTTTTAAAGTTTGTTTTTGAACCATTTCATGATGGGGTTTGAGGCTTAGGTGAAGCCTTATTAATTCTAGTGCATAACAAGTGTTTTTGCACCTCTTCAAGTCATTTTGGTCATCCAAAACTCTATTTCGGTCAACCGATAGCTTTTGGTATTTGTTTGAACATCAAAAGCACTCATTCCAGTAGCCAAAATTGCCATTCAGGGCCATTTCGGTCGACCGATGGCTTATTTCGGTCGACCGATGGTTTATTTCGGTCTACCGAACTAACCAACCCTCAAAAACATGTTTTCAGAAAAGTTTCTGCCTAGTTCGGTTGACCGAAACTCTATTTCGGTCGACCGAAATAGCTTGTTTTCGCACAGCCACTCAGGTATATTTCAGCACTGAAGTTCCAACTTCAAACGGCCATATCTCCTTCATTTCTAATCCAAATGGGGTGATTCTTGAGCCTAAATTCATGAATTTTGAGTCAGATTTCCAATGGTACTAATACCATTCTCAGATTCAAATCATAGTGGGAGTTATTCAAGCTTTAATGAAGTAGTGTCAGTTTTCGCTTAAACCGAGAAAGGGCGTTTTATGGGATTCTTGTCCAAAGTTCTTAGAACCTTTTGGAATGTTGTGAAATGATTATATTAGGTTGTATTCACCTTGTTTGAATTGTTTAGAGTCAATTTTCCCTTTCTAATTATGAATTGACCATTTTGCCCTTCATTGACGAATTTTGCTCGTTTTTGACACCGTTTACTCCTTTCGTTTTCTTTAAGTTCCGTGACTTCATGGAAGGTCACATTGGTGTCTTAGGAATGATTTATATCCCTAGAGACCTTAGTTTATTGTTTGCTTCCGCATTTCGAATCCGTTATCGGGATAATCTTCAGGTCACAAGTTGAATAAAACTCGAGTCACTATAGGCCTTGTTTGGCGGTGCACGAGATAAGTTCTAAGGCTACGGATGCTTCCTAATTGACCTGGACAAGTTTCAAAAACATTCCGTAACCTCATTAAAGCGTCCAGAACATGCTAAAACAAGGGGAACTCAAAATGACACCCCATGCATGAATTTTCAATATTTTCATAGTATTACATGAAGTCAAAATTTACATTGGATGCAATATAAATGCCATTGGCCTCCGGCCTCATTTCATACATGTCAAATACAGTACAAAAGGTGTACTTATGTACACATTACATATATAAAATCAAATATACACATTTTGACAAAATGACTACAAGTGGCATTTCAAGCCAACCTTTACAAGAGTCATGAACAAGAATACACTCAAGGAACTTCAATTCATCGCAACGATCCCAGGATATTGTGCATCCTACACCAAGGCATCCGTACCTGACAAAACCCCCAGTAACTTCGGGGTGAGTAAACAAGTTTACTCGTAGAGAATGAGCATACATAGACTCAATATTCTTATAGAGTTTTAGACTAACATGAAACGATTCAAAAGGATCATGCCACCTAACGTCTATGTCAAAGGTGAGACTCAGGGATCATCCTAAGCTACTCATGCAATTGAAAGGAGATAGATGACATACATGCATACCGGTTATAAGTGTACTAAACGAAGATGAAAACATGCGAAATAAGTATACAAAACACAGGTATACTAAACGGAATCAGAAACACACAAGGCAAGTATACAAGACACGAGTATACTAAATGGAGTTCTAGATACAAGAAGCAAGTGCACGGTTTCAAGTGTGTCAAACAAGATCTAAATACATGACGCAGGCATAATGTCTATGCAATTAAGCAAGGTAGGAAATACCCCATACAATCACAACAAGGTTCTTAGATCTTCAAGAGATAACACTTGAAATCTAAGGGTTCAAAGATTATGTTTGATAGTATAAACTATTACATGTGGTCCATGCCACCTAGAATCTAAGTCAAGATGCTTATATAGAATCATTCCTAAGTTATATTAACATGAAGCAACATGAGTCATGATGTCTATGAAATTGAACAAGGTTGGGATAATCCAAAGAACACGACAAATTTATAAATTAACATGAATCACATTATCAATGCAATTAGCATGATTGGAACATTTCAGTTAACACGATAAGAAAAATACATGAAGTCCAGGATAATGCATACTATCTATGCAATTAGACAAGGTAGGAACAATTCATATAACACAAAAAGAATTACACGTGAATCAAGAACAAGGTATAATATCTATGCAATTAAATAAGGATGAAACATTCTATGAAACACAAAAAAAGTCTTAAATCTTCAAAGAATAGCACTTGAAATCTAAGGAGCAAAATCACGAATGAAGCATAAAATCTATGCAATGAAACAAAATTGGAGCATTTCACATACACGATAAGGTTTAAATCTTCAAGGAATAGCAACTTGAAGTTTAAAGAGTGAAATCAACCAATGTGGAAACTTGGTTATCGCCCGAATTAAAACCGTGCTCTTGGGATCACTTTAGGGCTACTAACCCATGGGTACCTTCCCCTAGTGCACACTATAGTGTAGGGAGCTCTCTATCTCCCGTGCTAGAACCAAGTCCTAGCCATGTCAATTCTTGATTGATATCCCAAGTTTCATAATCAACAAGTTATGCAACCAAGAATGTATTAAGATACAAGCAATGCATTAAACCACATTCCATGCACAACTAAGATTTTGGAACACACAAGTCATGCCCTAGATTCTCAACTATGATGGCATGTGAAATGTCAAAAAATCATGGTATGCATCTACATAGAGTACAACCAAGATATATATATATATATATCACATGGAATCCATTAATGTAAGTATACAACTAGTATAAGATTAATGATTCAATCATTTGTTTAACTACACTTGAACAATTAAATCATTCCAATACAAAGGTGAAAGTTCATTGACTATATTAATGAAGCTAAGTTGCAACAAGTCATGATACATGCTAAATAGGCAAAAGCCCCATGAAATAGATGTCCAAATCATTAGAACACTAAGTAGAAATTAATTAACCTAATTAATTAATTTCTCTAGAAATCAAAGTTGTCCAAAAATTCTCAAAATAATATATATGATTGTCCATTCCATGGTGATCACGAATATCATATCAATTTCACAAAGTGAGCAAAATATAATCATGTGGAATTTAATTAATCTAAATTAATTAAATCTCTAGATTTCAAAAGTTGTTCAAATGATCTCAATTCAATATATAACAAGGATTAAGTCATGGTCATGCCATATATCATGTAAAAAATGAAAAACAAGCAAAACACAATTTACTAGAATTTAAATTAAATTAAATCCATTTAATCTCTAGATTTGAAAACTCATTCAAATGGCTCCAAAAAAATTATACAACAAAGATTAAGTGAAGGCCATGCCATATACCAAGTCAAAAGTAAGTTATATGTAAGTTACAACAATCATTAATTTCTCAAATTAACAAAAGACATGCATACAACTTGTATTTCATACAAAGACAATTAAAAGCACTTAGAAAATAAACTATAACACCCCCTACCTCACAAGAGGATTGTTCCTCTTGAATCCAAGGCAAATCAACACAAAATGGCAAACCCTTCAAGGGTTATGAAGAGGAGGATGAGGGGAACAAAAAATATTCCCAAGTTCAAGCTTGGAAATCAATGGAAGGCCCTCAAAAATCAAGGTCAAGGCCTAAGGCTTCAACCTCCATCCATGGAGGCTAGGGTGCTAATGAGGAAGAAAATGACATAATATGAAAATGTATGAGTGGAGGAAATAGAAATCCTCCACTCACTATGTGATCCTACACCATGGTCAACATACACATCTATGGTCAATTGCACAAAAATCCTTCTTTAAAACCATAATCCCAAAGTGGCCCAAAAGTAATTTGCAAGACTAAATTGTGAGCCTACACTTGTCACTAATCAATGGCTCCTTCCTAGGTTTAATCTCAAGCCTACACTTCTTAACCATCTAAGCCAACAAGTGCACCAATCCTAGGCCAACAAGTGGTTCAATCTCCACCCTTCACATGTCATAATCCAAGGCATCAAAGTGTACCCACATAAATGTCAATAAGTGGACCATTGAGAGTGTGACACTTGTCACACTTTCCGAAAATTGTAAAAAGGTCTTTTTTGAAAATATCTTCCAAATTAAATTCCAAAATGGTCCCTAAGACGAAAAATAATTACTTTCATTAATTACACAAATGACTCCAAAAGAAAGAAGAATTATAAGGAAAGTATGCATCCACACCCCTAAGGAAGAAAAGTGAACAAATAACATGCATTTCTAGGAAAGTAAAAATACACATGGCATGAAATTTAAATATCATGGATGCATACAAAATTGGAATCAAATCCGAACATGAAAAGTGAGGTTGTGCCAACAATTTGATAAATGAGAAAAGGACGAAAGATGAATAGTGTCGAAAAACGAAAAGTGTGGAAATGACTTGGTCCTCAAAGAAAGTTGTCAACCTGAACGAAAGAGTCTCGGGAACCAATTCCAAGCACTCGAGACGACACTAAGTGACAAGAAATAGAACTCGGAAAAGAAAACTAAACGGAAAAAAAATTATTCGTAAAATTTCAGGAAAAAGGAAAGGGAGAAAAATGAATGGGTCATTACATGGGGGTTCAGCCAGCTGATCCTCCCTAGAACCTTTCACTTTTGACTTTCTTGGATAGCTTTGTTGCATCAACTTCAAAAAGCCGTAACTCTTTCATTTCTTATCCAAATCAGGTCGTTCTTGAGTCTAAACTCAAGATCTTGAAGTTAGCTTTCCAATGGTACCAACTATAAATCAAAACTCCAACCGTAGTGGGAGTTATTGCAGTTTTAGTGAGATAGGGTCGTGGTAACTCCTAAACGGAGAAGGCCATTTTGTTCTAAATTCATATATTTTCCTTCCAGACTCCGAATTAGGTGATTTTTGAGTCCATTTTAGTTCTTTTTTTGTTGTATTTCTAATGGTGTGCTTGGTAGCACCTACTTGAATTTTGGAAAAGACTGTTTTGCCCCAGGCTCATTCTTGTCCGTTTTTGAAACGTCGCTTCTTCAATTGGTTTCTTTGGGTTCCGTGACCTCGTTGAGGGTCTTATAGACATGTAGTATCTCTAGAGACCATTGTTTTACCTTTTGCATCCGCATTTTGATTCATTGTTGGTTTTATGTTCGGGTCACCGCTGATGCACCGGGTTGGAATAAAACTTGGGTCGTTACAAGTGGTATCAGAGCTCTTAGGTTCGAAAACCTTAGAACAACGGGTTTTGAGTTCATATCATGCTTTTGTTGGTGTACTTGATTGATTCACATGTCTTTGATACTTTGGAACTACTCTACACTTTTGGGGCAAATTAGAATTTTTATAAACTTTGGGGTCTTGACATTCAATTGCATTGTAAAAAACTTCATGATAAGAATTATGCAATGACTGAACAATAAAAGAAGGAATTATGCCACTCGACTTCTCATTTTCAAAACAAAGTTAAAAAATTTCCCTTTTTAAACATTTGAAACCCAATAAGTGTGATCACAAAGTATTTTAACAAAGAAAGATCATTTTACCAAAACAATTCACTCAAATCAATCAAAACTTTTCAAAGAGGTCCAATTGAAACATTTTTATGCATTGAAGATAAGACTTAGCATTTTCAATTTCAAAATCACAAATTCATGTCAATTCATGCTTGCACTCAAGTTAGATAACTTAGAACACACCCATGCATTTCATATTCAAGACAAACAAGTGAGACAAGTCGGGACTATGCTCTCAACAATTTAAATTTTTCAATGCCATGTAAGTTCAAAATCAACATCTCAACTTTTAAAACAAGTTAAAAATTTCTTTATTTTCAATCCAAAATCAACTTTAAAATTCTTTTCAAATTCCAACTCAAGTTCCAAAATCAAACCACATGCCTTTTTGGATTTTAAAATCAAAGTTCAAAATTTTTTTGAAAATCCGGCATGGTTTCCCCTTAAAAATGGACTTTTCAAAATTTTTTAACACAACAAATTCATGCATTTCATTTAGTCAACCATCAATTTTAAGAATATATGGCACTCAATGAGTTCAACAAGCAAATAGGGACACTGCCCGTAACAATTCACAAATCCAATTCAATTTTTGCCCATTCTCCTTCTAAACTATATCGAGAACACAAACCAATCTCCAATACATCCAAGTATACCCACCACCATTCAACCAAAATCAATATTAAAATCCTCAATCCAAAGGTATATGCACAATTTTTTATTTTTTTATTTATTATTTATTTTTTTTAAAAGAAGTTTTGCATTTTTTTTAATTTGTATTTGTTTTTTTTTTTTTTTTTATTCTTTTCAATTTTTATTTGTTTTCCATTTTTTATATACAAGATTATGTAAAAATGACAAATAAAATGAAAACTAGAAAAACAGACTAGCAACAATAAAAAAAATAAAGTAAACAAAATAAAACAAAATAAAAATATTTGGCACATACCCGACCCAAAGAGGTGAAGAGTAGAGTGAGATGAAGAGATTTGGGCAAAAATGGAGGTTTTTCAAACTCGCTGGAGTCGGAGAAGATGACTGGAGACTCGCTGGAATTTCAGAAGCTCGCCGGAGAATGATTCAAGTCTTCCTTGGCCTAAATCGGTTGGAGGTAATGATTTTGATGGCACCCGAGAGAGAGAAGAGAGATTGAGAGTGAGATTTGGCCTTAGGGCCAAAAATCTTGCCGGCTTTAATGGAGGAAGTGGCGGCAAGAAGTTCGGGCTTCTTGGGTTTTGCTCGCTGGAATGGAAGAGAAGGTGGGGTGGTGAGGTTTGGTTAAGGTAAGGGAGATTGATAGAGATTGAGAGATGGGAAGAGATGGAGAGAATCGGGGATAGAGAAAGAGTTGGGTGTCAAGAGGAAGAAGAGAAATGGAGGAAGAGAGAGAGAGAAAAAGAAAAGGAAAAGAAAAAGAAAAAAGAAAATAAAAATAGGGGAGGAGAGAGAAGAAAAAGAAAAAGAAAAATAAAAAATGAAATTAGGGTTTGGAAAATGAACGGCCAAGGGATTTCCAGAAATTCAAATGACGCTTTTTCAATCGATTGAAGGATTTCAATCGATTAAACTCTAAACTTTAATCGATCCAAAATGGATTTCGATCGATTGAATTGGACTTTGATCGATCGAAATGGAATTTGAAAGGTCCTCAACCCAGGTGATTCGATCGATCAAAGTGCAACTTTGATCAATCGAACTGGAGTTCGATCGATCGAAACCGTACTGGTAGTGCACAAATGCAGGAAACGGCCCGTAAGCCGGATTTTTCAATTCACCACATATCTAGATGACATAGAAATATATGAAAATAGAAATGAGGGAGGAATAGGGTTGTCAAACCCTACGGAATGCACTGATCAAAAATCTTGAATTGCATCCCCTCCTTGGCGGGGTAAATGGAATTTTGAATCCCACCCAATAAATTGTTCCATAAAGAACTTGTTGGATTTGATTTAAAGGAGATTGATGGTCCTTTGTCAACAAAACTTTTAGGCTTCTATGCCTTTCTGACACTTGTTTTTAAAACAACATCCTTTGGAATCTTTTTAGAAGACAAATCATTGGAGTTTTCAACTTCAAGCAAAGACTCAATTTTTCAAATTCACTTTCAAGACATTTTTCTACAACACACACTTCTTCATGCTTGTCCATGGAATTGGGGGTTGGATTACATATGTTCAACTTAACCTTCTTATGGCCAAATGAAATTTTCATTATCCCCGTCCTACAATTGATGTTGGCATTAGCGGTTGCCAAGAAGGGATGGCCAAGGATAACGGGAATTTGGCTCTTGGGATTTGGAACCGGTTCCGTGTCAATGACAATGAAATCGACCTGGAAGAAGAATTTCTCAATTTTAATTAAGACATCCTCAATGATACCCCGAGGCTTTTTGATGGATCGGTTGGCTAGTTGCAAAACTACTGACGTTAGTTTTAAATCTCCCAAGCCCAATTTAACATAAACCGAATATGGAAGAAGGTTAACACTTGCTCCTAAATTAAGAAGAGCCCAGTTACTGACATGGTCACCAATGATGCAAGAAGTAGTAGGTGAACCGGGGTCTTTAAATTTTGGAAGAGTGTTGTGTGCAAGATAGAGCTTAATTTCTCAGTCAAGACAACTTTCTTTGGTACTTGGCTCTTATTCTTCCTCTTTTGGGTGTAAAGATCTTTCAAGAATTTGGCATAAGTCAGAATTTGTTTAATTACATCTAAGAGAGGAAGATTAATCTTCACTTGCCGAAACACTTCAATTATTTCATTGGCTTTGGTCTTTTGCTTTTCAAGAGAATTGGATCCTTTTAAGGCATCTGGAAATGGAGCCTTTGGCTCAAAAACTTTTTCACAATCCTTTTTGGAATCACTTTCAACATAAGAATTTTTCAAATTATCTTTCAAAAATTTCTCAACAAAGGGGTCTTGCATATGCAATGAAGGAGGAATAGAATGTGAAACAAGACGGATGTCAACTTTTGGTTGCACCGCTTCACTCTCATATTCTATTCCTCATTCATTGCATGTGCATGACCCCTTTGTTGAGAAAGTTTTGAAAACTGATTTGAAAAATTCTTGTGTTGAAAGTGATTCCAAAAAGGATTTTGAAAAAGCTTTTGAGACAAAGGCTCCATTTCCAGATGCCTTAAAAGGATCCAATTCTCTTGAAAAGCAAAAGACCAAAGCCAATGAAATAATTGAAGTGTTTAGGCAAGTGAAGATTAATCTTTCTCTCTTGGATGCAATTAAACAAATTTTGGCTTGCGCTAAATTCTTAAAAGATCTTTGCACCCAAAAGAGGAAGAACAAGAGCCAAACACCAAAGAAAGTTGTCTTGACCGAGCAAGTAAGCTTCATTTTTTAACACAACACTCTTCCAAAATTTAAGGACCCCGGTTCACCTACTACTTCTTGCATCATTGGTGACCATGTCATTAACCGGGCTCTTTTTAATATGGGAGCAAGTGTTAACCTTCTTCCATATTTGGTGTATGTTCAATTGGGCTTAGGAGACTTAAAACCGACGTCGGTAGTTTTGCAACTAGCCAACCGATCCATCAAAAAGCCCTGGGGTATTATTGAGAATGTGTTAATTAAAATTAATAAATTCTTTTTCCCGGTCGATTTTGTTGTCATTGACACGGAACCGGTCCCAATTCCCAAGAGTTAAATTCCCGTTATCCTTGGTTGTTCCTTCTTGGCAATCGCTAATGCCAACATTAATTGTAGGACGGGGACAATGAAAATTTTATTTGGGCATATGAAGGTGAAATTGAACATATTCAATCCAATCCCCAATTCCGTGGACAAGCATGAAGAAGTGTATGTTGTAGAAAAATGTCTTGAAAACGAATTTGAAAAATTTGAGTCTTTGCTTGAGGTTGAAAACTCCAATGATTTGTCTTCTAAAAAGATTACAAAGAAATTTTTTTTTAAACCAAGTGTTGAAAGGACATGGAAGCCTAAGAGTTTTGCTGACAAAGGACCATCAATCTCCTTTGAATCAAATCCAACAAGTTCTTTAGGGAATAATTTGTTGGGTGGGATTCAAAATTCCATTCACCCCGTCAAGGAGGGGATGCATAACAAGATTTTTGATCCGGGCTAAAAAATCCCAATATCTTGCTAGGGACGTTAAAGACTAGTGCATTTCATAGGGTTTGACAACCCTATTCCTCCCTCATTTCTATTTTTATATGTTTCTGCGTCGTTTAGATATGTGTTGAAATGAAAAATCGGGCTTACGGGACATTTCCTACATTTTGTACACTGCCAGTGAGGTTTCGATCGATCGAACTTTAGTTCGATTGATCAAAATCCCACTTCAATCGATCGAATCACCTGGGTTGAGGACCTTTCAAATTCCATTTCGATCGATCAAAGTCCAACTCAATTGATCGAAGTTCATTTTGGATCGATCAAAGTCCAACTCAATTGATCGAAATCATTAGATCGATCGAAAATGCGTCAATTGAATTTTTCGGAATTCTCGTTTGGCCGTTCAGTTCCTAATTTTTTTTTTTATTATTTATTTTTCTTTTCTTTTTCTCTTCTTCCTATTCATCTTCTCTTTCTCCCAAACCCTAACCTCTCTTTCTCTCGATTCAACCCTCCCTCTCCCATCTCTCAATCTCAAACTTTCTCCCTCAATCTCCTACCTCCGCGACCCACACCAACACCTTCTTCTCTCTTCTCACTGCCGACGGCACCTCAAAGAAGCTGAAGCTTCACCGCCATTTCCACCATGGTTTCCGATGAGGATTTTTGGCCCAAAGGCCAAATCCTATCTTCCACTCTCTCTTATTCTCGCTCGGGTAGCATCAACCACATCGTCTCCGCTTGATTTAGGCCAAGGAGACCTCGATTCCAAGCTCCGACGAGTTTTGAAATTCCGACGCGACTCCGACGAGTCTTCGGTCACCTTCTCCGACGTCGGTAAGGTTGGAAAACCCCTGTTTTGATCCAAATCTCTTAGTTTCACCCTCTCATTCTCTCTTTTGGATCGGGTAACCTCTCAATCTTCTTCTTTTATTTTTGTTTATTTTATCCTTTTCTTCTGTTTTCTTTTGTTTATTTTTACTTTGCATGACCCATTTTTATTTTCATATGCATATGGATAATTTTATTTTATTTTGTATTACTGTTTTATGCTTGTAAAAAAAAAAAAAAAAAAATGGAAAGCAAACAAAAATTAGAAAAGAATCAAAATAATAATAAAAAAATCCTTATAAAAATTAAAAATTGAAAATTGTTTATAAAAAATTAAGAACATTTGATTTAGACTGAACTTTGATGTTGGTTGCATGTTGATGGGAACAAAAAAAAAAAATGGATGATGGATTGTGGTGATTATAGTTGTAAGAAGAAGAATGGGCATAATTAATTGGATTTGAAAATTGTTGTGGGCGGTGTCCCTTGTTGGTGAATTGATTGGATTGATTTGAATTGAACATATTCTTGATTGTGATTATGATTCGCATGAAATTGTTATGTTTGACAAATTTTGGGAAGTCCATTTTTGAGAGGAAACCATGCCGGATTTTCGAAAAAAATTTGAACTTTAATTTTAAAATCCAAAAAGGCATGTGGTTTGATTTTGGAACTTGAGTTGGAATTTGAAAATAATTTTAAAGTTGATTTTGGATTGAAAAGAAGAAAATTTTAACTTGTTTTAAAAGTTGAGATGTTGATTTTGAACTTACATGGCATTGAAAAGTTGAATTGTTGTGAGCATAGTCCCGACTTGTCTCATTTGTTTGTCTTGAATATGAAATGCATGGATATGTTCTAAGTTATCTAACTTGAGTGCAAGCATGACTTGACTTGAATTTGTGTTTTTGAAATAGAAAATGCTAAGTCTTGTTTTCAATGCATAAAAATGTTTTAAATGGACCTCTTTATAAAGTTTTGATTGATTCAAGTGCATTATTTTGGTAAAATGATCTTTCATTGTTAAAATGCTTTGTGATCACACTTGTTGGGTTTCAAATGATTAAAAAGGAAATTTTTTTTGAACTTTGTTTTGAAAATGAAAAGTCGAATTGCATGATTCCTTCTTTTGTTGTTCATTCATTGCCTGATTCTTATCAGGATGTTTTCCTATAATGCAATTGAATGTCTTGACCCCAAAGTTTGTAAAAATTCTAATTTTGCCCTCAAAGTGTAAAGTAATCCCAAACTTGACCAAAATGTCCTTATTTGAGTTGAAGCTTGTTCCATTTGCATCCATTTGCATATTCTAAGTGCCTTTGAACTTGTTTGTGATGTAATTCTTGATTCTTACCATGCTAGGGCACATTTTGATGTCTTTTGACCTTCCTTATCATGATTTTTGATCTTCTCTTGCAAACTGGGTTGAATTGTCATTCCAACCCATCTGTGTGAAGTCAATTAATTCCATTGTTGCTTAAATGACTTTGAAACTTATCAACTGTGATCTCTTTTGAATAATTGTGTGCCCTTTGGAATAATTGCATCCTATTGCTTGTATATACACCATTTTGTACACACTTGTCTCACATTGACTGTTTTTGAGATTTTCTATGCATCTTTTGAGCCTGTTTTCTTGGATTTGATTTCTGACTAAGTTTGGGGGTGTGTTATGGATTCTTAGAGTTTTAACTGCATGATTTGGATGTAGTATCTGTTCTTTGGCCTTAGTCTCTCTTCTTGAGCTTCAATAGAATTTTGAAATGCATTTGACCTGACTTTGAAGCTATGCTTGTTTTGTTTTGAAAAATATCTGTTTCCATGCCATTGTCTTGATATCTTCTACACTTGTGATCCATTCTTGATGACCAAAGTTCTTTTTGGTCCAGATCTTAATTCCACAATGGTAAGCTTCTTGTATTTTTAGTATTTAACCATTTTATGCTTCATTTAAGCATTAGAGGAGGTCACGAGCCGTCAGTGATCATAGGATGTTGATTTTGTTACATTGCAGTACATGATATTTCTTTATCTGGAGCTTGTTAATATATGTGCATCATTCTAATATATGCCATCTAGTTGCATACCATGTCTAGGATTCATTCTAGAACTTGCCTGTCATAACATGCCTTGGATTGTAGTGTTTTACAACCGTGTATTTCGCTTAGTCTTTATTACATGACATGCCTATTTCATGAGTCTTAGGTTGACATTTTCCATGCCTATATGCTCTATGTTATCATACTTATTGTCTTTGATCTTCACTTTTACACTTCTAGACATTCTTGTTTAGGAATTGATATGATGTCATCCTAGGGTATTCTTATCTTGTCATTGTAGCATCTACTTGAGTTTTAGGTTTGTGAATGCACGTTGCCTCATTTATGCACATTACAACCTATACCTGCCCTGTTGTTCATCTTTTTGCTCAAAATTCTATATGTGACTTTTCTGCCCTCTATACCATTATTGCATGTCTGATCTATTTTGTTTAGCCGAGGCATATAGGATGATGATCTTGAAGTTTTCTTAATCACTTCTTGCACAAGCATGATCTTTCCTGTCTATCCTCTGTTCTTATCTGATTCAGACATGCTTTGTGTTTCCTTATCAGTTGCTAACCTTATCCTATACCTGTGCACTGATTTATACTTGTGTTTTTACAGATGCAGCGTAGAAGAAAGAATCTTGCTAGGAAAAGAGTTCACAGAGCTCCATAGCCTCCATCTCCAGTTATAGAGCTTTCTTCTTCTTCTTCATCTTCGGCATCAGTCTAGTATGAGACATCTGCCATGGACGCTGAACATGCCATTATTCGAGAGGTCCCCGCTAAGTCTTACGCCAGTAAGACACGGGAGCCCGAGTACAGATTTGATAGAGACCTATTCTCTACTTTGGATCAGACCAAGTGGTCTTATGATGAGCTTGTAAGGCTGGGTATTAATGCCATTATAACTCCAGTAGACACAGTCGTCTATCCCCGGTTGGTTGCTCTGTTATACCAACACCTCCCGATGGATGAGGATGACTAACTTCTTCTTAATACCACCATTGACGGCCAGGAGATTGATATTTCTCTTTCGGCCATAGCTGCTGCCAGTCGTTGCCCCCATACTTTTCTGTTGGCTTATTATTCTTAGGAGCCTCTATATTCTACTGCTCCACCTTTTCCCACTGAGCTGAGCATGGTAGCTACATTATCTCCACATGCTGCATTTAAAGGGCACACCTTTGCAGACCGGGTCAAGATTGATCCCCGATATTGGTTCTTTAATTCAGTGCTGCACCTCAATGCATTCCCGACAGGCCATGGCACTAAGCAGCGAGAGGGGATATTTCAGGTTCTATATTGGCTAGACCAGGGGTACTGGATTTCTATTCCTGCACTTATATGGGAGCTCATGCACAAGTTATGCAAGAACCTGCATCACACATACAGTACTAGAGTAGAGACTTGGTCCTTACTTTTTGGCCATTTGATTACTCAACTGCTTCTAGACTAGGGATATCAGTTTGACGCTGAGGAGATTCCAGAGCCTGATGTAGAGAGAGCGAAGAGAGCTTATGATCTGATTCGGTGGAATAAGACTTTCAATTCATGGCGTAAGAACAGGGAAAATAGGGATATGAAGAGACTACAGGCACAATAGCAGTACAGGTAGCTGCAGCAGACGATGCTCCAGAGGATGATACTGCAGATAGATCACCCCTCAGACAGAGGCGTCACATTACCACTTCAGGTTCTACTTCCCCAGCTAGATGTATATATTGCATCTCAGCAGACTGGCCCTTTACATGCCCCTCCTACTGAGCCAACAACACATACCAGTACTGATTCTAGCTACAGATCAAAGGTAACTCAGCTGCACACAGACTTCATATCTTTTAGAGCTGATATGACTGGGTGGCACGAGGATGTCACGAGAATGCATGATGATCTGGTGAGGAGACATGATGATCTGGTGGGGAGACACGATGATTTAGTTCGGTGATCTGATGAGCTGCGAGCAGATGTAGCTAAGGTGAGACGTGAGCTAGGCACAATGCGGACTGACCTTACAGATTCTCTCACTCGCCATAGCGCCGAGATGTCTGTCATGCTGCAGCACATTGCTGATATGATGACCCCAGATCCCACCACCTGATTCTCGTTATTTTCTCTCTCCTACTCATTATTTCTCATTGATATCTACCCTATTATGACTGAAATATTTCTGCACCATTTAGACACTTGCACTGGTTTTGGATATTGTTTGGATGTTTTAGATATTTTTGGATATTACTGCTTACATTACACTGATACATTGATTTAGCGATATCTGATCTTGCTTTTCTTTGTTATATATGGATTTTTGGGATATTGATATCAGTTTTGGCTATTCTATGCTATATATTGCTATATGCCCAGTTCTCAGTTTTACTTCTCATTTATATCATTGATGCATATGCTTTGACAGTTGTTAGTGTGACCATTTTCAGATAGGTTTTCGGAATCTAAGTTTAGGGGTGCGCCTTCTAATGCTAAGCTTCTGTTGCCGGGTCCCTTTTGCTTCACCCATTGGGTATACTCTTTCCATTATCTATTATTTCTTTGCACATTGAGGACAATGCACAGATTAAGTTTGGGGGTGTATTTGCATACTTTACATATCGCACTTATTTTCTATGCATGTGATATGATTTGAGAGTCTTAGGCTATGATTTTGATCTTTTGAGGATCATGATACTTTGAATTTAAAAATTGCTTGTCTTGAGAGTCCAATACTCCTTGTATGCCTTGTGGATGCCATTTAGGAGTACATTTTTCGAAAGATTGATATCTTGCTTGCATTTATGGTCCACATCATCTTGATTTTGTGATTGTTTTGAGATTCACCCTAGGATTCTACACTATCACAGGCGCACACTAGCATTCATTTGTGGGGTACATGCTTTGTTGATTATTAATTTAGTTATATCCCAATTGAGCTAGTAGTGCATTGAAAGCTTTCATCTTGACAAAAGTGGATAACAATCCCTTTTCATTGAGTAGCCGGGATTTTAGCCTCATCAAACATTGAATTTCTTGCGCAGAAAGGTGGAGGGTCCAAACTGTAGGTTAAAAAAAAAAAAAAACAAAGAAGTAGCAAAAGCAAATAAAAAGTGAGGACTTCTCCCAAAAAGTGACAAGTGGAAAATGATTAGATAGAAATTGTTTTGATTTATAGCCTAGTTGATTTGAGCTTGTAAGTGCTTAGGGGTGTTTAAACACCTAATGCCCTAAAGCTGTCCGGTTTGGGAGTCATTGACCTAACGCTCAACCTCATGTATCGCTAGAAAGCTTAATAGATCAACACATTGCACCATGCTTCCATCTTTGATCCTTAGGATTAGTAAAAATTAAAAAAAAAATAAATAGAGTGAAAAAAATAAGTGCACCTAGATGAATAAAAACTTTAATAAAAGGTCCATTCTTTATTTTAATGATCCGTACTAGATTTGTGTGCTAGTTTGAGGGTAAGGATGTGATCATTTCTTTAGTTTGCATAGATAGCAACATATTTGATGTCGGTTCACTCAAAAAGGATTCTTGAGTCAAATATGAATTAGTTGAGGTGATTCTTGTGTCTAAATTCATTAATTTTTTGTTGTCTTTCTAATGGTGTGCTCAGTTGCACCCACTTCCATTTTAGAAAAAGACCATTTTACCCCTAGGCTCATTCTTGTCCGTTTTTGAAATGTCGCTTCCGCAATT
The DNA here is from genome assembly GCF_030987335.1 of Cornus florida. Lineage (NCBI taxonomy): Eukaryota > Viridiplantae > Streptophyta > Magnoliopsida > Cornales > Cornaceae > Cornus > Cornus florida. The sequence continues at coordinate 65,934,365 of NW_026775577.1, read as the reverse complement.
ATTTTCTTTGGGTTCCGTGACCTCATTGAGGGTCACATTGGTGTTTATAGACATATAGTATCTCTAGAGACCATTAATTTATCTTTTGCATCCGCATTCTGATTCATTGTTAGATTTACGTTTGGGTCACCGCTGACGCACCGGGTTGCATAAAAACTCGGGTCGTTACAGTCTATGCAAAATAGAAAGTTGAAACATAAAAGGAAACAAGGTTTCAGAATTTGCTAAAGGACTTGAACCAGTTCAGCTTCTCCTTGAGCCGGTTCAAGTTGGCCAGTGTGAATTTTGAAATCCAATTTTTAAATACTTGAACCGGTTTAGCTATCCCTTAAATCGGTTCAAGTTGGCCAGACCTGAATTAGGGTTTAAAGTTAGAGAAATTAAGTATTTAAAGTTTTTAAAAACAAGCAAGTGTCCTAAACTCCACACTAAACTTATTAAAGTGTTGTTATTATCTTTTTTGAAATCATTAAGCTATTGGACACGACTAACTCTATCAATTCCGCTTTCGATCTCGATCTTGAAAAGTAAACCGAAAATTACAGCTCGATTGGATTTGTTTTGTCAATGAAATATGCCAATACAAAATATACCTCATAAAAGAAAAGAATGTGAGTTCTTGGAAAATAACGTGTAAAAAACGTTTATGAGAGAAAAATAACAACTAAGAACAGTGAGTTTATATATTTTTTTTCAATAATTTTGAGGAGAAAATATTTTTATAAAGTTTAAAACTATAGATACAAAAGTAAAATATACCAAAAGTGTGGGGTCAATTGTCTCCATTCCAACCATGCGTGGCTTCCTCACTGACCATTGCTTTCCATCTAATAGTTGAGAATGCCAAACTCTCACTGAAATTTACACACACACACACACACAGATAGATAGATATATATATTCATGCTAATCCACCTCCATCACCATCAATTAGGGAATACTTGTGCCTTTCAAGAATGAATTCTTAATTTTTTTTTTATAGTATTTCTCTAATAAAATTGAAAGGAGAGGAAAGTGAACAGCGGAGTATGAAACTTGGCATGCATAAAGCTTAAAGAGCCTATTATTTATCATATCCACAAAGAGAATTGTTAATGAAATATTGATCAAAAACTTTAAAATACCAATTTCTGAATTCTTTATATTGATCCTGTTGAAATTCAGTATTAATGGCAATTCTATCAGGGACAAAATCCATTAATACTAATATTCATGAGGGTCATTGATGTCTGTAGGATCATCAAATTGATCCTTGACAGATTCATTTCCGATTCCCATTTCAGATGGAGTTGGGCTGAATTCAAGTCCAAATTGGCGGCGAGACATACCTATTGGTGCTTTCTCGTAGACTCCTCTTGGAATTTGATTCTGAGATTGCTGTATTCCTTTCAACTTAAGTCGATTGGCACCAACCACTTCAGGGAGATCTTCCTTTCGGTAATCCGACGAGATCGAATGGCGAGAAGGAGGACAAGAAACATGATAAGGAAGATGACTTCCTTTAGATGATGTAGATCTAGGTAGATCTATGGATTTTCTGAAATTCAGAAAAACATCACCATCTTGGTCCTGAATAACACAGTCTAAGCTATGATTAGCAATTGGCTGTGCTGGAACGGCATTAGAAATCGTCCAGTGTTCAGGAAATGTTATCTCACTCCAAGGAATCATCCTTTTTGTGGCAACATTTGAAGATAAGGTTTTTCACTCTGTCCATCCTCCCACTGAACATTTAATTCTGAAAAGGATTGACCCTGACAGTGGTTCCAAAGTGGAAACCAAGGCTTATAGCCAACCTAGAATAATTGATCCATCCTGTAATGCTACTAAAAAGGACATTTCTCATGTTTACAGGCAGAACAATTATACTAATGTTTGCTTACAAACGGTAGGGTCCCAGCTTGGGAGAATTGAAACAGGCATAGACACGGTATTAAATACAATTAATACTAAGTGTATTACTGTTAAAACTTCTCCTCTAGAAGCTTCCTTATCCAAAGCATTGGTGAAACCTGTAATTGAAGTTCAAGGCTTCAATCTTACACATCCTAAGAAGAATGAAGAATTTCTTACTCTTCTTACTCAGAAAATTCAAGGACTTAAACTTCAGACTTTATCCCATGATGAATCTGAAATTGGTTCTGATTCTGAAAATGTGTTACCTCATCTTGAGGTATTCCAAAATGATTTTACTCAGAGGCCTGAGTTAAACCGAATAGTCTATGATAAGAATATCCACTCCAATACAGCTCCTGCTCCGAGTAGATATTATTATCCCAGACCCACACCTCAAGATATCTTGTATGAAGAAGATTATTTCCATACATAGAAATCTTTTCATGGCAAGACCATTTATGAATGGAACATAGATGGCAAATCTGATTATCAGATTTACGAGGTTATTCATCAAATATTGATGTATAGCCAAGTTTGTAAAATCAACAACAACACTGACCCAACCATTGCTAAGTTTGTCGTTGCTGGTTTTACAGGAATCCTTAAAGGATGGTGGGATAATGTCCTCACTGACGTTCAGAAAGCTGAAATCTTTTCTGCTACCAAGCTTGTTAAAGATGAAACTACTTAACAATCAGGACCTGCTCCAGATGCGGTTTATACCCTCATCACCACCATAATCCAACATTTTGTTGGCCCTGAAGGTGCTAATAGTGAACGCAGTCGTGAACTTCTACAGAATCTAAGATGTCCATCTTTAACTCATTTCCGGTGGTATAAAGATGTATTCTTGGCAAATGTTCTCCAACTCAATGATGCAAATCATGAGCACTGGAAAGCCAAATTTGTAGATGGTTTACCAACCTTCTTTGCTGAAAGAATCAGGAAAAAGCTTAGAGATATGAATAATGGTATCTCTATCCCTTACAGAAACTATACCTATGGTGGGTTAGTAAACATTGTAATCCAGGAAGGTCTAGCTCTCTGTAATGATCTGAAGTTACAATCCCAGTTAAAATCACAAAGATTAACTGGTAGAAAGGAAGTAGGTGAATTTTGTGATCAATTTGCCTACCAGACTCCCTTATCTTATCCTAAACCTAGGAAAAGAAATAAGGTTGAAAAACCTTATAAAAGGAAGTATCCCAAAAGAAAGAATTATTCAAAGGAAAAGGATAATTCTAGACAGTATACTAAGCCTAAAAGGAAATATATTCCTAAAGCAAAGGGTAAAGGAAAGCCCAAAGCTGAGGCTAAATGTTTCAAATGTGGACGTATCGGCCACCATGCAAACAAGTGCAGAACTAAGGAAAAACTCAATAGTCTTCACATAGAAGAAGAACTGAGACTTCAATTAAGTAAATTGTTACTTAATACTAGTTCTTCTGAATCAGAATCATCAAGTGATTATGGGGATGTTGTTATGGAATTACAGTCTTCTTCTTCCTCTGAAGCAGAAATTGGAAATCCCAAATGTTCCTGTAATCCCTCTCATGATGATTATTATAAGGCAATTGTTGAGATGAATGGGTTAAGCTTAAATGTTTTGACTTCGACTCAACAATCCTTATTAGATCTTATAGATCATATCCAGGATCCTCAAATCAAGATGAAAGTCTTTGAAATAGGTTCTGCTCTGGCACGATCTAATGAGGATACGGATAATCCAGATTTTCTAAGAGCAGAAAATCATTACAGCATGAAAGAAGTTCTAAGTAGATTAGAACACCAAGGACAAAATTCTCGTCCTGCTAATCTCCCTGATCTCAGAATGGAGATTAATCTTTTAAAAGAAGAAATTCGTCAATTAAAGTCTCGTCAGACTAAGATGGATTTGGAAATTACTCTTTTAAAAGCACAATCTGCAATTACACCTTCATCATCCCAAGATGAAGTCCCTCAATCAGAAGGTACTAATTATCTTCAACTCTTGAATCAAGTTACTTACCAAAAATGGTATATATCTATCAATTTGGTAATTAATCAGGAGTACACAATCACTAATGCAATTGCCTTAGTTGATAGTGGTGCAGACATGAACTGCATACAGGAAGGATTGGTTCCTACTCAATATTTTGAGAAAACCACTCAAGGTCTTACCAGTGCAAGTGGAGGTAAGATGCAGATTAAGTATAAACTTAATCATGTTTTCATTTGTAAAGAAGGTATTTGTCTACTATCTACTTTCTTATTCATCAGAAATATGGCACAACAAGTTATTTTGGGTACTCCCTTTTTAGCTTTAATCATGCCAATTGAGAAAATTGATTCTCATGGAATATACTCTAATTTACATGGCCAGTCAATTACTTTCCAGTTCTTGACCCCACCAGTAAATAAGCATATCAATGCTCTTAAAGATAACATTATCTTTAAGGAAAAGCAACTGAATTATTTGCAAAAGGAGGTATCCTCCTTAGCAATTAATCAAAGATTGGTACAACCCACTGAGCAACAGAAAATTGAGTCACTACGACAAAACTTTCTAAAGGAAATCTGTAGTGAGATTCCTAATGCTTTTTGGGCCAGAAAGAAGCATATTGTTTCTTTACCCTATGAAAAGGGATTTACCGATCGCATGATTCCTTCTAAAGCTAGTCCCAGCCACATGAAAGCTGACTACTTGGAATTATGTAAAACTGAAATCAGCTCTTTAATGGCAAAGAAGCTTGTCACTACTAGCTACTCCCCCTGGAGTTGCAGAGCTTTTTATGTCAATAAAAATGCTGAAAAAGAACGAGGAATTCCTCGATTGGTTATTGATTATCGGCCACTCAATCTTGCTTTGAGTTGGATCCGATACCCAATTCCCAACATCAAAGATCTTTTAGATAGGTTACAATCTGCTGTAATCTTTTCTAAATTTGATCTTAAATCTGGATATTACCAGGTACAGATTGCAGAAGAGGACAGGTACAAAACAGCTTTTTGCGTACCTTTTGGACAGTATGAATGGACAGTGATGCCATTTGGATTAAAAAATGCCCCTTCAGAATTTCAACATATTTTGAATGACCTATTTAATCCTTTTACTGAATTTTCTATAGTTTATATTGATGATATTCTCATATTTTCTAATTCAATAGATCAGCATTATAAACACTTGAAAATTTTCAAACATGTTATTTACCGAAGTGGTTTAGTAGTTTCTGCTCCTAAACTAAAACTGTTTTTAACTAAGGTCAGATTTCTTGGTCATGAAATTTGTGATGGGAAAATTAGACCTATTAATCGCAGTATTGAGTTTGCTTCTAAATTTTCAGATGAAATTAAGGATAAAACTCAGCTTCAAAGGTTTCTGGGTAGTTTGAATTATATTCGCAATCACTACAGAGATCTTGCACAGGATACCGCAATTTTGTACACCAGGTTAAGGAAATCTCCTTCCCCATGGACTTTGGAACACACCAAGGCAGTTCAGAAGATTAAACTCAGAGCAAAACAAATTCCTTGCTTAGCTCTAGCCAATTCTTCATGGTTCAAAATTGTGGAAACAGATGCCTCCAATATTGGATACGGTGGTATTCTTAAACAGAAAAATCCAAACACAGGAACAGAGGAGCTTGTTCGCTTCACTTCAGGAACTTGGAAAAATGCACAATTAAATTATTCAACTATCAAAAAGGAAATTCTTTCTTTGGTTAAATGCATTTATAAATTCCAAGATGATTTAATCAATCAGAAATTCTTGTTACGCATTGATTGTAGTGCTGCTAAACAAGTACTGGAAAAAGATGTAAAGAATTTGGTCTCCAAACAGATATTTGCTAGTTGGCAAGCTGATTTATCTGCTTTTGATTTTTCTATTGAATATATTAAAGGCAGTTCTAATTCTTTACCTGATTTTCTAACTCGTGAATTTTTGCAGGGTTCATGAATCCGCCCCCCCATGGGCAGGGCCGGGGTAATACTCCAAAGGCTCGTGGCAAAAACAAGGCTAAGGCCAAAGTGGTTATACCACTCACTGGTGATCAATTTCCATATTTGGAGCATGTTGCTGATCTGCTCAACACACCTTCTAAAGGAAGCAGCAGTACCCAGCAAAAACAACAGAAACCAACCATGAAAGAGGTTCTTGAACAAGAAACTCCATGGATACCTAATCAAAGGTATATTCAAACAGTATTGGTACTGGATTCTCAGGATGAGCAATGGATGCCAGATCCTTGGGAAGTAAAATCCAGATATTTTCAAACTCAACAATATGCTGCACCGGATGGTCGCCATAGATATATCTATGAAGCTATTCTTACTGAAACTTCCTCTGTGGAGATCAACCACACGAAGCAATTTCCGAATTCCAAAGATAGTCCTCTTACTTATAGTAAAGCTATCTTTAAGAGACTTATAAGGCCTAGTGACTGGGGATTAAATCCTAATTTGCCAAGGAAAATATCCTATGGTCACAATTACAATTATTGGGATTATATCTCAGCTTGGACATATTCTTTCTTTTATCAAAATCCGAAGCATAAGCATTCTTGGTTCTTCAAGATATGCCCTCAATCAGTTAAGGCTGATTTCCCAAACTGGGTTATACCCTGGTGGGCTATATTTGGCCCTGATCTGGATATGTTGCCCGAATCAGTCAGACAATTATACTTGCCATGGCAACAATTTCATCCTCAATTACGGGGACAGGATAATATTCCTGTAGGGAAATCCACCCTATTGTTCTTTACTGAATTTGGAATCCCTTGGATTTGGAAATGGGATTTTCAATGTGGTTATACCACTGACAAGTTACCAGTCCTTCAGAGGATCTTTTATTACCGATGGTGGTCAGGCATGACTCAAGAACCTATCCAAGCCCTCCTCCATCAGATCAGAAAGAAAACACTGGAATACATGGATAAGATTCCAAAGTTAACTATTCTAGAACTCGAAATCTTTAACCCATTTGAACTTGTTAAAGATATGATCAGAAAACAACAACCATTAATTACCGAAGCTGATTTAATGGTTAAATGCATGGATTTTATGAGGACCAAATTTGTTAAATCTTTTGATTCCTCCACACCCACAGTACGAGATGATGCATCCATGGTGTCAGTCTCTAGCCAGACCAGTCAAGAAGGTAATCAGTTTTCCTATCTAGCTGGTTATGCACAAGATCCCAATGAAGATCTTATTTCTGAAGATGAGCCTACAGTAGCCGACTATTGGGACTCTCTCACCAGTCACTTGATGGACAAGATGAATCCACCTAAAAAGTAAAAGATTCCTCTTATCCTGCCGACAGAAGAAGCCAAAGAACTTTTCCCAAAAGTCTTTGGTTCTACAGTATTTCCTTCATCAGATATCCACTTTCCATCCGATAAGGAGACAGAACTTAGTGGTGGGCCAACCGACTGCATTATTCCAGCACACGATCCCATGCACTATGCGGACTTCAAAATGATAATTTCAAGTCCATTTTATGTATAAATAGAGGACAAAGTTTCCCTTCAATGTATCTTTAAATTTCCTTTCTCTCTTTTGTAATATTTCTCTGTACTAACTTGGAAGTTCAATAAAGAAGGTTTTCTGTAAGTCTGTTTACATTATTCATAGTTCTTATTATTGTCAATAGTTCTTATTATTGTAATTATTATTAATTAACTAATTGCATTTCAATGGAGCAACATGTTGTGACATTTTTTTTATAAACAAAAATGGGTTAAGTGTAAGAAACACCCTTAGGAAATTCCTACTACATTTTTTTTTTTTTTTGCTCAACTAACCCTTACTGTATTTTTTGGTGCAAATTACTGCTAATCATTTATTTTGACTAATTCATTTTTGTAAAATTCCAAAATGCCCTCCTTGTCAGGTGAAAGCCATCGCCCGGTGAGCACCATTAAAGAGGCAGTCAACTTCCTGTTTTTAGTTTTCTCTGACATTCTATCTAATTCAATATTTCTGTACCCATACTGGCAGAATTATGTTTCCTAAAGTTTCTCTTGGTTTAAAGACCTTTGCTATGATTGGCATGCAATGAAAACATTTTGAACATTAGAGCCACCAAAAGACTTTAAAATTATTTAATTCACAACCTGATACATTTAATTCTAGCTCTAGGTCCACCAAGACAAACATATCTAGGTGGTTTTGAACAGCTTGGTCATCAAAGACGACGAGCTGCGAGGATAGGTGCGTTGTTCGGAGCTTCGCCGGATTGAAGCTGGGTTGATGGAGCTCACTGTTGAAGCAGGGTTAATGAGGGCCACGAGGCTCGCCGAACTAGAAGCTGGGTCTTTCTGTTTTGGCCAAGCTTGCCGTTCTTTGATCTTTCTGATGGGTTTTTAATGTATTGAGGCTCGCCGGAGTTGGGACACTCGTCACCGGAAAATGGTATCGGCCGGCGATGAATTTCGCTGGATTAGGAGGGCATTTTGGGATTTTGCTAAAAATAAATTGGTCAAAATAGTTGATTAAGGGGTAATTTACAAAAAAAAAAAATGTAATAGAGGGTTTATTTGCACCCAAAAAATTAGGAGGGGTGTTTTTTTTTTTGTTTTTGTTTTTGTTTTTTCTTTTTTTTCTTTGCACTTAACCCAACAGAAATAAAGCAAGCTAAAAATATTATAAGAGGACAGAGAACACATAATGTACCATGAAGAAAGGACCAAAAAAGCCCTTCACTTTGTCACTAACAATGAGGTCATAGATCCAACAGCTTCTTTCGAGGATTAGATCTTAATCCAATGTTAAGTTTCAAAGATGAACTAACAACAAAATCAACTCCAACAGATTCAAGCTACCATATGTACCAGTGTTACAACAAGTTTAACAAATTTTTTTATGTTTAACAACATTAACTAATGGTACTTACATGAACTGTTACAAATATACAAGAGAGATTTTTATTCCATTTTAAAGTTGGTAAAAGAGTGGGAAAATTTGGGAGCTCAATAAATAAATCTTCACTCCCTTCTTCCTTTTCAAAGAATTTTTTGGAAAATTGTAGTAGTTTCATCACCTACTGCTTTCCCAGCTTAGTGTCCTCTTTTATGCTCATTTCTATCCCTCCAACTGCACTAAAACTTTGATCATCCGTGCCAATGGCGGACGAGGAATCAATCCCGGACCCTGCTTGGATTTCCTTGAACATTGCCATGACTTGAATCATGGTGGGGCGTAGCCACGGTCGGTCATCCAAGCATGCACAAGCTACCTTCAGGTGCTGCAGCAGCTCAATCCTTAAGCCGGGGACTTCTTCGTTCATTAGCCGTGGATCAAAGACATCACTTATTTTCATGTTGGCATGCTGCTTCACCCACCCCACAAGATTATTGTCACCAAAATCAGATGAATCTATTGGTTGTTTCCCGGTTAACAACTCAAGCAACACTACACCATAGCTGTAAACATCGCCTTCCGTTGAGCATCTAAAGCTCTGGTAGTATTCAGGAGGGACATAACCAGGAGTGCCTTCTAGTGTGCTGACACTCAAGTGTGTGTCCACCGCGCTCATGAGCCGTGCCATACCAAAATCAGAAACCCTAGCTTCCAAGTTCTCATTGAGCAGTACATTGCTCGATTTCATATCCCTGTGAATTATACGAGGAGTGCAATCATCATGAAGGAATGCTAATCCGCTTGCAGCCCCAATCGCAATTTTCCTCCTCGCAGCCCAATTTAATTTGATCCCAATATTCTTCCGGTCATGTAAAACATCGAATAGGCTCCCATACTTCATGTACTCATAAACCAAAAGCCTTTCTCCTCCCACCTTGCAATACCCCAAAAGAGGAACGAGGTTTCGATGCTTGATCTTCCCAATGGTTTTTATTTCAGCAGTGAATTCCCGGTCACCCTGCCCACTAATGTGTTTTAGTTTCTTGATTGCTACAATGCTACCATCTTTCAATTGGGCTTTGTAGACATCACCAAAGCCACCCGAGCCTATACGGCCGTCAATGTGGAACCTATTCGTGGCTTCAAGAAGATCAGCAAAAGTGAGGTTCCTAAGGGGCTTTTCAAATGTCTCCAGGGTGATGCTCAATGCCTCCCGAACACTGGGTAGCTTCCATGCGGTAGTTGCAGTACCTGAATGGGAATGACCATCAATATAAGCTTCGAGAGAAGCCGCCTCCTTTTTCCTCCTTTTATTGGTTTCAACGGCAATTATTATCAGACCAAAGATGCAGAATAGGGAGAACAACAGTCCCATCGCCACGCTCCCTGCAAGAGATGCTTGTCTCCTGTGAGACTTCTGATGCTGGCTGTTTCCGGAGTTAGAAGTCCCGCAAGTTGGAAGAGGATAGCCACAAAGGCCTGAATTATTCATGAATCCGGAAACCGGAAGTGTATCAAATGGAGGCACTTGAGGAATCATCCCAGAGAAATTGTTGTTCGACAGATCAATCTCGCTAAGCAATGAAAGGCTAGTCAAGGATTGTGGAATCAACCCATTAAACCTATTATAGGACAGATCAAGAATGGCTACATTATTCAAGCCATCAAGTTCTTCAGGAAGAGAACCGGAGAGATCATTGTGCCCCAAATTCAATACAGAGAGATAGTGCATGGACCCAAGCTCCTTTGGAATACTACCATCCAACATATTGTAAGAAAGGTCAAGAAAAATCATCGACCCATTGTGATTGAAAGTGGGCCGAATAAAGCCATTGTACACTCTAGTGAAGTTGCAGGGATGCTTCGTAGAGATTCTATTCAACTGTTCCGGTCTGATTCCTCCAAACTCAAGCAAATTCCCAGCTCCATGACACTGCTTACTACCATCATTCTTGATATAAGCATATCGCTTTCCGGTGAGCAATGACACTGAAATATTGCCAGATTGTTTGAACAAAGCAGGAGGAATAGTCCCACTCAACTTATTGGTGCTGAGATCCAACCATAGTAGGCTACGACAATCTCCCAGCTCCGGTGGGATGCTTCCATTGATCGAGTTGTTTCCGAGCTTGATGATCACAACTTTCGCCAACCGGCCAAGGCTGGCCGGAATTTCACCACTCAACCGGTTGTTCGATAAGGAAATCCAATTCAAATTAGTACAATCCCCCAAACCAGCTGGAATTGTACCCTCCAATTCATTGAAATCAAGAATCAAATTCTCCAGTGTTTGGATGTACATAAGCTCATTTGGTATCTCCCCATGAAGCTGATTCAACCAAATGATCAAATCTTTCAGCTTCGACAGCGACCCTAAGCTAGACGGAATCGTCCCATTGAGGAAATTGAAGCTCAGATCAAGCGAAACCAACTCCGAACAGTTACTCAGACTCTCTGGGATTGGACCATTGAAATTATTGTTCTGAAGATAGAGCACTTTCAAGCTCTTTCCATGGTCTTGACCACAAAGTTCCCATGGAATAGAACCAGAAAGATTATTAGAACTCAAATCCAAAGTCTCCAAATATGGCAATTTGGAGAGTGAATCAGACAACCCACCATCGAAATTGTTGAATGACAACACCAAAGTCTTCAAATTGGTGAGGTTGAGAAGGGTATCAATTGGTAGTTCACCAGAGAAGTTGTTACTAGAGATGTCAAAAAGTTGCAAAGAAGAGCATGAACTAAAGCTTTCAGGAACAGTACCAGACAATTTGTTCTCAGAAATATCCAACTCTACTAAGCTCGAACATACATCAGTGACATACCATGGTATCTCGCCGTGAAAATCATTGCCGGAGAGGTACAGCAGCTCTATGCTCCCACTCGGAATCTTCGGAATGGGACCCGAAAACAGGTTGTTGGTGAGGTTCAAGAAACTCAGGCTCTTGCAGCCGGAGAGGACGGTGCTAATGTCGCCGGAGAATTTGTTCGACGACAAGTCAAGATGCTGCAGAACAGAGCAGTCGCTGAAAGTAGGAAAAGTTGAGCTTAAATTGTTCTGAGAGAGATCGAGATGTTCCAAGGTAAGACACTTAGATACCGGAATAATAGCTCCGGCGACTTTGTTCCCCTTCAAGGACAAGTATCGGAGGTTGCCGCAGCCACCAGAGAACAGCCAGGGGAGGACGCTTTCGCCGGAAATCCGATTGTTGGAGAGATCAAGAAACTCTAAATTGAGGTTTAGATCAGCGTAGGCAACAACTGTGAAATCGAGGTTGTTCTTGGAGAGGTTCAGAGTCCTCAAGCTCGAGCAAGAGGACAAGCTGGAGAGCTCCGAAATCGAACCCGAGAGGCCATTTTCGGCTACATCTATCGAGCTGAGAGACTCACTGCATCGAGATTTAGCAACCCATTTGAGCGAACCAGTGAGGTTTGTGCTCTTCAACGAAAGGGTCTCTAAATTGGGAAGAGTAATCAGAAAAGAACAAACAGATCCAAAATCGAGATTTAGATGAACAAAGCTCAGATCTATTGACGATACTCTAGAATCTCTGCATAATACTCCAGTGAAATTACATGGGTTTTTGTTGAAATGCCAGTTTTGGAGTGTGTTTGGACTTGAAAGTGAAGCTTTGAAGTTCAGAAGTTGCTGTGAGTCTTTGGAGAGTCCATTAATGGACGCTGATGAAGCTTTTAGAGAGAGTAGTGTGACATATAAGAAGAGTTTGTTTGAGGTGAGAGAGTGGTAGTGGTGGTGATAGTGGGGGCTATTGAGAGTTTTCATCTTCACATCTCAGATGGGGAGGTACTGGGTTTGGTTTTCGTAGGCTTTAATTTCAGCTCAGAGAGAAAAAGTCGCAAGAAGGGTATATATAGGGAGGGATGAAGAGGGAGAGGTCACAGCGGGGAGGGATGAAGAGGTCCATCACAATAAAAACTGTGAATGAGGTAATACACCAACTGATAATAGTTGTAGAATTCACTAAAATAAAATTCTTATGATTTAATTAATTAATTTTACAAATAAAAATATATTAAAAATGTAGAAAAGCTTTTTTCGTCCATCACATGCCATGTAGCCCACACCCATTTCTCCCACTATATCTCTAATCTTTTTCTCTCTATGTATAATAATTATATATATGTATATATTTTCTTTCTCTGATACAATCTGTTTGTCTCTCTAGCTTTATGCGTACGTGCGATAATGGATGGATCCCATCACTGTCCATGTTATTGTATTTGTTCACAATCGCGAGGATTAATTAAGGAAGTGATTAAAGCACTTCTATTTTATGAATGATCTTCTTCTTCGTTTTTTCAATAGAGAGAGAGAGAGAGAGGAAAAAAATAAAAATAAAAAGCCAAAACTAATAGCATACGCGGACAGCTTCCCCTGTTGAGAAGAGGTTGCCTTTGTGATAGGGTTATCTCCGTAGGTTGCGCCCGGTAAGAACAAATTCCTCTCGTGTGAAATAGTGATTCTATATATGTAGGTTATAATATTTTTGTAAAGCTCCAATGTAATTCTACATGCATACATCGCAACATCCTACATTGATCTTATATACTTATTAAGGGGTGGAGTGCTAATTGCAGTCGCGTAAGTGACTGTTCATTCACAATCACAATTAGGACTGATTAGTTTAAAATGTATTAATTATTTTGAATTTATATTTTTATGGCACTCTATTAACATTATTTTTTAGACAAAAATATCCTTTTAAATTATGTCTTTCTTCTTATGTAATCTTTTAATCAATTCATATGAGAATGTGTGTGTGTATATATATAATAATAATAATAATAATAATTAACGTGATGTGAATGGATACTGAAAAAGGAAAAAAAAAAAAAAAAGTGAAATAGGATAATTCATTCACAAGAAATGAATCCTGAAAAAAAAAAAGAAAAAAGAAAACGAAAACGAGATAGAAAAAAATCCAAAAAAGAAGAAGTAAAAAGAACAAGATAGATTCTGAGATTTAAAAAATATATATACAAAATTAGTTTTATATACATATATATTTCTTTTTTGGTGAAGGAATTATTTCCTTTTTTTTTTAAAAAAATCCATTTATACAAAAATAAAAACAAAAAGAAACATATATATATATATATAGGAAAAAACAAAAAAGGAAGAAATATATACTCGATTTTTTTTATTTTTTATTTTTACCTTTCTTTTTATTTTTTTTGGATTTTTTTTTTTTTCCTTCTTCCTTTTATTTTTTTCCAAATCCATCCATCTCTTGTGAATGAATTATCCTATCTATATTTTTTTCCTTTTTCAGAATTCATTCACATAACTATCACACATACTCTGCATTGGGTAAACAACCAATACTTCAACAACCGATTGGCCCAGTCTTAGGCGAAAGGGCCATGAGGGACGAACACGTACCGTTACTAATGAAAGCACTCCATCTATTTCGAATTCTTTCTAACTTCCAAGCTACTTAACTCAACTAAATGTCTATGTCATTTTCACCTTCCCTTTCAAAGGTTCGCTCACCACCTCACAGGCACGATTCGGGACTATAAAACAAGAAGCAAAGTGGGCGACGAAGCTAGGACCAAATTCTCACATGTCCGTTTCGTTATTAGAACCTTTTTTTTTTTTTTTTTATGTCAAAGACTCGAAGCTACACGCAAATTCTCATTGGAAATCTAAAACAACATAGGCTCAATGATGGGCAAAGTGCGGAGGTAGCTCTTTTCGAAACCTAAAGGCAAGTAGCACTTACAAAAATCCATAACGCACCAACAAGATAAGACTAGATTCAATAGTATTTGCAAGTAGGGCTACTGGGCGACAATCTAAGGATAGAGGCCAGGTCAATAACCGCTAAACAGGACAAAGGCAATTTAAGCTAATGCAAGAAGGCAAGACAATGGATTGATTCGATTAAAAGAGGAGAGAAGAAGAGAAGAAGAAATGTTAGATAATTTAAAAGGGTATTTTTTTTCTTCTATAAAGTAATGTTAGTAGAGTCCCATAAAAATAGAATTTCAAAGAAATTAATGCATTCAAAACTAAACAATCCTAACGCGATTGTGAATGGCCAGTCACTTGCCATTAGCACTCCTCATACTTATTATAACATTTTTATTATGTTTTTCACTAATAATGTAAAACGACCACTATTTGGTCGGATAGAATTCTAATTGACTATGTAAAATTAACCAACCAACTTAAATGGTGCACGTGAATTAATTTGATATGCCCAACTTACCCTTTATCTAATAGAGTAATACTCTGAGTGTGAAAACTAATCACTTTTCAGTTCATTGATAACATTATTGCTTTGAAGTGGTACATTACCAAGATTATAAATTATCTTATAATTTGCTTAGAGAGTTAATAAATGAGCTCTAATTTTTTATAAATGCATTTCACTTTGAATATGTAATTATAAAGTAAAATTGATATTTATGTCATTTAATTTTTTAAAAATGAAGTGAATACTGATAGGGAAAAATAAACCTAACCTACCTTGACCTAACGATAGAGGCAACTAAGAGTTGACTAGCCGCTAAACCTCTTTGACTTTCGAACGATGATATTTCTATCGGATAAGAATAATAATATTTCATTATCAAGGATAATGAAAGATGACGTGGTACAACAGGGTAAGGATAACCTTAGCACAATTTGAGGAAGTCAAAAGGGTTAAATCATATCCCTGACAAATCTGGCAACAAACGGATCTCCTCTGATCTCGCATAAGCGAATCTCCTCCGATCTCGCACAAGCAGATCTCCTCTGATTCCGTAAATGAACTAAGGGAGAGCAACTATAAGAATGAGATCCTACCAGTCAATAAAGGTATGACAAAAAACTATTATTAAATCCCTGCCTTTCTTTTAGACCTCCGGTAATTGACTTGATCGTCGGAGAGCTCTTGGCAGGCACCACACCGGTGCCGTCAAGATTCATCAATTGTGACGACCCTGGATTTTTCAACCTAGTGTGTCCTGTGATGACCCGAAGCGGATCTAAAATGCGAAAGCAAAACAAAAAAAAGTCCTTAGAGATGTACGTCATCCCCAAGACACTAATGGCCCTTTGAGGAGTTTCGAGGCTCAACGGAAGCAAAACGAAGATAATGGTATCAAAACCTTACCAAAGGAAGGACCAAGGGTAAAATGGTCATTTTACCCTAAGAGGAAGGAATTTGACTTCCAACAAGTCAAATGAGAACAAAAACATCCAAAAACATCATTTGGTAACTTCACATGAAGTCCCAGGGCCAAAGGAAGTGAAATCCCAGATGAACCCTATCCCAGTTTGAACCTAAACTGGCACCCTCTTACTAAAACAAGGATATCAAGTGGTACAAATAAAATTTAAAGCTCTAATTAGTATCATTGGAAATTTTATTTTGACATGGTCAATTTAGACTCAAGAACAGACCAATTCGGAATTAAAAAAAACAGATAAAACAATTTGAAGTCGGAGGTGCAGTGCTGAACAAAGACACACACACACCCATGAACAGTACGGACGAGCACTCGTCTAAGGGCGAAGAGTGCTCATACAGAGCATGCCCCAGGGTAAAAACCCACTGCCTTATTTACGAGCGCTCGTCCCCCATGGATGAGCGCTCATCTTGCAGACAAGCTCAACAGCTTTTTGGGTTTGAAATGTGATTTTGAGGACTTTCTGGGCCTTTATGAAGAAAACACAAAGAAGAAACCCCTCGTCAAAATCAAGTTTTCTACCTGACCCCATAGACTGAAACAAAAAAACTCACTGTGAAATGTCTAGAATGCCCCTAGATCAGATTAGGCTCAGAACGGCAAAAATGCAACTTTGCACCAAGTATGCATTTGACCCCAAATGCATTTCTAGGCTGAAACGAATATGCACACAAACGTAATGAGTGATTTTGAGCATGGGGGAATGGTCCGCGAAATGACTGATGAAAAATCTGACCCCCCGAAGGCCAAAAAGGCAAATATGCACATGAAATGAAAATTTTGAAAACCAAAATTAACAAATTATTGAAAATTACCATTTGGCCCTTGGCCATACTTCATACATGATTAATGAGACCCTATGAAAGAGTAAGAATGGAATTCCCACACCCGATGCAACCATGGTGAAACAATAACTTGTCATTTTTCAATACTTTCATAATATCTCATGAATTCAAAAGTTACATAGGGTACAAAATAATTGTCATTGGCCTCCGGCATTATCTCATACATATCAAATACATTCCAAATGGTGTGCTTATACACACATTACATGTTTGAAATAAAATATACAAGTTTTGAAATATAAAGTTACAAGTGGCATTTCAAGCCAACCTTTACAAGAACGAAAACCTTCAAGTCTATAATCATCCAAGTATAATGAAAATCTCGAACCTTGATTCATGTACCTGAAAAATGCTTCGGTAACTTTGGGGTGAGCAACATAAAGTTACTCGTAGGAGATGAGCATGCAAGGACCTAACGTTTTACAAGATTATCACATTAAAGTGAAACAATTCAAAAGGATCATGCCACCTAATGTCTAGGTCAAAGGTGAGACTCAGAGAGCATCCTAAGCTACCTTAGATCATTTCTAGCATAAATGACATCCTTCATGCAATTCCAAACAACATAAGGGCATGCTATGTAAAACAACAAGATATAGGTTCTCAAAGCCCTCAACTTCAAATCTAAAATACAAAAACGACAAAAGTGGGTCATGCCACCTAACGTCTATGTTCCAAATGAATCTATAGGATCATTTCTAAGCTACATTTGAACATTTTAATATAAATGTACTTAACAACATCAAAGACATGCGATGATTCCTTACAAATCATAATGCACAAATGTACTTAACAACATTAAAAACATGCGATGATTCCTTACAAATCATAATGCACTAATGTACTTAACAACATTAAAAACATGCGATGATTCATTAAAAATCATAAGGCACAAATGTATTTCACAACATCAAATAACCAATAACCAAAACCACAAGTCACAATTAAACATGATTGTCAACTTAGAATTCAATGTGAAATCAAATAGTGGAAGACTTGGACATCACGTCTCAGAATGAACCAAGAACAAAACGATTATTCGTAGCATTAACCCAATGGGAAGACCACCTTAGTGCGCACTATCTCAAATGGGGAGAACTCATACCTCCCGCACTAGAGCCAAACTCTAGCCATATCACAGTAACAATGTCCCAAGTGACTCCAAAATAATCAAATAAGTTCAAAACTTATACCTAATTTATATAATGCATGAAACCACCTTCCATGCACAAGTAGGTTGAAACCATACAATCCATGCTTTAAAGTTTCAATTCTAAAATGGCATATATAATGTCAAATACAAAGTGTGCAATTCATTACACAAGTCAATCATATATTCAATCATGAATACCGGTAAGACTAGCTCGGATGAAGGCCTGGTTCGGCGGAAGATCAACAGGAGGCTCATCCCATTCAGCGTCCTCCGTCATGGGATCATCCTTAGAAAAAGGAGGAGATGGAGAGTGGGGCAATGGAGGAGCAGCGAGCCGAGGGTGCCGAGAATGGCTTAGAACATTGGTCCACCGGCGGAGGGTAAAAGTCTGAATCTTTTTGCCTCTCGGTTCATGAGGAGGAATAATGAAGCCTTTGTGCTTCAAGAGCTTGATAACGAAGAATGGCAATGGCAAAGGCCGATTTTTAAGACACTGCTGCCGTGCATTGATACACTCGTCCCAAAACCGCATAAATGTGTCCCAAATGAGCTCCGTGACAGAGAACCATTTGCCTTGGTCCATGGCATACAAGGCTTGCAACATCAGGCCTCGGTGCTCGGTGCTGTGCGCCAAGGGGTAAACATTATACTTGAGAACGGAGTTAAGGAACCAAACTCGCTCCGGAAGAGTGGATTTGAGGGTAAAGCTCTGGGGTCGATGAGGGTCATCCACATTGCAAATGGCAGCGGTAACCTGCTCCACAGTTAAAGTATCCGGCTCCTCATATAAAGGAAGATTCTCACGATTGACAATGTCATCGGGACACTCCAGAGGACAGCCCGAGACTGCCACCATGTCAGCAAGAGTGAAGGAAAAAGGGATGCCATCAATAGAGGTGGTGAGAGAGATAGGCGGCTCTTCAGGGCAATTGAGATTCTGGTAGAAGAGTTGTACCACATGGGGGTAGGTGACCTTTACAACGGGTTGGCAAATGTGCTGAAGGCGCCGGTTGACTAATTCCGCAGCAGCCCATGAAGTGGTGGGAAGAGTGTTAAAGACACCCGTGAGTGGGAAGAGAAGCTCATAATTGAGCTTTTTGTCGAACCAAGGGGCTCGGGGCTGCTCATGAGGAACGACGGGGACATCCTCAAAGGGTCTAGGACGATGAAAAGGGCCGGCACGAGACATTTGGAGAGGCGGACGTGGTTGAGGAATTTCAGCGGGCACCTGGCATGCACTAAGAAAGAGAGAATGTGAGAATGAGGAATGGATGAAGAAACCCAAAAATTAACAGACACAATGCTCTCTATTGTAGAGCATAGCAACAATCACAACCAAACTCCAAGGATTTGATGCCTATACACCTCAAATGTAACACAAATGGAATAAAAAGAATGAAGAGAAAGAGGGAAGAGACATACCTTGAAAGAGGAATGAATAGAAGCATGGATGGAATGAGGAGGAATAGTGGGGGTGATGGGTATTTATAGGGATGGATGTGCAGGAAGGAGAGGAGTGAAATGGGTAGAGGAATTATGGAAGGGAGGGGAAAAGGTAGGAGGACATGGGTGGTTGGTGCATGAATGAGAGTAATGGGATGGGTTAGGAGGTAATAGAGAAAGAGAGGAAGTTGGAAGGGTTGAGATCATGGGGTGATGGAAGGAGTGTGGGGGTGGGAGGGAAGTAAGAGAGGAAGAAGGAAATGGAGGGATAAGGTCGTGGGTTGAGAGAATTGAAAGACGTGGGAGAGAGAGAGTCAAGACTAAAAAGGAGGGAAGGGGTTCGAGCGCTCGAAGTTAGTCCTTTGAGCACTCAAACTTTAGGCAGTAAGTTTCGAGTGCTCAAAAGTGACACTTCGAGTGCTCGAAGTTTGGATAGTGAGTTTGGATTGGCTTTTGAGCGCTCGAAGTGTGTCTTTGAGCGCTCGAACTTGAGGCAGTAGCTGTTTGAACGAAAAATGAAGGCTTCGAGTGCTCGAAGCTTGGACTTCGAGTGCTCGAAATTGGACCAGTGAGCAAAAACCTGGGTGAAATGACTGGAATTGCAAAGTTGTCAACCTCCCTTCAATGCATGGATGGAATTTGGGAAAAAATTTCAAACTTTGCAACATCACTCCAATACATGGATGGAGCTTGGGAAAAAATTTCAAACTTTGCAACATCACTCCAATACATGGATGGAATTTGGGGAACCATGATCCAACAATGCATTAAAAATGAGAGGTTACACACATGTGCAGCATTCCAAAGATCCGATGAAATTGCTGGAAAGAGATGGAAACATCCGGGAATGGAAACAAGGGTTGAGAAGGTCTAAGAAAACCAGTCTGAATTGCGGGAACACAATTTAAGATAGTTCTAGATAAGGTTAAAGTTTTGGCTTTTCTTAACCATTTCCCAGAAAATTTCAAAGCTCAGGCAATTGGAAATTAGGGAAGCATGGAAATAGAAAGAATTTCTTCCCTTAAGTGCTAAATTTAACGTCGATAGCTAGACGTACCAAGATCAGGTTACTCCTCATTACCCTATACCATGTCTCTCATGAGAGTCATACTTCCCCAAATAAGAAAGTTCTTTTAAAAGCGGAAGAGAAAGAGCTTGAAGACAAAAGTTGAAAAGGGGTACAGGAAAGACCTCAACCCACTCTTCTTCCTCAATGAAGAACTTTGGATTATTTAGGGGCTATTTTGGATGATGGAAAGGTGGATCAAGTGAGGGCACATCAAGCAAAGACTTGTGAAGGGTCATATTGAGCACGGGAATGCTTGACAAATTATCCTTCAGACTTTCAACATCCTCCTCACACTTATCTGGCGGTTCGGGCTCAACAGCTTGAGATAACTCAAGTGAAGAAATGAGAAGAGGTGCAAGCTCCCAGGAGAGGGATACATTTGATGTTGCCCAAGGAAAGAGAGTGAATGGGTGGAGGAATATCAAGCAAAGAATTTACCTCCCAAATAGAATTGTCAACATCAAAATCCTCACAATTGAAATGAGCCAAGCAAGCTTTTAGAGGATCCTCCATTGAAGGAGGTGTATCAAGCGAAGGATTCTTAAGGGGTTGTTTTGAATTTTTAAAGGAGACAATCTCTTTGTCATTATTTTCCTCATTTTGAACCACAAATTCTTCATTTTTTTTTTTGTGTGGCAACAATTTGATCTTCAACCGCAATTTCTTCATTTTCACATGTGGTAACCATTTGATTATTCTCATAATAAAAGTTACTAGGAGTAATCTCATCATTCATAGAATTTTCTTTTGGATTGGCCACAAGTTTAATGAGAAATTCTTCTTCCTTTTCATGATTTAGAGCATTAACCATTTGTTGAATTTGGGCAATTTGGTCATCTAACTCAACTCTAGATTAGGAATGAGAATAAGTGGTGGATTGCATGCTAACAATATCATCCAACATTTGCTTGTTGGAATCCATCATTTGCTTGTTGATAGACTCCATCATTTGTTTGTTTGCAGCGATGAACTCATCCAATTGAGATGGTGGAAAAAGAGAAGAGGGCTGGAAATAATGATCATTGGGTTGAAAGTTGGAGTGAAAATATTGCCCATGAGATTGTGGGGCTGAATTTCCCATGTCATGCCATAAGAAGTTTTGATGATCTCCCCAACCCGAGTCATAACCATTGAAGTATGGATCATTACCCGGTTCAAAGAAATTTGCATTGGGTTGCTCTAGATAAAAATCTGAAAATTGTCCTGGTGGAGGACAATCTCTTGTATGATGTGTATGACTAGAGTAAAATGCACAAAACTCATGTGGTGTGTAGAATTGAGTTGGAAGATAATGACCCTCTATCTAGGATTAATTCAGCCACTTGTTTAGATACATTAAGATAAATTCACACAAAATATATACAACACAAACAAGATACATAACAACCATTCACCAAAACATCCACATGCAATGATCCCTTTCTCCTCAATTATCAAGACAGAAATGTAAATGGCCACGACAAGGACCGATGCTTTGCAATTAAAAATAAACAAGACAATAGCCTCAACAAGGGCTTCACAACTTAACTATCACTAAATTTAACACATGCACGATATTAACAATTTCGAAACTAGAAGGTCAAGAAACTTACCCGGAGTCCTCTAGACTTACAAATTTGCTAGCGTTCCCTCAGTGAGCATCAAGTCCCTAGAATCTCACAAACAACTTACAATACAAAGATGATCAAAACCACACAAGAAATATTCACAAATCACAATATTAACAATCAAACCAAAATTAACCCTAGCACTTCGGTTGCTAAACCGTTTGCAGTCCCCGGCAACGGCGCCAAAAATTGATCGGTTGAGAATTCGATTTTATAATAAATCAACCTTCGCAATAGCACGAATCATTGTAAAATAGGGCTATTGGTCGGGTAAGTCGAACCACTGGGACTGCGCTAATTTATGGCAACCTAAGTGTCTAGAGTCTTTTTAGAATGATACGGGGTGTTCATAGAGGATTTGTTGGTTGTCACTTAAGCTATGAAATTAAGATGCATAAAATAAAAGCTTGCAAGAATTTAAAGGAGATGAAATACAAGTAAAGAGGACTAGGCAAGTGAATCCGCCTCCATCCCTATACACATGCTAGATTAGAGCTAAATTGGGCGAAAAATAATATATATTATGGTCATGATACATAGCAACACTTGGTTGCTATAATATCCTCAAAAAGTTTATTAAATCTCAAGCAAGCATGATCCATCAAAGGTGAACATGTTTAGACTACCTAACTAAGGTGTAGCTTAACCACATTTACTTGAATGAAAGATTATCAAGCCCTAGATAAAATGATGAAGCACATGAAGGTAAGAAATAAGCATAAACCATCAAAGGCTTCACCTAAGTAATGATCTATCAAAGTCCTTATCAACATGCCATTAAACCATTTCATAACCTTATCTCCATTCTCACCATGAAAACTCAAGCAATATGATTAATATAAGACATCATCTAAAACAAGATAATCAACTTACAGAAATCATCCATATATATCAACATTCATTACAACAAATGAAGTGCTCTTGGTTATGAAAAGACCATAGAATATACATTGTAATCCCCAAAATATAGCCTAAATTAGAACATGCTTATAAAGGAGGGGCCTCATCACCTCCTTAGATGGAGGTTTAGTTACCCATAGGAGCCTTAGAAGAAGGAAGAAGCTTGGAAGATCCCTCTATTTTTGAGCTCTTTTGTTGTAGCTTCAAGAACTCAATCTTTTCCTCCTTCTCTCTCTCTAGAAATCTTGCAAGATAAGAAATGATCTGTTATGTGTGATTCCCCTCACCTTCTAGACATCCTCTCCACCAAACCCTACCAAACAAGGCCCTCTTTTTCTTTTCAAAAGACATCTCTAACCAATTCATAAAGATAGAAATTAGAATTGAGGGAATCAAGGTGCAAGTGGGCTGAAATTATGGTTCCCGGAGAGCATTCTGCCCAATTTTCGAGTGCTCGAAATAAGCCCTTTGAGCGCTCAAAGTCAACTTGTTCAGCTTTGAGATACTTTGGTAAAATAGCTATAACTTTCTGCTCTGAACTCCAAAGGACAAACTGTTTGAAGATTTAGAAAGCTAATTCAAAGCGCTAAGTACGCCATGTTTTAATAGAAGTCCAGTTCTCAAGTTTGGTGGGTCTAAAATGAAGAGCAAAGTTGAACTTCACTGCTGCCAGGCTGTTCTGCGCACCTTTGGTAAAAATGACATAACTCTTTGCTCTGAACTCCAAATGAGGGAAACTCTATGTCTATGGAAAGCTGACTCATAGCCCTTCATATTTCATGTTTTACTAAAGGCCAAATTCGCACATACATAGGGTCAAAATTGGAGGCCAAAATATGATGGAAAATAAACCGGCGCCCGCGCTGTTACAGCCTTGCACCAATTTGCTACTTGCAACCTGAAATAATTTGGCTCGGCCCGAAGACGTGGCAATTCTTCCTAGAACTTTTTTCATAGAGCATCATGAGTCCCATGGATCATTAATCTTGGCCAAAATGAAGGTCCCTGGCAACGGCATGCTTTGATTCTTTAAGAACTCGTCAAAGCATCTCTTTTAAGTTTCTCTGGGGAACCAACCTAAAAATAAACAAAAGCATGCAAATGAAGCTAGAATATGCAATATGATAAAATAATGGACTTAACTAATGCAAATAAGGGTGCTTGAATATGCAATATTCGGCGCTTATCACCTATTCTCCCACAAATGTCGACACGACAAATATGAAAAGGGAGCAAAAAGGGAAAAACTAAACATGAAGGTTGTGCACAAAACAAGGAAGTGCAACTACCAAGAAAGTAAATCTACTCACATAGATAAAATCAAGGGTACATGCAGCACATCTCCACGTAAGCACAAAATCATAGTAACAACATAGTATCTCTAATCATATAAAGAAGGCATGTTAATGCCACAGAACAAGAAAGCAATGTGGACAAACTTCCATCTACTCATGCATCACAACATCCTAAATCACACTACTAACATGGTAGTAAAAGAAACTACAGAAGATAAAAATGATGCAATAATGAACCCTATGGACATCGTGTCCTAGAGTGTTTAGGCAAAAGGAAAGAACAGTCCTAGGCATAAACTGACTCCAAAAACTAAGGCGACAACAACTTATCTCAAAATAAACGTAAGCCCTTACCATAATAGTAAGACTTTAACAATCCATCTCTGAATCTAGAGGTGACATTACATGTGACACTAACAGTACAATGCTTTTTCTACCCGAAACATCAATCAATCGACTTAATCCCAAAAGCGTCATCACGCAAGGAGAACTCAAAAAAAATAGCAACTATAGCCATACCAACAACAACCAAATCAATCACTACGGCTGATCTTTAAGACAATAATCATCATCATCGATCAAAAGGACAATGCCTATCAAAACAAAACCAACATTGATTACATCCGAACTGCACTTGTAGCTAGCCAGTACAATAGCATGACAGTGCCATGCACCCGCCCACAAACATACCCGCTTATGAAAATTGCAATCCTAGAGGAATCATCTCGAACAATTAAGGATCCTAAGAGGTCCATAACCTTATCATGGCCCAAAACCAATAAATTGAGCACTACGGTAAAGTCAAATGACTCACCTCATGAGAGTCTAAACAAAAGGTGACTTACTACCTACCTCAAAACCAATGTTAGGTTGATAACAACCTATACTACCACGAAACTGTGATTACAATCACCATCAACCTCAACTCGTGCCTTAAAAATCAAAATATGCAACACAGTTATGCATATACTAAATCTAACCTAGCATACATCATATGTCATGCTCTTTATAAAAAAATCAAAACAAACAAACGGCATGCCACATATAGCACATAGGCATGTAAGCATGGCAACATAAGCATGATATGCACCCAAAACCCATCATCCAAAGGTTTTCGAACCTAGGAGCTCTAATACCACCTAGGACGACCCTAGATTTTTCAACCTAGTGTGCCCTGTGATGACCCGAAGTGGATCCAAAATGCGAAAGCAAAACAAAAACAAGTCCTTAGAGATGTACGTCATCCCTAAGACACAAGAATAGCCCTTTGAGGAGTTTTGAGGTTCAATGGAAGCAAAACGAAGATAAGGGTATCAAAACCCTACTAAAAGAAGGACCAAGGGTAAAATGGTCATTTTACCCTAAGGGGAAGGAATTTGACTTCCAACAAATCAAATGAGATTGAAAACATCTAAAAACATCCTTTGGTAACTTCACATGAAGTCTAAGGCCAAAGGAAGTGAAATCCCAAATGAACCCTATCTGGGTTCGAACCAAAACTGACACCCTCTTACTAAAATAAGGATATCTTGAGGTACAGATAGAATCTGAAGCTTTAATTAGTACCATTGGAAATTTTATTTCGATGCGGTCAATTTAGACTTAAGAACAGACCAATTCAGAGTTAAAACGAAGGAGATACAACAACTTGAAGTTGGAGGTGCAGTACTGAATCAAGACACACACAGACCAATGAAAAGTACAGACGAGCACTCGTCCAAGGGCGATGAATACTCGTACAGAGAATGCCCCAGGGCAAAAACCCAATGCCCTATTTACGAGCGCTCATCCCCCATGGACGAGCGCTAGTCTTGCAGACAAGCTTAACAACTTTTTGAGTTTGAAATATGATTTTGAGGACTATTTGGGCCTTTTTGAAGAAAACACGAAGAAGAAACACACCCCCCCCCCCCCCCCCAAAATCATGATTTTTACCTGACCATGTGGACAGAAACAAAAAAAACTCACTATGAAATGTCTAGAATGCCCCTAGATCAGATTAGGCTCAAAACGGTGAAATTGCAACTTTGCACCAAGTATGCATTTGACCCCAAATGCATTTCTAAGCTGAAACGAATATGAACGCAAATGTAATGAGTGATTTTGAGCGTGCGAGAATGGTCCGCGGCTTCCGAAAATGACCGATGCAAAATTCGACCCCTCGACGGCCAAAAAGGCGAATATGCACATGAAATGAAAATTTTGAAAACCAAAATTAACAAATGATTGGAAATTACCATTTGGCCCTTGGCCACACTTCATACATGATTAATGAGACCCTATGAAAGAGTAAGAATGGAATTTTCACCCCCGATGCAACCATGGTGAAACAATAACTTGTCATTTTTCAATACTTTCATAATATCTCATGAATTCAAAAGTTACATAGGGTACAAAATAATTGTCATTGGCCTCCGGCCTCATCTCATACGTGTCAAATACATTCCAATTGGTGTGCTTATACACATATTACATGTTTGAAATCAAATATACAAGTTTTGACATATAAAGCTACAAGTGGCATTTCAAGCCAACCTTTACAAAAACTAAAACCTTCAAGTCTACAATCATCCAAGCAGAAAGAGAATCTCGAACCTTGATTCATGTACCTGAAAAATGCCCCGGTAACTTTGGGGTGAGCAATATAAAGCTACTCGTAGGAGATGAGCATGCAAAGACCTAACTTCTAGGTCAAGATTATCACATTAAGTGAAACAATTCAAAAGGATCATGCCACCTAACGTCTAGGTTAAAAGTGAGACTCAGGGAGCATCCTAAGCTACCTTAGATCATTTCTAGCATAAATGACATCCTTCATGTAATTCCAAACAACATGACGGCATGCTATACAAAACAACAAGATATAGATTCTCAAAACCCTCAACTTGAAATCTAAAATACGAAAATGACAAAAGTGGGTCATGCTACCTAACGTCTATATTCCAAATGAATCTACAAGATCATTCCTAAGCTGTATTTGAACATTTTAAGATAAATGTACTTAACAACATCAAAGGCATGTGATGATTCCTTACAAATCATAATGTATAAATGTACTTAAAAACATTAAAAACATGCGATGATTCTTTGCAAATCATAATGCACAAATGTACTTAACAACATTAAAAACAGCGATGATTCCTTAAAAATCATAATGCACAAATGTACTTAACAACATTAAATCGCCAATAACCAAAACCACAAGTCACAATTAAACATGATTGTCAACTTCGAATTGAATGCGAAATCAATAGTGGAAGACTTGGACATCACGTCTCGGAATGAACCAAGAACAAAATGGTTATTCCGGGCATTAACCTGTTGGGAAAACCACCATAGTGCGCACTATCTCAAACGGGGAGAACTCATACCTCCCGTACTAGAGCCAAACTCTAGCCATATCACAGTAACAATGTCCTAAGTGACTCCAAAATAATCAAATAAGTTCAAAACTTATACGTAATTTATATAATGCACGAAACCACCTTCCATGCACAAGTAGGTTCAAACCACACAATCCATGCCTTAGAGTTTCAATTCTAAAGTGGCATATATAATGTCAAATACAAAGTTCATTACACAAGCCAATCATATATTCAATATTGGAAACAAGTTCTCATGAATATAAATTTAACAACAATGTTATTCAATGCTTAAAACACAACCAAGTGAATACACAACAAGTCCAAAATCCATGATTTAAACATAGAAACAACTTCTACGATATAATTAAATCCATGAAACAATTAGATAGAATTTAATTAAACAAAAATAATTAAATTCTCTAGATTTCAAATCAATTCCAAATATTCTCAAATTAATATATGTCCTTACATAGCATAGTCATCACATATATCAAATCAAAAGTGCAAGATGAGCAAGATATCATCATATAGAATTTAATTAATTTAAATTAATTAAATCTCTAGATTTCAAAGGTTATTCAAATGATTCCAAATTAATATATAACAAGCACTAAGTCATGGTCATACCATATATCAAGTCTAAAATGGAATACAAGCAAGGTACAACTAAGTAAAATTTAAATCAAATTATGTAATGATCCAGTCATTTTCCTTCCTTTCTTTTTTCACAAATTTTACGGATAAATTTTTTTCCGTTTAATTTTCTCTTTCGAGTTTTGTTTCTCGTCACTGGGTGTCGTCTCGAGTGCTAGGAAATGATTTTCGAGATTCTTTCCTTTGGATTGACAACTTCCTTTAAGGACCAAGTCATTTCCACATTTCACTTTTTTAACACTATTCACCTTTTGTCTTTTTCTCGTTTGTCACTTTGTTGGCACAACCTAACTTTTCGTGTTCGGTTTTGCTTCCACTTTTGCATGCACTCATGATATATGATTTCTTAGAAACATGCATTTTTACTTTCCTAGAAATGCATGCCATTTGTGGGCTTTCTTGCACACTTTCTTTGGAAACTTTCTTGTTTTGGGGGTTACTTATGTAATTACTGTAAGTAATTATTTTTCATCTTGGAGATCATTTTGCAATTTAATTTGGAAGATATTTTAAAAAAGGTCTTTTTTTTTTTTGTAATTTATGGAAAGTGTGACAAGTGTCACACTCTCATTGGTCCACTTGTGATATTTGTGTGGAAACACTTTGATACCTTGGATGATGATATGTGCAGGGTGAAGATTCAACCACTTGTTGACTTAGGATAGGTGCACTTGTTGTCTTGGATGGTTGACAAGTGTAGGCGTAGGATTAAGTCTTACAATTATTTTTGGGTCACTTTGGGATTATGGTTTTAAAGAAAGACTTTTGTGCAATTGACCATAGGTTTGTGTGTTGACCATAGTGTAGGATCATATAGTGAATGGAGGATTTCTATTTCCTCTACTCACACTTTTTCACATGGTATCATTTTCTTCCTCACCAAAAACCCTAGCCACCATTAGAGAAGCTTGATGCTTAGGCCTTGACTTTGATTTTTGAGGGCCTTTCACTCACATTAGACCATAAAGCTTGGAATACAAAAGCTTTGCCTCACCTTCCTCTACAAAACCCTAGAAGGGTTTACCATTTTGAGCTTGCTTGGCTTGGATTTAAGAGGAACAATCCTCTTGTGAGGTAGAGGGTGTTATAGTTTATTTTTCAAGTGGTTTTACTTATTTTTGTATGAAATACAAGTTGTATGCATGTTTTATATCAATTTGAGAAATTAATGATTAATTATGACTTGCATATAACTCACTTTTGACTTGATATATGGCATGGCCTTGACTTAATCTTTGTTATATAATTATTTGGAGCCATTTAAATGAGTTTTCAAATCTAGAGATTTAATGAATTTAATTTGATTTAAATTCTACTTAATTGTACCTTGCTTGTATTTCATTTTTGACTTGATATATGGCATGGCCATGACTTAATCCTTGTTATATATTAAATTGGGATCATTTGAGTAACTTTTGAAATCTAGAGGTTTAATTAATTTAAATTAACTAAATTCCACATGATGTTATCTTGCTCACTTTGTGAAATTGATGTGATATTGGCAATCACCATGGAACGGACATTCACATATATTATTTTGAGAATATTTGGACAACTTTGATTTCTAGAGAAATTAATTAATTAGGTTAATTAATTTCTACTTAGTGTTCTAATGATTTGGACATCTATTTCATGGGGCTTTTACCTTTTTATCATGTATCATGACTTGTCGTATTTTGGCTTCACTAATGTAGTTAATGAACTTGCACAATTGTCTTGGAGTGATTTAATTATTCATGTATGGCTAGACAAATAATTAAATCATGTGTCTTATACAAGTGATATATTTACATCAATGGGTTCCTAGTGTTTTAAATCCTAGTTTGTAGTCTATGTAGATGCATACTATGATTTCTTGACATTTCACATTCCATCATAGTTGTGAACTTAGGGCATGACTTGCGTGTTTCCAAAATCTTGGTTGTGCATGAAACGTGGTTAATGCATTACTTGTATCTTGATACTATCTCGACTTGCACAACTTGTTGATTTTGGAAACTCGGCGATATCAATCAAGAATTGACATGGCTAGGACTTGGTTCTAGTACGTGAGATAACGAGCTCCCTACACTATAGTGCGCACTAGGAGAAGGTACCCATGGGTTAGTAGCCCTAAAGTGATCCCAAAAGTACAGTTTTAATCCGGGCGATATCCGAGTATCCACATTGGCTGATTTCACTCTTTAAATTTCAAGTTGCTATTCCTTGAAGATTTAGAACTTGTCGTGTTATATGAAATACTCCAATCTTGTTCATTGCATAGATTTTATGCTTCATCCGTGATTTCATTCCTTAAATTTTAGGTGTTATGTTCCTTGAAGATTTAAGACCCTTTTCGTGTTTTATGGAATATTCCATCCTTGTTTAATTGCATAGATATTATGCATTATCCTTGATTTTACGTATTATTCTTTTCGTGTTATTGATTTCATCCTTAAGTTTCAAGTGTTATCCCTTGAAGATTTAAAACCCTTTTCATGTCATTGATTTCACTCTTTAAATTTCAAGTGTTGCATTCCCTAAAGATTTAAAACCTTTTCGTGTTATATGGAATGATCCGACATGCTTAAATTACATGGACATTATGCTTTATCCTTGATTTCACTCTTTAAATTTCAAGTAGTATTTCTTGAAGATTTAAACCTTGTCGTGTTATATGGAGTATTTCTTATGTTATTTAATTGTATAGACATTATGCTTACTTCGTGTATTCAAATCTTATTTAGCATACTTGAAACTGTGTACTTGCTTATTGTATTTGTATTTCAATCTAGTATGCTCGTGTCTTGTATACTTGCCTTGTGCGCTTCTAATCTCGTTAGTATACATGTGTTTTGTATATTTACCTCGCATGTTTTCATTTTCGTTTAGTACACTTGTAACCGGTATGCTTGTATGTCGTGTATCTTATTTCAATTGCATGAATAGCTTAGGATAATCCCTGAGTTTCACTTTGACATAGACGTTATGTGGCATGTCCTTTTGAATTGTTTCATGTTAATGTAAAAATCTGTAAAGAAATCGAGTCTATGCATGCTCATTCCCTACGAGTAAACTTGTTTACTCACCCCAAAGTTACCGGGTGATTTGTCAGGTACGGATCCTTAGTTTGGGATGCATATTATCCCTAGATCGTTTTGATGAATTAAAGTTCTTTAAGTGTATTCTTGTTCATATCTCTTGTAAAGGTTGGCTTGAAATGCCACCTATAGCCTTTTATGCCAAAATGTGTACATTTGATTCTATATATGTAATGGGTACATAAGTACACCTTTTGTATTGTATTTGACATGTATGAAATGAGGCCGGAGGCCAATAATATGTATTTTGTATCCAATGTAAATTTTGACTTCATGAAATTTTATGAAAATATTGAAAAATTGCAAGTCATTGTCTCACCATGTTTGCATCGGGTGTGGAATTCCATTTTTATTCTTTCATAGGGTCTCATTAATCATGTATAAAGTGTGGCTAAGGGCCAAACGATAATTTACAATCATTTGTTAATTTTGTTTTTTTCAAAATTTTCACTTCATGTGCATATTCGCCTTTTTGGCCGTCGGGGGGTCGGATTTTGCATCGGTCATTTTCGAGAGCCGCGGACCATTACCGCGTGCTCAAAATCACTTATTACGTTTGCGTGCATATTCATTTCAGCCTAGAAACGCATTGGGGTCAAATGTATGCTTGGTGTAAAGTTGCATTTTCGCTGTTTTGAGCCTAATCTGATCTAGGGGCATTCTAGACATTTCACAGTAGTTTTTTTTTTTTCTTTTTTTCGTCCATGCTGTCGAGTAGAAAACATGATTTGAGGGGGGGGGGGGGGTGGTTTATTCTTCCTATTTTTTCAAAAAGGCCCAAAAAGTCCTCAAAATCACATTTCAAACTCAAAAAACTACTAAGCTTGTCTGCAGGACGAGCCCTCATACGCCTAGGGCAAAAACCCACAGCCCTATTTACGAGCGCTCGTCCATAGGGGGGACGAGCGCTCGTAAATAGGGCTGTGGATTTTTTCCCTAGGCGTGCTCATCTACGAGCACTCATAGCCCTTGGATGAGCGCTCGTCCATACTATTCTTGTGTGTGTGTGTGTATGTCTTGGTTCAGCACTACACCTCCAAGTTTGGGTCATCGTATCTCCTTCGTTTTAACTCTGAATTGGTCTGTTCTTGAGTCTGAATAGACCATGTCAAAATAAGCTTTCTAATGGTATCAATTTTAGCTTCTGATTCTACTTGTAGCTTAAGATATTCTAGTTTTAGTGAAGTAGTGTCAGAATTTGGATCGAACTAAGATAGGGTTTCCCTTCCTTCGACTTTAGGACTTGATATCTTTGTCGTCCGGACTCCGAATCAAGTGATTCTTGAGTCCATCTTTGTTAATTTTTTACTATCTTCCTAATGGTGTGCTCGGTTACAACCGTATCTTCCTGGATAATTACCAGTTTACCTTTTTAGCCTTGAGTGCTTGTTTTTCTTTGTCTTGCCGTTTCTCCTTCGTCCGGATTCCGAATCAAGTGATTCTTGAGTCCATCTTGATTAGTTTTTTGTTATATTTCCAGTGGTGTGCTCGGTGGCACCCGAATCCATATTTTTTAAAATGACTATTTTGCCCCTAGGGGCTTAATTGTTATTTTTTCGATCTCTTGCTTCTGCACTTTATTCCTTTGGGTTTCGTGACCTCATGGAAGGTTATGTTAGGGTTTTAGAGGTGTGTTGTGCCTTGGGAGACCGTTGTCTTGTTTCTTGCTTCTGTATTTTGGATCTATTTTGGGTCATCACAGGACACATTGGGTTTGCAAAAATCCAGGGTCGTCACAGGTGGTATCAGAGTGTCTGGGTTCGAATACCTTGGACGACGGGTTTTGGGTGCATATGATGCTCACGTTGTTTTGCTTTGGTATGTCATTTGTATCTTTATAACGTGTCTTGTTTGATAACATGTCTTGTATGATAATATATTCACATGCTCAGGTGTTTTGAGACATCTATTATTTGTTAAACATGCTTAATGTGTATATGTACTTTCTCATAGCATGGTCTGGGTTGCTATCATGTCCTGGTGTGATATCATGTCTGTGTGCTTATGTTAGCATGACCGTATGTGATGTATGTTGGCATACCTTACGTTTTTCATTCATGTGTATTGTCGTACCATGTACTTACATGCTTCTTGATAACATATTTTGAGTTAATAACATGTTTGTTTGCTTATGTGGTAACCTGTTTAGAAGCTTACTTTGACTGTCTTAGCATATGATATATACATGTTTACCTTAGCACATTATACCTATTTGTTGTTTTATCATATGGTATATACTAGTCTGTTTGAGTACATTGTATACGCTTGTTCATCTTGATATGATTATATGCAGCATATCGTCATGCTTCACGTTCTTCTCCTATATACACTAACATGTCTTATATGATCTTACTACTTATATGAGTAGATAGTCCGTTGCTATGTTGTATGCTAGCTGTTTCCTTTTATGTCTGGTTTTGACATTTTCACTTGGGGTCTGTCATATCCCTTAGGTGCATTCTTGTTTTACGAAGTTCTTCCTTGGATAGGAGAAATTCATTCTGTAAGGACCCATGTCAGGAACCTACTTATCTGTTTTGTTGGTTGGATGTTTCGAGACCTTAGTTTGACTGTTGATGCGAGTAAGGCTCATGTGAGCATAGAATCGCAATCCTTGTCTGGTGAAGTAAGACGCGGGCCTGGGTGGCATCGTTTCTTTTCCTTTTCCTTCGTGGCTTTACGACGTGGTTGGGGAGTGTCACGGGTGTTTTGCAATGTAGGAGCTGCTAGCTCTACTTGCACTGAGGATTTAAGGCCTTAAGAGTAATGGTGCCAATGACATTATTGTTAGAGTTTTGGGATTAGCTACCCTAACTCTCGCAGATGCCTGGTTCTCGTAGTGCTTTTGGTAATGATCATATTCGACATTGATGTCTTCGTATTGATAGGTTTTCCGAGTTGACCTGGTTGGGGACATTTTATGAACTAGTGCCTTATACTGTCATGCTACCTTACTGACAAGTAAGTATGGGCGGGTTCTGGTCGTTGTTTGTACTACCTTGTCATTCTCTTCTTTTATCGTTGTGACGGCCCAAGTTTTGTAAACCCGGTGCGTCAGTGATGACCAAAAGATGACCTGATAACGAATCCGAAATGCGGAAGCCAAAGGTGAAACAACGGTCTCTAGAGATACAATACGTCTCTAAGACACCAATGTGACCCTCAATGAGGTCATGGAACCCAAAGGAAAACAAATGCGGAAGTGTCGTTTCAAAAATGGACAAAAAGGAACCTAGGGGCAAAATGGTCATTTTATAAAAAGTGGATTCAAGTACTATCGAGCACACCACTGGGAAGACAATGAAAAACTAATCATGATGGACTTAAGAATTTTATTATTCGGATTCCGGACGAAGGAGAAACGACAAAACAAAGAAAAACGAGCAATAAAGCTAAAAGGGGTAAACTGGTAATTATCCAGAGATATCTGGGTGTAACCGATCACAACGTTGGATAGACAATGAAAAATAAATCAATTTTAAAAAAAAATTCACTTGATTTGGAGTCCGGATGAGGGATAAAGGTCAAAAACAAAATCGACATCGCGGCGGCTCGACGAAAGGCCGTGACAGTTACAGTGCCGTCAACTCATTACTGCTGCAACTGAGAGTAAAAACGGGCATCTAAACGGACTTTTCTGGAAAAACTCAAAGAAGAAACCCCCCCTAAAATCAAGTTTCCTACCCCGATCGCGGACGGAAACAAAAAAAAATGTATTGTAAAATGCCCAGAATGCCCCCAAGAAAATCTGGTCAAGGGGGTAAAAATTTCTCCGAGCTGTTGCCCAAAGAAAGGAAATAGGGCTTCAGGAGGTTTTTAAATTACCTAAATTGAAAATGCAATCTTAAAATATACCCACAAAACCCCCGGAAGTTTTGGATCGGTCGTCACACTTTTAAAAAAAAAGTCGATAAATAGTACCAAGTACATTTGCATTAAAAATCTGCAAAACCTGGTAGCAAGGATTTTCCGAACAAATATGGATTTTTGAGGGCCAAGATAGCATTTTCTGGAAAAACACAAAGAAGAAATCCCCCTTAAAATTGAGTTTTCTATGTGGCTTGTGAGGAAAAATGAAAAAAATGCATTTTAAAATACCCGAAATGCCCCTGGAACAAAATAGGGTAAAACTCCTAAAAAATGCTACTTAGAGTTTTTGTTTCATCAAGGATGGTGTTGTTTGCCAAAGTGAGTGTGGAAGTGCATGCAATATGATAAAATAGATGTACCAACATAGCCTAAAGCCTCTTTACATTCCATTAACAAGTTTTAGCATACAAAGTCTCCATAGTTGATAAAAATACATTTTCAAGCAAAATATGGCACCAATTGAATACAAGTGCAAATATAAACTTGCTTGGCCCTTGGCCTCGTGTCCTACATGTCAAATGCATTAAAAGGAGTGTACTTATGTACACTTTACATACGTAGAATCAAAGAATACAAGTTTGATACATAAAGCTACCAAACGATCCAAGGCAATGAAATCTTCAAGTCTTGAGTCCTGTACCTGAAATATACCCCAGTAACGTAGGGGTGAGTAACATAAAGCTACTCATAGGAGATAAGCATGCATCAACCTAGCGTTTTACAGTTTTATCACCTTAGGGTGAAACATTTTAAAGGCGCTCATGCCACCTAACGTCTATGTCAAGTGAGACTCAGGGATCATCCTAAGCTACCTAGATCATTTCTAGCATAGTCACATTGTTCATGCAATTCAAACAACATGGAAACATGTTATACAAAGCAACTAGATATAGATTCTCAAAGTCTTCAACTTGAAATCCAAAATACGAAAACAACAAGAGTGGGTCATGCCACCTAACGTCTATGTTCAAAATGAATCTATAGGATCCTTCCTAAACTACATTTGAACATCAAAATACAATTTATGATATCAATGCAATTTAACCGACAATAGAACTTCCAATATAACACAAAAAGCATGCTTTCACAAAGTTACATCTTAAGCTCAAAATAGGAAATCAAATAAGGAACCACAAGTTACGATATCATCTGGTTATCAACTTAAAATGAAATACGAAATCAAACAAAGTGGATACTCGGATGTCACGCCGGATCAGACCGACAACATAGTTACTTTAGGGTTACTAGCCCATGGGTAACCTCCCTATGTGCGCACTAGACTATATAGAGGGACAATCCCCCGTACTAGAACCAAGTCCTAGCCGTAGCCAACAACGACATCCCCAAGTTTCCAAAATCAACAAATTGTGCAATAACGTATATATATCAACATGTATATACAAGATATCAACCATTTACTAAGCACAACCCAAATTTTGGAAACATATACAATACATGCTTAAAGTCTACAACTACTATGGCATGAAAGATGTCAAATACAAAGTGTGCAATTCTTTACACATAGTAACAATATATTCAATAAGGGAAAAACATATTCTCATGAATATAAAAGTAACAACTATGTTATCCAATACTCAAAAGTAATCAAGTGAACATACACCAAATCCAAATCCATGATTTAAATATAAACACAACTTCCAAAATGCAATTAAATCCATGGAGTAATAAAATAGAATTTAATTAGACATAAATAGTTAAATTCTTTAAATTCCAAGTTAATCCCAAATAATCTTAATTTAATATATATTGAAGGACATGTCGTGGCATCACATATATAACATCAAATGACAATTTAAGTGATTAAAGCACTTAAAACAAAATTAATCAAACTAATTAATTAATTTCCTCTAAATTTTTAAACAATTCCAAATGCCCTCAATTTAATCTATGTTAGAGAACATGCCAAGGCCTATTTAAATACCACATTACAACTTGATTTCATGCTTGATACAACCATGTGAATTAAACTTTCACTAAAGATAAATATTAAATAAAAGTTGTAATTCTTAATTAAATGAGCCAAATTTAATATATGTTAACCAACATATCCAAGCATAATTTCCTAGCATGTTACAATTCAATTCCAAGTCATACATATCCTTGAGCATTAAATCCTTTACAAAGAAATTAATTAAAATTAAATTCCAAGATTTATACAAAACATGCATACAAGTTGTATAAGCATATATAATCATCAATACAACACAAATATTATCCTAAGACACCCCCTACCTTAATTTGAGATGAAAATCTCAAAAGCCATCAAAACGAAACAACTTCGAATCCGACGAAACTCCTAGGTTTTGTCGGGGACAACACGATCTATATGAATCTCCAAGAAGCCCCATGAAAATCCATACTTGGCCTAAATCCCAAAATCAAAATTTGGTCAGAAATGGTTTCTAATAAGGGGTAATGGTAGAGCACGACGAGGCGAGCAACAAATGCAAAGGTCGAAGGATTTTCACTTAGGAAAAGTAGGTTAAAGGATAAGAGAGAAGATGGCAGCTCCATGGGCATCCATGGCTGCCTTTGGTTGTACAAGGAGAGGAGGAAGAAGAAGAAAATCTGATTTTTCTTCTTTAAGGCACCTATTTATAGTAAATCACAAAAAGTGCCCCGAAAGGGCCCCGCATGGTCCGGAAAAGTGGATTTTGAGCAAACGTGCTCAAACGGAAAAACTCCATGAACGAAAAAGATTCAAAATGAGAAAATATGAACAACGGCAGAAATGACGTCGAAAACCGAGTCCCGAGCAGAAAGTTATGCCTTGAACAAGTTCGGTGGCAACTAGGTCCAAAAACTTTGAAACTGGAGAAAAACGACCAGAACGGAATTCTATGAATTTACAAGTCAACAAAAAGTGAAAATGAATCCCGTACGAGGATCAAGGCTCCAGATGAGACATTTTGTAATAACTTTCGTTAATTGCACAATGGCCCCTACAAAAAGGGTTAACTGCGAAACTGCCCCATAATGAAAATATCTTCCAAAAGATATTTTCTTAGATACCCCTAAAATAAAATATCTTCAAAAGATATTTATGAAAAACACCCTAAGAAATGTAATTAATTCCAAAGATTTATGCATCCATGCCCCTATGGGCATTGGGAGCAACCAGAGTACTTTTTTGCAAAAGTAAAGATACGTATTTCGTGGAAACCACTCACGATAAGGATACGTGAAGTCAAAAACCAACTTCGAGCACAAGAAGTGAGGTTGTGCCAAAAACTAACAAACGGAGATAAGACGAAACAGGGAAAATGACATAATAGGGAAAAAATGAAATAGCGCATAGTGTCCAAAAACGAAAAATGCCATAATGACTCGGTCCTCAAAGGAATTTGTCAATTCACATGAAAGAGTCTCAGAAACCAATTCTGAGCACTCGAGATGACACTAAGCGATGAAAAACTATCCACAGAAAAGAAAAGACAACTGAAAAAATTTATCCGCAAAATTTGAGAAAAAAGGGAAAAGGAAGAAAATGACCGGGTCATTACAACCTTCCCACTTTAAAGGGATTTCGTCCCCGAAATCCAGCTCCAACAAAATAAAAGGCAAAATTAGGATAACTACGGAGTACATCTCCGAGTACCCCAAACAACATGCAACGAAAATAACCCCAAGGCTGAAAGACAACGTTCAAGCCAATGACATTTGCACCCACGTGCTTACGACTGGACAACCTCTCAAAAGAAAAATGACCGCACGGCCACACGACAAGTCAAAGGTCACTCACAGAACCCAACGCCAGACAAAGGAACGGAAAACAACAACAGTAAGCATTTCTCCTGATGAACCATCATACCGATCCAAAAATAACCCAAAAAGAACTCCAAGATCATCACAGATCAAATCAAAGTACAAAACAAGGACAACGTGGCAGTACGAATAGCGACCAGAACCCGCCCACACTTACTCGTCAGTAAGGTAGCATGACAGTATAAGGCACTAATTCATAACCTGCCCCCCACTAGGTCTACCCATGAAACCTCTCGATACAAATGACATCAATGTCGTGAATCATCATTACCAAAAACACTACAGGAACCAGGCATTTTGTGAGAGTTGGGGTAGCTAATCCCAAAACTTTGACAACAATGTCATAGGCACCGCTAAGCTTAAGGTCCTAAGTCCTCCATACAACAAAACCAACAACTCCAACGCCTCAAAATACTCCTATTAACAACCTCAATCAAGAGTCCAAAGTCTAACAAGCAAAATATCATCTCCGAAATCCCAGATATCATCCTGAAACAGATCAACTACGAAACCACACTGAAATCAAACATCGGATCAAAATCCTTACTACGGATGACCAAATCCTCGAAATACAAGTCTACTAAGTGGTACACATATCAAGTCTTGACAACCAAAGTCACAAAATGAATCTCTCAAAATCGTGCTTGGCATCACTAAGCTAAATCAAAATCCTTTAATTTCAATTTACAATCAGTCATCAAAACCATAACTATGCCTAGCCATAGCTAGGACGAGAAAACTCCATAAACAAGCCAAATCCAACAGCGATCTTCCAAAACTTCTCATAAGAGTCAACCACATCTAAGTCTCTAAAAACCAAAGCAAGTCTCCAAAGGACATTCTCAAAAGAGTAGCGAGTTCACCTCACGAATTAAATAAATCCTCAATGATATGGACGCAAGTCCCTGTAAAATGATCTCACACCAATCAACTCACTCTGAGCACCACAACTCCTTCAACAACCATGGCAAAACTCCCCAAGGAAAGATACGAAGGAAAGGAAACCACTAGTCCTAAGAAGGATAACACCACGACTCCACCTCTGAAATGAATGACAACAAGGTCAAAGACTTCACCCCTTACATGAAAGTAAGTCGACCAAAATCCATCAAATCCTCGCTAAAGACTCAAAATGACAATGATGATCCTCACGGACCAACTAACCCCAAAACTGCGCACAAGGCGACGAAGAGAAGAGACTCATTCCTTATGAAGTCCCAACCACGAACCAAGAAAGAAGAGAAATCCCATTCTCCCACTTCCCACCTTAAAGAAATGGACAGCTCAAGACCAAACATATGTGACAACTCCTCTATAAGGAATCTCACAACAAAATCGGACACACTACGTACGACTGAGGGAAACAAAAAAGAGAATCAAACACGGAAGTCATGCATATGATAAGGAATGCAACTACTAAATAAATAAATCTACTCACATAGATAAAACCAAAGGTACATGCGGCACGTCTCCACGTAATCACAAAAGTTATGTCACAAAAATGCAGTAACAACATGGCATCTCTAAGCATATAAAGAAGGCATGCTAAAACCACATAACAAGAAAACAATTGTGGATAGACCTCCACCTACTCATGCATCGCAATAACATAAATCATACTACTAACATGGTAGTAAATGAAACTGCAGAAAATAAAAGTGATGCAACAATGAACCCTATGGACATCGTGTCCTAGAGTGTCTAGGTAGAAAGAATGATCGGCCCTAGCCATAACTGTCTCCAAAAACCAATGCAACAACAACCTTTCTCAAAACAAACATGAGCCCTTACTACGATGGTAAGACTCTAACAATCCATTTCCAGTCTAAAGGTGACACTACAAGTGACACTAACACTACAATGCTCTCACCAACCTTAAATATCAATCAATCAACTTGATCCCAAAAGCGTTATCACGCAAGGAGAACTTAAATGAAATGGCCACTCTAGCCATACAATCGAACAATCAAAACGATTTCCAAAATCATCCTCAAAATGACCATCAATCACTGACCAAAAGGACTACACCTCTCGGAACAAAACCCAACGCTGATTCCATCCGAACTGCACTCGTAGCTTGCCAGTATGGTAGCATGACAGTGTTATGCACCCGCCCACAACGTACCTGCCCACGAAAATTACAATCTCAGAGGAACCTTCCAAAACAACCAAGGATCCCAAAGGGTCCAAAACCTAACCATGGCCTAAAATCAACAAATCTAGTACTACGGTTGTGCCTAATGGCTCATCCCACGAGAGCCTAAACAAAAGATATCTCTTTACCTACCTCAAAACCAACTCTAGGTCAACAACAACCTAAACTACAATACAACCGTGACTACAATCACCATCAACCTCAACTCGTGCCTCATTGACCAATCCCATGTCATGCCAAATATGCAACACAGTTATGTATATGCGAATCTAATCTAGCATACATCATATGTCATACTCTTTATATTGGAATCAAAATAAGTTAAATAGATAGCATACCACGTATAGCACATAAGCACCTAAACATGTTATCAAACCAAAACATATTATCATGAAGCATATAAGCACGTAAAACAAAGCAACATAAATGTGATATGCACCCAAAACTTATCATCCCAAGGTATTCAAACCTGGGAGCTCTGATACCACTTGTGACGGCCCAAGTTTTGTAAACCCGGTGCGTCAGTGATGATCAAAAGATGACCCGATAACGGATTCGAAATGCAGAAGCGAAAGGTGAAACAACGGTCTCTGGAGATACAATGCATCTCTAAGATACCAATGTGACCTTCAATGAGGTTATGGAACCCAAAGGAAAACAAATGCGGAAGTGTCATTTCAAAAACAGACAAAAAGGAACCTAGGGGCAAAATAGTCATTTTGTAAAAAAGTGGATTCAAGTGCTATCGAGCACACCACTAGGAAGACAATGAAAAATTAATCATTATGGACTCAAGAATTTTATTATTCGGATTCCAGACGAAGGAGAAACGACAAAACAAAGAAAAACGAGCAATAAAGCTAAAAGGGGTAAATTGATAATTATCCAGAAATATCTAGGTACAACTGAGCACACCGTTGGATAGACAATGAAAAATTAATCAATTTCAAAAAAAAATTCACTTGATTTGGAGTCCGGATGAGGGAGAAAGGTCAAAAACAAAATCGACGTCGCGGCGGCCCGACGAAGGCCGTGACAGCTACAGTGCCATCAACCCACTACTGCTGCAACTGAGAGTAAAAACGGGCATCTAAACATACTTTTCTGGAAAAACTCAAAGAAGAAACCCCCCCGAAAATTAAGTTTCCTACCCCGATCGTGGACGGAAACAAAAAAAAAAAAATGCATTGTAAAATGCCCAGAATGCCCCCAAGAAAATCTGGTCAAAGGGGTAAAAATTTCTCCGAGCTGCTACCCAAAGAAAGGAAATAGGGCTTCGGGAGGTTTTTAAATTGCCTAAATTGAAAATGCAATCTTAAAATGCACCCACAAGACCACCGGAAGTTTCGGATCGGCCGTCACAATCGTGTTTCAATGTTTCGTTGTCTTGGGATTCTCTCGATGGTTGACATTGAGTTAACGTGCCGATTCGTATGAGTTATTGTCTTAGTTCATGGTTTGATGTTTATTCAGTTGATCTTGAGACTTTTGGAGTTGTCCTTCAGTGCTTCATAAGCTCTCCGTTGGTTTGACCTGGTGTTCGGTCCTTATTCTGTTCTTTTTCTTCTATGTTCCTAATTTTGGGGATGAAATTCCTTTAAGGAGGGTAGGTTGTAATGACCCAGTCCTTTTCCTTCATTTCATTTTTCTCAAATTTTACGGATAAATTTTTTCAGTTTAATTTTCTCCTCCGAGTTCTGTTTCTCGTCACTGGGTGTTGTCTCGAGTGCTTGGAAATGGTTTCCGAGACTCTTTCCTTTAGATGGACAACTTCCTTTAAGGACCGAGTCATTTCCACATTTTCACTTTTTCGACACTATTCACCTTTTGTCTTTTTCCCGTTTGTCACTTTGTCAGCACAACCTCACTTTTCGTGTTCGGTTTGCTTCCACTTTTACATGCACTTAAGATATATGATCTCTTACAAACTTGCATTTTTACTTTCTTAGAAATGCATGCCATTTGTCGGCTTTCTTCCTTAGGGGTGTGGATGCACACTTTCTTTGGAAACTTTCTTGTTTTTGGGGTTACTTGTGTAATTACTGTAAGTAATTATTTTTCATCTTGGGGACCATTTTGTGATTTAATTTGGAAGATATTTTCAAAAAGGACTTTTTTGCAATTTATAGAAAGTGTGACAAGTGTCACACTCTCATTGGTCCACTTGTTGATATTTGTGTGGAGACACTTTGATACCTTGGATGATGATATGTGCAGGGTGGAGATTTAACCACTTGTTGACTTAGGATTGGTGCACTTGTTGGCTTGGATGGTTGACAAGTGTAGGCTTAGGATTAAGTCTTGCAATTATTTTTGGGTCACTTTGGGATTATGGTTTTAAAGAAGGGGCTTTTGTGCAATTGACCATAGAAATTGATGTGATATTTGCAATCACCATAGAATGGACATTCACATATATTATTTTGAGAATTTTTTGAAACTTTGATTTCTAGAGAAATTAATTAATTAGGTTAATTAATTTCTACTTAGTGTTCTAATGATTTGGACATCTATTTCATGGGGCTGTTACCTTTTTATCATGTATCATGACTAGTCGTATCTTGGCTTCACTAATGTAGTTAAT
Source organism: Cornus florida (assembly GCF_030987335.1). Classification (NCBI taxonomy): domain Eukaryota; kingdom Viridiplantae; phylum Streptophyta; class Magnoliopsida; order Cornales; family Cornaceae; genus Cornus; species Cornus florida. The sequence continues at coordinate 65,890,617 of NW_026775577.1, read as the reverse complement.
GAACTTGTACAATTATCTTAGAGTGATTTAATTATTCGTGTATGGCTAGACAAATAATTAAATCATGTGTCTTATACTAGTAATATATTTACATCAATGGGTTTCTTGTGTTTTAAATCTTAGTTTGTAGTCTATGTAGATGCATATTATGATTTCTTGACATTTCACATGCCATCATAGTTGTGAACTTAGGACATGACTTGTGTGTTTCCAAAATCTTGGTTGGGCATGAAACGTAGTGAATGCATTACTTGTATCTTGATACTATCTCGACTTGCACAACTTGTTGATTTTGGAAACTCGGCAATATCAATCAAGAATTGACATGGATAGGACTTGGTTCTAGTACGGGAGATAGAGAGCTCCCTACACTATTGTGCGCACAAGGGGAAGGTACCCATGGGTTAGTAGCCCTAAGGTGATCCCAAGAGTACGGTTTTAATCCGGGCGATATCCGAGTATCCACATTGGTTGATTTCACTCTTCAAATTTCAAATTGCTATTATTGTGTTATGTGAAATGCTCCAATCTTGTTAACTGCATAGATTTTATGCTTCATTCGTGATTTCGTTCCTTAAATTTCAAGTGTTATGTTCTTTGAAGATTTAAGACTCTTTTCGTGTTTTATGGAATATTCCATCCTTGTTTGATTGCATAGATATTATGCATTATCCTTGATTTTACGTATTATTCTTTTTATGTTATTGATTTCATCCTTAAGTTTCAAGTGTTATCCCCTGAAGATTTAAGACCCTTTTCATGTCATTGATTTCACTCTTTAAATTTCAAGTGTTGCATTCCTTGAAGATTTAAAACCTTTTTATGTTATATGGAATGCTCCGACATGTTTAAAGTACATGGACATCATGCTTTATCCTTAATTTCACTCTTTAAATTTCAAGTAGTGTTTCATGAAGATTTAAACCTTGTCGTGTTATATGGAGTATTTCATACATTGTTTAATTGCATAGACAATATGCTTGCTTCGTGTATTCGGATCTTATTTACAATACTTGAAACTGTGTACTTACTTCTTGTATCTGGAATTCAATCTAGTATACTCGTGTCTTGTATACTTGCCTTGTGCGTTTCTAATCTCGTTAGTGTACATGTGTTTTGTATACTTACCTCGCATATTTTCATTTTCGTTTAGTACACTTGTAACCGGTATACTTGTATGTCGTGTATCTCATTTCAATTGCATGAGTAGCTTAGGATGATCCTTGAGTTTCACTTTGACATATACATTAGGTGGCATGTCCCTTTTGAATTGTTTCATGTTAATGTAAAAATCTGTAAGGAAATTGAGTCTATGCATGCTCATTCCCTATGAGTAAACTTGTTTACTCACCCCAAAGTTACCGGGTGATTTATCAGGTACGGATGCTTGGTTTGGGATGCACAATATCCCTAGATCGTTTCGATGAATTGAAGTTCTTTAAGTGTATTATTGTTCATGACTCTTGTAAAGGTTGGCTTGAAATGCCATCTATAGCCTTTTATGTTAAAATGTGTATATTTGATTCCATATATACAATGTGTACATAAGTACACCTTTTTTTTATTGTATTTAACATGTATGAGATGAGGCCAGAGGCCAATGATATGTATTTTGTATCCAATGTAAATTTTGACTTCATGAAATTTTATGAAAATATTAAAAAATTGCAAGTCATTGTCTCACCATGTTTGCATTGGGTGTGGGAATTCCATTTTTATTCTTTCATAAGGTCTCATTAATCATGTATGAAGTGTGGCCAAGGGCTAAACGGTAATTTCTAATCATTTGTTAATTTTGGTTTTTTCAAAATTTTAACTTCATGTGCATATTCGCCTTTTTGGCTGTCGGGGGTCGGATTTTGCATCGGTCATTTTCGGGAGCCGCGGACTATTACCGCGCGCTCAAAATCACTTATTACGTTTGCGTGCATATTCGTTTCAGCCTAGAAACGCATTTGGGGTTAAATGCATACTTGGTGCAAAGTTGTATTTTCGCCGTTTTGAGCCTAATCTGATCTAGGGGCATTCTAGACATTTCAAAGCAGTTTTTTTTTTTTTTTTTTTTTTTTTTTTTTTTTTTTTTTTTTTTTTTTTTGTTTTCGTCTGCGTAATCGGGTAGAAAACATGATTTGGGGGGGAGGAGGGGGGTTCTTCTTTTTGTTTTTTTAAAAAGGCCCAGAAAGTCCTCAAAATTATATTTTAAACTCAAAAAGCTGCTAAGCTTGTCTATAGGACGAGCACTCGTCCATGGGGGACAAGTGCTCATAAATAGGGCAGTGGGTTTTTGCCCTGGGCAGGCTCATATATGAGCACTCGTAGCTCTTGGACGAGCGCTTGTCCATACTGTTCATGTGCGTGTGTGTGTCTTGGTTTAATACTGTACCTCCAACTTCGGGTTATCGTATCTCCTTTGTTTTAACTTCAAATTGGTTCATTCTTAAGTCTAAACAGACCGCGTCAAAATAAGCTTTCCAATGGTATAAATTTCAGCTTCAGATTCTACTTAGAGCTTAAGATATTCTAGTTTTAGTAAAGTAGTGTCAGAATTTGGTTCTAATCGGGATAGGGTTTCCCTTCCTTGTACTTCAGGACTTGATATCTTTGTCGTCCGGACTCTGAATCAAGTGATTCTTGAGTCCATCTTAGTTTATTTTTTGCTTTCTTTCCAATGGTGTACTCAGTTACAGCCGTATCTTCCTAGATAATTTCCAGTTTAGCCTTTCAGCCTTAAGTGCTTGTTTTCTTTGTCTTGTCATTTCTCCTTCGTTTAGACTCCAAATCATGCGATTCTTGAGTCCATATTGATTAGTTTTTTTGTTGTCTTTCCAGCGGTGTGCTCGGTAGCACCCGAATCCATAGTTTAAAAAATAACTATTTTGCCCCTAGGGGCTTAATTGTTATTTTTCCGATCTCTTGCTTCCACACTTTATTCCTTTGGGTTCTGTGACCTCATGGAAGGTCATCTTAGGGTCTTAGAGGTGTGTTGTGTCTTGCGAAATTGTTGTCTGGTTTCTTCCTTCCGCATTTTGTGTCCGTTTTGGGTCATCACAGGATACACTGGGTTTGCAACAATCTAAGGTCGTCACAAATTAAATTCATTTATTCTCTAGATTTGAAAACTCATTTAAATCATCCCAATCTAATATATATCAAAGATCAAGTCATGGCTATGCCATATACCAAGTCTAAAATGAGTTATATGGAAGCTATGATAAATCATTAATTTCTCAAATTAATAAAAGACATACATACAACTTATATTTCATACAAAAGCAAGAAAAATCCTTAAAGTAATAAACTATAACATCCCCTACCTCACTAGAGAAGTGGCTCTCTAGAATCCAAGGAAAATGAACACAAAATGGCAAACACTTCAAGGTTTATGTAGAGGAGCATGAGGGGAACAAAAAGTATTCCAAACTTTATGGTCTAAGGTGAATGGAACGCCCTCAAAAATCAAAGTCAAAGCCTAAGCATCAAATTTCTCCAATGGTAGCTAGGGTTTGTGGTGAGGAAGATAATGACATAATGTGAAAAAGTGTGAGTGTAGGAAATAAAAATCATCCACTCACTATGTGATCCTACACCATGGTCAACACACACATATATGGTCAATTGCACAAAAACCCCTCTTTAACAACATAATCCCAAAGTAGTCCAAAAATAATTGCAAGACTTAATTTGGAGCATACACTTGTCACTCATCCAAGTATCCATTGTAGGCTTAATCCTAAGCCTATACTTGTTAACCATCTAAGCCAACAAGTACACCTATCCTAGGTCAACAAGTGGTTGAATCTCCACCCTCCACATGTCATCATCCAAGGAATCAAAGTGTCTCCACACAAATGTCAACAAGTAGACCAATGAGAATGGGACACTTATCACACTTTTCAAAAATTGCAAAAAGGTCTTTTTTGAAAATATCTTCCAAATTAAATTGAAAAATGGTCCCTAAGACGAAAAATAATTACGTTACAATAATTACACAAATAACCCCAAAAGAAAGAAAAATTTCAAAGAATTATGCATCCATAACCCTAAGGAAGAAGGTACACTACTAGCATACTTTTCTACAAAAGTAAAAATAAATATAGCATGGAAATATCGTGGATGCATGCAAAACCATAATCAAATCCGAACATGAAAAGTGAGGTTGTGCCAACAAAGTGACAATGGGAAAAAGACGAAATGTAAATAGTGTCACAAAAGTGAAAATGTGAAAATGACTCGGTTCTCAAAGGAAGTCGTCAGTCCAAAGGAAAGAGTATTGGAAACCATTCCCGAGCACTCAAGATGACACTAAGTGACGAGAAGCTGAACTCAGAAAAGAAAAGACAAACGGAAAAAAAAAAATATCAGTCCAAAGGAAAGAGTATTGGAAACCATTCCCGAGCACTCAAGATGACACTAAGTGACGAGAAGCTGAACTCAGAAAAGAAAAGACAAACGGAAAAAAAAAAGTATCTGTGAAAATCTAAGAAAAGGAAAGGAAGGAAAATGACTGGGTCATTACATCGATCTTCTACTCTTTTCTTTGCAGGAAAACGGTGTCATATCAAATCGTGTAGATTTCACCCTCAATAGTTGGCGCCGTCTGTGGGAACGACGATTCCCTTAAATCAATTACTCGGTTGGGTATATGCACTTGCGGTCCTGTATGGTAATTAGAATAGAAACATCGTTGCAGGGATTCAGTTAAACAGAAGGGTCGGGTGAGCACCTAGACATCCCGAATGACCAGGAACGACTTGCAGCATTAGAATTACTGGTTGAAACTCTGAATCAAGGTATAGATTAGTTGATCCAACAAAATGCTGAGATCCTGTAACATCTTATCCCAGCGGGACCACCACCTCAACAAGAATTGTCCGACCTATATCCTCCCAATTTGAATGATAGGGGACAACATGAGGAGGACCGAGAAAACAATCCTTCTCATAAGTTCGAGGCAGAACAAAGCTAAGTTAGAAACCAACACAGAGAACCTCCTTCCCCGCCTCTACGGAATCCCAAGTCTCAAACAGGCACAACCTTCTGTGTTAGGGAAAAGACAGAGAAAGTTACCTATTTTGACCTACAGATCGAGGATCTCAAGGCGAAAATGGAAGATGAAATGCAGGCTATGAAAGGGAAAAGTCCTGCCACCATAGATAACCTGGTGTAGAGGACCAACTTGCCATTCAGCCCCACCATTATGAAATGCCCCCTGCCTAGCAAGTTCAAGATGCCCTCAATCGAAAGCTTTGATTGGATCAAAGATCCCCTCGATCACCTGGAGACCTTTCAAGCTCTTATGCATTTACACGCCGTGCTAGATGAAATCATATGCCGAGCTTTTCCCACTACACTTAAGGGATTGGCAAGAGTTTGGTTCAATAAGCTGAAGCCAGGAACCATCAACACCTTTGAAGAACTGAGTAAACAATTTTTGAGCCACTTCATTGCAGGTCAAAGGCATAGGAGGCTGGCCACCTACGTGCTTACCGTGAAGAAACAAAAGGGAGAGTCGATTCAGGAATACATCACCTGATTCATTGCAGAGATGTTGCAGGTAGAAGAGGTGGATGATAAGGTGGCTTTGATCACTTTCATAGGAGGACTCCAAACCTCTAGATTCTTGTTCGCTTTATCTAAAGAACCTCCCACCAGCATGGCAAAGTTATTGATTAGAGTGTAGAAATACATGAACGCTGAAGACACCACGAATGCACGAAAGGGAAAAGAAGGAGAGGACAAGAAGAGGTTAGCCCCTCTTACCAGGGATGAAAAGGATACCAGCTATAAGAGATCATTCTTCAGCTAAAGCGATAGGACACATCGTAAAGAGGACTCAGATAAGTATACCGACTAACAATTGTCTCACAGCTGGAACTAGCCTTATCAAGTCATTCAAAATAAAGATTGGGGGCATCTTAGTTCATCATTTTAAATGGAGGGTAACTCCTTCACGTGTTATTTCGTTTTTCAATAAAGTCACCATTACCAATGAGATGGATAACCCTTAATTTTTACGCAATAAAATATTACGTTTTCAGTTACCTACTTATGTGGTAATATTAAGCTCATAGTAATCTATTTATCTTATTAAAGGGACAAGAAGCCAACAACAACTTATTAAAGGTTTTTCTCATTAAAGGGACTAAAGGCCAACAACACATTCTTCCCTCATTAAAGGGACAAGAAGCTCACTACTCCTTCTACACAGAAGGGGGAGATAATTACAGCTTCCTTCATTTACTAGAGAGATGAGACAACTACCTCTCATGTTAAAGGGGTCACCCTCCTTCAGACTACACCTCTTTCCCCCATAAGGGAACGAAGGGTCAACTTCATCTTCTTCCCTTGATAAAGAGACGAGGGGTTAACTACTCCCTTATTAAAGGGTGAGCTCACAACACTCGACCAAATCTACCTCCCTTATTAAAAGGGGCAAGAAATTAAGCATACTTAGCTCAGTAGGACTTGGCATTCCCGACGCTTGACAAAAATCTAATTCCCTTACTAAAGGGATGAGCTGAGTGAAGCTTGTAAAACCTAATTCCCTTACTAAAGGGATGAACTGAGTGAAACTCATAAAACCTAATTCTCTTACTAATGGGACGAGCTGAGTGAAGCTCGTAAAATTTAATTTTCTTCTTAAAGGGACGAGCTGAATGAATCTCGTTCCCTTATTAAAGGAGTGACGAGCTGAGTGAAGCTCGTAAAATTTATTCCCTAGCTAAAGGGATGGGCTGACTGAAACCCATGAAGTTTACAACTAGTATATTGGATTTTCAAAAGAAAAATCCAGTTTTACATCACTAAGAGTCATTGACTAAGGGTTTGATTCATGCCCTTCCAAAACAGATCCTTGATTTGGAATCTGTATAGATTCCACCATCGGGAATATTACCCAATGGAACAGTACCCAGGGGAAAATTACCCAAGGGAACAACACCCAAGGGAAGATTACCCAAGGGAACATTACCCAAGGGAAGAGTACCCAAGGGAACATTACCCAAGGGAAGGGTACCCAAGGGGACAATACCCAAGTGAAGACTTCCCAAAGGTACAAAAAAAAAAAAAAATAAAATAAAGTTTACTGTTCAAATAAACAGTACCTGTGGGCACTGTTCCTAGGAAAAAAGGTTTACTGTTCAAGTGAACAGTACCCGCGAGCACTGTTCCCTAGGGAATAGTGCCCAGGGCAAAACAAAAAAAAAAATTCACATTCCTAAAGCTAGACGAGAAAGCTTGGGAATGGGGGGCAATTGATAGGGAAAAATAAACCTAACCTACCTTGACCTAACGATAGAGGCAACTAAGGGTTAACCAGCCGCCAGACCTCTTCGACTTTCGAACGATGATATTTCTATCGGATAAGAATGATAATATTTCATTATCAAGGAGAATGAAAGATAATGCGGTACAATAGGGTAAGGATAACCTTGGCACAATTTGAGGAATTCAAAAGGGTTAAATCATATCCCTGACAAATTTGGTAACAAATGGATCTCCTCTGATCTTGCATAAGCGGATCTCCTCCGATCTTGCACAAGCAGATCTCCTTCGATTCCGCAAATAAATTGAGGGAGAGCAATTATAAGAATGAGATCCTACTAGTCAATAAAGGTATGACAAAAAACTATTATTAAATCCCTGCCATTCTTTTAGACCTCCGGTAACTGACTTGATCATCGGAGAGCTCTTGGCAGGCACCACACCGGTGCCGTCAAGATTCATCGATCTTCTACTCTTTTCTTTACAGGAAAATGGTGTCGTATTGGACCGTGTAGATTTCACCCTCAACAAATATAAACAAAAGTGAAGTGTATTTATCATTTCTCTTACCTAAGTGTAAAAAAAGTAAGCATAGAAAAAATTTGAATTATATTAATGAGATAAATTGGTAAGTGTCAACATTACAACTATTTATAGGAAATAAAAAAAAAAAAATGATCTACTATGGGATAACCTTTCCAAAAATTAAGCCTCGAGTCACTTACACTAAAGGATTTACCAAAAAAAAAAAAAAAACAAACAAACAAACCTAATAAAATAGGAAAATGTCGAAAAAAAAAAAAAAGAAGAAGAAGAAGCTAAGATAAAGGGTATGGATGATAAAATTTGATTGAAAATTCACTAGGTGTTATGTGTAAGGGGGACTTGTCTCACATCAGATTCAGATAGGAAAATGAATCGATATATATGGATTAGGTGTTATACCCACTTAATAGTTTAAATTTTTTGATCGGACCAAAACAGGGGCGGAGCTACAAATTAAAACTAGGGGGGGAGGGGGACACAATGAACGTGACAATAAATATAAATAGGAAAATATTAGTTACAAAATAATAAATAGAATAAGAAAGATAAATAGTTGACAAAAATTAGAAAAAGGAAAGAAAATATCACCACGAGAGAAAGAGATGGAGAGTACCTCAAAAATATCACCACGGTCTCTGTAATTACTAATGAGAGAACTTTGAAAGGGAAAAAAAAAAATTAGAGTAGGTTTGAAAAAGGAAAATGTAACTTTTTAAAAGAAAACTAAACAAATTTAAAGAGTAAAAGAGAAAATAAATAAAAACTTAAAGAGTTAATTTTAGAAAATAAAAATTTTAAGGGGGACATTATATGAATTTTTTTTTTCATATATATATATATATAGGAAAAAAATATATTTAGTGCATATATATAATAGGTAGGGCAGGGCCAGGGGGTATATGCCCCGTTGGGCATTAACTGGCTCCACCCCTGGACCTAAAGCACCCAGTCCAATATAGTTGATATTAGAGTTGACTCACTTCTTGATCCGCTATCACACCAAGCGCCTAGTCTAGAGGTGTCCGGGACCTAGGTATGCAGGGTAGTCTAACTACAACGAGTTATATATGAATGCGTTGTGAGTTCGGGTGAATGAGAATGTTACAAGGGGGACTTGTCCCATATTGAATTTAGATGGGAAAGTGAATGAGTATATATATGAATTGGGTGTTAATTATTGTCGCACATTAGCTTTTGTGTCCGACCACGGTTATTTTGCATCATACCCTTGTGTCAAAGGTGGTGTCACTTGAAGTAATCTTGTACATGTACTGGATCCTTTTTCTTTTCTTTTCTTTTTTTAATTATTGGAGCAAATAAATTAAAATCTACATGTTAAATTTTTTTTATTATTATTTGGATTCAATTATATGAATCTATTTCAGTCATTCTATTCAATATGAAATTGTCACTTCATTTATACAGCACATAATTATATCTTTTCCTATTTTTTCATATGGTGCTAATTTTGGCCTACCACTCTTTTTTTTTTTTTTTTTTTTTGTAATATCATAGTTTGAACTACATGGTTCTAGTGTTGTTTAAGTTTAATCAATCTTAATTATTTTTAATTCTGTCTTGAATAAGTCTTTTTTCAATATTTTAAAAAATATGATCATTCACTACAACAATTATGCTTTTCACCAGCGCTCAAAAACGCTGGTGAAAGTTTGAAAAAATGTTGGTAATTCAATTACCAGTGTTTCCCAGCGTTTTCGGAAGATCGCTGGTGGTTCCAGCATTGGTTGGGCTTTACCAGCGCTTTTTAAAAAAGCGCTGGTAAAGGCCCTTAAGATGATTGCAATGATTTTTCTTTTGCTGCTTTTCTTGATAAAGGTCCTCATGTTGTTACCTTGTCTGATTTTGAAATTTCAGACAATGAAGATGAAGAAGTCCATGGTGAACAGGTTCGAAAGGATGAGATTGATGAAGAGCAACTGAAAAAAAATGTTTGCAGAAACTGTGGAAGTAAAATCGGCTGTCAAAAAATTAATGAAAGAACTTCAACAAGCTAAAGAATAGAGAGATGAACTGAAAAAAGAAGTTGAAAAAAGTAAATTGAGATTTGTCGAAAGCAATTCATTCATCTCTGATATCAAAGGAAAAGTCAAATCTCTTGAAGGCGATGTAAGTAATGCTAACCTTGTAAATGATTCTCTTATTTCTAGAATTGAATTTCTTGATGTTGAGTTAAGAAAATCACAAGAGAAATTGTTTGCTTTTACATCTGGACAAGTTAAATTGAATAAGACAATAAATATTGTTAAGGAAGTGAATGATAAAATTGGATTAGGATTTGTTAAGGTCTCAACTAGTAATCAGGATAAAACATTTTTTGTGAAACCTGTTAATCAGAACATGCCTGATCCTAAATTGATTGATTCTTTGCATTCTAACAAGTCTTATGTGCTGAATGTATTGCATTGCACTTTTTATGGTAGGACTAGACATAACCAATATTATTGCTTCAGGAAGAAAAAGGGAAAATCAGTCTAGATATCATAATCATAGAACTTATGTTAGGAATATAGTGGATGCTATTGTTACACGAAAAAAATTCTAAAGCTAAGAGTTTGCAAAAGAAAGAAAGTCAAAACTAAAAAAAACTTTTCAAAAGTTGAAACTAAATACTGTCTGGATTAAGAAGGAAGAGTTAGTCAACTATGTACCGGTTAATCCTATGGAACTTGCTTCCAATAGGTCTTTGGTTGCAAAACCATCAAACTAGGTCCTAGAGAGTTTATGTGATCATAGGATGTGATTATTGAAGTTCTTATTACCTTTGAATCCCTTCTTGAAGTCTAGGGTTGTTTTTTTTGAGAGAATAATAATCATATTTTCCTTGAACAGATGTGTGAAAATTCTTTATATAAAATTTATGATGTCATGTTTCTCAATTTTTATGTGTTCCATTTTTCGGGCATTTTTTCTGAATTTCCTAAATTTACGTATTTGTCACCTCGTTTTGCATGTCAAGCACTGTTCGGCATGTTGTGTGAGTTACGAGAGTGATTTTAGACATTTCTTTGAGTTAAGGACTCTTAAAAATGTATTTGGGGTCATTTTGACATTTTTTTTAATTTTCGGTCCTGAAAGTGCCGAGTGGATCCCACGCCGAATTTTTTTTTCTAAACTTATTTAAATGTTTTATATATTATTTGAAGAGTATATACTAGTTATATGTTTAATTACGTGGTTGTAGCTTATTTTGGAGGCATATATACCTAAAGGGGTAATTTGGACTTTTGGTGGTTAAGGGGGACACACTATTGACCAACCATTTACATAGGACCAAAGGAGTCCATTTTTTGCACACTTCTTCCTCATTCCAGCCACAACTCCTTCTTTTCTCTAGAAAACTCTTTTTCTCTTTAGAAACCATGATTTCAAGCCTTGATTTCATCATTTACCCTTAGGATTTTGACTTTGCCATTGTAGGCAAAGTTGAAGCGCTCAACAAGAGCTTCAAGTTGATTGGAGCTAATTCTCAATTGGACAACCTTGAAATTTTGAAATTGAGGGCTGATTGGTGCGGTCATGTCGTAACACCCCGAATTGCGTATAAAAAGTGTGGCCAAGTTTAAATTAATAAAGTGCCACTACTACCTCTAACTACTAATATAGTTAGGATGAGTAGGGATCGTTCCAAAGGATTGGGGGCAATGTTAATATGGAAACAAGGTCGGATTAGTAGGTCGAGTGATCAAAAGATGTTTTGATTTGTTAATTAAACTATAATGTAAATAAATTCAATACAAGGTAACTAAAATAAAATAAAGAGTAGAGAACAAGAGAGAGAGGTCTTGGGAACTAAAGGTCACCACTAAACATCACCATTCTAGATACTCAATGTGTAATGAATGAGAGGAAACATGTGTTGCAATACAAAGATGTGTGATTGATTGAATCAATAAGCATGGATGACTAATTAAGTATACATTGTCTAGATAACCTAGTGAATAGCACAATATATCAAACTAAGCCATTATTCCTTCCTTTAAGCCCACAATCAACACACTAACAAGTTAGAGAATTATACTACTTGCATTCATAAGCATGGAACATCAAACAATAAGCATGGATTGTCCTCACATCTAAGAAAGTAAAGCAACTACACTACATCTAAGCTAAGGACATGAAAATTAAACTAATTAAACTAAGGTAGAGGCACAACATCAAGAAATGAGTATGAACCATCAAACAAATCACAAGAGTATTCTATTTAAGCACTATACCTTGACAATCTCTAGATTCATAACATCAATACACATAGACATGCATCAATATCACAAAACCAAGAGATAAACACATGAACATCTATTCTAGCATACAAAGACATATGAATAGAATGAAATAATCAACTGAAAGTATTAATCAACACAAATCATTGTAAAAACAAGATTCATATATATAAATCAAATGTCAAGACAAGATTACAACACAAATCCCCTCAAAATATAAAACATCAAGGTCTAGAAGGCATGCTTAGGGCTAACTCTAGCCCCAAGAAGATGTGTAGCCACTCATTGATGTAGTCATCCAACCCTCAAGGGTCATCTCCATGGTATAAATGATCTTCTTCTTGATGGAAACCCTAGAAGAATGGAAGAACTCCCAAATAGTGTATGTCTCTCTAATCTCTAACCTCATCTCCAAGATAGTATATGATGATATGATATTCTATGAGATGAGATATGTGAGTTATGATGAGATATGATGTAAAAATGACTCAAAATCCTTATATAGGTAGCTCAAGTGTGACACCTAATGGTCAGGTCTCGTGCACTAGGGTCCTCTCAATGATTGCACCACGAGCCATCTTTTAATGAGCTGGACTCTGTTTTATTTCGGACTTGAGGAGGTTCGATCGATTGAATTCAGATGAGATCGATTGAACTCTGGCTATATCCATCGAAGTTAGGCCAAATCAATCAATCCGTGGCGGCGCCTTTTTGGAATAAGACAAATTTGAGATATTTTTAGGAAAAAGACAAAGGTAGTGGGTGGGGATAAGATCAAGGAAGTTCGATCGATCTGAAGAAAGTTGGATCAATCGAAAATGAAATTTCTTGAGGATAAGGAAAATGGGCATTGATCCACCTTGGTAGGGCTGGATCGATCACTGTGAGATCGATCGAAAATATGTCTGATCGATCGAAGCTTGCTGTTTTCCACCACTTTGCTTCCACTTTGCTCCATTCTTCCATTCAGCTTGTGATTGCTTCTTTTATGCTCTAATTTGGCTGAATTGACTTATTTTGGGGATAAGTGCCTGAAAAGGGCAATAACATGAAATTAGTCTAAAACGGGAAAATAAGATAGATAGAGGTCCTAGAATACTCGAGCTTAAGGGGATTAAATGTGCACTTTTCAGCGCTCATCACACCCCTAAACTTAAATATTGCTAGTCCCTAGTAATGAACTACAAAGTAAAGGAATGAAATGAACGACTATACAACTATGAACTAGAAAGTAATAAAAGGATAACGCCACTTTCGTAGGGAACACGATTGCATTTAGTATATGCAACAAGCCTTTTAAACCCCTAGGTTACCCCTAGTGGATGAGTGAAGTCTCGTGAGGGTTTCCAGAAATGATACTCCACAAACATTAAGCTCATTCTCACAAAAGAGGCACCAATATTGCAAACAACCATTGGGTGAAAACTACCTCAAGTATGCAATATTTCAACCCTTTCTAAGCAATCTTCCAAAATCTCAACATCAAGCAAACAAGTATGGTCCTCCACACATTAAGAAAATGATCATGCAAATCAAAACAACACTAGATCCTTTTTTAGGGGACTGGCATCAAGTGTGTTGTTATCTTAGCCAACTAAAGAAATGATCACATTCTTACCCTCAAACTAGCACACAAATCTAGTACCGATCATCAAGACAAATAATGGACCTTTTATTAAAGCTTTATTTATCTAGGTGCGCTTATTCTTTTCACTCAATTTTTTTTTTTAATATCCCTAAGGATCAAAGATGGAAGCATAGTGTAATGTGGTAATCTATTAAGCTTTTTAGCGATTCATAAGGTCGAGCGTTAGGTCAATGACTCCCAAACCAGATGGCTTTAGAGCATTAGGTGTTCAAACACCCCTAAGGACTTACAAGCTCAAATTAACTAGGCTACAAATCAAAACAACCTCCATCTAATCATTTCCAACTTCTCACCTTTTGGGAGAAATCCTCACTTTTTTATTGCTTTTGCAACTTTTTTTTTTTCAATTGTTAACCTAGAGTTTGGGCCCTCCACCTTTCGGTGTGAGAAATTCAGTGCTTGATGAGGCTAGAATCCCGGTTACTCAATGAAAAAGGTTTGTTATCCACCTTTATCAAGAATGAAAGCTTTCAATGCACTACTAGCCCAATTGGGATATAACCAACTCAATAATTAACAAAGCATGTACCCCACAAATGAATGCTAGTGTGTGCCTGTGCTAGTGTAGAATACTAGTGTGAATCTCAAAACAATCACAAAATCAGGATAATATGGACCACAAATGCAAGTAAGAAATTAATGTTTTGAAAAATTTACTCCTAAATGGCATCCATACGGCAAACAAGGAGTATTAGACTCTCAAGTCAAGAAATTTTTAAATTTTAAGCACTATAGTCTCCAAAAGATCAAAATTATAGCTAACATAGATCTCCAATCTCAATTATGCAATTAAGTCTCAAACTTAAATAGAATGCAATGAAGTCACCTTACCCCCAAACTTAAACCGCACATTATCCTCAATGTGCAATGAGAACAATGGAAAAGATGGAAAGAGTATACCGTGGTGGCGAAAACATGAAGCCCGGTAATGATCCAATATGAAAAGGGTCTCCCCCAAACTTGGAATCAACAACCTATTTGAATAACCACACTAGCAAACTCACATCAAATATTAAATGGGAGAAGAATAATCAAGTCATGTAGTCTAAGGCAATATAACACAAGATGAAAGAGAGATATGAGATCAAATCCTATCGAAAATAAGAAAGTAACATGACTACACATAAGGGAACAATGGGAATTTTTTTTATTTTTATGAAAGTATGTACAATGAAACAAAAAGGAAGAAAAATAAAGAAATAAAAATGAAAATGAACATGTATGATACAAGAGATAAAAGACACAATGTGTCGTATGAGTGCTAAGTTTAACGTCTTTAGCAAGACAAAATGCTGCTTTGAATTTTTTTTTTTTTTGAAAATTCTGATCAATCTGAGAATGATCGATCAAACTTTGATCGATCCAAACTCTGAAATTCTACAGACAGTTTCGAACGATACACAGAGAGAGAGAATATGCAGGCATCCAAAAATTTTCTAAGTATAGAACTTCGATCGATCCTAGGGAAACTGGATCGATTTAGGAATTGTTAGATCGATCGAGAATGAAGTTCGAACGATACATAGAGAGCTAAAATATGCAGGAAATTTATGCACGATGAGACAAAGAGGTGATTGGATGTAGAGATAACTGTTCGATCTATCGAACTTCTTTTGAGATCGATCAAACATGCAAGAATATGCAGGAAATTGAACATCTCTTGAGAACATTGAGTGCATCACTATATTTCTTCATAGATTGGATCTACCAAAGGGCAGCTTCCATATGTCTTTGAAAAACTTGTCCTTCAATGTAAGGTTTCAACCTTTGCCCATTCACTTTGAATGTGTTGCCATTCTTTAAACTTTGAATTTTAACTTCCCCATGAGGCGCAACAGAAATGATTTCATAAGGACCTTCCCATTTGGTTTGCAATTTTCCGGAAAAGAGTTTTAATCTAGAGTTGAAAAACCAAGCTTTTTTACCAGGTTTAAAAGATTTCTTCACAATGTGTTTGTCATGAAAAGCTTTAGTTCTCTCTTTGTAGAGTTTGGCATTATCATAGGCATTATGTCTCAACTCTTTTAACTCACTCAATTGGAGTAACCGATTCTCTCCGGCTTTGTTAAGGTCAAGATTAAGCTTTCTAATCGCCCACATAGCTTTTTGTTCTAGCTCAACCGGAAGATGGCAAAGCTTTCCATAAACAAGTCTATAAGGATATATACCGATGGGAGTCTTATATGCCGTTCGGTAAGCCCACAAAGCATCATTCAACTTACGTGACCAATCCTTCTGGGTTGTGTTAACCGTTTTCTCAAGAATATGTTTAATTTTTCTGTTTAAAACTTCAACTTGCCCACTTTTTTAAGGATGGTAAGGAGTGGTGACTTTATGAGTAACGGAGTACTTAAGAAATAATTGCCTTAAGAATTGGTTGCAAAAATGCTTTCCTCCATCACTAATCATAGCTCTTGGCATACCAAAACGAGTGAATGTGTTGGATTTAATGAATTAAACAACCACGGAGTGGTCAGTGGTTTTGGTAATACAAGCCTCCACCCAATTAGAAACATAATCAATGGCAAGCAAAATGTATTGAAATCCATAAGACATAGGAAAAGGACCTATAAAATCAATGCCCCAAATATCAAAGATTTCAACAACAAGAATATTTGTCAAGGGCATCATGTCTCTTATCGACATTGATCCCATTTTTTGACATCTCTCACACTCCTTGCAAAAATTGTAGGCATCTCTATGGATGGTGGGCCAAAATAGCCCACTTTAAAGCACCTTCAAAGTGGTTTTCTTTGCACTAAAATGCCGATCACATGCAATGGTATGGCAAAACACAAGCACACTTGGAATTTCACTCTCTGGAATGCACCTTCTCATAATTTGATCTGGACAATATCAAAATAAGACAGGATCTTCCCAATTGTAATTCCGGATGTTAGCAAAGAAACGCTTCTTTGCTTGCTCTGACCAATTGGTCGGAAGCTTGCTAATTGCAAGAAAATTCACAATGTCGGCAAACCAGGGCATTTGTCCATTGGAAACTTGGAAGAGTTGTTCATTCGGAAATGAATCATGAATTAGTGGGCTCAGGGAAGATTCTGCTACTAACCTTGAGAAATGATCGGCAACCACATTTTCGGTGCCTTTCTTATCTTTGATTTCAAAATCAAATTCTTGAAGAAGTAAAATCCATCTTATCAAACGAGGCTTTGTTTCCTTCTTAGTCAAAAGGTGCCTCAAAGCAGCATAATTAGAATAGACAATGACTTTTAACCCTAAGAGATAGGACCAAAATTTATCAAGGGCATACACTACGGCAAGTAATTCCTTCTCGGTAGTGGAGTAATTCAATTGAGCTCCCGAGAGGGTCTTGATTGCATAATATAAGGTGCATGGAAGTTTTCCTATCATTTGCCACAAAACTGCTCCCATGGCATAATCAGAGGCATCACACATGATTTCAAATGGTAACGACCAATTAGGAGGTTGCATAATATGAGCAGATGACAATAAGTCACGCAGTTTATGAAAAGCATCAAGGCATGCTTGATCAAAGACAAATGGAGTTTCCTTGGCAAGAAGATTGCACAAGGGTCTAACAATTTTGCTAAAGTCCTTGATAAAACGGCAATAGAAGCCAGCATGACCTAAAAATGAGCGAACCTCTCGCACTATAGAAGGTGGAGGTAATTCAGAAATGAGCTCAACTTTTACTTTATCAACCTCAATTCCCCTTTTCGAGATGACATGACCCAAAACAATACCTTCTTGAACCATAAAATGGCTCTTTTCTCAACTAAGAATAAGGTTTGTTTCACGACATCTTTTAAGCACCAAATTTAGATTTTTTAAGTATATCTTAAATGAAGACCCAAAGACAGAAAAACCATCCATAAAGACCTCTAGATACTCTTCCATCATGTCCGAATAAATTGACATCATACACCATTAGAATGTGGCAGGGGCATTGCACAAACCAAATGGCACCCGTCTATAAGAAAATGTTCCAAAAGGATAAGTAAATGTGGTTTTCTCTTGGTTTAAAGGGTTTAGGGCTACTTGATTGTAACCCGAATAGCCATCAAGAAAGCAATAATATTGTCGCCCGTTTAATCTCTCCAGAATTTGATCAATAAATGTCAAGGGGAAGTGATCTTTTCTAGTGGCGGCATTTAATTTGCGGTAATCAATGCATACTCGCCATGAATTGGCGGTACGCTTAGAAATGGCCTCACCCTTCGATTTTTCAACCACCATAATCCCCGATTTCTTGGGAACTACTTGAGTTGGATTCACCCATTTGCTATCAGAGATTGGATAAATGTTACCGACATCCAAGAGCTTAACAACTTCTTTCTTAACCACTTCTTTCATGTTTAGATTTAATCTCCTTTGGGCATCTCTAAAAGGTTTTGCATCCTCTTCCATAAGAATGGGATGCATGCAAATGGAAGGGTCAATTCCCTTTAGATCTACCACACTCCATCCAATAGCTTCCTTATTTTCTTTAAGCACATTCAAAAGAGCATTCTCTTAATCTTTTTCAAGAATTGAAGAGATGATGACCGGAAGAGTCTTTTTCGGGCCTAGAAAGACGTACTTAAGATCGGAAAGGAGAGTTTTAAGCTCAAGAGTGGGTGGAGAGACTAAAGATGGGGCCGGTGGAGTGCTAGAGAGTGGAGGAAGAGGGAAAATCCAAACTTGCTACGGATTCCATTAAGTCATTAACCTCAATCATTGATCCTTCATTATCAAACCCACAACTTTCATACCTTTCAAGGAGATAAGATACAAAAGGATCCTCGGATAGAAGAGATGAAAGATGGTCCTCGGTTGTTTTTTTTTATAACCATGGAAGGAATGGATTCCTCCACAATCTCATCAAAGACATCTGTAAGATAACACTCGTCTTCATCTATGGGATGTCGATTTGCATTGAATATATTAAGCTTAACCATCATGTTACCAAAAGAAAGGTCCATAGCCCCAGATCTACAATTGATAGTTGCATTTGCGGTGGCAAGAAATGGCCTTCCCAAGATGATTGGGATGTGATTGGTAGGATTGGCAACCGGTTCGGTATCAAGAACCACAAAATCAACCGGGAAATAGAACTTGTCAACCTTGATGAGAATGTCCTCAACCATGCCCCTAGGAGTTTTAATGGATTTATCGGCTAATTAAAGTATCACCGAGGTTGGCTTCAACTCATTCAAACCTAGTTGGACATACGAAGTAAGAAATCAAATTAACACTTGCCCCTAAGTCAAGAAGAGCTCTACGAACTTCATGGTTTCCAATTACACATTAGATGGTCAGAGTACCGGGATCTTTGAACCTAGGTGGAGTGTTATGTTAAATGATGGAGCTCACTTGCTCCATTAGGAACACTTTTTTAGGGCCTTGTCCCTTACTCTTCCTCTTTTACGTGCAAAAATCTTTTAAAAATTTTGCATAAGGCGAAATTGGCCTAATTGCATCCAAGAAAGGGAGATTTATGTTTACTTATTTAAAGACTTCCATCATGTCATGGATTTTTCCTTCTTGCCTCCCAAAAGGCGAAGTCTCTTTCAAAGCATAAGGAAATAGAGCTTTTGGCTCATAAGACCTTGCAACTTAAGGGGATGATGAAGAAGGTTGAGAATTCTTGAGGATGACACTTTCATCTAAGGAAGGAGGAGTAGGATTGGAAATAGAACGGGTGTCAACTTTTGATTGCACCGGTTCACTATCTTCAATTGGTTGTTCAACCTTATTGTCAACTTGCCTACCACTTTTCAAAGTGGTAATTGCTTGCACTTGCTCTTGGGAGGGGGGACCCTGATATAGAGTTTACTTCCACAAGATATTGGGCTTTTGGGTTCCTTTCAGGTTGGCTAGGCAATTTACAAATTTCTCTTGCATCAATGCATTAGCTATCATCCCGATTTAAGACTCAAGTTTTGATATCGATTAAGAATGAGAATGCAACAAAATGGTGTTCATTTCCAAACTACCCAAAGCCACTAAGACCTTATCTTCAAATGTAGAGTTGCTAGAAAGTGCATGAGGATGACTATAGCTACTTTGAGAATTATAAGCTTGAGGATGAGAGAAATGATTCATTCTTTGATGATTAGAAAAGGATGAAACAAATCCTTTTGAACCTTTATTTCTTTGATGAGGAGGAATATATCAGTTTTGAAAATTTTTAACTTGAAAAGGATTTGAATGTTCAATCCACACTGAAACATAAGCATTTGGAAAAGGGTGAGGAAATGCGGCATTGACTTGTTCATATCATTCATCAAGCACATGTCTATGGGGACAATAGGAAGTAGTGTGCAATACACTTGAACAAGTCATGCATGGCTCACAAGAATGATAAAGATGATGATTAAGAAGAGGAGCTGATTGAGTTACCAATTTTGACTCAATAAAAGTTGATCAAGTTTTTGAGTAAGAGTTTTGATATCAGCAACAATCTCCATTGGACTCTCAATTTGACATACTTTCAAATTTCTCTTTTTGTTAATATAATCATGACTCACCTGAGAAGTGTGAGACATATGCAATGAATTTTTCACTCATTTTCTCAAAAATGTGTCAAACATTATCCTCATGTTTTCTGAAATAAGAATCTCCATATGATGTATCAACAATGTCCTTATGAGTGTCGAATAGACTTTCATAAAAATATTGAACCACTTGCCATTGCCATGGTGTGGGCATTTCCTTAGCAGGTCATTCAATCTTTCCTAAGACTCATGTAAAAGTTCTCCTTACCCTTGAGAAAATTCTCTAATGATGGTTCTCATTGAATTGGTCAAACTTACGGGGTAAATTTTTTTCAAAAATTCATTTTGCATTTGTATCCAAGAAGTTATTGAATTTGCCCCCAAATTGTTGAACCAATGTTTCGCCTTATTTTTAAGAGTAAATGGGAAAAGAAGTAACCTAAGAACTTCCTCTGGGACATTTATATATTTCACGGTGGAACATATCTCAAGAAATTCATCAAAATGTTTGTAAGGTTCCTCATCATTTAAAGCATAGAAAAGTGGACACATTTGAATAGTCTCGGGCTTAATTTCATAATGATTAGCCCCAAAATTAGGAAGCACGATGCAAGTTGGTGAATGATATTCATGAAGGTTGTAATGATCATGAAGGATCATTGGAGGAATTGGAGCTTGAATTCCTAGAGGAAATTGGTTGAAAGGCAGATGTTCCATGAAATTCAGGTCTAAACAACCAAGATGACCCTATAGATTTTTAATTAGAATGATGAAGGGTTGATTAAGACCACACAAAAATCAAGCAACACAACAACAAAATCAACAAAGCAAGCACTTCGCCCCCGCAACAGATTAATCAACAAATCTCCACATACGATGATCCCATACTCCCATACTTTTAACAATATGCAAGGAAAATTAAATTGCCTCCACACGGGCTCATGATTTACCTAAGAATTTAAGAACTTGCCACCACGCGGGCCGACGATTTTAACTAGAGATTGAGTTAAGAAGATCTCACAAAGGGTCCTTAAGCAACTTTAATTCATTTTTCAATTTTCGCTTCGTTTCGCAAATTTTTTAGATTTTAGCCCTCTTTATGCTTTGCTTAGCTTCTTGCTTTTCAATTCTCCATTGCTTCACTTCCTTGCTTAATGCACCTAGCCAATCATGAACAAACACAATAAATAACCAAAATAAAATAAAGTAAAAAAAATGATCAAAAGAGTACTAATTCCTAATTGTTTCCAAAACACGGCGTTACCAAATCAATCCCCGAACAATGGCGCCAAAACTTGGTGCGGTCGTGTCGTAACACCCTAAATTGCATATAAAAAGTGTGGCCAAGTTTAAATTTATAAAGTGCCACTACTACCTCTAACTACTAATATAGTTAGGATGAGTAGGGATCGTTCCAAAGGATTGGGGGCAATGCTAATATGGAAACAAGGTCGGATTAGTAGGTCAAGTGATCAAAAGATGTTTTGATTTGTTAATTAAACTATAATGTAAATAAATTCAATACAAGGTAACTAAAATAAAATAAAGAGTAGAGAACAAGAGAGAGAGGTCTTGGGAACTAAAGGTCACCACTAAACATCACCATTCTAGATACTCAATGTGTAATGAATGAGAGGAAACATGTGTTGCAATACAAAGATGTGTGATTGATTGAATCAATAAGCATGGATGACTAATTAAGTATACATTGTCTAGATAACCTAGTGAATAGCACAATATATCAAACTAAGCCATTATTCCTTCCTTTAAGCCCACAATCAACACACTAACAAGTTAGAGAATTATACTACTTGCATTCATAAGCATGGAACATCAAACAATAAGCATGGATTGTCCTCACATCTAAGAAAGTAAAGCAACTACACTACATCTAAGCTAAGGACATGAAAATTAAACTAATTAAACTAAGGTAGAGGCACAACATCAAGAAATGAGTATGAACCATCAAACAAATCACAAGAGTATTATATTTAAGCACTATACCTTGACAATCTCTAGATTCATAACATCAATACACATAGACATGCATCAATATCACAAAACCAAGAGATAAACACATGAACATTTATTCTAGCATTCATAGACACATGAATAGAATGAAATGATCAATTGAAAGTATTAATCAACACAAATCATTATAAAAACATGATTTATATATATAAATCAAATGTCAAGACAAGATTACAACATAAATCCCCTCAAAATACAAAACATCAAGGTCTAGAAGGTATGCTTAGGGCTAACTTTAGCCCTAAAAAGATGTTTAGCCACTCATTGATGTAGTCATCCAACCCTCAAGGGCTATCTCCATGGTAGGAATGACCTTCTTCGTGATGGAAACCCTCGAAGAATGGAAGAACTCCCAAATAGTGTATGTCTCTCTAATCTCTAGCCTTCTCTCCAAGATAGTATATGATGATATGATATTCTTTGAGATGAGATATGTGAGTTATGATGAGATATGATGTAAAAATGGCTCAAAATCCTTATATAGGTAGCTTAAGGGTCACACTTAATGGTCAGGTCTCGTGCACTAGGGTCCTTTCAATGATTGCACCACGAGCCATCTTTTAATGAGCTGGACTCTATTTTATTTCAGACTTGAGGAGGTTCGATCAATCGAATTCAGATGAGAGCGATTGAACTCTAGCCAGATTCATCGAAGTTAGGCCAGATCGATCAGTCCATGGCGGCGCCTTTTTGGAATACGATAAATCTGGATATTTTTGGGATATTTTGGGAAAAAGACAAAAGTGGTAGGTGGGGATAAGATCAAGGAAGTTTGATCGATCTAAAGGAAGTTGGATCAATCGAAAATGGAATTTCTTGAGGATAAGGACAAGGGGTTTTGATCCATCTTGGTAGGGCTGGATCGATCACTGTAAAGATCAATCGAAAATATTTCTGTTCAATTGAAGCTTGCTATTTTCCACCACTTTGCTTCCATTTTGCTCCATTCTTCCATTTAGCTTGATATTGCTTCTTTTATGCTCTAATTTAGCTGAATTGACTTATTTTGGGGATAAGCACCTGAAAAGTGCAATAACATGAAATTAGTCTAAAACGGAAAAATAAGATAGATAAAGGTCTTAGAATACTCGAGTTTAAGGGGTTTAAATGCGCACTTTTGAGCGTTCATCACTGATTTGGGGCTTTTGTTTGATTTTGAGGTAGGGGTTTCCTAAAGATCAAAATCTTTGCTCTTTATGAATTTTCGTCCTTGAATTTGCACTATATCATGTTTAGATTTGAATTTCTCTTATGGTTGTTAGGATTTGAATGTAAGTAACATGATGGTTGTGTTTTATGTGGTTAATATACAATCTACATGCTTAATTGAACTATGATAAAGATGTATGAATGTTTTGAATCAATACATGCCTTCTATGTCTAAATTACCATGGTTATGATGTTGACTATATGCAAGAATGGTTATATTAGTTACATAAGAATTGCCATGTTAATTTCCTTCTAAAGTATGAGTTCTATTAGTGTTTTTGATGTAAGAAATTCTACATTGGCATGACATTGATAAGCATGTACATTGGGTGAGAAGTGGGAAACTAAATTTTGAAATGAAGAATTTCTTTGGGAAATGTTTTGAAAATGATGATTGCAAAAACTGGACAACAAGGAGTTACCTTATGTATGTGGTATCAATGGGACCTAGAAAGGACATGGGGAGACTGCCTTACACGTGGTTAAGTTACCTAAGTTGTGATGTCCCTCGATTCCGGAACACAGATTGATCAGGTTTGCGCACAAAACTGAGGGATAATCAAAACAATTAAGGTAATGAACGAACACAGAATACAAAAAGATAAATAAAAAATAAAAGATATTGCTGAATGGAAAACTATTAAATAAATAAATGAATAAATCATTCATGAATAAAATCCCTTTTATCCTCAAAGATAAATAATAAAATCCAAATAATACAACTCGGGAATCATCAAACATGGACCACTAATAAAATCCCAGGAAAATAATAAATGTCTAAAAACTTAAATAACTAATCAGAAGATAGAATCCTACATCGATGACACCGGAAGAGTGATGATGCCAAGTGTCTAATCTATATGAACGATTGTTAATCCTGCTACTAATGAGGACCTGAAAAATATAACAATAGTGGGTCAAAACCCACAATAAGTCCTTTCTATTATAACCCAAACTGAGACCTGAGAAACTACACATCTATAGCTAACTCATGCAATAATTACATAGTCGATAAGTATATATACATATATATACTAAAGACTCCCACTGAATTAAGGCAGACACAATTGTGTAGTGGGTATCTCATGTAAATCGCACACAAAGGGGGTCATGAGTCCTCTCTTACTAGGGCACACAGATCCCTGATTTAGCAACTCTGTCAATTTGCAATATATACCTCCATCCTAACCACTAATCCTAAGACCTCAAGCTCATATCATGGCATATATCCATAAATATGTAAATCTATATCATATCCATAACAATAAAATAAACCATCCGTCATAAACATTCGCTGGCATATCATTGACATAGTTCTGTGAGCTGACACAAAGAGATGAGACTAACCTTATTAGGTAGTCCACCCACATAATCCAAAATAAAGCCACATCATTGTAATGGCATCAATAGAACCAAATATTGACATTGGTCCCCAAACAAATCCCAACACATATGTATATCATGTCTCAAGATTATAGAATACAGATATGTAATTAATTAAAATCATAACATATCATTACAGCATATAATAAAATATCATGCTATCAAATAATAAGAATGACTTATAACTTATTTAAGCGTCCTACGTCATGCATCATACATAAACTGAATCTCAAACATACAGATAATTTATTATATAGTCAAGTAAGCATTCTCCAAATACATCTCATGCTAAATATTTAATCTTAATTGTTAAAACAGATTAAAAGATTAAATTCACCAAAACTTTAAATAATTTAAATTACATGCAATAGAGTACTAATGCCTATTTAAATTCACATAAAATCATCCCTAAGTCATTATTTAATATTTGGGATCCTCTATAATCAAATCGGGGTCAAAATAAACAATTTATAAAAATTTCCCCAATGGTGATTGATTACCCTCTAATCGATTACCCTCCAAAGGGTGATTGATCACCTTTCATAGGGGGATTGATCACCCCTTCGATCATCCTTCATTGGGGGATCGATAGGGGGATCGATCACCCCTTCATCTAGAAGGGTGATCGATCACCCTTCGAAGGGTGCTAGATCCCTGTATTGGGAAACAACCAGAAAACAATGATTTATGCCCTGTTCTCCAATGTTAAGGGTCCTAAAGCATGTTACTAAGTCCCATTATCACACAAGCAGAAAAATACATCTTTTAAAAATGTATAAGTCCATTAAAAATCAGATCTAAGCCATGAATTTATCAATTCATACAACAAGAACAACCATGAACATAAACTCATAAAAATCAGATCTAAGGGCCTTTACTAGCACTTTTTAATTTTTTAATTTCCCCTTTAAATGTGACGACCCTGGATTTTTCAACCCAGTGTATCCTGTGATGAACCAAAAGATGACCCGGTAACGGATCCGAAATGCGGAAGTAAAAGAAGTAAGATGGCCTCAAGAGATGTATGTCACTCCTAAGGCACCAAGATGACTCCCCATGAAGCCACGGAACTCAAATGAGCCAAGCAATGCAGCAAGAATGCCAAACCCGGAAAGAAATGAACCAAGGGCAAAATGGTCATTTCACACTAGAATTGGAGCCACCGTGCACACCATTGGAAGGACAACAAAAAATGAACAAATTTGGACACAAGCGTCGCTTGATTCTGAGTCCGGACGGAAAAAATGTGAAATTAAAACAAAGTGGCTTTCCCTATTTAAGAGTTACCATGAACCTATCTCACTAAAACTGGAATAACTCACACTATAAGTGGAGTTTTGATGAGTAGTTGGAACCATTGGAAAGCTAACTTCAAGATCTTGAATTTAGACTCATGGATGACCAGATTTGGATTAGAAATGAAAAAGATATGATTCTCTAAAGTTGGAACAACAAAACTGTCCAAGGAAAAAATGAAGAATAGGGTTCCAGGGAGGATCGGTCGACCGAAATGCAGCCATTAGCCGAACAAAACTCAACCACCAGTCAGCCAAACCCCAATCATCAGCCAGTTGAAATGAGGTTTTTTCCTAAAAAGCCTACTAGAATGGTCTCAAGAGTTTGGTCAGCCAGCTGATGGGTCCTCATCAGCCAACCGACACATCTGCTGCAACAGAAAAAGCTGCTGCAATGTGTGTGTGAGGTGTTTGGTCCATCTCTAAGGCTCTACATGCATTCTACATGATCCAAACAAGTTTGAAAACATTCCCTAACCACATTCAAGCATCTTAAACATGCCAAAACAATGAGGAACTTAGAATGATACCCCCAAGCATGAATTTTCATGAAAACTCATAAAATCGCCCAAAAATAGGTCAAAAGTTGAAACTCAAGAGTTTTGTGAAATGTGGACATGTACGCAAATGTAAAAAGACATTTAAGGCGCGTCCTAATGGTTCACGCCCTCAAAATGTCCTAAATGCAAAATATGACCTCTCAAAGGCCAAAAATGCCTTGAAACACAATAAAGGAAACTAGAATGCAAAGCCAAAAATGAAATGGTGTTTGGCCCTTGGCCACACCTCATTCATGATCATGGAGACCTTATGGAAGAAAAAGAATGGAATTCCCACGCCCGATGCAAATATGGTGAAGCAAAATCTTAACATTTTCCATTATTCCCATAGAAAACCTTAAAAATGAAAGTACATAGAATACATATTTGATGCCATTGGCCTATTGCCTTAACTTATACATGTCAAATACAGTGAAAAGAGTGTACTTATGTACACATTACATATATGAAACCAAGAATATAAGTTTTGATATACAAGGCTACAAATAGGATTTTATGCTAACATTTTCATGAAAAGGATACTTCAAGTCTACGAAACTTCCATGGCTTAGTGTGCATCCCAAATTAAGGTCCTTATACCTAAAAAATGTTCCCACTACATGGGTGAGTAACATAAAGCTACTCATAGGAGATGAGCATGCATCGACCTAACATTTTACAATTATATCATCTTAAGGTGAAACATGTTAAAGGGGCTCATGCCACCAAACGTCTATGTCAAAATGAGACTCAGGGATCATCCTAAGCTAACTTAGATCATTTCTAGCATAATTCACATCATTCGTGCAATTTAAACAACATAGAAACATGTTATACAAAGCAACAAGATATAGGTTCTCAAAAGTATCAACTTGTAACTTAAGATACAAAAACAACTAAAGTGGGTCATGTCACTTAACGTCTATATTCTAATGAATTTATAGGATCATTCCTAAGTTAAATTTGAACATCAAAACACAAATCACAAAATCGATGCAATTTAACCAACATTGGAACTTCTAATACAACACATGAAGCATGATTTCTCAAAGTTAACATCTTGAAACTCAAAATGGGAAATCAATTAAATGACAACAAATTACGATATCATCTAGTTATCAACTTGAAATGAAATGCGAAATTAAATAAAGTTGATACTTGGACATCACGCCGGATCAGATCGACACCATAGTTATTTTAGGGTTACTAGCCCATGGGTAACCTCCCTATGTGCGCACTAGACTGTAGAGGGACAATCCCCCGTACTAGAACTGTGTCCTAGCCGTAGTCAAACAACGACATCCCCAAGTTTCTAAAATCAACAAGTTATGCAATAATGTATATATCAACATATATAGACAAGATAATCAACTATCTACCATGCACAACAGAATTTGGAAACACATACAATACATGCTCTAAGTCCACACTACTAAGGTATGACAAATGTCAAATCTTTAGTGTGTGATTCGTTACACGCTATGGCAATATCATTCAATATTGAAAACATAAACTCATGAATTTAATGCAACTCCAAAATCATGATTTAAACATACAACCAACGTCAAATACATGATTAAATCCTTAATACAAAAGAAATGGAAATTAATTAAATAAACTAATTAATTTCCCTAGGTTTCAATTTTCAACCAAATGATCCATAATTAATACATGTTATACAATATAACTTGATCGTTACATATATCAATTCAAAAACTGAATTAGGCCATTGGAACAATAAAAAAAAAAAAAATTTAATTAAATCTTAATAATCAATTCCTTAAATTCTAAAACAATGTCAAATGGTCCCAAATTAATATATGCTAGTATACAAGTCCTAGTCATCATAAATATCAAGTTAAAAACTTAATTAGGCCAATGAAGCCATTAAATAGATTTTAATTAATTCTTTAAATTAAAATCTCTAGATTTTTAAACTCATCCAAATGCTCTCAAATTTACATATGTTAGGGAACATACCAAAGCCTATTATAACATCACATTACAAGCTTATTTCATACAAGTTACATCTATGTAAATTAAACTTTCACCAAAGAAAAATATTAATTAAAAGTTACAATTCTTATTCAAATAATCCCAAATTAATATATGTGAACAAGTATACCAAAGCTTAATTTTTTAGCATGCCACAATTTAATTCTAAGTTGAATATCATCATGAGAATTAAATCTTAAACATATAAAATAATTAAATTAAATTCTAGAACTTAAACCAAACAAGCATACAAGTTGTATATACTTTAAAAATTATCAATACAACATTAATATAAACCTAAGACACCCCCTACCTCAATTTGAGATAAAAATCTCAAATCCCTGCCGAAAGAAAAGTGCTCCGAATTCGACGACACTTCGGGGTTTTGTCGGGGACAACACGATGAACAAGAATTTGAAGGAAGCCCCATCAAAATCATAACTTGACTTCAAACCCAAACTCAAAATTTAGCCAAAAACGGGTTCTAATAAGGGGAAAAGGTAGAGCACGACGAGGCCTATGATAAATGTTAAGGCCGAAGACTTTCTACCAAGGAAATCAAATGGAAGAGAAGAAGAAAAGGCGGCAGCTCAAGGAGCTCCCATGGTTGCCGACCAAAGAGGGAGGAAGATGATGGAAAAAGTGACTTTTCACTTTAAGACATTCCATTTATAGGAAAATCCTAAAAGTGCCCCGAAAGGGCCCTGCCGGATCCGGAAAAGTGGAATTTGAGCAAACACACTCAAATGGCAAAACTCTATGAATAAAAAAGAACCAACATGATAAAATACGAACAACGGGAGAAACGACGTCAAAAACTGAGTCCCGAGCAGAGAGATATGCCCCGAACAAGTTTGACGGCAACTAGGGCCAAAAACCCTAAAACTGGAGAAAAACGACCAGAAGGGAATTCTAAGAGTACATAACTCAACAAAAATTGAAAATGAATCCTGTACAAGGATCTAGGCTCAAAACGAGACATTTTTGCAATAACTTTCCTTAATTGCACAATGGCCCCTCCAAAAAGTGAAAACTGCACTAATGACCCAGAATGAAAATATCTTCCAAAAATATTTTCTTAAAAACCACTAAAATAAAATATCTTCAAAAGATATTTTTGAAAAACACCCCAAGAAAAGAAAAAGATCCTGAAAAACTATACATCCATGCCCTTATGGACACCGGGAGCAACCAGAGTACTTTACTGCAAAAGTAAAGATACGTATTTCATGGAAACTACTTAGAATGAAGATAAGTGAAGTCAAAAACCAACTCTGAGCATAAAAAGTGAGGTTGTGCTAAAAAGTGACAAACGGGGAAAAGACAAAATAGGAAAAAGGACGAAAAGTAAATAGTGTCCAAAAAGTGAAAATGTGTAAATGACTCAGTCTTTAAAGGAAGTTGTCAATCCAAAGAAAAGAGTCTCAGAAACCATTTCTGATCACTCGAGATGACACTAAGTATCGAGAAACCAAACACAGAATAGAAAAGACAACGGAAAAAATTTATCTGAAAAATTTTGAGGAAAAAGAAAAGGAAGGAAAATGACTGGGTCATTACATTATAAATAACCTATTTATTTGTTTGCTGCCTTTATATTTGTTTATTTATTTAATGAACATTTGTTTACTACCAATATGTATATGTGACTGGAATAGATGCAAATTAGACTATATGATCAATCAAGTCAATATCATATATTGCAACTCTTATAAAACATACAACTCCTAAGATCACAACCAATACGTACAACTCCCTAATTCACAAGAAACAAATATAACTCCATAATTCCTCTTTCAAACATTCATAAAGCATACACAGCCAGCCTTCCTGAACAAGTGATAAAAAGTGAATAATTAAAATGACTCATAATTTTTATAAATAATGGTAAAAAGTTCATGAATCCAACATTTCAAAAGCACACCTTATAGAACAAGTGGATCGTATGGCGTTGATGGAATAGCCTCAGAAAACCAAGGAGGGTTGTACCATTGGCGAATGCCTCCCCGTTTGCTCGAATATATGTGACCAGGAGGAAAACTCTCAAAGTGCTTACAGTCATCATTCAAACCTTTCAGTTCCGATGAAATCCAAACTGAGCCTAAAGATAAATAGGATAAGTATAAACCAGTTTCAATTTAAGTCCTAAATAATAAAAAAAATTAACACATTCAAGTCACAACATGATTTAATGAAACATTACCATCAAGTCCCCAACCAATATAGAAAGAAGTAATCCCAATGGCATCACGAGCAACAATGAAGCAAGGGAAATTTTGTGCAGCTGATGGGACCAATTCTTCTTAACCTGATAGTTAGCAAAAGTCCAAGTAATAATATCATTCAAATTCGTCATGCCATGCCAGTTGAGAGAAATTGCCTCAGCCACTGAATTCAAAACTTTATTGGAAAAAGAACAATTAAAGAACAAATGTTGGCAATTTGATATCTCAAACTCTTACACCTCTTGGATCAGGTGTGAAAGGCTTGGTTTGGGCTCCCTCTAATAAACCATTTGCTATTAAGAATGCTTATGATAGCTTCAGAAATCACCATAGGCTTTGGGACTATTATAAAGCTGTTTGGTCCTCTAATGGTATTCCAAAACATTGCTTTGTCTCATACAATGATTCTTTATAGAATGTAACTTACGTATTTCTAGCCTTATGCCCTTTTGGTAAATTGATAAGTGCTCAAATATGACACATTTTAGCACCTAAGCTAGAGTATTTTAGTCCATTCATCTATCTTACTTTCATGTTTTAGTACTTATTTATGTTTTTGCCTATTTCAAGTCAATAAAGTTCAAACAGGCTAAGAAGAGCAATTTAGCTCAATTTTGGAGCTAAGAAGCAAAATTGGAAAGAAGTTAAGAAAATTGCACTAAAGGAACTTCGATCGATCGAAGGAAATCTCGATTGATCAAAGTTGGTAACAATCGATCGAAATGAGGCGATGCCAGCTCAGCATTTTGGATAAGGCCAGGAAGATATTTTTGATGACACGCCAGCTTTGATCGATCGAAGCTAAGTGTTTGATCAATCTTTGATCAATTGAACTAAGTACTGGTAGTGTACTGTCTAATTCCCGAGTGCGCCAGACTTTACTTAACTTTTGTAGCTGCGAATTTCCTCCAATCATAGGCTGTATTTCTAACTTGGTGCCTACTCAAAGAGCTTGTAATAAATTAATTGAACCATATTGTAAAAAGTATCATCTAGTTTTTCTTACTAATTATCGAAACAGTTTCTCTCTCTAGAACTAGGGTTTTGGGGAAGAAAGCAAGGATGAAGGATATGATGCCAACCTCCAAGCTAGCCCTTGAGGGTTCCATGATCACTAAAATGAGTGGCTAAATCCTTCCCTTGGAGCTAGAGATAGCCCATAGGCTTGCTTCCTAAACCTATATTTTGTGTATTTTTGGGGATTTTAGTTGTAATTAATGTTTTGACCATGAATAAATATAGATCTTGTGATTTTTGTATGATTTGTATAGATTAATGCTTTCAATTGATCATTTAATTCTATCCACATGTCTATGTATGCTATAATGAATATTCATGCATTTTTCTCTAGATTTAATGAAATTGATGCATGTCTATGTGTGTTGATGTTATTAATCTAGTGATGGTCAAGGCATGGTGCTTAATTGATTACTCTTGTGGTTTATTTGATGGTTCATACTTATTTCTTGATGGATTGCGCCACATCCTTAGTTTAATTAGCTTAATTTTCATGTCACTAGCTTAGTTGTAGTGTAATTGCTTTAATATCTTTGATAGGTGGACAGTCCATTCTTGTTGTTTGATATTCCATGCTTATGAGTGCAAGAAGTAAATTTCTCTAGATTTTTGTGTGTGTACTAATTGTGGTTTAATTGAATGGTTATTGGTCTTATTTGATAGGTTGTGTTATTCACTAGATTGACTAGACAATCTATGCTTATTTGCCATCTATTATGCTTTATTTTCAATTGGTGTCACACACACATATTTTACAACTTGAATTTCCCCATTAATTTACAATTGCTAGTGTTTGGTGAAGTGAAGCTTAGTGGTGAACTCTAAGCCTCAAGACCTTTCTCTCATATATATTTCTTTCTAATTTCTAGATTGTCATTTTAATTGCATTATTTTAATGGAATCATTAGTTTAATTAATAAACCAAACCATCTTTTGATCATTTGACTTACTAATCCATCATTGATTCCAAGGTACCGTTCATTTCCCTTGGAACATGAGAGGAACGTATTTACTAGTTATATCATCTGCAATCGCCTGAATCTCGAGGCGCTCTTCGAACCAATCATAGACTTTATTGAGATAGGTGGGATTCCCCCTCCGAGAACGATCCTTACTTAGTCTAGCTACATTAATAGTTAGTAGTGGTAGTGGCATTCTATACATTTAAACTTGGCTACATTTCATATCACACCAATTTGATGCACTCTACGACACAACACCAAGTTTTGGTGCCGCTTCCAGGGATTTGGCAACGTCGTATTTTGGAATTAATTAGGAATTAGTACTCCTTTGATCTTGTCTTTATTTTATTCTACTTTGTTACTTATTGTGTTTGTTCTTGATTGGCTAAGTACATTGAGTCAAGGGAACTGAAGCAAAAGGATTCTAAAGCAAAGAAGCTAGTTAAGCTAAGAAAAGCAAAAGCATAAAAAGTTAAAAGTAAAAAATTTGCAAAGCAAGGTAAGTCAAAAATTGAAATTAATTTGAAGTTACTCAAGGACCCTTTGTGAGCTTTTCAAACTCTCTTACTTAGTTAAATCGTCGGCCCGCATGGTGGCAAGTTTTATTTTCTTAGATAAATCGTTGGCCCGCAAGGAGGCAATTTATTTTCTTGCATATTGTTGAAAGCATGGGAGTATAGGATCAATGTATGTGGAGGTTTGTTGAGTGACTTGTTGTGAAGGAGAAGTGTTCGCTACTTATTTGTTGTTGAGTTGTTATTTGTTTTGATTGTGCATGCATGGTCATAGGTCATTGAATCCTACTTTTGTCCCACTAAATTTGAATCTTGAATTCATTGTTCATAATCCTAGGGGAAGGGGTAATTCAAGTGACTCCATTTCATCTATGAAGGAACATATTGAGGACTATGTTGAGGACCTTAGTCACATTAACCAACAAGGCATTATTAACCCTAATAAGCATCAACATCATGATAACATTCAAGTACCATTAGGCATGCTTAGACCCTTCATTCCACAACAATAAGGCCAAGTTCCAATAGGAATGCCTCGGCCATTTTTTGTACAACCTCCACCCCCGTTGTTCAAGCAAATCATGGTGCTCGTGTAGAGCCACCGGTTGTGAATCATCCCCTTGCTTTAAGAGACCATTATGTGCCAAATGATTATAATGCACCAACATCCATTCAATTACCTCTATTTAGAGCACACCATTATGAAATTAAACCACAAACAATTTAAATGCTTCTAAATTGCCATGGGCTACCAAGTGAAGATACTTACAAGCATTTGGATGAGTTTCTTGAAGTGTGTTCCACCGTGAAATACATGGATATGCCGGAAGAAGTTTGAGGCTTAAACTCCTCCCTTTCACCCTTAAAGATAAAGCAAAATACTGGTTTAATAATTTGAGGCCTTTTTTCATAACTTCTTGGGCAGAAAAGTAACAAGAGTTCTTGAAAAAGTACTATCCGGTATCAAAGACCAATTCAATGAGAACTTTAATTTGTGAATTCTCGCAAGGGGATGGGGAATTGTTTCATAACGCATAGGAGCGATTGAACGATTTTCTTAGGAAATGTCCACACTATGATATCCCTAAATGGCAATTAGTTTAATTATTCTTTGAAAGTTTGTCGGACAACTATAAAGGTATGGTTGATGCTTCTATGGGTGGTTCTTATCTTGATAGGCATGAAGATAATTTGTAGCGCTTATATGAGAGCATGGGTGAGAATTCAATGCATTGATCTTTATCATCTAAAAATGGTAGAAATATAAGTGGAAGGAAGAATGTCGGCT